>NW_024881715.1:0-600000 GCF_019059575.1 Amphibalanus amphitrite
TAGTTGTAGCTTATGTTGGTCACAGTGACAGGGCGAATAGCCTTATCCCCGGCTTGAGGGCGATTCGCCGTGCCTGTGTCACGCCGTTTACAGTCGCGCCCCCACCAGTCCATTAGAGAGGCCATCAAAGCACTGTCGGACTGCTATGTGACGGTCTTCTCGGCTGGTTTCAGATCCATCTGCCGAATCTGACTGCTGGACAAGTGTACGAGATACGAATTCAGGGAGCCACGGTTTCACGGCTGAGCGAGAATAAGCTGTACAAGGGTCAACAGTCGCTGCCCAGAAAGGTAGGTGCAACTTGTCTTTCCTCTCTCTCTCTCCTCTCTCTCTCTTCTCTCTCTTCTCCTCTTCTCTCTCTCTCTCTCTCTCTCTCTCTCTCTCCTCTCTCTCTCTCTCTCTTCTCTCCTATCTCTCTCTCTCTCTCTCTCTCCTCTCTCTCTCTCTCTCTCTCTCTCTCTCTCTCTCTCTCTCTCTTCTCTCTCTCTCTCTCTCTCTCCTCTCTCTCTCTCTCTCTCTCTCTCTCTCTCTCTCTCTCTCTCTCTCTCTCTCTCTCTCTCTCTCTCTCTCTCTCTCTCTCTCTCTCTCTCTCTCTCTCTCTCTCTCTCTCTCTCTCTCTCTCTCTCTCTCTCTCTCTCTCTCTCCAGAAATATGAGCACTATGGTTAACATTACAGAGCTTGGTTTATAGGTCAACCACATCATAGTGCAACGTGCCCACAAGTGTTTTCCCACAGGAAAGCGTACTGAACCACTGCTCTGGGCCAGAAACAGACAAGTTTCCCGAACTGAAGCAGAACTGATTCACTATTGTGGGTGGCCGGGAGAACGGTTGGTGTGAGCTGACCTTTCCTTTGTATGGCACAGCGCTCCGGAAATGTCAGAGCACAAGAATAGCCTGTAGGCGGGCGAACAGCAACGGTCAGCGGTCAGAAATCTGTTTACCCGTCTGGGCTATATGAACCGCCGGGGAGGCGCCACCACAGATATGGCCCCCACTGGGGACTACTGTATCATGATTAGATCACTCCCGTGTTTACCGTAAACGCGGCGAAAACAAACGACCGGGTGTGCCGGCACGACCGAGAAATGTTTCATACATTGTTTTTTACCCGCGGTCAAATTTCCGTGGCGACAATTTGTTTTTATTACATAATGGCAGTTAAGAGAGAAAAAGTGCGGACGCTGACGCTGAGGCTGCAGCGTACACAGAATGGCGTCATGTAATTTAGCTGACAATATCTGTTGACATTTGTGGGTGTCCGTCTCGGCGGCTGTAAAAATGGCGGCTTTGTGGCTGTCCCAGCCGCCGCATAAATACCCAGCTGGATTGTGGAGACAACAAAAGAAATGTGCCGTAATAACGGTTTATATGAGACATTTTACAGCCGTGCCAGTTCCGCTGCGGCTGCCCTGAAGGCGGGCATGCCTCGGCGCGCGCTGACTCGTTATAAAGAGCGCACCCTCTCTTGTGGACGCTGCCGATACGTTTCTGTCGCGGTTCGAGGCTGCTGACCTTTAGCATGGTGTGTGTTTTGCGAAACAGCCCGTTCAGTCGCCGCCCGCAAGGCGCCGCCCGCACCGTTTGCCGAGCGAGGGGCGGCGGAAGAAGTGCATGGTGTCGCTGCACGAAGGGGTGGGTGTCACTGGAGAGGGGCGTGGAGTCACTGGAGAGGAGTGGGGTGTCACCGGATGGGTGGAGATTGGAGATATGTCACTGTTGAAGGGAGTCACTCTAGAATGGGTTGGGTGTCACTGGAGAGGGTTCGTGGTGTCAGTGCGGAAGTGGGGAGGTGCCACTGCAGAGGAGAGGTGCCACTGCAGAGGAGAGGTGCCACTGCAGAGGAGAGGTGCCACTGCAGAGGAGAGGTGTCACTGCTAATGATGTCACTGCAAAAGAGACCGGGCGTCACTGCAGAGGAGGGGTATCCGCTCAATACTAGTGATGATCGGGCTGACATAAGTGCATTACTGCTATTGCCAGACCTCTGAAAACCAACAACTGCTATAACCGTGCATTGATAAGGATACTCGACGACCTTGCCTGAATGCGTATGCATAATGCAGCTATGTCCCGTAAATGCATGCGATCTTCATGTTCAATAGGTATTTTATTATCTAAACGTTGTGGTAGTTTCGATAAAGCCTGCTTTAGAGAAGCAGTTTATACAGCTACGTCTTTTCTTTTTCTAAAATGTATATTTTCATCTTAAGAAAGCATTTTCCTTACTAGTTCCAAACTTTCGCCGATGTCACTTTTGACACAATGACATTTTGTGAAGCATAGCTAACCGTTCTGAAGGAATAATTTTGCACGTTAATAGAATTACGTATAGTTAAATTTCGATGCATGGAACCCGTAGCACGCAGCGGTATTTAATCCTGACCTTAAGTCGATCCTTTTATATAATTTATTATCATGCGTCGCCTGCAGGGACGCCCGCTCGCTTTGTTCTGACGTCAGTCGGTTAACCAAGTGCCGCGGGTGTGTGATGTGATGAGCTGACGTCACTGTGTGTGATGTCGTGTATGGAGCGGACCCAGCGTTACCGAGGCGGTGCTCCATCTCGGCGCGGGCCGGCTGCCATCAGGGGCCATTTTCCGGGCGTTTAGGACGCGCTGAGCTCCTTATTAACTCTCAGCTGGTGCTACAGAGCGCCGTAAATTGTGGGACGGCCCGCTCGGGTTTGTCTGGCGCGGACGGTCAGCACGCCAGGGCCGCCGTCCCGGCCAGACAGGCCCGCTCAATGAGGAACGGGTATGCCGCGCCTGGCTGACGACGCGCCGGGCTCCAGGCTAGCCCGCATTGGCATGTCCTCACTCTTGTTGTGTCCTAGTTGCTGTCCTGACCTGTCCTGTGTGTCCTGTCTGACTGGTTTACAGTTATGTGATGGGTTTTTCTGGTCTCTTTGCTCCCGCCGACATTATACCTTCAAAGTGGATCATGACCCTTTGACAATGCCGTTCCTCCCCTGCCTATGCCTATAGTTAGCTGTGCGTCTGTGCCCTGCTCTAACCGTAAACAAGTGCCGTCCGCATCCGTTGTCAAGCTTTGTTTCCGCTGTCACGCTTGTTTTCCACATCCTTCCTACTTTCGATGGCTGATTGATTTGCAGCACGAGAAAACTCGAGTGGTTTGGCTCATATCGTGATATAAACACCCGTCTGGACTTGGTCTCTCACGGGCAAAAATACCAGCAATAAAAGCCACCCGACACGCTACCAACTGCTGTTTCAAGCCGGCCTGCCAACATAATGCTGAAATACGAAGCATTCTCAGGGTTGGGCGGCGCGCCGGGAGCGCGTTGTTTTGATTCGTCTGGCACATCCCCAGTCGACAGCGCGGCGGCGGGCCAGCATCAGAAGTTTATCTCCACTCTTCTGGTTCCCTCTGCCGCTGTCAAACACCCCTGATCGATGCCGTCGGCGGCGTGTCGAAATTGGCCATTTTGCGGGACTCGGGTGGCTGCAATTAGTTGGGGCCAGCCGCGGAGGGCGGTCTGGCCGGTGGGGGAGGGCGGCAAACTTGGCACACGCGTCACGCTACCCGCCAGTGATGATCCAGTGGTGGGCTGAGTCGCGGCGGAGCGCTGATGGTGCCAACTTTGCCGGCGGCGGGTGCGAGCCTCCTCCCGCAGGGGCCCAGAGGACGACGGCCGGTCGTAAGGCAGGCTGAGGCACGTCAGCGCCTGATGAGCCTCTCTGACTGGCCGCTGGCAGAACTAATTAAACGTTAGCCGCGACTCACCATCTCTGCAAATATTTTCGGCCAATGTCTGTTAGTTAATTCGATAAGTACGAGCAATTGATGAGCAAGAGCACGATGAGTACGAACCAAGTGCCTAAGGATACCTAACAAAATCCTTACTTTTCACCTGTTTTCAGTGACTTATCATGGATGTATTTTTGACGCACTCAAAGTTATTTGATTTGTCGTCAGCTGCAGATGAAGAACGCCAAATCCGCTCCTGCAACTCTCGGTGGAAATGTTGCATGGAAGCATTGCAATCTGTTGGCGTACCGTTACCGTACCGTTGGCGTACCGTTACCGTACCGTTAGCGTACCGTTACCGTACCGTTACCGTACCGTTACCGTACCGTTAGCGTACCGTTACCGTACCGTTAGCGTACCGTTAGCGTACCGTTAGCGTACCGTTACCGTACCGTTACCGTACCGTTACCGTACCGTTACCGTACCGTTACCGTACCGTTACCGTACCGTTACCGTACCGTTACCGTACCGTTGCCGTACCGTTGCCGTACCGTTGCCGTACCGTTGCCGTACCGTTGCCGTACCGTTACCGTACCGTTACCTTATCGTTACCTGCTGTTGTCCCACAGGTTCGAATGGGCCGAGGTTGTGAGGAGATTCAGCTCTACAGCACCTGGCAGCACCGACCTCAGGCGGCGCTGGCCGGACCACAGCTGACGGCTGTGTTCGTTGTGGCCTGCCTGCTGGGCATTGTGGGCGTGGCGGCCAGCGGCCTTATCTGGAGGTCAGTCGGAATAGACAGTATACAGTAGATGGTAGACAGTATACAGTAGATAGTAGACAGTACACAGTAGACAGACACATAGTTATACAGACACAGTGACAGTCAGACACATTAACCAGTAGGCAGTGAGACTCAGTACACGTAGATGCCTTTAGACATTCCCAGTGCTCACCTTCCTATAAAACACACATTTAGGTAAAGTTGAAAATACCTACCCTGAACTTTCTTATAAATTTGATAAACTTGGTAAAACATTTTTTTTAGTTTTAATTGGCCACGTTCTGTTTCATATTTACAAGGTCTTCGGGGCGATAGCCTTCAACTTCAGTCGCAATGTTTCGTGTTGACTTCTTCACCTCAAATGCCAAATGATACGCAATTCTTATTTTGTTTTGACGAGAAGGCCGTAGGCGACAGGTGTATTGTTGAAGTTCACCAATTATTTCTAGGTCAAAGAGTGACGCATGAACAGACGTTCATTCCTTTTGAGTCCAGAGTTCTCGTTTAGTATGATTTGTAAATAATAATTTGATAGATTTCCCAGACCTTTCTTTGTAGAGTATCGACTCCCCCTCCTCATATCCACTCGCCTCTCACCACGCTCAGTTTGTCCATGCAGACCAGTAACGTCCTTCCCACTAAACCATGCATGCAGCTGCCGCTTCGCTCATCCTCATAAACCGTCCTCATCCCGGAGACCTTATGAACCGCAGCTGCTTCTCTCAGTGAGCGCCTGGGCGCTGGTCGCGGTGCTTTGCCCGACCACCGTCCGCCTGTTTTGGTCTGGCTCTCCATCCCACCATCCATTTACGCGTGTAGTTTGCGTAATTTATGCGGGACTGCCAACTACTTGCAGGCTAACCCGGCGAGTAATGGGTTGATGAATTCGCAAAGTGGACCGTACCTACTGGTCGGATTATGGAGGGCGGTGGTGATGCGGGGCCACTCGGTGACGGCGTCGAGTTGTCTATCTCATCTGACCTTCTGTGAGGAACGACTACGACTAGAGTCCGCCAGTAATTAGGTCAAACTTGGGCACATCCTGCAAACTTATTACGATATAACTAACTTCTCTGCCTCCCCCGGCATTGTACGTGAAATGGTCATACGAAATCTTGTTAAATCATTACGCGGGCGGTATTTCTAAGTTGCATGATTCTGTCTTTTAACGTGGATACTCGTGGGCTGCTTCAGTGTTGATTAAATTTGAGACTTTGTTAATTTCGACACTTGTGTATACAAAAGCAGTCAACAAGATGAAAGTGGTAACAGCACCCAAGTGCCATGCCCTGTGAAGTTATTTATCGGCTGATAACACGGCCCATGGTCCCTGAATATCACCATTCGGTGGTCCGTCCAGCGCTGGCCAGTAGTGCTACCAACGTAAACCAGTGCAATGGTGCAACCAGCGCCGGTGGGCGTTGTAGACATCGCTAGTCAGAGCTTTAACCATCGTCAGTCAGAGAGCTTTGACCAATGCCGATCAAGCTTTTATCAATGCCGATCCAAGCTTTGTCCCGTACCGGTCAGAGATTTGACCAATCCCTGCCAGCGCTTTGGCCAGCGGCGGTCGTATCTTTGTCCAGTGGCGGTCAGTAGCACGGCTAACTCGGCCACCTCAGTCTACGGACGGTGTGTGGGCCGACTGGCCACGCTGGAGGACCACTCCGCCGGGCGTTACGGGGCAAACGGCCGACCATCAGTGGACTATCCATTCCGGGCCAACGGCGCCGATAAAAAACGGCGACCGACACCGAGCACGCCCCCGCTGCGGGGGATGGGGGGGGTGTCTAGGTGCTTGCCATACCGACTCACGCCGACCATCGGCCCCCAACCCTCCCTCAATCCCACACACCCACCTCACTGCCGACGTGACTGATCATTCCCCACGAGCCCTTAGCCACCCCCGCCAGTGAGAGGAAAGGTTAAAAAACGGATCGTAGGGTAAAGCTCGGCTTGAATATTTTGTGAACTTAATTGGAATGTTTAGTGTGTGTCCTTACAGCTTCATGCTTAAAGATTTTAATGTTCATTTGCACATAAGATGGCATACCATTGGTGACTTTTCAGCCGAGATGAACATGAGACAAATGAGGATGTCACTGTGACAATGAGACAGATCAGTTCTGTCAGCACCTCTCTTGTTAGCTGTAACTGACCTTTAGTACTGGGAGTTGTCGCTCAGTGAGCACGGCATGGTGAAATGAGTCACTCTGACGACCGCTTCACTTGTTTATTCTACGAAGTTTGTAGAATAAACAAGTGAAGCGGTCGTCAGAGTGACTACGAACGATGCTGTCTACAATCACGTCAAATATGAAAAACTTTTTTTTCCAGCAATAAAGGGATATCGCTAAAAGCATTCTACCATGCTGTCAGTGTGATTGCAATAAAATGCCATAGTCAGTGGCAACAAGCATGTGCATATTTACCATGCTGGTGTCTCTGGAAACTTCGTTTGAAAGCGCCGGCCGCCGGAAGTCGCTACCGGGCACCGTTTCTAGTCATATTCCGTTCCGATATGCGGCGATCTGAGGCCTCTTGCACCAAACTACCTAGCTAGGTAAAATCGAAAAACCGGTTTCAGAATAAGCTAATCTAACGGTGGTAAATTTGTTTGCAATAGCCCATTACATAATCCTACATGTGCTTGCTAAATTTTGCACGCAAATTGTTACATTTGAGACTTAGACTGGGTATACGATGCAAAATAGTCCAAGCATTGGTGCAAGAGGATTTTGGTGCAAGAGGCCTCTGGTCTGATTCCGACGTGCCGCCGCCGCGGTTGTTAGGGCGAGCCAAAGCGCGGAAAATCGCTGAGAGCAAAGTAACTCATTGAAACAAGTTCGCCCAGACTTTCTGGGAAGCGGGCGGTTCGAGTGAAGTTTGGCCGCCGCTGAAAGTCAGCTCACGTGCGCGATATCGAGTCTGACTTGATCAAAGCCGGTCGGCGCGCGCGTCCGCCCGCGGCGGCCGGCCCCGATACGCCGTACGGACCAGTCATAATGGTGATGCTCGGTCGCTCCGACACAGATTCGCCGCAGTTTAGTGGGTGCTCCGGGAAATGTCAGCGCCGATCAACTCGGCCACTGAAATGAAATGAATTCCTCAGCAGTGATCGAAAATTTCCGGAGACAAATGGCGGGGGAGGGTGTCATTCGGGTGATGGGTGAAGTTTTAGAGCCGCACGGGCACTCCGTTTTCACATGAGCTGCATTATGTCAGTTTTATTCAAGCTCAATGAAATACTTTGCTGTAACATAAGCAAGCATGATCCGTGCATACACGGATCATGCACGAAGTAGCATGATCCGTGCTACTATACATGCCAATAACAATTAAAAATGCATATCAGCCATGTATTTGCTTGCCATTACGTTTGCGCTAATGTGAACACCACTTTAGCCAGCCTACGCACAAGGACCTGAAGTTGTCATGCTGAACTAAATGCAGCCTGGCCATCATTATAGAGCGGTGTTTTTATGAACACTGACGTGCGTTCAACTTGCCATAGTGTATGAGCATTATTACTACCGACGTAATGGCATTCCCTAGTGCCATAATACAGTGCATAACAACCTGAACTCCGCATACCATTGCCCAATAAGGCACCATTCATCCATTTTATGATGTCGTCAGTATGTGCATGGAGCGGGGAGTTTATTGTACCCAGTATCCTATCCACGAGCCTTTTGCTGGCTCTGATCTCCAGTTTAACTTGTGACGAAGTGCCTCTGTCTGCGACGAGCGTGTTTAATTAAGCACGATGCTTTGGATGGGAGCCACCTGATGAGCGGGGCCGTTCTCAGGTGTTAAACAGACGGTCATTGCGGTTTGAGCACTAACGTGGAAATGGAGAAAACGGGATGACACTTTTTAAATGGTGTCGCCCTAAAACTATAAGCTACAAAAATCTCGTTTTGAACGTTAAATGATGATGTTGAATGTTGAACGACTAGCGGATCAAATGGAGGATTAGAGATGCCACTCCATCACCTTTCACCGTCCCTTGACGTAGTTTCTCTCCCTGATGTTAGACGTCGCCAGCGTCGTCCTCCGACCAAGGTGGTCGACAAGACTGGCTCGGCCTCTGGCGGCGTGCTCTCTGGCTGGGCGGCACCCTCGCACGAGGCCGTACCCGCCCACCTGTTTGGTCAGCACGTTCACCAGTTGAGGGCCGATTCTGCCGACGGCTGCCGACGAGAGTGGGAGACCCTGCAGATGGCAGCGCCCCTGGCGGACGGTCCGCGAACTAACGGCACCACCAAGAGTGCGGCGGGCGCCGGCCCCGACGCGCACTCAGATAAATGTGAGTGATGACCCTCAGATACCGACTCAGTCATGCAGGTTGAGCCAGTCCGCCATGCTGGTAGCAATTTTACAAAGTTTGGAAAATCGGCAAACTTAACTGATGGGCTGTTTGTTTTCAACTGTGCGTGAAATTAACACCGTGTACCAGCTACTAATTATGTTAGCTGATACAATGTGCCGGAGGTCGCTCACTACACCAGAAGTGTAAATTTCACGTTGATTACCTTTGATATTGTTGCCTAGTCCCAGTGGAGCAATCAAGCTCCTGCGAGTGTGGTTCTCCTACCTTAATTACCTGGCCGCTTATTGACCTTCGGGGCACACTGTGCACCAGTCTTGATGCGCCCTGAGAAACATCCACAAACGCTCCACCTGACTTCGTAACTTTGACCTCGTGACCCTATGACCCCTGGCTTCGTGATCCTGTGACCCCGTGACCTCTTGACCAGTGAGGACATGATCCATGACAATTTAACCTGCGCACCGTTATCCTACGACCCTGACACCGTAACCTTGATCCCTGATCCTGAAACCTATGACCTTGGCCCCTTGACCTTGACCTCGTGACCTGTGACCCCACAGACCAGCTGACCCGTGTAGCGGTCAGCTCACGGCTGTACCGCAGCCGCGCTGTGCCAGCCGCCTATTACGTGGACGGTTACCAGAAGGCACGGGCCTTTATCGTGACCGAGAGACCGGCAGCGGGCGCCGCCGATGTCCTGTGGCGAATCGCCTGGGAACAAGGAGTCACGGGCATGGTTATCATCGGCACACTCGAGGTAAGTAGCAAACGAGGGCCCGATGCATTTTTTTTTTAATTCAATCTTTTCTTATTCGCAGAAGTGTTAAATTAATTGCGTGACGGATGGTGAAAAATCACTTATGTGATTCTAATTGTGATTAACTTGATTAGGCAGCTAGTTATATAAGCATGTCGCAGCAGCATTTCCATTGGCCGATTGCGAAGCCGCGCAGTGGTCGCTCGGTCGGCCGGTCGGCCGGCTGTGTTTTTTGGCCGCAGTTTCGCGCGTTGGCAGTGCCGCTCGTAAAGTCCCTTTAGGAGCCAGGTCGGCTCTGTGCCCGCCCTCCTGCGGACTGCAGCTCTTATCCGCCGACTTAAATCAAAGCTGGCGTGGATATTTGAATAATTCGCTCTGATCCCCTTGGCCGCAAACAGAGCCCTTGCAGCCCTCTGGGATGTGGCGTATTTATACACCACGGGCGTCGTTAATACAACGGAAAGGCATAGTATAACTTTGGATGAGATCGAGATGGTTTTGCAAAGTGCCAGTGTGAGGCGGCTCGGTCAGTAAAACGCAGGACTGGTAAGAATTATACGATGTTTCTTCATCCACGATGTAGTTACCATGTGCTCTCATTACAGACTACTATTACGGGAAAGTGTCAAAATTTAATATGAAATGAGAGCTGCAAAGACAATCCATAAAGGATCCAACTCATTGCCACTGCAGCCAATGAAGAATGTATTATTTCCCATTGTAAAAGTAAATGTGTTAAGGCCATTACAAAATCACGATTCACCGTATTTTGCCTTGCATCGTAAATACACATCACATGCCTACTTTATCCCTTCGTCCACACCACAGCCATGTATTTTCGTCTCATGTATAACTCGGCCTCCACTCGCTTTGCATTTGGTATCCGCAGAAGGCAGCTCGCCTGTGGCCGGACTGGGGCGCGTGCCGGCCTTTCGGCGACCTCCAGCTCGAGCTGCGAGAGGAGCTGCAGCTGGCCGCCTGCTGCGTCCGCCAGCTCGCCGTCTCAAAGCTCAAGGTACGACCGTCGCCGCGCGGGTCCTTCATAAGACTCCGTTCCGTTCAATACGGCGCGGAACGGCTCACTGCTGGCTTACGATGGCGTTCGACTCAGTAGCGACTGGTTCGATTTTACTCAGCCGCAGTCGGGCAAAATTCAATTTTATCGGCACCGAAGTAGCTGCCACGTGGGAGTTCGGGACTATGATTCCGGCTGGTCCGCAGGTGGCAGCCGGATTGGGTGTTAATAGAATTGGCTGCTAGAATGCGGAAGTAAGTATAGGGTGGTGGTGTGGATACTGCATAAATCTTGTGGAATAGGCTATGAAGCTTTCACTTTGTACACTTACATTCACGCAATTACATTGGCGTCATTTGACATTGAAGAATGCATGCTGCCGTCATTCCTAATCAGTTTGTTGATACCTAAGCGTCATGCCACTCAGCTTCTTTAAAAACATTGTTTTTAAAAGGTCGAAACAAATCGTTATGTGCACTGTCAACTCCAGCATTTACGTAGAGAACATAAGTTTGGTCCGGCAATATATCAGTTCACATAGTCCGGAGCGAAATCTGCTAGAACGGCAATGGACCTTTGAAAACCATATTCTTGTTTTCCTTTCAATTCTGGTGGAGCATACATATTGCGTAATTAGTTTTGTTTGTTAGCATTGCATTCATTTTCCTGCCTCCAGCTCCGCCGGCCAAGTTGTGTGCCGTGCGGTACAGCATAAATTTCAGGCGCCGACTACTAGTGCCATCTAGCGACAATGTTATAAGCTGTCGCAGCGGTGGCTCAGATACGGTTAGGTGTTTACGTAAGAGTGGAGCGTTGTAATGTTCATCGTAGTGATACAAATGTAATGGTACAGAGACTAATAGCTGGTACGTGGTCCCTATCACGCACACCTAGCATGTAGGTGGCTTGTGGGCTGTGGCTCTTTGACACCTAGAATGTTGACAATGCCAGTTCCAGTATTTGTCTTAGGCGTTTCCTTTCAAGATGTGGCGTCTGTTTTCCAACAACCAATAATTATTTATGATGTGTGTAATGTATACTCTAGTGCCCACCACCCGTAGATCCCGATGTGCTCTTACAGAAGTGCATCATGCCGTTCTGTAATCGCGCTTATGCGAATTGCGAATGCTTCGCATTGGCACAACGCAAAACACAAGGAAAGGACATCAAAGATATCACAAAGTAAAAGGTGGACTATTCGAAAGTGAATTATCACTCGTACGTTTTGGCGCAGTTTTTAACACCTGTAAAGAATTGGAGTGTATCTTTAACGTTGGCTTCAGAATTAGTGCATGTTATACTGGCATGTCGTACAGTAGCGGCGGAACACCTTCAGTTAACCCGGCACCGCCTGGGCTATTTCCGTACCCACATCAGCCTGGGGGGGGGTCGGATCCGACCCCCCCCTGTTATCTCGAGAACCAATGGTCGTATCGAGCCCCGCGAGGCGGCGTTCGAAAGGTCTCTACGAGACCTTCCCAAAGCACTCTTAAGATTTTAAGATTGAGGTCAACTTTCGGGTCAAGGTCAGGTCAAAGGTCAAATTCAGGGGTTTGGCATGATTAGGCTTACGGACAGCGGAATCGATAGCTGCTGCTCGAAACTCACCACAAATGACCTCAAAGACCTAGTGAAGGTACCATGTGCGTATAGGGGTCATAGTAAGTACGGGTCAAGGTCAGGTCAGGTCACGAAAGGTCACGGTTTTCACTTTCTGCTACATGGGCGTGCGACACATGTTTTATGGCTTATTTTTCACGCCAAATCCGATGGTAATGGTTATATGTGACCCCAAGTCACTTTGCTGGTGATAAGTGTGCATTGAAAGCATAAAAAATCGTTTATACTAAACGAGGGCTGAGAAAAAAGGTCATTTTTTCAACTTTTTATTTTTGACATAAAAATGCACTTTTCTAGACGAGCTTTGTCCCAGGAATCTAGTGGTGCCATTTGTTTTCACATGCGATGTTCAGAAGTGCCTCTAATTCGCGAAAATGCTTATGACGTCACCATGCCCTATACATGTTGGAGCTATTTTTTACAATTTGGGGGTCAAAAATCAAGATAGAAAGTTGAAATTTGGGACATATAATGTTCTAATAGAGCTCTATAACATATATTCCGGTTTTTTGGAAATTCTCAAAATTTTGGATTTTATTAGCTGTTTTCAAAAAAATATAGTTTTTTGAATTTTTAGGGGTGAAAAACGCATTTTATGGAAAATCCGAGATAGCCATTTTAAAGAACTCGTTGAGCTGCGTCTTTTCATGTCCTTAATTTGCAATTTGCTTAAAACCTCGATTTTTGGCGATTTTTTAAACATTTACCATTTTTTGACTGAAAACGCCATGTAGTTACATCACTAAAATCGATATATCTCAGAAATTTTTGAAAATTTTTTCTTAAAAATTGCACAGGAGACGTCAAATTGATGGGGGAGAAGGTATGCGAAGTTTCAAGTTGATAGCGCAAGCGGTTCATGAGTTATTCAAGAAAAACGGAGGGGGGGGGGTCGGATCCGACCCCCCCCCAGGCGGTCGCGGGTTAAGGGGGGGGGGGCAGTGCCGACTTTTTTTCTACGCCGCCACCCATTAATAGGTGACCAGGAGTGCCCCCACCCTCGAACCCAGGGACACACAGTACCCTTACGTTAACACCAGAGAAAAACAAAAAAAGCAATGTCGCGGCACTCCCAGCTAAGAAATGGAAAAGAAATAAAAAGAAGACAAGAAGGGAGCGAGGATGTAGGCATGGTATAATCATAAGATAGAAAGTAGTCAATGAGCTCATAAGTCATTGACTGACCCCCCACTACAATCCCCAATAAAAAAGGTAAAGTGATCATGGGAGACCCAGCCATGCAGAGAATTTAACATTTATACAATTTTCACTTTTGGTCCCATTCTTTCCATGCAACGCCCATAGGGCTAATGTTAAAATGCCAAAATCAAAGGGGGGCACGGTGCCCCAGTGCCCTCCCCCTTCCGCCGCCTATGACGTCGTAGGTTGTTCGCACATTGCACACCAGACACAAATGTTGCCAGAAATTTGCCGGTTGATTCATGCGTCCTTTATGTTATGATTGAACAAATACGTCGAAAGAAACTATCGGTAATTGTATTGCAGACTTGCGTATTACAGGGATCACTTACCATCAAAAGTGCCAATATAAATAGATATTGAAAATATTACGCGTAATTTATCATTTATTTCGCTACGCTGTTACATAAGAAGGATGATCAATGATCATGCATGCTGAAACACATGTGACGTGGAAATATTCGGCAGTAGTCAGTGAGGCCAGCATGAAATTAACCAGGCATGTAAGGAAGTGGACATGTAAGAAAGGGGACAGCAATGAGAAATAACATTCAGTCATCACAACTCACATGCCTACGAGTCCTTTACCTAGCCGACAGCCACTGTCGCTGTTTGCAGGGTAAATCGGGCGGCGGCGGTCGTCAGGAGCGGCTGGTGACGGTGTTCCAGTACACCCACTGGCCGGAGTACGGCCTGCCTGAGGACACCCTGCCGCTACTGGACTTCGTGCAGCGCGCTCTGAGACATGAGCCGCCCATCAAGAGTCCGCTCATGCTCATATCCGGGTAAGTCCCCCATCAGGAGTCCGGTTATGCTCATATCTGGGTAAGTCCCCCATCAGGAGTCCGCTCATGCTCATATCCGGGTAAGTCCCCCATCAGGAGTCCGCTGATGCTCATATCGGGGTAAGTCCCTCATCAGGAGTCCGTTTATGCTCATATCCGGGTAAGTCCCTCAGGAGTTCACCTATGCTCTTCGGGTGAGTAGCACAGTAGTGATAGGGGCTACAAAAAAGACAAGGTAGCAGTTACAACTGATTAGTTACCTTGTCGACAGGGCCACAGTGCAGGAAGCGCCTTGTTATGCTGGGTGGAGTGATGTACTTACATGCAGTTGTTTAAATACAGTTGGGTGATGTGTAGTAGCTTATATAACTTCGACAGCCCAAGAATTGTTAGATTCTAGTGCAGGTCACTGACGACTGATAAACAATGCAGAGATGTGTGCTTTTGTAACAAAGTCAGTGTATCAAGAACCGTGATTCCTCGAAACATAAGGCCGCCAAGTACTACCGGACAAAAATAGTTTGATTGAAATTTAAAAAGACTTCACTTATGTAAGTTTGTGCCGATGCACTTCAGATGGTTCAGACAAAATTATAGTTGTTTATCGATGAAACAGCCGGCGGTTGAATTACAATTTCAAAATTTACAAACATCTCTCTACTAGTCTGCACTTTGTACGTGTAAGTAATCTGAGCCTCAACAGTCATATAAAGTGAATCTGAACGTGAACCGAACGTTAAAATTAAATCTGGTCGGGTCCCTGGCCCCAAGTGGCCGGCGTGCCGAGGGAGGAGGCGCCCATCTGTCGACTGGTTTATTCTAGGCGGATCTGGATCCATCAGAAATTGATTTACATGGTGCCGATAAATTACGGCTGGCCACCGAGATGGTCGGCAAAGTGAGCGGTAAATCAGCGGTGTCAGAGGCGGCCGATGGCCGAGCCGGCCGCGCGGTCCGCTCGTCTGTCGCGTGACCACAGTCCCCCCTCCCCCTTCTCCTCACCAGCCGGCCCGAGTCGTCGCTGCCCTACAGGCTGTGTCAGCCGAGACGCTCCGTTTTCAAACATCAAATCACGAGTATCCCTTCATGATCGTCAATTATACCTAGATTTTCCAATCCACCCAGCGCCCATTTTCACCTTTTCGGTTTAATTTAGTTTCAAGCTTTGTTTGTCCAATGCCCGTCTATTTTCTCTGCAGATCATTTACTCCATCCGTGCTTTTCCTCCAGTCTCCTTTGTTTACTGGGTTCAAACGATACTCGAGTGTCATCTCAACTTACTAATTGGACCGTCCTTGCGTCATTGTGTCTCTGTGTACTGCGCGGATCGTTCCCAATGAGCCGTAAGATATCGGCAGACACCCAAGCCCGGGGCATTAGCCGGGGACTGAGAGCACACTGAAGCGACTGAAGTGTGTCAACTTTGAGTGCCGCCAGCGACTGGCCCGGACCGGGCCGCTCGGTGAGCCGAATTAATCCTTCCAAGTCACGTTCAAATGCCGCGACAGACGATCCCTGTGCTGGCAGACTTGGGCCTGACTTACTGCTGTGATTAGGGTTCAGGTGGCTGGAGGCCCCCGGGGGAGTCGGTCCCGCTCGATGGCTGAGCCGAGATGGTGCCGTCTCGACGGCCTTTATTGCCGCGTTGGCTCAGCAGTTTCCGCCCGCTTGATGCATCGCTGTTTGGCGGATCGGTGCATACGACAGCGGTGCTAGTTGACGCTAGATTACATTTGTTTCCTGAGGCATGTTTCAGGGTAGTTGTAGCGTATTTATTCTGCAGTGTATGTTTGTGCAGCTCGTTTGTCTCCTGTGCGTCGTTTCACACAGCGGCAATGTGTTGTTGACAGAAGGTCGTTCTGTGGAGCCGGTCTATACCTGGGACTGGTGACACTGCTCACCCAGCTGAACTACCGTGGCGAACTGGGTGTTTTCTCCTACTGGCAACACATTATCGGTGAGTTCCAGCCTGCGGCGACTAGGTGCGCATTTGCTGGAAATGCGTGGGAATCCCTACCGGTACTGTGGATGCTTCATATGTATGTAGACCTCCATTAGGTACTGGGTGGTCGCCCATATCGGAATCAGGCACTAACATTTACTTTTTATTCTCATATATGTATTTATAGGCTTTTAGGGCCGCTGTCTCGCTACTGCAATGCATCTTCAACCAGGCACCTCATTATTCGGCCAACCCTGTTTTGCTGGCGGCATAACAGTGTGTTCGATCCCAGCCTGGTTCCTCCCCCCTCCGTTCGCGCTCCATCGCCGGCTCTGTGGGCTCGGCTCGCTGTAATGTATGTTGATCGAGTGCCATAGTTTGGTCCCGGGGGCGGACCGCTACTGTTCTCTCCAAAACCCTAACACGCACTAACCTGCTGAATTATCCATCGGATCCGCTACGGAATTTCGATGTACCCTCCCTCTTCGAGATGGTAAATAAAGCAGAAAGGATTTTGGAGAGAATTTGTCGGGGAATAATTTGTTAAAGTCGCTCAGGAAGTGATTGATTATTGTTGCGTCATGCATGTTGCATAGGTGCCTTTCGACTAAAATTTAAAGTGAAAATCAGTTTGAAGCAAATTTCCAGACATCAAACGGGTTTGAATTTTAAGCTATTTACTTCAACAGTTGAAAGTTCAAACTAGAAAATTTTGAATTTCCTTTCCAGTCTTCCAGATAAGCCGTTTCGATAGTTTTAAACAGGTCCGTCAGGCATTTTATTTCGTTCGAGCGCAGCACATTTATAACCTGTTACGCTATGAATGATACACAGAGTCGGGACGATACGTCTATCGCTCTGTTCAGCCCTCAGCTCTCTGACGTCCGATCTCCCGTCCTCCAGGCCAGTGTCCGAGCCTGCTGCCGACGGTGGAGGAGTACTCACTGCTGCACGACTGCCTGCTGGAGCGGGTGACGGCAGGGGAGACTCTGGTGACCCGCGACGGCGTCCGACGCTACATCGAACACCTGGAGGCCACCGCCGACGGCTTTCCCTACCCGCCCGCAGAGAAACAGTACAAGGTGGGTGGGCATGAATGTTTTACTTTTTAGGAACGACCGGTGTTCCAGCAAAGTTTAATTTACGGTACATATTCTAGATAATTTTCATTATAGTTGTGTTTTTTACGTAATAAACTTGAAGTAATCTCGAATTTGGTAGGAAATTTACAAAATAAAATTAAACAGCATAAGCTGAAAATGCAATCTCAAAAAATTCAGATTACCTGTTACCAGTACGCAGTCCCTAAGTTGGCAATTGATGGTATGTTAGCAGCATCGATCAAAGACGATCCGGCTTCTTTTCGTCGTAACCAATGATGCCTCCATTGAGATCATCGTTAACAACAGGATGCTCGACGAGCATCGACGACGAGCGACGAGCAAGATACACGAGCATTGCTCGTGTATCTTTTCACATCCGTCTGCCTCGTTTCAGCAAGCTATCGCGATGGACGCTAACCTATACCTGGTAGCGGCGGCCGCCAAGCCGTGTAACGAGCCGAAAAACCGCAGCATCAGCTATCTGCCGATGGAGACGTCCCGAGTTCGGCTGAAGACGGCCGCCGCGACCGACGGAGGAGACTACATCAACGCTTCGTGGTTACCTGGTGAGAGGGGATGGTGGGGTGATGGGTGGGTGATGGTGGGTGAGGGACGGGTGTAGGGGGAATGTGGGGAGGAGTGGGGAATAATGGGGTGGAGACTAGAGTGATTATGATGAGCTAATGATGGGGAATTCGGAATGGTGATGTAACGACGGGTAACGTTAGCATAGCGATGGAATTATGAGGTATAATTAGGCGCTCGATGGTTTGGGTTTGTGAAATGCGTTGAAATGACGACGTTGTTTCTGAGGTGTAAATTGTCTTGGGATCGGTTATCTTTCCGTGAGGAAACGACGCGACAAGGAAACGACGGAAAGGACTATGGACAATGGAAGGGCAATGACGGAAAAACGGTATTTAAGTGATTAACGGTAGTGGGACCTTCGCAGATACTAATGAGCTAAGAGCTAGATAACGAACAAATCCAAAGAGCTAGAGAGCGGTGCTTCGTTAACCGCTATGGCCGCATTTTTACGTTTTAACACCTTGTCAGTTAGATGTGGTGTTTGCTGAGCTCTCATCTTTATGTCCGCCTTATTTGATCTCCCTGGCATCACTTGAATTTCTCACTGAGTTAAGCAACGACATGTGTCGCCACGCCGCTGATTACTCCAATTTGCATTTCTTATATCTGAAAACCGCTTGATCTACCTCAAGTAGAAGACAGGCCCGACAAATTTACATTTCTATCGGCGTCACCTTTGTCGTTGTCGGCACATCAAAGTTGGCCTCGCCAGTGGGTCCACTAACTTGAGGTGAAGTTACACGCCTCACCTGTTCCACTGCAGCACTCAGGTAGTTAGAGCTCTGTCTCCGGCCGTGACGTGGCATTCAGGAAAAAGGCTGGTGCCGAGCGGAGAAAGGTCTTTCGACACAGCCTCCGCTGCACCAGTGTTTCCTAGGAAACCAATGCCTAACAATATACAATGCACAATGCACACACTGCTCCGAAGGCGAGACGTGGCTCTCCCTTTCTCCCTCGCTCCCTCCCCCCCTCTCTCTCTCTCTCTCTCTCTCTCTCTCTCTCTCTCTCTCTCTCTCTCTCTCTCTCTCTCTCTCTCTCTCTCTCTCTCTCTCTCTCTCTCTCTCTTTCTCTTTCTCCGATCAAGAGAAACTGCGTTCCCTATTGCTGACTGTTGAGTAAGTAGTTGTTGCCAGTTGGCCAAGAAAAAGGTGTTCCTTTTTCAATAAAGTATTGAATATAATTGTGCTCCTAGAGGTTCCTAGCAATACGCGGGCCGAAGCATCACAATAAAAGCTCGCTGCTTTACCTTGAATTTACCTCTGCTCGGCCTGTGTCAGACTGTAAGCATGGTAAGCACTAAGAGCAATGCGGTTCATAGGAGGCAGCGGTGGCACTAGAGTACATTACCTACCACTCTGGTGAGCCAAGCCTTCAGCTGAGAGCACGCTAATAACGGAAGTGGCCGTGTCGAGAGCGGTCCCAGGAGCTAATGGCCAGCGGAGGGGAACACCGCGTCAGGACCTTACGCCTTGTAGAAAAGGATTTTCGTGGCTTTAGTTGGCTATAAGAGTGGCGGTGTATGCCACTTACAGAAAAAGCTTAATTTATATAGAAAACAATACTCTCACAGCCTTTCCTTTGCATCACTTCCCTCCATAGAAACCTGTTAGATTTAGGCACGATGTTGTAATATCGCTACTTAGAGGTCAAGTCCCTGCTACAATTAATGACGTCCGTGTCGTTTTGCGTCCATTCGACGCATCGTTTGGTCTTTGGTCTCCACTCAGCAATGGGGTGGAGGTCAAGTGACCAAGCTGATCAATACTTTGCCTGGCCAACGTATGCGCAATGACCACAGTCGTTGCTGAGGTAACTGCTAGGGCTTCCCCAGTTCAGCTTACCTGGTCACCTAACTACAAGCTGTTTTCTGTCGCCAGGGTACCGTCTGATGCAGGAGTACATCCTGACCCAGCATCCAGTGGCCAGCACGGTGCTGGACTTTTGGCAGATGTTGTGGGACTACCGGGTCACTACGGCCACCTGCCTGTCACCGGAGGTCAGTACAGGGGAATGAATTAGAAGTGTGTGTAGGCATGATATCAGTCCCGAAAAGTTTTTAGTGAGCCTGACGTGAAGCCCTTTATGTTATTACCGGAGGCCCTGTACGCATCTACTCCTCTTCTGTTAAATGTCCATCACATGCCGTGACATGAAAGCATTCGTGAATCGATATCAGAAAGATAGTGGGGTCAATGTCTCATATGTTTACCTTCAATTGCGTTAAGTAAAGGGACTTTTTCTTCGGAAATCTTCCCTATACTCTATGCCATTCTGGACCATGACTTTATCGTGCCTCGGTGACTGAAAACTTCAAAGAGACCTGTCAGATACCTAGGTACTTCATTGTGTGCCAATGTGAATTACATCTCATAACGTGTGCGTCACAGCATAAGTCTGCCATAAGTAATGTGAGTGCTGCTCTTCACCGTCAGGATTTCGGCACCTTCTGGCCCCTGGAGGAGGAGGAGCTAACCGGAGCCAACTTTGTGGTCCGGTACATGTCGGAGAGCGCCGACTGCAGCGACACCTACAAATCGTCGTGGATCATCCGCTCCTTCCTCATGGAGTCGACAGAGGTCAGCACACTCGCAGCAGCTCGACCACCAGCTCAAGTTCTCAAAGGCCACATCTTAGCCACCACACCACAACTCACAACTCTCGTTTGAGCTCTGACGTCGAACCTCTCCTTACGAAGATGTTATCCAAGCATATATTTGTATTATTCTTTTTGTTTATAATCAAGAAGCTACATTATTAAATTTGCAAACAAAAATTATGTTTACAAATCCCTGATGCAGCCCAGTGCGTCAACCCTGTCACACCGCCCCCGATGTCCGCAGGGCGATGACGACCTCACAGTGCGGATAGTGCACCTGCCGCTCTGGCCAGAGGAGTGCTCCACAGACGCGATACTGGAGGGAGTGCTGGGTGTCACCGAGATCCAGGGACAGCGGCACACCCCGCTAGTTGTCATGGATAGGTGAGCGGGACAGCGGGATAGCGGGGCAGTGGAGCAGTGGGACAGCAGCGGGACAGGGGGACCAGCGGGACAGCGGGGCAGCGGGGCAGTGGAGAGTGGGACAGCGGAGCAGTGGAGCAGCGGGGCAGCGCGGCAATGGAGCAGTGGGGCAGTGGAGCACTGGACAGCGGGACAGCGGGATAGCGGGATAGCGGGGCAGCGGAGCAGTGGGGCAGCGAGGTGCTGCATGGAGGGAACAGTACAGCGAACACAACAGAGGCTGGGGTCAAAATGTTATGTGTTGGTGGACGGCCTACTTTGGGCCTTGGGGATCCCTGCTGTGTATGCATTGTGGTTGGGGGAGGATGGTAGCAGGTATGCGTAATGTGCAAATCATAAGGACTTTCAAGCTTGTATCAAGCGCTGTTTTGGTTGACTTAGTGCATAATTACTTTTTCAATTGAACGCACCCGTCAACCACTGATATGTAAGATCCATAAGCCGTTAAATAAGACCCCTGGCTGACCTCGACGCCAATAACTCTATCGTGCTAGGCACATGCCTCTGGCAGAACAGAAGTCCGTGAAATGTTCGTATAGTTACTCTTAACCCCGCCTGTGCCGCATCGACCCACAACGGGCCAACCTTTGAGCAACACCACATTTTGGGAACGTATCGAAAAGAGCACACCATTGACCAGTCACGTCTCGGTAATGTAATCCTCATTGTGATGTAACTTGTCAACTGTTCATAACTAACGGTAGGCGGTACTGGCGCATTGTCGCTCGCTCGTAAAGATATGCCTCCGACGTTACTGGAAAGGCTGTATGATAAAGTTTTTTTTTTTTTAATGAGAAAGTTTGAACGTGAAGAAGTACATGGCTGTACATGAAATCGTAATTTAGCGGTACTAATTACGTGTTGTATCATAACATTAATGTATTGCATGCTGAGCTCTTGCCCCGTTGTCTGCCATGAAGGTACGGCGGCACCGAGGGTGCCAGTTTCTGCGTGCTCAGCACCGCCCTGAGGCAGCTGCGGCAGGAGGGCTCCTTCGACATCTTCACGTACGCCAAGCTCTACCACCAGCGGAGGCCGGGCATCTGGAAAACCATGGTACGTCTAACGTCCCTGCGTCCCCAGCTGGACTTTCTGTACCTGTACACTGGCGTGATCTCTGACCCTGTACGACATGTGACCCCTAACGTCATGTGCCCCCAGCGGGAGTTTCCGTAACGGTACCCCTGTATGACCCTGACCCTATTTGTTTGCCAGAGGGAGTTTTTGTATCTGTACCCCTGTGTGACCCTAAACCCGTATATGACCTTTATTCTTTGTGTGCCCCCAGCGGGAGTTTCTGTACCTGTACCACGCCGTGGAGGCGTGGCTGTCGGTGCGGCGCTCCGCCGCCCTCTACCGTAGCGACTCGTGCACCAGTATCTGTCAGAACCGCAGCGAACTGGAGGTCAAACTGAGCGGCGTCGATGGGGTCATAGTGTGAGACGGGCTCGGCCAATCAGCGCCCGAGATAGGCTCATAGCTGCCGCGGGCAGCCAATCACAGGGTGACGGCTCAGCGGGCAGCCAATCGCTGACGGCGAAATCCATAGGTGTCCAATCAGAAACGACTCAATCAGCGAACAGCCAATCGCATGTCGTGATTGTGCTGTAATAATGTGATTGGGCATGAAGACCGGCGATCGCACATATTCAGCGTTCAGTCGCAGGACAGAGATTCCCGGCGAAGCTGATTAGTTCTGCCGGGTGTAGGGCCCGGTGAATCACCTTGACTACGGGAACAGACTCGCCAAGTGTTTTAGGTGACCAATCCCAGAAGTGTTTATACGATATACGGTGCGTTGTGCTACTTGAGCTTATAGTGAACTTGAACTGGAGCCATACGAGGGCTAGTGGCGGCCCCAGGGTATGTAAATCCGATGAGTAGGGTGGTGAAAATTGAATACGTGATGTGGCATTATACGGTGAATGGGTTTTGGAGGTGAGACATCATATCAGTTTTGTGTGCTGTAACCCATCATATCATTTATATGATGTAGGAACGAGTACATCTACTCCATGATCTCAAATATAAAGAAGCATTCCCATTTTTACTTTGGGTACTTTATCCCGTTGTCGTGAATGTGGTTTTTTATCGTAATTCATAAGTCATATGGAGGAAACTTCTTACGTAGGTTCGATAAACGTTTGTGTATTCCATTTGCTTGGTTGGTTCATGATAAAAGGAATAGGTTGTTTCAACTGAAACGTGAGCGACTCATTGCCCTTGACTAAAACATTTGTATGTGCAGTGTTGTTATAAATAAACAGAGGATGAAATAGTCATAATGTTTGCATCGACCTTTGTGTTGTTATCGCTTGAAAATACCGAAGACATGCTAATGAATATATTTTATTTCCAAATGACGTAGATACCTCATCCTTAAAATACAGCGAAACACAACAGTGAATAGATTAAAACTCCTTACCTTTTCAGACTAACGATTATAACATTTCCTCGCGACCTCTATGACCTCAGTTGGTATGAAGCGTTGATTACGCACACTGACGAGATAAATGAACGGTTTGCACCAACACCGCTACACCGCCCATGAGTTACATCCCGGGTCACCAATACGTCACAGACTCGCGTTCATTGGTCCACGGCCGTCACGTGACCAGCGTTTGATCACGCTGATTGGCTATCGCCGCTGGTGACGTCGATGAGGATCCACAGCTCAAGCGGCGGCCGCCAGCAGCTCCTTCAGCTCGTCAGCTCGCTTCGGGGTGTTGTGCTTCAGGAGGGCGTCTCGAATCTGGGCGCCGAAGTCCTCACACACCATGCTCCAGTTCTTCACGATGCGAGCCTGAAACGGAAGCAAAACACCATCAAAATGTGCCCAGCATAAGCTGGCTGGCGACTGCATGTCGGAGTATAAAAAAGTAACGAACTAAAAAGGCACATTCAGCGAAAAATTCGAACGCACCTGCTCTTCGAACGCACCTGCTCTTCACGGTAATGACCGAACGAAATCCCAAGCTCTGTGAGTTGTGACTCAAAAAACAAAACTTCACCGTCTATTTCCCCTCACTAACCTGAATGAAGGCCTGCGTGTCCTTGGCGTGTCCTCCGATGTTATCCGCCAGCCGCGCGCGCTCCTCGGCATTGAGTGTCTTCTCCCAGAAGGCACGCACCTGACTCAGGTCTGAGTCGAACTCATCGAAACGGTCGGCATCCCCGGCCACCTTAGGTCGGGTGGCCACCTGCTTGGCGCGGGGACATTCCTGAGGTCCGCTGAGGAACGGGTAGCGATGTCAGTGGGGAAGTCAGGCTGAAATCAGGTGAGAAGTCGACTCATAGGGAGCCATACATAGACCGGAGGTATACAGAGGTCTATGATAGAATGTAAATACTCAGCCGAGATTGGCGGGGGAAACGAATAACGCGCATTCAGAAGCGCATATTGTGGTAAGCTTGGATCTATTTATTAATCAAATGTGTCGCTTGATGCACTGAATTGTTTCGGAAGATCTACAGGCAGGTGCGGCACTCATTCCAGTTTACTGTAAGCAAGCTAAAAATGCGTCGAAGTGACACTGATCACGTCTGCTCGAAAAATGAATAGTGTTTCATTTACATTTTCCATGCCGTTATCCAAGGAACAATAGGCAACGGTCAAGTGGTAAAGCTTCTGTTGAACATCTGTCCCAGCTGTGACCGTTATACAAGTGCAGAGGCCCTCGGTTGAAGCGTTGCAATACGGGGCTGCATTTAGGCGGAAACTGGCCCAACTTTCCCAACCATCAGTTATTCCCCTGCGTCTACTGCTCAATTAAGCAGAAGAAAGGGGACCGATTGACGTTTATCTGACTTACAAATGTAGAAACTAATCCGGATTATCAGCTGGCTCACCTGAAGCTGTTGGGGAAGTAGTTGGGCGCGTCCGCCTGGTTTCCGTCGACGCACATCGGCCCATCTCGCTGGTAGTTCTTGACGCGGGCCCGGTACGGACAGTTGACTGGGATCTGGTTGTAGTTGGGGCCCAGACGGTGGCGGTGTGTGTCCGGGTACGAGAATAGGCGACCCTGTAAGACAGGCACAGGCGTTAGATGGTCTGAGTAGTGCTTTGTTGGTGATAACGGGCATAAGCATGGTTAGATAGCGATTTACTGGAGATAATATGATACACTTTAGTCCACCAATGTCATAAAATATATATCTAATTTTGTTTGAGCTTCTGGAGCGGGCTTTCCTCGCGTCCCTCTTCTTCCTCAATTCTCTCCCTCGCCCCGCTGTTTCTCCCTCTCTCACTATCCTTCTTTCTTCCCCTTTCTCTATCAATCTCTTCTACCTGATACCTCCCTATTCCCCCTTCCCTCTCCCCTCACCTGCAGCATTTTGTCGGGACTGGCCTCAATGCCGGGCGGCATGTTAGCCGGCGAGAACGCGATCTGCTCCACCTCGGCAAAGTAGTTCTTGGGGTTGCGGTCGAGCACCATCTTTCCGACGGGCAGGAGCGGGAACTGCGAGTGCGGCCAGATGCGCGTCAGGTCGAACGGGTTGAAGCCGCAGCTGTCCACCTGTTCGGGCGTCATCACCTGGATGGAGAGCGTCCACGAGGGGAAGTTGCCGTCCTCGATGGCGTCGTACAGGTCGCGGATGCTGTAGTCGGGGTCGCTGCCGGCCAGCTCGTTGGCCTTCTCGACGGGAAGGTTCTTGATACCCTGGTCAGTCTGGGGAACAAAGAAAAGCGGCGTTAAAAAGTGACTGGTATTCGAGTCTCTTCTCTGGTTACCTTACGAATTTGATAAGCGGAGGAACTCGTAAACCGTTTCAAAAGATACATGTGAAAAGATACACAAACTTCTAAAGCAAGCTACCTGAATGAGTTTTTAGGCATCACTATTTGTTTTTGATGATAACTATAAGTACAGTTGTAGTTGGAAAATTTACTTCGCAACGAGGTTAGGTACCTGGCGGGCACCTGGGCCCGTCATAATCAACCGTACAACTATTTACTTTTCATCACATGCCTGATTCAGCACTGGCTCACCTTGTAGTGGAACTTGACCCAGTACTCGTTGCCCTCCTTGTTGACCAGTTTGAAGGTGTGTGATCCGTATCCGTTCATGTGCCGGTAACCGTCAGGGATGCCGCGGTCCGAGAACAGGAACGATACCTGGTGCATCGTCTCCGGCCGCAGCGTGATGAAGTCCCAGAACATGTCGGCGTCCTGACAAAAAGAGAGGCCGCTGCGTTAGATTACTGCTGCGTTGGGCACTGATTATGCCGTTCTTGGTTGGGAACTCTACGTAAAAAGATTAACGTTTACCGTTAGTTGGATACCTACGTTGGACATTTGAAATTGACATTGAACATTGGACATTTGCAGTTTGCAGTTTGCAGTTTGCACGAGTAACTACGATTAATAAATGTTCGGATGGATTTACGGATTTACTTACGCAATGATATCGTGGACAAATAAGGATATCACGTTTGAACAGGTTGTATTGTGAATTTGTGTACGCGGTGCGCATAAGCATCTCAGTTACCATTGGCACGTCCTAGCTCTTTCGAGTACGTCACTAAAAAAGCAAATAAACGCAACCGTACCTTCAGGTGCGTGGCCGGGTTCCTCTTCTGAGTGTGGATGAAGCTGGGGAACATGATGGGGTCGTTGATGAAGAAGATGGGCGTGTTGTTTCCGACCAGGTCCCAGTTGCCCTCCTCGGTGTAGATTTTGACGGCGAAGCCGCGCGGGTCCCGCACGGTGTCGGCAGAGCCGCTCTCGCCTCCGACCGTCGAGAAACGGATGGCCAGGGGCGTCTTCTTGCCGACCTCGGAGAACACGGAGGCGCAGCTGTACTGGGTGATGTCGTGCGTGATCTCCAGGTAGCCGAAGGCGCCTGACGGAAACGAGACGAATGAATGAAATGAAGGCATAACTATGCTCGTATGAATGACGCTATGAATGACAGCCTGAATGAAAGGAGAAGTGCGTGTTACACTGGGTAATTGGGTATAAATATAAATGGAGCGCTGTAATAATGGGGTGGTGGTGAGAAGAGCAATGTTTGTGAAATGATTTGTGAAGATCAATAATTTATCGACTAGAAACTGAAAGTAGGTATATTCAATTCGATGTAACTTCAATCTAACAACGGCAAAGTCTCTATTTTAATCGATTGCCTACAACTGTGCTTAGTAATAAAGGGCGTTAGGTTAACCCGCGCCCTGATGGGGGGGGGCCATTTTGGCCCCCCCCTGTGGTTTTTCTTAAATAGCGAGAAAACGGCGGCGCGCAGCGCCGCCAAATTTTGGGTACCTTACCGGACATCAATTTGACACCTTCACACAAAATTTCAAATCACAGGTCACCTCAGGTCAGGAGTTATTGAGGTCAAACTGAGGTCATGTTCGAGTAAAAATGAGCAAAAAACATGACATCTTGAAACGCTCACCAATTCTACAGTTAACAAGCAATTTTAAAGTTCTTTACGTGGTTGTGTAGAGAAAAGACGGGGCTACAAAACTGCTATCTCGGATTTTCGAAATTTTTGGATTTTGACCCCCAAAAATAAAAAAAAATTGATTTTTTTAGAAAAACTCAAAAAATTTCCAAAAAATTTTCGAATTTCGAAAAAACCGGAATATATGTGATAGACCCTGCGCTCTTCGATATACATACCAAATTTTAGATCGATACCTCTTTTTTTGGCTAAGTTATAGCGAAAAAACTGTTAAAAATTGATGACGTCAAATTTTTGAACTCAATTTTTAGCAATTCTAGACCTCGTAGCGCAAAACGGAGACCACCATTGAACTCCCCGTGACGAGCTGCATCGAATCGATACCCATTTTATGCAAAAATATCAACTTTGAAATTTGACCTAATTTGACCTGACCTTGACCTGACCTTGACCTGACCTTGACCAAAACGTGACCTAAGCTGGCCCTAAAGTCTGTCTGACCCACATAATCGCATTTGTCATGTAAAATGGACCATAAAACATGTATCACACGACACTTTCATATTGTGACCCCCCAGTGACCTGACCTCTGTGACCTGACCTGGTATCAGTGACCTCGAATAGCAAAATATGTGTTTGAAGAACATTTCCCCATCGATGATTTTCAATGAAATGCATTTTACACGATTTTACAACGCATTTTTTTAAATGCCTGTAAACGGTGAAAATTCGACCTTTGACCTGACCTGTGACGTCATCGATTTGACCGAGGTCAATGAAATTGGGTCACAAGGTAGTTCCCCGTTGGGGCTATCCAACACCGTTTACCGCTTGTCGCTATGTTGCGTGGTTCTCGAGATCTGAGGGGGGGCCAAAATGGCCCCCCCCCCCCCCATCAGACCGCGTTGCTCGGCAGACCCCATCTGGGCGCGGGTTAACAAGTGGACAGTGCAAGTACATACATTCAAGGTCTCAGCCAACACAGTCAATCGATTGAAAGTGTCGGCAAACTCATTTGTCAGTCAGGTTTGTTGGCTATAGGCAAACAGCACACTTCACACATTGGCGTCGCGCCAACGAGTCTGAGACAAAACTTAACCACTTCGACACTTTACACATTTACGCTTCGAAACAATACCGGAACTTTCTGTACTACGTCTTTCGCGGTAAATTTGATGATGTTTGTCTAGATCAAGTATCTTCTCTGCCTCAAAATTTTGTAGACAAGAGATCATTTACTACATTTTTGGGCTATGCTTCTGATTCGATGACTAAAAGATTTTACTTTCGCTCCTTTTATTGAAGTAAGGACTTTGTATAGGCAGAAGTAGGTATAAAGAAACAATATTAATATTCCCTTGCAAATTATCTAATAACAACAAATTTTAAATTTTGTAAAATTTTAACAAAATTTTAATTGTTCCCCGACCACCCCCATCGCGCTCACCTGCCCCCTTGGCGTGCACCACTCGCTCGGGGATTCGCTCGCGGTCAAAGTGCGCCATCTCGTCGATGAAGGCCACATCCTGCAGCAGAAGCGGTCCACGCTGACCGATACTGACCGAGGCGGTCTTCTTTCCCACCGGCTGGCCGTGGCCCGTGGTGATGATTGTGCTGCCCTCCTGCAAGAGACGGCAGAGGAGCAGGTCAGCCAGAGGGTCCACGTCTGTTTGTTTGTTTATTTGTTAGTTTGTTTGCAGCGGAAATGTCGAGCGGAGGCACTCGAGTCGTATGTCACTTGTGGCATGTGCACCGCAGGCAGCGAGGGTAAACACTAAACATTGGCTGACAGCCTGGCAGGTCGACGCAATAAGAAACGCATTGCATAACAGCATACATTCCTAATTCCTATGGAGCGTGGCATCACTTAAGACACGTGCGAATTGAGTATTCCTACGCAGTTGAACTCGGTTGAAGGCGAAGCCATGCTAATGTAGACAGCCATGCTAGCAAGGCTGAATGGGGGTTATTCCCGCCGTCGTTTTTGCAAGTCAGAATACCAGTGAGTATTGCGGTTGTGCGTCACACTTATAGCATAATCGATAAATAGGGTGAGATGATCGAATGATGAAGATCAGTCATGATGAGTTGAATATCGAGATTACTTTCTCTGGTTTATTTTACTATCTTCCCGCATATAAGACAGTTTTCTAGTGTTTTTTTTTATAATCAGAGCACGGCTTAGCAACAATACGTTAGACAGCCATCGCTCGCCTCAGCCGTCAGCTGACGGAAGGTCTGTGACTGACTCCAGTGCTGCAGTTCCTGCTCTTCTGACGTCAGAGTGACGTCACCCACGGCGTGATCGGAAGATAGGGAATTCCGACCGCAAACGGGGGGGGGGGGGCAACCGTCCGGCCGACCACGCGTGCCTCGCTTTTCCAGCGGACTGTCGGATAAGGCCTAGCATCCCGAACGAGACCGATATATCTACCTATACCGTACATCGTGTGGATATATGCTGTTAATTCAGGTGATGCAAAGTGTACTTACATCCTCTTTCGTTGTAAGCGCAAAATGTGAAGCCTGCATGAAACGTGCAGTTTTTCGTTTACAACAACAATTATAATTTCGTCAATGCTAGACGTTTGTGCATCTGGAACAGCAAACTGATCATGCAGTTTGATCCTCCTTATTCTTGTTAAATGTTTACGATTATATAAAGGTACACATCACTGCACAATTCAAAGATCAGTAGCTGTCGGCCCCGTTCCAATTTTCTTTATGGGTACACGTTCAATTTCGATGTTGGCGTATATGTAAAATATGTTGAATTTCAATGTCGAATATGAACAAATACAAACTAAAATAACATTGCCTACTTTCACAGCCGCAAAAAAATGTGTTAGGAAAAAACAAATCAAGGGCAATTATACGTAATTAATAACTACGCTTGCTACTTACATAGCTATAAATACGCCCGGGTTTCAAGACCAACAATTGACGAGCACGACAATACCGACATATGCAGCCCTAAATATGGGGTTTGTGTACGGACAAAGGTGACTCAACCAGGAAAACGACAAGGAAGATTCATACATATAGCTCTTCGGGAGTTTCCTTGCGCCTTGACTACATTCTCAACCCGATTTGTGGTGTGCAGAGACAAATGAGAGGTAAGTTGAACGCCTGCTCGGCGCGCTCGCGCAAGCACGCACCCACATTCACTGCAGGACTGAACTGGTGTATGCTTGTCACTTGTTGTCAATAGTCAAAGCTGTTCGCTTTGAAAAGACTATGTCTTTACAGAACTTACGAGAAAGATAATTGAGTTGCGGTTTATTTACCATATAAATCAATGCAAGGTAAAATTCGGCCAAATCGAATATCATAAGACACGCATTTATCTATTGGTTAAAGGGACCCTCCCACCTTAACATTAGTTTTGAGTTGAGATAGCCAAGTTTGCGGCCAGGCTCAGAAACCACCATTTATCCTGGTCGCAACCCCCGCAGCTTTATGGTGTTCAAGAAATTTCTTCCCTTTACTTGCAGGGTGGGACCAGCGTGGTCCCTATCTCTTAACCATTACGGGAATCTGATGACGTCATCAGGCTTTCGAACGTCCGTTAAATGTTTGACTAAAACGTTTTGTAGCACGCGGTGGTATATGCTGCTTTGCGCGCAACAAATGCCGCACTTTCAAATAAAGTCGCTAGGAACAGCGGAGATCCCAAAAAGTAAACAAAAGTAAAAGTCTAATATCTTGAAAACCGGTGAATATTTTTCGATGAAATTTGGTAGATATTCGTTTTTGCTCTTTCTGAACCGAGCGACATCACTTTCATGCCAATTCATTAACTTTTTTGAAGGTGGGATGGTCCCACAGGGGAGCAATGCCGCTTCAACCCTATTGGCCGTAGTGTCTAACGGTGGCGGCCATATTGCGCAGACCAGAAACCGGCTGCCGCCTGTGTTGAGGAATAGGGAATTCGGGACCTCGATTTACGTTTGCGGCCGCCGTATCCGTTACGTTCAAGTTACGTAGATACGGAAACCGGCATCTTACGCAGAATTGAGTGGGGAACACGATCGTATCTTCAGAATTCCTCAAATTTACTCGCCTAACCTACATTTGCCCCGGCCGAGGAGGTTGATTGAACCCACCTCGCTAATGCACCGCTAATTAAACTAGAATTAAGCGGTAAAGTGGTCGTATGCGGCAAAGTATAATGCAGAGTGACTGGTAGGAACCCGCTGTAAGGGTCTCAGGTCAACCGGTGACCTCTGAGGTCAGGTCAAGTGATCTAAGGCACGGGTTCGGTTTTTGGTAAATAACTTCGCCAAAAATGGCCGTAGAGCCGCGATTTTGGCATCATCGTGTTCAGCTAGCTCAGGCGCATCGAGTGATATACTTTTTGTTCGGGTCAGGTCAACTTAGGGTGTTGACCTCAGGTCAAGGTCAGGTCAGCACCCCCAGGTCACGAAGTTGGTCGAAAGAGGTCATGTCGCATATCATTCGATTCGGCAGGTCTTCCTGAGTCCATTGGTGGCTTTCCCAACTCTCTAGCTCAATTTGATCGGGAGTTATTGAAGAAAAATGGTGACCCTTGTGACGTCACAAATGACGTCACGCAAGGGCAACAATGCAAATATGAAGCATAGAACCTTGCAAAGAGTGCATGAAATCATGATTTTATATGCTTGAGATAGTTTCAGATCATTCTCGGCGCCAAAATTACAATTTTCATATTTCCCCATTGACTTATAAGGGTTTAACGTATTAGTTCCTTATCGCTGATAATTTTTTAGGATTTCATCTTGTTCTCCACTCAATTCTGCGTAAGATGCCGGGTTCCGTGTCCACATAGCTTGAGCGTAACGGATGCAGCGACAGCAAACGTAAATCGAGGTCCCGAATTCCCTATTCCCCAGCACAGGCGGCGGCCGCTTTCTGGTCTGCGCAACATGGCGACACCGTTGGACACCATTTGGCGGCCGATGCGCATTCCACATTATAGAGTTCAGTGGATGGTCCCTTTAACAATTGAACATATTTGGTGGAGTGGTGCGCTGAGCATTGTTAGAAGGAAAAAAGTTATCATTGAGATATAATAGCCTTTGCTCATATTAAGTTCCGAATGGTAAATGAAACGCAAAATTCTTTGAAAAATACCTATATTTCGTCCATGGGACTTCTTCAGGGTCACCATGGACGAAATGGACGAAATATAGGTATTTTTCAAAGAATTTTGCATTTCATTTACCATTCGGAACTTAATACGAGCAAAGGCTATTATATCTCAATGATTAACAATTGAGGATAACTTCCATAAAAATGAATTTCTCATGATTATCTACTATTTTATCTACAACCGTAAAATATCGCACTAAAGCTTTGAAGTTATCCTCACTTCTCTCCTAATTTGTCGGCGTAGGGTAGACCGGGGCAAGTCGCCCCGCCGAGGTAAAACGCCTCACCGATGTTTTTCGGAACTGGCAAGGTTCTGGGTGTCTCAGCACGTGACGTTTATTGAATCCTCCGTGTCAACCAAGGCTATGTAAAACCATGTCAACAAATGCCGCAACTATTCTGCTGCAATATTCCGACACATCTCCCCCTTTTTACTGAGACACATCTTTCTACGCAAACGACACCGGCTCTGAACTAAACATCGGCACAACACAGCGGCCCTCTACAGATCCAAACGCGTGGGGGCCACCGAGGCGCGTCCCGATCGTGTCAGGATTGGGCGCGCGGGCTGACGCGACGGGGGCGGAGCTGGCTTTGTGGCCCGCGGCGACGGCTGCTCGGGCGACCTCTGGATCCGCGGGGTCTGCGGCCGCTCGTCTTCCGTTCCCCCTGTGGCCGCTGGAGTCTGAGTCATGTGACCGTCTCCGTTATGGGCGAGCGGTCGGCGGGTGTCCGGCACGTACGGAACGTCGACTGGCTGCAGGTGTCGGCGGTTACGCACATGATACGTCCGCTCACCGGCTCGACCGATGATCTGCTGGGGATCGGTCCAGCAGCGCTCTCCTGGTAGGCGGGTGAGGACGACATCACCGGGCCGAAGAGCAGGCAGCGGCCTGACTCCATGCCTCCTGTTGAAGTCAGCAGTGCTCTTGCGCTTGGCTTCGTCCGCCCGGCGAGCGATGTGAGCCATGTCTGGCCAGCGTGGCGCGAGATGGGCCTTAGTCGTCGGTAGTCGCGATCGAAGCTGGCGGCCCATGATCAGCTGGGACGGCGTGCATCCTGTGACGTCGAGCGGCGTTGACCGGTACGTCAGAAGCGCGAGATACGGGTCTGGCTGAGCCATGATTCTCTTCGCCGTCTGGACGCCTCGCTCAGCCGCGCCGTTTCCCTGGGGGCAGTACGGGTCAGACAGAGTGTGGAGGAACCCGTAGTGCCGCGCGAAGTCAGCAAACTCGGCACTAGTGAATTGAGGTCCACCGTCTGACCGTACTTCCTCGGGGATGCCCCATCTGGCGAACAGCGACTTCATGTGGTTGATCACCTGCGCGCTGGTGGTACTTCTGAGGTGTTCAATCTCTATCCACCGGCTGAAATAATCCACGACGATCAGATACATCTGTGAGCCATATTGACAGAGATCCGCGCCTATCTTCATCCACGGACGCTCTGGCAGTCCCCTGGAGACCATGGGTTCTGCGTGCTGGGCTCGACGGTTCGTTTGACAGAATCTACATGATTCTATCCAACTCTTGAGGTCAGGACTCAAGCGAGGCCACCACACCGAGGCGTGCGCTCGCTCGCGGGACTTTGAGAGACTCGTGTGCCCGTCATCATGGATCCGTTGCAGCATTTGGGCTCTCAACGACTCTGGAATCACTATTCTGCCATCGAACATCAGAAGAGACACGCCCAGGACACTGAGATGGCCTCTCACCTCGTAATACGGCGAGAGATCCTGCAGTTCCGCGAGGTTTTCTGGCCACCCATGTAGAGTGTAGTAGATCACTTGCTTGATCTCGGGGTCTTCCTGCTGCTTCGTCTGGATCAGCTGAAGCATATCTCCAGACGCTGGCAGGTGGGACGCCACGTAGTTGACGTGAGCATCGACGTCACGCTGCAGTTCGTCCGCCACTCCTCCAGGCGGGCCTTGCAGCGGATGGCGCGACAGGAGGTCTGCCACTACCAGCTTCCGACCTGGAACATAGACAGCGGTAGGGGCATACCTGGCGAACCTCATCAGTAGTCTCTGGCACCGCAGCGGTGCCAGCATCTTCTTGGCTTTCTTGAAAGCGTCTTCTTGTGCCGCATCCCATGTCCACGCGGCATCAGACTTCAGCAGTGCATTCAGCGGCTGCAGGACAGCTTGGGCGTTCGGCATGAATCTCGTCAGGTACGTTATCATACCCAGGACCTTCCTCAGTTCTGCGACGTCCGTCGGCGGGTTCAACTTCAGCACAGCTTCAACCTTCGCCGGACTGACCTTGATACCCTGGCCAGTGATCACGTGTCCCAGGAAGGTTACTTCTTGTTTCTGGAAGCTGCATTTCTCCTTGTTGAGCTTCAGTCCGCTCGCTTTGATCCGTTCTAGCATCGCTTTGAGTCTTTGGTCGTGTTCCTTCTCGTCCCTTCCGAAGACGAGGACGTCGTCCATCGAGCATATGACGCCCTCCAGCCCTGTCAGAAGTTCGGTCATCTTGCGCTGGTAGATTTCGGGGGCGAGCGTGATTCCCATCGGCAGCCTGTGGTACTTGTATCTGCCGAAAGGCGTGATGAAGGCCGTACATGCTTGCGCACTCTCGTTCAGTGGGATCTGGTAGAATCCCGATGCTGCGTCGAGCTTCGAGAAGATTCTGGCTCCAGCCAGCTTCCCTGTGAGCTCCTCAAACGTGGGTAGCGAGAACTTTTCTCTCTTGACGCTCTGGTTCAGTCGCTTGTAATTGACGCAGATCCTGACCTTCTTTTCGCCTGTACCCTCTTCTCTTTGCGGTTTTATCACTGGCACCATGGGTGCACACCAGTCCGTGGGTTCAGTTACTTTAGAGATCACTCCCTTTTCCTCCATTTCCGTCAGAGACTTTTTCACAGCTTCCATCAGTGGGATGGGCACCCGTCTGGCAGCGCTCACTGCATATGGCACTGCGTCTTCCTTCATCTTGAATGACACTGAGTCGGTGTTCCATGTCCCGAAGCCAAACAGGCTTTCATCTTCCACTGCTCCAACAAACTGAATCAGACGGAGCGTCTGGGCTGCGGAACGGCTCAGCAGATTTCCACAGCCTCGAGGGGTGTCTGGAAGCACATACACATCCATCAGGACAGTTGTGTTCTGTGATTTGCTGCGTGCTTCAGCTTGGAAGACACCGATCACTTCCAGTCTTCCAGCTGGCGTCATCAGCTTCTTCTCCGGGGCCTTCAGACTGGGCTTGGAGACCATCTTATCGAACGTTTCTTTGCTGATCAGACTCACATCAGCACCTGAGTCAACCTTGAATGGAATGACAGTTCCACACATCTCGAGGTAAGTCATCCAAGCCTCACCTGGCTTTTCCATGACCTCTCCCAGGAATATGCCAGTGTTCTCTTCTCCAACATCTGCATCTTCTTCAATCACTTCTCTGATCCTGCGTCCTCTGCTGCTCTGCTGGCCTCTTCCACGCTGTGGGTTCCGTGACCCTCTCGTCTCCTGCTGCTGTGGCTGTGGGGTTAAACAGGCTCGTGCAAAGTGATTGAGCATGCCACACTTGTTACAGCGCTTCCCATACGCTGGACAGCGTCCCTTGTCATGGCTGAATTTGCAGAACTTGCACTGGGGGTACTTTTGGCCATCATTTTTCTGCCCTTGGGCTTGTGACCCCCTCACAGCATTGACTGCGGCTTCAGCTGCCCGTCCTTGCCTCACATCAGAGTAGTTTCTAGCATAGTCCAGGACAGTCGCAAGAGTGACATCACTTTTGGTGAGGTGAAGGAGTTCGAGCTTTTCCGACAGGTCAGAGCTCGCTACGCCGAGAATGAACTGATCACGAACGCGCTCCTCTTTGGACCCAGCAAACTCACAATCGGCTGCCAGGACATGCAAAGCACGTGAGAACTCTTCCACAGACTCACCTGATGCTTGAACTCGTTTTGAGAATTGTTTTCGCAGCCTCAGAACGTTTTTACGGGGCTGGAAATAGTCATCAAATTTTCCAATCACAGTGTCAAAATCCTGTTCACTTTCCGCACTCAGGTTGAAGGTCGCCATAATATCTTCAGCTTCCGGGCCCATACAGTACTTCAGGGAGGCCACCTGAATAGCTCCTGTTTCATTTTCCAGTTTTGTGAGGAGTCTGAATGTCATATACATTTTTCTCCATCTGAACCAGCCTTTAGGGTCAAAGTCAAATCTCTCCGGCGGCGCGTACTGGGCCATGTTCCAACGCTTTTATCACAAGCGGTCAATATTCCAAGTCACGGCTGATCAAAATTCAAATTCAAAATCCACTAGAAATCCAAATCCACGTTCAAATCCAGGTCCCACGTGGTTTCGGCACCATGTCTCAGCACGTGACGTTTATTGAATCCTCCGTGTCAACCAAGGCTATGTAAAACCATGTCAACAAATGCCGCAACTATTCTGCTGCAATATTCCGACACACTGGGGAAACATCCTCTCTTCTATAAAACGTGCCCTATGTGATCATTATATGAACTGACTGGAAAGAAATTGTGATAACTCTTTAGGGAGATATAGCCAAAAATGTGTTTTTGGAGTGATTTTTAAGTTTTGTTGTCTGATTATGCATCATAGCGTTCTTTGATGGTCCATATCAGGCTAGCGACTTTAATGTATTTTGAACAACTATTGTTTAACGCTTATAATGCCGGGTCGGTTCGTGTTAAATTATGTCTTGCTGGAGCGCAAGGCGTTGTTCTCTGAACGAACTACGTGATGGGGTAAAACGCCCCAGTAGGTTGCAGGCAAAAAGCCCCATGGGGCGTTTTACCTCATGTGTTGTTCGGACTACCCACTTCCTAATGTTCGGTAGCTGGCAAACAGTAAGTTTCTATGCACTTATATGTATTTTTCTCGACAACTGGATGGCAAAGGAAGTATTTTGTTAACATTTGCATTGCAATTACTTATTATTTGGCCTTTTGAGGCAGGTGAAAAGGCTGCTCATACAATAGCGTCATAGCTGAACACCTGATAGGATGGAATGTGGCAACTTCAGTGCCGTGCCTACAGAGGTCTAACGGACCTCTCATGTAAGATTTAGCCAACAACCATGTTTTATATTTAATCTAGATTATGGGGCTTCTTGCCCCAGGCCGTGGGGCGTTTTGCCCTGGGGCTGGGGCAAAACGCCCCATTTGCAGTTGCTTCACAAATCATTTCCTAGCCATGGGAGTCCGATCATAAGTGAAATAATCTGAGGGATGGAATTTTAAGTAAAATGTCCAAAGAACGCATTGAGCACAAATTTAGCCTTCCAGGTCATGTGGGACAAAAGTTATGTAGCAAAACAAATTATCTGGGGCGTCTTGCCCCAGGCTACCCTATGTTTACCTCTCTACTTTGCCTACACCCCAGGGGCACCCTTGGCCCCTGGCCGTGGGGCGAGGTGGAGTGAAGCCCATGCGACAGTCTTGCTCAATGCTCATTGTATCACGTGACACAGCACAGCGCGACACTACTCGCGGTATTAACTGAGAAGCGCGAGTCACTTCTCAAAACCATTACAAGGCTCGTCGGATCCCACTCAATCGCTATGTCACGTCGCCAGGTCAGGTCAGGGCGGGCCCCAAACCACTAAGGTGGGTGACCATGACCCGTGCCCCAGTGCCGCAGCAGTCAGCAGAGTTTGAATCGGGTCAGCTGATGGGCTTCAAGTGAAGTAGTGTGGTGCAGAGGCGACAAATCGGTGAATAAATGGTCACTGTGGCATCACCGACTGTGAAAGCAGAGAACGGAACAGACGGAGAGACCTCAACTGAAGTGCAACTCTCTGGATTCATGATCCTGTCGTCGTAACAAAATGGTTCCATTGGTGCACCTCTCGACGGGCCCCCGTGCAGCGCAGCACCCCTCCCCCTCCCTCTCCCCTCTCTCTTCCTCCCTCCCTCTCGCGGTCACCAACCCGGTGGCCGCGAAAGCTCCCGCTCCGTGACCTTGGCAGACTGCTGTGACTGCAACGACGCCATGCAACAGCTCTGCAACGCGGCGCTCCGTCCATGGGACCGGGTATGCAGCGCTGTAGCGGCAAGAGCGGCACAGTACGGGAGGTTTGCGGTCATAAAGGGTCTATGGAAGGTTTTATGACACAGTAGGCGTGAAATGGAATGTAAGGTGTAAAATAACTAGGCATATGGTTTCTCGTGCCATGGAGGAAGTAAATTACCTATTACCACTTAATATATGGTTATTGTCATTCATTGTTTACGTCACTATATTTCCACTTAGGTAAAAGTCATTAGCTTATGACCATTGCATTGAAGTAACGAAACTATGCTCATCGTTAGCACTCAACAAGAGCTGGCAAAATATTAAGTTAGACAATGCATTGCATTTCAACATTCTCCGCGTGGCAAATAAACCACAAGTTGGTACCACGCCTGAAAGTAACTAACTTAGTTAGATACATGTCATTTCGCAAGTTGCAATAATGACAAAACAGATTAACGGTTAATTGCCCACTTTTCGCGTCAACCACAAACCACGGACTGCACCTGGGAGCCGTGGTTTTCTTATTTAGCCCCCGGCTGTATTCTCATGGCTTTCCTGTTTTACGTAACACCCACACTCCACAGTCACACGCTGGACAGCATGCAGTACCGCAATTAAAACACAAACTGAACTGTTGCGCAGCATGAATGGAGCTAAGAACAGTGCGCACTTCTCGGCTTCCGCGGCAATTCACACCTCCTTTGAAAGTTCATAGCGCCGTAGTTGATTCTCAACAGCCCAGTCCATTTGCCATCTGCTGTAGCCTTTTCTCTGCTGATTTGCAGCGACCTGAGCTGACCCCTCACCGCCTCAGGCGCACACCGGTGTCTCTCCCTTTCACCGGTTAACGTCGTCCCCGGTCAAGCAGCTCCCAGTCCCTGATCATCCCCTGGTGGCCCAGGCTGAATGCCATGGGAGAGACACCGTTCTACGATGACGTGGCATTATCTGACCAGCAAGCCAGGAGGCAGCCGAGGCACCAGCGACGGTGGCAGTGCAGTGAAAGGCTCTCCGTGCCAGGGCCAGCGGGGAAAACGGCACGCCCACCGACGTCGGGTCACGGCATTCTACCGACAGCACGCCAACTTGCAAAAGGTTTGACAGACAGACAAACAACATCAAAAATACATAAGAAGCATCAAGGACAACATGAGAGCCAACTGTATCCCTTCAATATTATCAAATATTTGACATGCATGCTGATTCTGAACGGACGTGTCCCATGCACGCCGAAGCCACGAGCCATGACTTATCACATGCCAGTTGATTCGAATTACTCGTATAACACAAGGATATGGTTGAATCCAACGTTTGAAACGCTGTCATCGGATGCGCTGATAACCTTTACAATGGGTACCTGCAGGTGTTAGACCTTAAAATAACCGGATAGCCGTGAACAATGAACATTTCACGACTTAGCCCGCATTTTTCCTGTCCAGTCTCTGGAGGAACCGGTGCAGGGATTATCCAGCGTTCTGTGCCGTGTCAGACGCCACGGCTGCCAGACCGGCACGATCAACTTGGTGCTGGCGAGAGGTGTCTGTCAGACCAACATGGTACGGGGTAAACGGGAATGGCCGCACGACCAGTCCGTTATGTATGGGAATACATGCCTGTCCCACCAGTTTGGAACTGTGTCGTTGCCGTCTCCTCATTGTATGCGTGCATGTATGCATGTATTTTTGTAGATATGTATGCATGTATGTATTTATGTATGTATGTATGTATTGACATCAAAAGCCTTCCACATATAGCGTGGCGATTGCCGTCAGTGCACCAACTCGACAGGTCATCGGCCGAGAAAAACGGTCGAGCGTGCAGCTTATGACGTCACGGAAAGAAATCGGAGCCAATGCGACTGTTCAATTTACAAAGAATAAAGAAATTCGAGTGTGGGACCATAAAAAATCGGATAATGCTCTCGAACAGCCTTTTGGGCCACCCTAAACCACCAACGAAATGCATCAGACCATACGAGCCGCCCCTAACCACACATAGAAAAATATTTACTCCCCGAAGGATTTACAAACACCTTATTTCGGAAACTCCTTTTATGGGTGTTCATATACCACTAACTTTGGAGTATTCCATGACGAGGCAGAGTAACTAAAGTATCTCACTTGATGTACCAGAGTAAATGAAGGAGCCTGGGAGTTCTCCTACTCCTCATGCATAACTGTTTGGAGTATTGAAATCCGCACGCCGTTATAGACCATAAGAATGAGCGAAGCAGACCATCCCAGATAATCTCGAGAGGGTCCCATATCATTGGGAGAACACCTAAGACCATCGGGAAAGCATTCAAGGCCATCAGTGGACCATTCCAGACCAACACGAGACGATCGCAGATCATTGGGAGTACACATCAGACCATCAGCAGACCATTCCAGACCATCGGCGGACTATTCCGTAACACCATCAGACCATTTGACACCATCAGTGGGCCATTCTAGACCATCGGCAAACCCGGAGACCGTCGCAGTCTCCCGGCTCCGCTCCGGCCGTCACGGTGTGAAAAACACGGCCGTCACGAGGTGGGCCGGGTCGTGAGGTGGACCGGCGGCGGTGCGAACCACGCAGGAAGTCGACGACCGACGGTCAACGAACGGAATCATCGGGTGATGGAGCAGGTATAAGGAATCTTCATGGAAATCGGGCATGTTGGTAGTGCGTAAAAAATAGAGTTGAGACGATTAGGAAACAAATTGTTGCAAAAACTGCAATGATTCGGAAACGTTGAGACGTGCAAAAAGCCTAAAATCATCCAACCGATGGTTATTATGCTCTTCTCGCCATACTTCCTTCGCCTGTCTCTCGATCGATATTCCCTCTCCATGACACTCAACGTTCCCATCAGTTTTGCAGCAGCAGCACTGGTCGCTCTGGCCAGGACCCAATCTGCCTTCACCCGCTGATTAGGTGACAATAAACATCAGCTATTATCAGCAACCATGGACAGCGTCAGTGTCAGCAGCCAGCACGTACGGAGCAGATTGGCGACAAATAACGGTGGTCGGGGTATATCATAACTACATTTGGTCTAATGACACACGCAGTCGAGCACGTCATGGTAATGACATGTTACTGGCATTTTGTGCGATGGCTCGTCAGGTTTGTGGTTTCGCTTTTAAATCTCAGGAACGGTGCACGGTTTCTCCTACATGTCGGCTATCTATGTATCGCATTTTCATCCCTTTCTCATCTCTTTCTCGTCTATCTTATCTCACTCTTGCTTCCCTCTCTCCCTACCACCATCTACTTTATCTATCCCCAATCCGCTAATCTGCTGACTACTGCATCTCACCACGTTTTTCCAATACTGCACGTTTTTGTGCGTCTCTGACCATCAACCCTGTTACCGGAACAGCCCCAATGACATCGGTCGAATCGCTCCATCGCCGTTTCCTCTCTTGGCCAATCAGTTCGCTAGACTGTCTGGATTTCGCCACACTCTGGGAGCGTTATTAGAAGTGTGCTTACGTCACAGCCCGTCTGCCGTACTGCTGCAGACACGTGGACTGGACGTTTCCTTCCCCGGCTGGCCTGCACTGTTACCGTATCGCACCGCGGCGGTTCCGGCAGGGACGGCGCATACGTCACAAGTGCGAGTGTCACTTCCTAGAGCAGAAAGCGTAGTGATGCCTCAGTCTATCTAGACTGTTTAGTGGTCGTATGCCACATCCTTTAGAGCAGAAAGCACGGACTAAATGGAGTTGGTGTGAACTCATGTGAAGTCACAGAGTTGGCGTCACACTTTGTCCATGAGGCGATTGTGACGCCACCGCCGTCGTAAAACTCCCATTAGAGGTGAGAAGCTTGCTCGCACGTGAGCCGATTTGTGAATGGGATGTTTGCTCAGTTGACTGCCGCCAAAGCCAGCGAATTCAAGTGATCACCATGCTAACGTGTGTGGGCTGGGTGTGACAAACTACGTCAGAACGCCGCATGTGTAGCACAAAGGATCAGCAATCGCGTGACAGTGGCTGAAATACCCATCCGATTAGCATCACCTATTTGACAGTCGACGCCCATTCAGCAAATACTGCACTGTGGAAACCCATCCGGCCTTCCCATCACCTTCAGGGGTTCCCCTCCCGGCTCCCAGTACCGGCTTTCCTGAGAGGCTAGTGTATAGAGATGCAGTCGAGAACCATCCTTGTTCAATAGCTTCGGGCGGTACCAGGAGGGCTCTGGGCTGCGCAAGAGACGAGCTCTTGTGTGCGTTGAAATGTATAGTGTAGTGCCTACTAAGAAAGCCTATGACTTTTCTCGGCTCATCGCATCGGATACATATTCACTAATCTAATCATACCATTCATGACATGACTCTCCTAAAAAGGTAGTGGCAAATCAGGGATATCGTTTTTTACTCAACCATACATCCTCTTTTTAGTACGCGAAACTGAGGCTGTCATTTAAAGTAATGCCTGAGACAATCAACCTGCGCGACACCACCAAATAGCATTCGAAATTAAGATTCCATAAAACATCTATCATTTGATATCCTCATTCATGCAATGTTCATCAAATGCGTTTGCGTAATTTGCCTTCATCGCCGGGAGAGGCATGGTTCAATCATTGCAATGTCGTACGGAACTTTGAAGCCAATAGTTATTCTTCTCCGCCCAGTTCTCACTTCAATCTTTTCGGTGAATCAGAGTTCAGAGCCGTCTTCCTTGCAGATTATTTGGAAGCAAATCCACCAATTGAGGGCTCATAATAAGCAGCGAGCCATCAGCAGGGCTGCAGTATCCTGAACAGATACTCCCGGTCCATCAGACTGTCTTCTGGAAGATCGGTGCAGTAGATCGCGTTACAGATGGTATCTCTGCCAAACTTGGCCCGCAGTGAGTCAGGTCTGAGCAGCTGGGCCAGGTGCGGGTCGCGCGGGCCGGCCATCTCTCGGACCACCTCCACCGTATCCTGGCCCTCCACCGCGCCACTGAGCTCCAGCGCCACCGACGGGCCCGAGCTGAGCTGGGCGATCATCTTGCCGCACTCTGGCAGCACGCCGCGGTACACCTCGAGCAGACGGCTCGCCTCCGCGCCGGTCAGCGTCATCATGTCCAGCGCCGTCACCGTCACGCGGTGGTCAGCCTGGATGGCGGCCAGCACGTCACCCAGCCGCCTCTCTGCCAGCACGTGCGGCAGGATGATGCAGCACGAGCCGTCAGCCGAGAGGCGAGCTGACGTCAGCGGCCGGGCGTCGCCAGCGGGTGGGAAGAAGAACCGCAGCTCGCGGACGGCCGCCTCGCATCCCGTGGAGCCGTGCAGGCAGTTGTTGTCGAGCTCGGCGCCCAGCTGGCGGCGCACGGTGTCGCAGCACTCCTCGCTGGCCGTCAGGCAGTCAGTGGGGCCCATCAACTCCCTCCAGCGCTGCACGGCGTCCTGACCTGTCAGCTGCAGCACCACACACGGCCCGGCAGTCAGATAAGCCAGCTCCTCGGCCGCCTGGCAGTGGTGCTGCGCCTCCGAGAAGAACGCACCCGCCTCGTGCCGCTCGAGCTGCACCATGCGCGCGCGCGTCACCCGCAGACCCTGCTTCTCGATGATTTGAACGATTTTGCCCAGGTGCTGGACAGCAGCGGGCTTCACCAGAGCCAATGTGGACTGGGAGTCGTCCTCGAATATGTCTCGTGTCTTCTTGTTGGCGTACTCGACAAGCCGCATGTGTCGGCCAAGAACCGTAACCAGGTTACCCAGCGCTAGATCACTGCAGGTGACCGTCGGAACCTGGGTTCTCTTTAGGTACGTTCGGTTGGTTCTGCGGTCAAATAGCTCTACGGAGCTGTCCTCGGTGTAAAAGTAGAGGACCATGTCACGGGTCAGTGATGACTCCGGGTCATACCACTCGGCGTTGAAGGCGACTCGATCTTGACTGGCCGGTTGAAATGGTGGCATGACTTTTGTTATTCACAGACGTTTGAAACCGTAGGTGCCAATAAAAGGACTATATAGCTTTCGATGATGAAGTGAGAAATCAGTGTTTGGTTGCTGAACTCATTGTTCTTTGATCATTTGCAGATCAGTGGTTTTTCCGAAAAAAGGCGTCGACGAAATCATCAACTATTCAATAATAAATGTAAGCACTACGACCAAGCTCCTTGATCAGGCGTCTTGCATCTTTGTTAAATTCATCCGATGTCTCAACGGAAAGCTTTGAAGAACTGCGCCAAAAATATAAATTCAAAAGAACACAGTTTTCTGAACAAAGCGAATTTTGCGATCAAGGGTTCTAAATTCACGCGACGACCATCAACAAGCACCACATTCCAAAAGACTGGCATGAAAACACGTAGGGACGTTTGTACAAAGGCAGATGAATGTGTTCGGCAATACGAAAAGCGTTTGCATCGTAAAAAGCTACAATGATTATGCATCTAATCATAGACCACTATATAGTGGTCTATGATATAACCCTCGCCCGCACATGGGGGAGCCACCCCCCCCCCCCCTCCAGGTAGTTTTTCTGCTCTGCACTCAACATTTTTAGAGCTAGTTAGAAGCCTGATTTTTCGTATAGCTGCTCCTCTATCCTTTCTTGATGTCCACTGAAAATTTCAAGTTTCTGTGGTTTTTGGCTTTGGAGATATGACCTTGTTCTTCAGGTCATGTCATGACCCAAATGACAAATAGGTACATAATATCTTGCGTCGGCTATGGGTCTTGTGAGCTTTTGACACCTTGACTTCGGCCTTTTTTGTTAGTCTTACCTCCCACCTATCATGGAACATGTTGTTCGACGATGTACAGATGTAAAGGTCAGTGTCAAGGTCAACCTAGGTCATCTAAAACCATTGCGTTTTAGGCAAGCTGAATTTACTTTTCGTGAAGTTTCTTAATGACTGTATTTTTGGTAAAACCTTCTCATTTCATGATCTCATGTATTATGGACAGTGGACACATAAGCAATCGGTGCACACATCAGTATACGCACAGACACACACAGACATACAAACACATATCATTAACCTTGACCTAACTTGACCTTAAATGACCTCAGCAGCAAAAACCTGGTCGGATAGTGTGACAAAGAGGTTCTGGCTGGCTGGGCACCAGAAACGGCATCGTCATCGGTATATGATAAGCAGCGCACTTGATATCCAACGGTGACCCAAAACAGCAACATTTTTTAGTTTGACCTAGCCTGGAAGGTCAATGACTGACCTGAGAAGGAAAAACTGGGTATCATTGGATTCGTCCCTTCCCAAAGAATCTTTTTGGTCTTTACCTTGAGGCTCTATCTCCAACAGGAACGAAATGGCGCGGGGGGTAGCGACCCCCCCCCCTCATGTGCGTTCTACGATGGGAAAATGGCATGTGCGGGTGAGGGATAATATACCTATAGTGTTCAAACTTCAAATGTTCATTGATGTAACCCTAGATTGAAGAAAGTGATATAAACTGATATCGTATCGCCTCACCAACCGATGACAAGTCCGCTTGTAGGTAGTAAATGCAAATACTTTTGCCTACAAATTGTTCATAGAAAAAAATCTGGCTCTTTGAATCCACACTGATATGCAACAATACTTCCAGATTTTCGCCAAGTTCCATGAAATGTGCTGTTGCATGGACGTTCCTCACAGGATAATGGCCGCAGCTTGTCGGACCGGTTGGTGCATTGTCTTGACCGGTTTGCTTTAGTCCCCGTAAGAAAAATAGGCAACTCTTATCGGTCATCACATTGCACCAGGCGAAGACCATGCTGGCCTTTCCAGGAGATTGGCTAGCATCTCTAGGCCAAGGATAACATTCGAAGATGGTGCCAACCATAGACATTGCATAGCATAATGAGCGACGTTTTAAAGGGACCCTCTCACCTTCAAAAAGTTTATGAATTGGCATGAAAGTGATGTCGCTCGGTTCAGAAAGAGCGAAAACGAATATCTACCAAATTTCACCGAAAAATATTCACCGGTTTTCAAGATATTAGACTTTTACTTTTGTTTACTTTTTGAGATCTCCACTGTTCCTAGCGACTTTATTTGGAAGCAATAGTTTGGCAGCTGAAAGTGCGGCACTTGTTGCGCGCAAAGCAGCAGAACCACCGCGTGCTACAAAACGTTTTAGTCAAACATTTAAAAATCGTTATATATCTGCGCTGACGTCACACATTCAGAGGGGTATTCCTATGCATTAGCCCCTCTGAATCAAAATGCTGCAATTTTGAAATTCAATATTTCCTATTTGAGGCATTTCTCGATGTTGTGAGTGCCGAAACCGGTAATTGTGAGCCAGGGACCCCATTTTGGCTATCTCAACTCAAATCTAATGTTAAGGTGGGAGGGTCCCTTTAACAGGCGACACATGTTTGTTTTATCACTATCAGAATGAATTCAGGGATAATAAATGATAAGAAAATAAATACAATAAATAAATAAATAATAAATAAAATAAATACAGAAATAAATAATAAAACAACTAAATAATAAGTAGGTAATCATAAATTCAGGGCTAATAAATAGCAATCAAGAAACACAAGTGGAATGCTAAAACATTAGATAATTGATAAACATGGCTCTCAAGCACGCCTCAATGATTGTAGCATAAACGTCACTTGTAAAACTGTACATTATCGCACATATGTATTTATCATTATATAATGCGCCTACAGTCTCAATGTTCGTGTGATAATCACATCTTTCCCGGAGAAAATGCCGGAAAATATTCGGAGCCTTACCAGAATCTGAGGAAAATGCTTGCGTAGTGACTGTGAAACTATAATAGTTCATTCGAAGATTAACGACACCTTTAGGAAGAAGCAGGGGCGGATCCAGGAAAACTCCAAGGGGAGGGTCATGAATCGAAGTGGTGCCCCTACCTATACCCAAAATTAAAAACTCAACGGATTTCGTCCACTTCATTTTGGTGGTGCCCCAATTTTCAGTTTTTATTTTTTATTTTTAGTCAGTATCTTACCTCTTAGCCACAACCACATTTACCAATTGTAAGCAAGTATATATGAATGTGCTATGTGTATATATGTTGTGGACGCTGAGTAATGAGTACTTACCAGGAACGTTATCAGGTAAGCAAATCGTCAGTCCGACGAACTTGACCCTGGCGTCTAAAGGGTCTGTCCTTGACACTTCAGGCTTGTCAGGGGCACCAAAGTTCTTCCAGGGACACCACAAACCTGTCAGGGGCACCTACGGCCTTTTAGGGGCGCCACAGGCCCGCCAGGGGCACCACAGGCCTACCAGGAAGCAGGGGCACCACAGGTCTAGCAAGTATACACGACAGGCCTGTCAGGGGCACAACGGGCCTGTTGGGCCCATGAGCACCCCTAGGGGCAGGGGCACCACAGTCCTTCCAGGGGCACCGCAGGCCTGTGAGGGGCACCAGCGGCCTAGCAGGGGCACCAGTCAACACAGGCCTGCCAGGGGCACCACAGACCTGCCAGGGGCACCAGAGGCCTGCCAGGAGCACCACCGACCTCGCAGGGGTAACTTGGGCCTGTCAGGGCCCAGGGGCACCACGGGCCTGTCGAGAGGCACTTCAGGCTTTTCAGGGGCACCATAGTCCTCTCAGGGCGCAGGGGTAGCAGGGGCACCAGAGACCTGCCAGGGGCACTACAGGCCTAGCAAGGGCACCACTGGTCTATCAGGGGCACCACGAGGCACGAGCCTGTCATAGCCAGGCATCTCAGGCTTGTCAAGGCCCAGGGGCACCACAGGTCTGTGAGGGGCACCAGCGACCTAGCAGGGGCACCAGTCAACACAGGTCTGCCAGGGGCACCACAGACCTGCCAGGGGCACCAGAGGCCTGCCAGGGGCACCAGCAGCCTAGCAAGGGCACCAGAGGCCTGCCAGGGGCACCAGCGGCCTAGCAAGGGCACCAGAGGCCTGCCAGGGGCACCACAGGCCTAACAAGGGCACCACGGGCCTGTCAGGGGCACCTCAGGCTTGTCAGGGGCACCTCAGGCTTGTCAGGGCCCAGGGACACCACAGTCCTTCCAAGGGCACCGCAAGCCTGTCAGGGGCACCAGAGGCCTGCCAGGGGCACCACAGGCCTAGCAAGGGCACCTCTGGCCTGTCAGGGGCACCTCAGGCTTGTCAGGGCCCAGGGGCACCACAGTCCTTCCAGGGGCATTACAAGCCTGTCAGGGGCACCAGAGGCCTAGCAAGGGCACCACAGGCCTGCCATGGACACCACAGGCCTGCCAGGGGCACCACCGGCCTTGCAGGGGCGCCTCAGGCCTGTCAGGGGCACCACGTGCCTGCCGGGGACACTTCAGGCTTGTCAGGGGCGTTACAGTCCTGTCAAGGCCCAGGGGCACCAGGCCCGTGGTGTCCCTGCTAGGCCTGTGGTGCCCCTGGCGGTCCTGTGGTGCCCCTGTCAGGACTGTGATACCCCTGATAGGCCGGTGGTGCCCCTGGAAGGTCTTTGGGCCCCCGGGCCTCAAGGGGGGGGCCATGACCCATGTGACCCCCCCCTTGGATCCGCCCCTGGGAAGAAGCTAGGTGATGGAGTATCATACGATACGAGTTTCACATTTGGGTATTGGTGCAGGTGCCGACGGGGATCACACTTCTACGCATAAATTATGAATCAGTTATTTGTAAATTACATAAATGTCGAGTCAATTTCGCCAAGGTTCAAACATAATAGCCGTTTTCACAACGGCCATCTGGTACACATTTGGTGCACATCTGGTGCAGATAAGGTGCAGATTTGGTCATATTAGGTTCAGTGTGTCTCTAAGCAGCTATCGGCTAGGGTTGCACTAGTTGCTTAGGTATATGCCTGCTTTGTCATATTATCAGAGAGTATCATCGATTAAAACACGGAAATAAATTCATAAAATAAAGATATTTGCTGTTAAAGAGATTAGGTGCAGATTTGGTCAAATTAGGTGCACTCGCCGGGTAGCTCGTCGTGAAAACGGCTAATATCTAATACATCTCCAGCACTCACATTATTCAAAAACTTGAGATGGTCATGTAGGCGGCGCATTTTTACACGGTAATTTCTTTTCAACAATCAATTTATCTTAGCAGCTTTCTTAATATTATTTTTCTAGCATCGTTGCACAATAACCATTTATTTGCAAATTATAAGCCAACTAATTTTCAACATACCCTGCATGGAAAAAATGCTGATCAAAATGCATATAGGTAGTTCGTCATGTAGCAATCTTGCTCACATTAGCCCACAATTTGATCGAGCAGAATCACTGAACATTTTTTTTTGTGTCGGTTTTAACCAATCGCACTGAAAGGGGCAGCCATTACCGATAAACCTTTCCTTTCAAAAGCAAGGCGCCATGTTCCCCACCTTAGCCCTGTCCCAGTGTCAAAACTCTGCCATCAGACGGACGGACAGCGGACCCACCTTGGCGGCAGCCTCCTTGAAGATGTTGAGCTGCTCGGCAGCCTTGTCGCGATCGTTGTTCACCATGGCGGCGGCTCGGCGGGCGGGTGCGAACTGCGCGACGGATGGAGTGTGTCAGGGAGCTCTGCTAGCGGCCGGCTCTCGGCTAGGAGTGAAGGGCCGGCCGGCCGGTCACGACTCTATACCGCCTTCCCACCACGGCCGGTCGGGGATGGGCGACCCCAGCACTGCTACCCCCCCCCCCCCCATCTCCGCACCGACGGACAAGTCGGGAGGGACCGTGCCATGAGCTGCATGATGCAAGAACCGGACGGCGGTGGAGGAAGAATAAGACGCTGTTCCCGTCCAACGGTTGGTGGCGATGAGGCAAAATGATCGGGCGCTTATGTTACATAATAATGAAGACTCGAGAGTGTAGTTATATTTGAAATTTTTGATGGGTTGTAAAATTAAGAAGCAAGGATTCGAAAGGGTACGAAAAAGATCGTTAGCTAAATTATTGGATTGAATGTCACCTGTATCTCAGGACATGTCACCTGAAACGGCACTTTAAATGAAGCAAAGCTGCACAAAACAACGAGCACTTCACACTTGCCTCGGGTATGTCTCGAAAAACTTAACTCGTTTGAGTTCGCTTGAGTTCGCATCTCTGATTTTTCCACCTCGTGCTTTCAACACATGGAAATCCGCAACATCATCGTGTTCGGTAGTTAATCAGATAAGTCTATTTTCAAAACTCAGCATTTTGCAGGCGAGTAGCTTTAAAACTGGATAAATCATGGACTAGCTAGCCTCTGCGATGGTTGGGCAGCCTGGTGAGGCGCCCACCGAGCTACCGGATCCACCATAACGCAGGGCCTCGGCTAACATGTTAACTGGTGGGCCAAATGGCCCACCAGTGACCCGAAATGGCCCACCAGCCTCAAAGATTTGGCCCACCAGTAATTTTCCGAAAAATCTAAGTTTTCACATTTCAAATTGAACTAGCAGATCTTATCGTACATTTCCAGGCTGTAAAGTACCCATCGGTGAAACATATTCTTGTGAAAAAACTTCAACCTATTGTTTGCAATATCCTCTTGGGGTACAAAGTGGAAAAACAGACCAGTTCAGACAATCGGGGATAAGCCTGCGAGCGATCTCAGACGGCTGGCCGATAGACACGATATAAGCCAGAGTCAAACTAGAGGTAGTGTCGGCGACTTCCAGCCGATTGAAGTCTGCAAGCGATATTAATACTGCCGAATTTTGGCCACGACCCTGTCGCCGAATCGCGTCGTGTAGAAAATCGGCGAACAGTTTTACCGACAGAGGCGAACAGTTCGCCGACAGAGCCCGATTTGCAGAAAACGGGTGGGGCCCCCCTAATCGTGCGCGGGTCGAAGCTGATCCATGTTTCGGCGAACATCGCGAATGAATGGCGAATCTGTTGCGAATAGTCGGCGATGCCTTGGCATCAAGTCGACGCACGCAGCGACATGTCGGCGGCGACTCGGCGACTGTTTGGCGATCATGTTCGTTTATTATAAATTCGGCTAACGGCCACGAAATTTTCATTTTTCATGAAATATTCGTGGCGGTCGTGACAAACCGTAAAAGTCACGCGGTGGACACCGACTGGTCTGCGAAATGCCAAGACCGTGGAAGAAAGATCCCGAATCGGTCCGTGACATAGGATGACTTGCATATTCGTGCACATTCGTGTACCAAAATTCGGCTTTATGCGTCTTCACGACCGGTATGATGCTTGCAGTCACACATCTGACCAGTCGGACGAATTTCGAACCGTTCACAGTCACCGTTCCAAAAATTTCTCATTTGGGCTGAAGATGACGGTGACACTCAAGAATATGAAAGGATAATTTTCCACTCTCACCTTTTGGGTGGCTAGAATTTTCCACTCAGACACCCAAGACAAATCGGAAGTTTGGGACACTGTTCACCAGAAGTGTACATAACTTTTTTTAAAGAAAATATTAGGGTTGCGCACTCACGCGCAGTGCGCTTGGGCTTTTGAGTCAATTATTTTCCATGCGACACCAATAGGCTTAATGATCATTTTCAGACATGTTGGGGTTGCTGCTACAACCCTTTTTTGGGGTTCCTGCTACAACGCACTTTATATATAAAGTTGCACTCGTGCTGTTCACAATTCCTCCCGATCCACCCGACAACGCCCGATCTCTTCCGACCGCTTCCGAATCTCCGACTAGTCGGCGAGCGATCCACTCAGGGCTCGCTGATTTTTAACATCCGACCGGCCGTAAGTTATCGTCCAAAGTTTTATAATCTGCGTCAATATTTTGTGCATACTTGTGCGATTTTATGTGCACTGCCGGAGTATCACCGTTGAGAGGGTTGTGGGTCCCTTGTCTCTCCTCTCTCTGAAGAGTCGGGGGGGGGGTCGAACCCCGTTTTTTTACACATCCTGACATTTTTTGCAGAATAAAGTGGCCGAAATCTAGGGAGAAATTGAAAATTGGGGTGGGTGGGCTATGGCTACGAAGGTCAGTCCATGTCGCTGCCCAAGTGGCCCACCAGTCAAAATTCCTTAGCCGAGGCCCTGCCATAACGAGCTCAGTTGGCGAACGTTAGAATATGCGCCAGACGTGAGTCGATTGGTTGAATCGAAAACAGTGAACAAATACAATTTTTCATCCATGTGATTTATGTTTGCGTTTCACACTGACTTTGGGTGACATGAGCGTTTAGAATGAAACATCCAGCAACGAAAAAAAAAGCATCTCCGAGTAATGCAAACGGCTAGAAGGGAGCATCTCACAAAACGGTATCTAATTGTCCTGATAAAACGTTTTAGAAATTAAATAAATAATTTAGTCCCCACCATCTGAAGTCTTTCAGATAAAGTTGTAACATGTCGGCGTGCTCCTATAATAGCGTAGCCTCAGCAGGAAATAACGTGCATGGATTGCGGTGAAGACGGCGTTGGTGCGCTTTCTCAGTCATACAAAAAAAAAACGCAAGAAAACTACCCATACCTCAAAACAACGGGACCATACATACGCCACCATATTGCTGATATAGAACAGTCTATGACCTGGTTTATAGATGGAAAATTGAACGATCATGATATGGAGAGGAAGAGAGGAAGAGAGAGAAAGAGAGAGAGAGAAAGAGAGAGAGAGAGAGAGAGAGAGAGAGAGAGAGAGAGAGAGAGAGAGAGAGAGAGAGAGAGAGAGAGAGAGAGAGAGAGAGAGAGAGAGAGAGAGAGAGAGAGAGGAAGGAAGATTGGACTATGCTAGCAGCGCATCCGTCCCTTCATCACAATTGGTCATGGCGTTAAAAGTGAGTCAAATTTGCTTTGTGGTGAACCACATTGCAAATGTAAATAGCATCTAAACAGCTTTACGAGGCAACATGGCAGGTAAGGCAAGCTCACGTCCTAACGTCGGTTAGTGGGGGTTGGGAAACAGGATATCACACGTAACTGCACAAATGAGAGATGGCTGTCATGCAAACTGTCTGGTATTGTTGAACTGCTAACCAGTGGATGCATTGAACAGGTGTGGTGTGTATCCCAGCGGGCTATTGAACTGAATTTATGGTTTGTGGTCGGAGCTGTGAAAAGGCGCAATGGTAACAGAGCTACCACCCGGTGCAGAGCCATCGCAGCTGTATTTATAGGGTGGTCATTGACGAAACGGTAAAATGGAGGAATAAAAGCCTTTATTCGAGTCTTCTGCTTACTTTCGTCGCCATGCAAATTCAACGGCGTAAAAGCTGCTATACATTATTTAAAGCAGACATGTGCTTGGATCCCAGAAAAGGGATCTGGGATCTGATCCCTCAGATCCTTATCTCGGATTCGTCGAGATCATAGGTCCAGCTTTGCAATTTTTTTTAGAGATCCATAGAGATCATAGATCCGAGTCAATTTTTGTTCTGCTTGGGATCCAGTGAGATCACAAATCATCATTTATCGTCAATAGAACTCCAAAAAAAATCACTCGTTGCAACTTACAAACGTTCCGATTTAGTGATTTTATGTACCTAATTGCACGTTTAATCCATAGTTTTGTGGTACTTATTAGCCGTTTTCACGACGGCCATCTGGTATACATTTGGTGCACATCTGGTGCAGAACAGGTGCAGATTTGGTCAAATTAGGTTCAGGGTGTCTCTTAGTAGCTATCAGCTAGGGTTGCACTAATTGCTCATATGCCTGATTTGTCATATTAACAGAGAGTATCATCGATTATTACACAAATAAAATCATAAAATAAAGATATTTGTTGTAAAAGAGATTAGGTGCAGATTTGGTCAAATTAGGTGCACTCACCGGATAGCCCGTCGTGAAAACGGCTAATGCCATAAAAAGACTTGGAAACCTGATTTCAAGTGTTGTGCATGGTGGGATCAACTCAGATCATATAGATCCGTATTTCTAGTTAAGCGTCAGATCCTGTGAGGTCATAGATTCATCACTCGGACCCATGCACATGTCTGATTTAAAGGGATAATAATTATTTGTTTAACAGCATCGTTGCAAATGCAGTTACATTTTCATATTGTTTTCAGTAGAGTATGCATTTATAACATGCTCGCTAAGAACTGGCCCGAAAGCTTCCGACCCGACTGTGAAACTGGGATGGGTTTGGCAGTCACCGAAACAGCTTGGACTGGAGTCATGAGTGATTCTTGAAAAAGAGTTCGATCATGAGTGACTCTTGAAAAGAGTTCGATCATGAAGTGGAACAATCAGCAGAACGGGTGAAAAGTTGATAGGCATGCTAGGAACCTGAGACAGTCATCGAGAAGGGGAGGGGACAGAGATGCCGCTTAGCTCCCTTGTTCGTCACTCAGATCGGTATCACACGACATATCTTAACCCGCGCATGACTGGGGGGGGGGGGGCTCTACAGAGCCCCCTCCCGTTTTTCGGCAACTGTTTGACGGATCAACACGAAACCTGCGGTACTTTCAGCGGCATCAATTTGACACCTTGTGTTTAAATTTCAACTTTCTATTTAGCATAGTTTGGCCGGAAATGACGTCAGAGTGACGTCATGTCGGCCGATTTTGATATTGAATTATGGCAAACGCTCTCAACAGCTTAGTTTTAAAGCTAGATCTAGGTGCTAGAGCTAGGTGTACAGAGGTCTATGCTAGATCCAATGTCTTTGCATCGGTGGACTACAAATAAACGTAGCTATCAAACTGCTGTCTAGAATTTTCGACATTTTGAAAATTTTGAAAACTATGTTTTTACAATTACAAATAATATAATTTTTGGTTTTTTTCAAAGAGTATTTGCTTTTCGCAAAAACCGGTATATATTAAACTACTCTAGCTAGTTTTAGCCTAATATCTTCAAAAATAGTCAAGTTATTAGCATTATTGCCAAAATTTTACAATTATATATTTTTCAAAGCCATTTTTAGTACGTTTTCGACATTGTAAAGCAATATAAATGGCACCATCGTGTTTCTGAGCTCAAACTGCATCTGATAGGTACCTTTTTTTTGTTGAAACATTTCATTTCAAAATTTGACCTTTTCTGACCTAAATCCCAGCCAGCAATTCGCTTGGGCTAAACCATGGCAAACCTCGGGCAGCTTGGGCTTAGCTTGGGTTTTCCCACTTCAATCAAAACCAATGCATTTTTTACTTGGGCTGAGCTTGGGCATGCCGCAGCTATGCCCGAGTGTGGCCAGCTGCAGCTCAGCCCGACATCCGCCCGCGCAATCAAAGCAGGCTCAACTTGGGCGGAGCGCGGGCTGATCAAGCTGGTTGCTTCCTTTGGCTAACTGGACTAAAGCCGGAGTTGAGCCATACTTGATCGGCTGTTCACGCATGCGCATTTCTGCGCCAGTCACGTTTCGCTCGGGCTTACATCGGGCTAACGCCAATCGTCGCACAACTAGGGCTAAGCTACGGCTGTCCGGAGCTCGCAGAGCGGGCATACCTCCGGCGGAGCATGGGCTTTAGTCGGCGTTTTTGTGTCATACGCCGAGTTTAGCCCAAGCCCTAGCCGACTTTAGCCCGACTAAAATCTCGGGCAAGCCGCACTTTAGCCTGCTTGGGCCCGGAGTAAAATTGCTGGCTGGGATGTGACCTGACCTCCGGTAGATTCAGCTGAAAATGACCTCAAATGACACAGACGACATTATTTTTGAAATCTACGAATAAAATGGACCATAAAACATGCGTCACGTGACCGATACATGATATACAATTTTCGTGACCTAGGATGACCTGGCCTTGACCTGAAAAATTCGAAGTAAAAGTTCGGTACCCTCAGGGTATCTAATGGCCGCCCCACACCGGACCTCGCATGCGGGTTGCGAGTTTGCGGGTTTTGAGTTGACGGGCATAACACTAATTCATAGAGTGATTAGAACGTTCCCTTATGGTAACTTCATGAATGCAGTGAAGCCGGTACACCTTCAGAAAATTAAATATAGTCGCAAAACCAACGCAACGAGCCTAAATTCGACTTAAAGGGACTATCCCACCTTCTAAAATGTTGTTAAAACCAGTTAAATTGTGCCCGACTTTATAGATTGGATGACCAGGAACACGGTTCTGGCATTTATTTTTCATTTAACATCTTACGCTTCCCATATTCCAAACACAAACTTTCAAATATGTGACGTCACAGCCCAAAATTACCTCCTTCCCCAGGCCACATTACTGTCATAATGCTGATTCTTTTTACTCTGTAGGCACCACAACAAAGTTCAGACCAAGTTTTAAGCGATTTTTCAACGAACAAACCCATTTAAATCAGAATGACTAAACGAGGTGACGTCACACTAACGGTCGCTCCATGTTGAAGATAGGGCCTTGTACAAGGCCCATTTTCAAATGAAGGGAACGAATTTCTTCAATACCAAGAGGCCGCGGGGGTTGCAACCTAGATAGATAGTGGTTTCTGAACCTCGCCGCAAACTTGGCTATCTCAGCTCAAACCCCATGTTAAAGGTGGGATAGTCCCTTTAAACGAAAAACCCGCAAGCCTCGCAGAACTCGCAGACCTCGCAGCGAGGAATATCAAAAGTTGACTCAAAATCAACTTTTGGTAGGCGATGCAAGGTGGCTCGCAAGCTAAAAACATGCCGACTCGCTTGTTCGATGGTAGTGTGGGTCACTTAGCTTAGTTTGTATTATTTGATTTTGAGGAAACCCGAAAAACCAAAAACTCGCAACCCGCATGCGAGGTCCGGTGTGGGGCGGCCTTAAGGCATATATCAAGGAGTGCGTAAACCAAAATGAGCCTGATCGGACTTGTCAGCCGGCGGCTAGAGCCTAAATTGTGAACCAGCAAAAATGCCGATAATTTTTAATTTGACCTGACCTATGATATCATCGGTGACATCGAGGCCAATGAAAATAGGTTTCAATCGACAGTTTTTCCAGGGCTATCAGACACCGTTTGAATTTTGACGATCGGCCCAGCAGTTTCGGAGATAGGAGAGTGGGCTCTGGAGAGCCCCCCCCCCCCTCAGTCACTCGCGTTATGGAAAATACCCCAGTCATGCGCGGGTTAATGAACAAAATGTATAGAGACATATTTCCTGTCGGTGCCCGATGCGCTTACGCCGCCCTCTACATTCGACGTCAGACCAGGCACCCGCCACCTACCTATAAAGACGGTAATGGTTAGCATGTTCGATTTTTTCTTCGTATATAGGGGATCCCTGATCGATTCCAAATTGTATGCCTCCTCCAAGCTCATTGGCAAGTACTGTAGCAGGTATATTTGCAAGTACCTACAGCAAGTCTTTGGCGAATGTCTAAGCTTCTAGACGTCCAATTGACACGAGAAAATGACGGGCAATCGATCCCAATTTTTTTCCCTAATCATTTCATGGCCAACGCGATGCGAAGCGAGCGCAAGTACATATAGGTATCTTGTCATACCCATTGCATGGGGGAAGAGACCTGTCAAGGTTGGTTGTATGGTCAATGGTTAACTATGGTCATATAGATCTAGCTGTGCTTGTGCAAAAGTCTTGGCAGAATAGAATGAAGGGCTCTTCAGTGCTGCTGCTAAACCACCGATAGTACCTACCTAATCCTCATCGGAGGTGACGATAATCCGCTTTGATACTACACGAAGATAGACCGATCACCAGCGTCTGGTGGGTATGCACTCTATGTATAGGAAATTAAATGGATACATGAGTCACCTGTCACTTCACTGATAATGATAGCAGGTGGACCGTGGACTTATGATATCGGCGTGACGGGTAGCGGATTTAGCGATGACAAACTCCCCTGAAATGGTTTGCTGGGGAGGAGCTTCCTACAAGTACACAATACACATACAGCTAGTGAGACGGCTGCCCCACCAACTTGCCATTTTACCGGCACCCCACCAATGAGCGTTGTGCCCCACCGACTTAACCTCATTTGCAGGCATTGGTGGTCTTGCAAATCAATTGAGGTGCTTTGGAATGCAGAAAGAGAGCGGCGCGCGCGGAACTTGTAGCCACGGAACTTGTAACTTGCGCCACGGAACTTGTATGGCCTATTATACGTCAATTTCGCATCGTGTGCAAGTTTTAACCCCAGGTCACATAAGGTCAGATTAGCAGGTCAAGTTAATCCTATTCCGGGCGGTGCTCCCCCCCTCAGGTTTTTCTATTGCCATTGTCAAACACTGCAAGACTTCCAGCTCATACTTGGTGGCTTTTCCTAAATAAATTCATTGCGCACATTCAGCAAAAAAAAGCCGGGTCAGGTCAGGTCAGGTCAGGTCACCAGAGCAGGTTCGTTGACCCCACATCAGAAAAGTTTGCAGTCACGTCAGAGCTAGAGTTTTTCACGGAGCGATTCCCTCTCTTCATGGGTCTTCATTACAGTACCATTATGTGTAATTTGTTTACCTCAGAGGTTTTATATCTGTGACCTGAGGTCAGGTAAGAGTCGTGATCTTTACATTACAAACCTATGGGAAAATATTTAAATGCGTCCTGCTTCGAGTAAAAGATTCCAAACCAGCCAATTCTTTCAGGATTATTACAGATTATCTGATCCGTAATGACCCAGTTGCTGCACTTACTGACAGAGGCACCGGGAGGGTCATCTGAGGTCATGTGAGGACTGAGGTCATCAATAGTTTTTAGCCAATAAACCACGATGTGATAGTGCTAGACTTGTAAATGGTACCAAACTGTTTGCCTGGTCATGTCGCGTTGATTGGCATACAGCGTGGCCTTCTTGGGTCAAATTTTGAAGTTTACCTATCAAAGTCATAAAGTACCTGTTTTGAACACTTTATTCTTATGACCTCTGGTTACCTCAATATTGACCTGAACCAAAAAAAGTTATTTATAAAAGATGTGGGTCTTCCAACGAACTATCAAATGACGTTTACTGTCGTTTGCCCTTTGTCGCTCTGATTCGAGGTTTTCGAGTCTCGACTGGGGGAGGGGGGGGGGGGGTGGAGGGGGCGAAAGGCTCCCCGCCCGATTCCGAGCCTTCCAGAGCCCGCCCGGAATAGGGTTCAGTGAACATCCGATTCGGGACACACTGGGGCGGTCCAACGTATGTACAGGTCTCGCGGGTTTTAGCCGTAGGTTTTGCACTTAGAAAATTTAATGTACTTCTGGCTATATCTTCGTCGTCTTAAGCTTTTAAGTGTTGAAGATGCGATCGACTTGCTGGTTCACAAGCCGGCCATGATCGTGTAAAATGGCTTCATCGTAGATCGATTAGTTTCTGAGATATAACCGGAAATGTTAAAGTGCAAAACCTAACGCCATCTCGCGAGAGCCGTACCATACATATGTATATACGGATCTCCTCTAGACGTACCGTGATATGAAATGCTATTTTACACAGAAAAGCCTGGAAATACCTACATATGTATACGGTCAGGTCAAGTGGCCCAAGGTATACGGGTTCGGGTTTTGGCAAATAACTTCGCAAAAAACGGCCACAGAGCCACGATGTTGGCATCATCGTGTTCGCCTTGCTCAGGCGCGTCGAAAAGTATACTTTTTGTTTGGGTGAGGTCAAGGTCAACCTGAGGTGTTGACCTTGGGCCACGGTCAGGTCAGAGCACCCCAGGTCACGAAGTAGGTCAAAGGAGGTCATGTCGCATATCATGCGATTCGGCAAGTCTTCCCGAGTCCTTGGTGGCCTTCCCGACTCGCTAGCTCATTTTTTTTCAAGAGTTATTGACGAAAACTCTTAAGACCCTAGTAAGGTCAACAATGCAAAAGTGAAGCATGGAAACTTGCAAGGAGTGCATGAGATCACGATTCCGAGAGGTTGAGACTTGAGATAGGCTGAGATCGTTCCCAGCGCCAAAATAGCAGTCCCCCCCCCCATTTTGACTTATAATGGTGAGGTCACTTTTGACCGACCTGACCTCATGTGACCTTTAGGAAAAATCCGAGATAAACAAGTCGTGAGACCTCTGGATGATACTAGGTCCTGTAACTTTCATCTCCCTGTGAAAGCTCCTCTCCTCTGGCACTGAGGGCGTTGCGAAGTTGCCAAAACAAGATCCGGCTTAAATAAAAGGTCAGGCATGCCAAATTTCAGTTCTCTATCGCCAGCGTGTTCGGAGCCATCGCGAAAAAACCTACAGGGGCGGCACCCCCCCCCCCCCCCCACACCGGCAGGCGAGGGTTAAAGCGGTGTAAGCAACACACCGATAAACGGTGGAGCGGATCACCACCAAGTGATCCGCTACAGTCGTCAAATCGATGTTAAATTAGCCAAATCAATTGCCCGACGTTTCGCTGCACCTGTTTGAGAAAGCTTATACAGCGAAACGTCGGCCAAATATGTCTAATTTAAACGTAACGATTTAACGGCTTAGCGATTAACGATTTTATGACGATTTTAGAGTAACGATTTACGAAAGGTCTCTACTGCATTTGGAATCAAAACTCTGATGCAGTTCCGCAATTCGTTTTGAACGGTTGCAAAGTCCCGTTTACAGATCCGCGAGCCCTCTATACCGTCTCAGCTCAGTGTCGGCTCACCTACCTGAGACCTAACGGCGTCGGACCACCACCAGTTTTGAGAAACCATTCGTCTCTCGACATCTCTGGGGCGCTCCTCGCGGAGGCCGAACCTGCAAAGGCGCGCACCGCGGCGGCAGTAGCAGTCAGTCCTGCGGCACCGGCTGTGGATGCAAGTGCGACAAAGTCGCTGACCGACGCACAGACAATCGCGCTCCCAATCACACACCATCGCTGAGGAACACAAAGCTGGTCGACGGCACTGACAGCATCAGCGAACCTAGTGCCGACCTAACCCAGTGGCAGCTGGCGGTGCGCTGATAGGCAGTGAGCGGCCTATGCCTTATATCAGCAGGGCAGGGTGGAGCGATCAATGATTATACCTACTCATGGCGCAGTCCATGTACAAATTCATTTGTGTAAATGTGTGCGTGATCCCCTTCCCACCACACGCACACATTTACACAAATGAATTTGTACATGGACTGAGCCAATTGTAACACTGTAGGGGAGAGTGGTGCAGGAGGCCCCCCCCCCTTAAGCTCAGTTGCTATTTTTAGACAACTGATAATATTTAAGAGCTAATGTGTGCATGCGCTGTGAGCATGCATCATTTTTCCATACATATTTGCATTCAAAATGAATCTAGGGGGTACACAAACCGTAAACTTTAACATTTTGGAAAAAGTTGCAAAGGGCCTTTTGCACTATGGGTATGGTAAGACCCCCTCTGCTATTACGAAATCAGTAAAACGCCCCCCTCGGGCGTTTTACAAGTCAAGTCGACTTGTAAAAGACGCCTTGCGAACACAGCTGCAAGGCCTTTTATTTCGAAAAGCTAAGCAAATACGGTGTAATCAAAACCAATAACACTTCCAAAGCGCTCGAACAATGCGAAAACTAGCACAACCAAACGCTGATGACCAACGAAAATTGTACCTACTACCTCTAAGAAAAGAAACAGAAAAAAGAAACAAAAACAAACTCCTTGAAAAAAGAATGCCACGCCTGCCGCAGGTGCAGGCGTTTTAGCATCGGGGGCGTTTTTAATCGGGGGGCGTTTTATCATCCTCGAAGGGAGGGCCTCTTAAAAAATGCAGTGTTTTAACGTCACAATCTTTATGGTTTATGAGACCAGGCGCGGATCCAGGGGGGGGCGACGGGGGCGGCCCCCCCCCCCCGGCAAAGTGGCGCCCTTTCAGCTGTCCGGTGCCCGGCGCCGTCAGGCGCCGGGCACCGGACAACGCCATATACATATAAGGCGCGCTTTAGCACTATCAATACCCACGACCCATGCAATGGCGCCCCACACAAAGCTCCGACGCAACAGTAGATGGTAGTGGATTGCATACGCAGTCGCTACCAAGGCAAGGCGCCCCTTTTATCGCATGGAGGCGCCCCTATAAACTCCATAGGCGCCCCTCTTTCACATAAAGGCGCCCCTCTTACTCACCCCATTCCCTTAGGCAATGGCGCCCCCCTTGGGCGATGGCGCCCCCTTGAGGGATGGCGCCCCCTATAAGTTTGTCCGCACCACTTTTAGCGTGGTTACGCCCCTGATCTGCAAAGCATAACAGGCGCCCCGCCCCATTGAAGATCACAGGCGACTGGGCGCCCCATTGAAAAAAAAACATGGCGCCCCTCAGGCGCGGATCCAGCGGGGGGCGGCGGGGGCGGCCACCCCCCCCCCCTCCATCCGAAAAGGCGCCCATAGCCCGCGGCAGAGAGGGGGCCCCGAGCAGAAGAGCGACGACACAGCAAAGGTTGAGGAGAAAAAGGGCGCCTCCACTCAGAAGTTGGGCTCACCAAGCACGAGAGCGACGCCCAATTGCCCGTTCCCAGCAGATGAGAGTCGCCCCAGCAGAAGAGCGGCGTCTTATTAAAAGAATAAAAAGATACCTTCTGTTCAAGAGGGGCGCCCCTGGCAGCGGAAGGGCACCCCCAGCAGGAGAAAGCACCCCTGAAGAGGAGCGACGCCCCAGCAAACGGAGAGAGGCGCCCCCATTCCGAGAAGAAGAGAGGAGCCCTGACAGCAGATGGGCGCCCCAGCAAAAAAGGAGCCCCATAAGAAGAAAATGGATGCCACTAAGAGAAGAGGGGTGCCCCCGGCAGCGGAGGGGGCCCAGAAGAGAAGGGTTTCCCACAGGAGAGGGGCGCCCTCACCAGAAGAGGGGCGTCCCAGCAGAAGAGAGGCGCCACAGCAAAAGTTGACCAGAAATAGGGAGTCTCCGGCAGAGTTTTGGCTCGCCAAACAGGATAGGGGCGCCCCATTGACAATATCCGGCAGAAGATAGTTACCCCGGCAGCAGATGGGCTTCCCAGCAGGCAGCAGTCGTCGGGTGCCCCCAGTAGAAGAGGGGCGCCTCATTACAAGAAGAAGAGGCAGGGGCGGATCCAGAAAATCTCCAAGGGAGGGGCCATTAGAAACCAGGAGGCCCCCATAATCCCACCTGTTGGAGGCCCCATCTTCCCACTTGTTGGGCCCCCCCCCCAAAAAAAAAAACTGCGTCTATTGAGCTTATCTAGCTGTTCAGGCAACATCTCAACATGAATAGCCACTTTATTTTCAGGAGGCCCCCTTTTCAGCTTTTTAACTTTTTATTTTATTTTTGAAAAAAAATCGGCCAAGGGGGGGCATGGCCCCCATGGCCCCCCTTGTATCCGCGCCTGAGAAGAGGAGCATATTCTGCACAAGAGGGGCGCCCCTGACAGCGGAAGGGCAGCCCCAGCAGAGGGGCGGTGCCCCAGAAAAAGGAGAAGGGTGCCCCACTCCGAACAAAAGAGGTACGCCCCAGTAAAAAAAAAAAAACATAAGAAAAAAGGGGGTGCCGCTGGCAGAAGAGATAAGTCCCCGCAGTGGAAGGGCGCCCCCAGAAGAGGTGTCTCTAGCAAAAGAGAAGTGTCCCCTGCAGAACAGGGGCACCCCAGCAAAAGTTGGACAGAAATGGGGCGCCTCCAGCAGAATTTGGGGTCGCCCAACAGGAGAGGATCGCCCCATTCACAGTAGAAAAGGGGACTCCCCAGCAGCAAAGGGGCGCCCTAACAGAACAGGTGCACTCCAAGTAGAAGTGTGACGCATCAGGAAGAAGAGGGGCGCTTCTAGCAGAAGATGGCCGTCCCAGATAAGTGGGTCGCCTACAGCCAATAGGTCGTTCTTAGAAGAAATGATGCGACTCAAGCAAAGTGGGCCTCCCCATGAGGCATTGGGCGATCCAAGCAGAGGTTGGGCGCCCTCAGGAGAAGTGAGGCAAGCCAGCATAAGTGAGACGCTTCCAGAAAAAAAGGAGAAGAAGGATGCACCAGCAAATGGAGGCCACCTTTTTGCTAATATTTTTTGCTAACGTAGCGGCGCCCATCTACGACTTTTAACCCGCGCCGTGCTGGTGGTCCGAGTTTTCCGTGTCGTGCTAGGGGGGGGGGGGGAGTTTACGTCCCCTCGTCTAACTCGGCTCCTAGGTCGCGTAGAACTAGAGACACGCGGTAAGCGGTTTTATAGGTTAGTTCAAATAAGGTCAGGTCACCAAAGGTCATCAAAGGTAAAATGTTGCCTATTTCAACAATTTTCGAAACGCCGGCACATAGATCGGAAACCAATAGAGCTATAGTGCCGCGGTAAAGCGCATTCAATAGCCCTTTCAAAGGTGCTTCTGTAAACTGCCCTCAGAATTGACCTCTGGTCAACGGTCTAGCCTCCAGAGGGCAAAAACTCTAAAAAAATAGCAGTTTTACGAACAATGTTTTCCTGCAATAGCTTTTGACTCAAGAGAGGCTCGACATTACGTTTGCCAGCATCGCGTTTCTGTCGTCGAGTAATTTTGTAATTTTTTGGTCATGACAAAGGTAATTTTGATAATTTGACCTCAGGTCAAGGTCATGACCTCACCGGGAAATGTCATGTTGCATATCAGTCGATCTGTATCGTCGAGCTGAACACAACAGAGGTGTTTTTATCGTTCTAGCATATGTATCTATCACAAGTTGTTTTCAAAAAACTGTTCAGGACCTTTCATGACCTGGGATGACCTGTGGGACACAATGAATGGTCACAGGTGCAATTTTCTTATTCAGTGTGTTGATTTTACATGTATCCTAATGCTTGCGATTGTCTAGAATGGCGCTCGTCCAAAAGCCTTTCAGTTGTCTCACATAAACTTAGGTAGTATGCCTACCCGGTATAGGTACCTAATGGAGATTGGAGAGGTCGCAAAACTGACTTGACCTTAGCCCACAAATATCAAAATTCCGAGATATACATTTCATGAATATTGTTGCTTTCACCAATCGTTGACAGTTTCAAAGCGACCGTTCTGTCGGTATAGCAATGGTGAGCATTTTAACATTCCATGGGGTTAGGTCACTTGTCATGACCTGGTGACCTGCCGTTGCATGACCCGGGCCTGACACTTTCACAACATGTGCAAAAAAGGTGCATGATAATGTGTGCTGAAAACGGCGGCGCTGCGCACAGCTGTTTTTTCAGATATTTGCGAAAACCTGAGGGGGAGCATGACAACGTCCCACACCACGGCGCGGGCGCGGGTTCGACGACTCTCGATTTTGACGACGGTTTGACGCCCCTTCGTATGAAGCGCCCCCAGATTGCCAGGTCGCCCCTATTTTGACTTGCCGCCCCCCCTCCCGAAAAATCCTGGATCCGCCCCTGTATGAGACATTTGCAGCGCACCAGAACATGGTCTATTCTGAAGCTAACATGTAACAAATTTCGATGAGATAAGATTGCATTTGATAGCCATTGTTTTTTCAGATATATAAGGGTGATAAAGATGCATATATCTGGCAAGTAAAGGGGCAAAAACAGAAACAGGCTTACCAAAAGTAACCAAAAGTCGCTGCGACGCACCTGATACCTCAGGTTTCGTGAGTTGTTGTTTCAAGAGGGCTTCTGCTTTACAAGAACATTGAAAAATAAATAACATTATTGGTTTGGTAAAAAAAGCGATGGGTACTCTTACCCATAGATATCTATGCTCTTACCGACCCTGGGCGTCTTACACGGATCTCCCCTACCACTGAGGAAGGGCCACGCCCGAATATATATTGATCTTTATTTTTTTAATTTCTTCAGATATGAGCAAGAGGTTACTTTTCATACTCCTGATAATCTTATCAACAATGCTCAACTCAACGTTTCAATACTTGGGTGGCTATTTTCGTTTATTGTGCCAAGTTGTTGTCAACAGCAACAACAACAACAAAAACTAAGACGACAGTTGATTTTCTTATCAAATACGAGATTAAACTGTTCAACTAAATTCACCTGGCCCTAATTGAAATCTGCAAGACCCCGGCAGTTGTATTCCGGCAGCTATACAGGGTGTCCCAAAAAATGTACCTCATTTGAAATTAAGATATCTCAGTGTCTGAGCATACAATGATCCTAAATTTGGTGTCATACGAAAGCTCATTCCATAGCATTTTGTTTGATATTAACTATTTTACTGTACGTTACGTGACAGCCGATTGATAACGGATGAGCAAAACCCTTGCAATTTCGCTCTTCAACTATTTCCACGGGCGTTTCTGGGAAAAAGCTTTCAATTGTTTTGCCGATATTTTCAGCAACTCAGAACAAAACACAAAAATCATTAGAAATATTGAAACTAGGTTTCAGTCATGCATTGCTAACATAACAAAAACACACATCGCATCACATCTCAGTTAAAGGTTTAGCCGTGCTAACGCTCGAAGTGCCCTCCCTTTCGCTCGGCACACATGGCGGAGCGTCTTTAGGACTCTTGGGCTACGCGGGAACATGTTTCAAGCGGGATTTTCCGGATGCATATCCGGATCGAGTTCCTCAGCTGGTCCAGAGTTTGAGGATTCTTTGCGTATACCACACTCTTGAGAAACCCCTACAGATAAAAGTCAAGAGACGATAGGTCTGGGGAGTGTGGCGGCCAGCGACTCTGTCGCCGAATCACGTCGTGTAGGAAATCGGCGAACAGTTCACCGATAGAGGCGAACAGTTCGCCGACAGAGCCCGATTTGCAGAAAACGGGTGGGGGGCCCCCTAATCGTGCGCGGGTCGAAGCTCATCCATGGTTCGGCGAACATCGCGAATGAATGGCGAATCTGTTGCGAATAGTCGGCGATACCTTGGCAACAAGTCGGCGCACGCAGCGACATGTCGGCGGCGACTCGGCGACTGTTTGGCGACCATGTTCGTTTATTATAAGTTCGGGGAACGGCCACGAAATTTTCATTTTTCATGAAATATTCGTGGCGGTCGTGACGAACCGTAAAAGTTTTTTTTTTTTGAAAGTACAAGCTCACATGCATAAACACATTAATCACATGTACCCATACGAACCGCCGGTGCCGCTCAGAGCCTGTGCTCCCTGGCGCGGCGGTTACAGCGCCCCGCCGGCTCCCTCTGCGCTGACCACTTGGTTATATAGGTCTTTGTGGAGGTAGAAGAATATGTAGCCGTTTCTCTGGTGTCCCTCGCCCATAATGTCGGCCTCGTCGACACAGCTGACTCGGCTATCGTTATAGTGGTACCAACGGTCCCTGCCGACGCTGTAGACGTCCGACACGTAGTGTCCGGAGTGCGTGGCGCCGCCGTAGTGGCTGACGACGCCCACCAGCCGGTAGGTAAATTCGCCGGCCAGGTCCACTGAGCAGAGAGACTGGCCGTCTTCCACGCAGAAATCCGAGAGATGTGCCTGCTCCGAGGTGTCGGCCGGCGCTCCCTTCCCCAGCGACCTCACGATGGCTTCCTGGAGCTCGCCGTCTTCGTCCTCGCGGGTCCGCGCCGGTTTGGACTCGGAGTCAGCGTCCAGCACCACCAGCTCATCCTGCGCTGGCGGCGGCGGCGGCAGCGGCTCGGCACCGGTCGCCGGTGAAGAGGGACGCGCCGGCGCTGCGGTTCCGGCCGACACCGGCGATCCGGCGGCGGCGGACTCCGGCGGGCCGGCGCTGGCGGTCGGCACTGATGACGGTCCACAGGCGGCGGGCGGCGGCGACGGACCCGACCTGGGCGCCTCAGACTCCTCGAAGTCGGAGAGGGTGCACAGGGAAGGCTTCCTGCACTTCCACTCGGGAGGCCGGGTGACGTCATCCGCGGTCCGTAAAAGTCGCGCGGTGGACACCGACTGGTCTGCGAAATGCCAAGACCGTGGAAGAAAGATACCGAATCGGTCCGCGACATTGGATGACTTGCATATTCGTGCACATTCGTGTACCAAAATTCGGCAGTGTAACAAGGGCTTAAAGGGACCATCCCACCTTAATATTAGATTTGAGTTGAGATAGCCAAAATGGGGTCCCTGGCTCACAATTACCGGTTTCGGCACTCACAACATCGAGAAATGCCTTAAATCGGAAATATTGAATTTCAAAATTGCAGCATTTTGATTCAGAGGGGCTAATGCTTAGGAATACCCCTCTGAATGTGTGACGTCAGCGCAAATATCTAACTATTTTTAAATGTTTGACTAAAACGTTTTGTAGCACGCGGTGGTATATGCTATTTGCGCGCAACATCTGCCGCAAACGCCGCACTTCTAAAATAAAGTCGCTAGAAACAGCGGAGATCCCAAAAAGTAAACAAAAGTAAAAGTCTAATATCTTGAAAACCGGTGAATATTTTTCGGTGAAGTTTGGTAGATGTTCGTTTTCGCTCTTTCTGAACCGAGCGACATCACTTTCATGCCAATTCATAAACTTTTTTGAAGGTGGGAGGGTCCCTTTAACGTTGGCACGCTGGGATATGATCCGATCACCCCTGCGCTCGTTGAGCTAGACCATCGTTGATCTCGGAAGTGTGTGGAGGAGGTCCTGCTGTAGCCATTGGAGGCTGATGGTGTCCACGCACTTTTTGCACACTAGTGGGAGGAGCTTTTTTTAAGTGGGCCTTTAATTTCCGCTGTGTTTGCACCACAGAGCCGGTTTTGAGGTAGAATTTTGCAACTTGAATCCTTTCCTCTTTGCTCAGTTGCCCGTAAAGTAATCTTGAGTTGCCCCATTGTTCAAAATGAAAGATGTGGAGCTTAACTGCCATGAAATTAGCTTTAATAAAATATATGATAGTTATCATCACGTGCTTATTTTCTGAGATGTTTTCAGTTGACATGAGACACAATTTAGAAACACTTGTGGCAGTAATTCCAGTGCGAAATTACAAAGGTTTTGCTCTTTCGTTATCACTCGGCTGTCACGTAACGTACAGTAAAATAGTTAATATCAAACAAAATGCTATGGAATGAGCTTTCATATGTTACCAAATTTAGGATCATTGTATGTTCAGACACTGAAATATCTTAATTTCAAATGAGGTACATTTTTTTGGGACACCCTGTACATACCCGCGGTGACGCACCCTGCACCGGTGTTTAACGTTATCGGCTGGCCCGGTGCCAATCACACCGGCAGAGAGTGCTGTGTGGGAGGAGAGGAGACGACGGAAGCGCCTCAGCCGTCAGGGGTTAGCCCGTGACCCTGATAGGTAATCTAAGGCCGGATCAGGAAAACTTGTGCAAGATTAGGTGAAGCATTCACTGTCACTGAAGTGGGCGCCAGATACCCAGCTAGGGCCTCGGGGTTTGATAGGCGAACGGAACGATATAAGCGGGATCCCACCGATGTTTATATACAGATCATCTTCAAACCGCATGAGCAGTCCTTATATGGTCGTGTGCAGTGTATCACAGTGCACGAGAGGGGTGAGGGGGAGTCTGACAGGGCCGGCTTCGCCAGCCGATATGGTGAAGTACGGGGCACGGCAGGGCACGTCCAGGACACGGCAGGGTTTAACCGCAGACAAGCAGGGCTGCGGAGTCAGAGACGGTTAAGTGACAGTGCCGACCGGAGTCGGAGTCGGAGACGATTTCGGAAGTCGGAGTCGAAGTCGGAGTCACCCAAAATCCATCAACTCCGCAGCCCTGTAGAGCCGTGCCCGTGACATTTCCCCACCGACTGCGCCCACACCAAACAGACGGTCAAGGCAGCTCCTGGCAGAGAGCCAAGCCGAATCCCGAGCCCCGAGCGTGACTCAGACTATCACGGGCGAGGTATCACAGCGGTAGGAGCGGCGGGGTGCCGCGCCGGCAGGTTTTAACCTGACCCGACTGACCGACGTGTCGGAGCGGCAACGGTCGGCAAAGCGGCTCACGCAGCTCAACGGATTCAAATTGGGCTCAGGAAGTTCGGTCACAAGGTCGAGTTTGAGCAGACGAGTAGAGCGAGGGGATGTTTTCATGACGTCGTGAGGACACCTTGACCTTGCCTTCACCCTCATGACACACCTCGCTCGTCCCATACCGGCTGGGACCGAGCCGTGAACAGTCATTGATCGCCCCGCCCTCCCTCTCCAGCCCAGTCCAGCTGATAGAGCGCCGTCGGACCGGCCGCTACCACGGGGGAGTGTCCTCGGTAGTCGGCAGTCGGTGCCGTCCGCGGGTCCACGGCAGAAGTTCGGCTCAGTGCGCAGTTCCAGCGATGGTGTGTGACACGGAGCGACTGTGTGCCTGTGCCGGGCAGCGGCTGTGCCGTGCCTGTATCCACAGCCGGTGTCGAAGGGCCGACTGTTACTGCCGTGGCGGCACGCGCCTCTGCAGAAGTGCAGAGATGTCCGTGAACTTAGCGACGTATACGTATACGTATTCAGCGACGAATTCCAAATCACTTCAGATTCATGGCATGGGTTAAGTTGACCATGCTGAACACGAATATGACATTTATTTGAACTTTTGAGCTGATCTTCATGGTTAAAATCCGGTTTAAATGACGGGGAACCGCATAACGTCACGAAAATAAAAACCCACGAATTCCAAAGTATATGCAAAATGTAGAGCTCATCCAGATCTAACGTCCGTGGAAGAATCCAAGCTCGTTGCTCAACGCCTTCATGGTTAAAATCCGGTTTAAATGACGGGGAACCGCATAACGTCGCGAAAATAAAAACCCACGAATTCCAAAGTATGTGCAAAATGTAGAGCTCCTCCAGATCTAACGTCCGTGGCAGAATCCAAGCTCGTGGCTCTTTAACTTCATGGTTAAAATCCGGTTTAAATGACGGGGAACCGCATAACGTCGCGAAAATAAAAACCCACGAATTCCAAAGTGTGTGCAAAATGTAGAGCTCATCGAGATCTAACGTCCGTGGAAGAAACCAAGCTCGTGGCTCTTTAACTTCATGGTTAAAATCCGGTTTAAATGACGGGGAACCGCATAACGTCGCCAAAATAAAAACCCACGAATTCCAAAGTATGTGCAAAATGTAGAGCTCATCCAGATCTAACGTCCGTGGAAAATTCCAAGTTCGTGGCTCTTTAACTTCATGGTTAATATCTGGTTTAAATGACGGGGAACCGCATAACGTCGCGAAAATAAAAACCCACGACTTCCAAAGTATGTGCAAAATGTAGAGCTCATCCAGATCTAACGTCCGTGGAAGAAACCAAGTTCGTGGCTCTTTAACTTCATGGTTAATATCTGGTTTGAATGACGGGGAACCGCATAACGTCGCGAAAATAAAAACCCACGAATTCCAAAGTATACTTAAAATGTAGAGCTCATCCAGATCTAACGTCCGTGGAAGAATTCAAGCTCGTGGCTCAACGCCTTCAGGGTTAAAATCCGGTCTAAATGACGGGGGACCGCATAACGTCGCGAAAATAAAAACCCACGAATTCCAAAGTATGTGCAAAATGTTGAGCTCATCGAGATCTAACGTCCGTGGAAGAATCCAAGCTCGTGGCTCAACGCCTTCATGGTTAAAATCCGGTTTAAATGACGGGGAACCGCATAACGTCGCGAAAATAAAAACCCACGAATTCCAAAGAATATGCAAAATGTAGAGCTCATCCAGATCTAACGTCCGAGGAAGAATCTAAGCTCGTGGCTCAACGCCTTCATGGTTAAAATCCGGTTTAAATGACGGGGAACCGCATAACGTCGCGAAAATAAGAACCCACGAATTCCAAAGTATGTACAAAATGTAGAGCTCATCGAGATCTAACGTCCGTGGCAGAATCCAAGCTCGTGGCTCTTTAACTTCATGGTTAAAATCTGGTTTAAATGACGGGGAACCGCATAACGTCGCGAATATAAAAACCGACGAATTCCAAAGTATGTGCAAAATGTAGAGCTCATCGAGATCTAACGTCCGTGGAAGAATCCAAGCTCGTGGCTCTTTACCTTCATGGTTAAAATCCGGTTTAAATGACGGGGAACCGCATAACGTCGCGAAAATAAAAACCCACGAATTCCAAAGTATGTGCAAAATGTAGAGCTCCTCCAGATCTAACGTCCGTGACAGAACCCAAACTCGTGGCTCAACGCCTTCATGGTTAAAATCCGGTTTAAATGACGGGGAACCACATAACGTCGCGAAAATAAAAACCCACGAATTCCAAAGCATGTGGAAAATGTAGAGCTCCTCCAGATCTAACGTCCGTGGCAGAATTTAAGTTCGTGGCTCTTTAACTTCATGGTTAACATCTGGTTTAAATGACGGGGAACCGCATAACGTCGCGAAAATAAAAACCCACGAATTCCAAAGTATGTGCAAAATGTAGAGCTCATCCAGATCTAACGTCCGTGGAAGAAACCAAGTTCGTGGCTCTTTAACTTCATGGTTAGTATCTGGTTTGAATGACGGGGAACCGCATAACGTCGCCAAAATAAAAACCCACGAATTCCAAAGTATGTGCAAAATGTAGATCTCATCCAAATCTAACGTCCGTGGAAGAATCCAAGTTCGTGGCTCTTTAACTTCATGGTTAATATCTGGTTTAAATGACGGGGAACCGCATATCGTCGCGAAAATAAAAACCCACGAATTCCAAAGTATGTGCAAAATGTAGAGCTCATCCAGATCTAACGTCCGTGGAAGAAACCAAGTTCGTGGCTCTTTAACTTCATGGTTAATATCTGGTTTGAATGACGGGGAACCGCATAACGTCGCGAAAATAAAAACCCACGAATTCCAAAGTGTATGTAAAATGTAGAGCTCATCCAGATCTAACGTCCGTGGAAGAATTCAAGCTCGTGGCTCAACGCCTTCATGGTTAAAATCCGGTTTAAATGACGGGGAACCGCATAACGTCGCGAAAATAAAAACCCACGAATTCCAAAATATGTGCAAAATGTTGAGCTTATCGAGATCTAACGTCCGTGGAAGAATCCAAGCTCGTGGCTCAACGCCTTCATGGTTAAAATCCGGTTTAAATGACGGGGAACCGCATAACGTCGCGAAAATAAAAACCCACGAATTCCAAAGTATATGCAAAATGTAGAGCTCATCCAGATCTAACGTCCGTGGAAGAATCCAAGCTCGTTGCTCAACGCCTTCATGGTTAAGATCCGGTTTAAATGACGGGGAACCACATTACGTCGCGAAAATAAAAACCCACGAATTCCAAAGCATGTGCAAAATGTAGAGCTCCTCCAGATCTAACGTCCGTGGCAGAATCCAAGTTCGTGGCTCTTTAACTTCATGGTTAATATCTGGTTTAAATGACGGGGAACCGCATAATGTCGCGAAAATAAAAACCCACGAATTCCAAAGTATGTGCAAAATGTAGAGCTCATCCAGATCTAACGTCCGTGGAAGAAACCAAGTTCGTAGCTCTTTAACTTCATGGTTAATATCTGGTTTGAATGACGGGGAACCGCATAACGTCGTCAAAATAAAAACCCACGAATTCCAAAGTATGTGCAAAATGTAGAGCTCATCCAGATCTAACGTCCGTGGAAGAATCCAAGTTCGTGGCTCTTTAACTTCATGGTTAATATCTGATTTAAATGACGGGGAACCGCATAACGTCGCGAAAATAAAAACCCACGAATTCCAAAGTATGTGCAAAATGTAGAGCTCATCCAGATCTAGCGTCCGTGGAAGAAACCAAGTTCGTGGCTCTTTAACTTCATAGTTAAAATCTGGTTTAAATGACGGGGAACCGCATAACGTCGCGAAAATAAAAACCCACGAATTCCAAGGTATATGCGAAATGTAGAGCTCATACAGATCTAACGTCCGTGGAAGAATCCAAGCTCGTGGCTCAACGCCTTCATGGTTAAAATCCGGTTTAAATGACGGGGAACCGCATAACGTCGCGAAAATAAAAACCCACGAATTCCAAAGTATGTGCAAAATGTAGAGCTCATCGAGATTTAACGTCCGTGGAAGAATCCAAGCTCGTGGCTCTTTAACTTCATGGTTAAAATCCGGTTTAAATGACGGGGAACCGCATAATGTCGCCAAAATAAAAACCCACGAATTCCAAAGTATGTGCAAAATGTAGAGCTCATCCAGATCTAACGTCCGTGGAAGAATCCAAGTTCGTGGCTCTTTAACTTCATGGTTAATATCTGGTTTAAATGACGGGGAACCGCATAACGTCGCGAAAATAAAAACCCACGAATTCCAAAGTATGTGCAAAATGTAGAGCTCATCCAGATCTAACGTCCGTGGAAGAAACCAAGTTCGTGGCTCTTTAACTTCATGGTTAATATCTGGTTTGAATGACGGGGGACCGCATATCGTCGCGAAAATAAAAACCCACGAATTCCAAAGTATATGTAAAATATAGAGCTTGGAATACTTTAACCCGCGCGGGGCTGGGGTCTCCAGCCGAACGCGCGGGGCTGGGGGGGGGGTAAATTTTACCCCCCCTGTTATCTCCCGAACTAATGGTCCGATTTGGAAAATTCAAACGCCAATCGAAAGCTCTCATCACGAACTACTAAAAACATGTACTTAATTTTAAGTTTGAGGTCAAGGTCAAGGTCAGGTCAAGGGTACAAATTGCAAGTTCCTACAGTATCGGCCTTGCACCGTAGTTGCCGAAGAATGGAGTCATGGACTGAGACTGATCGCCCAAAACGTGTTCTTAGGCTACCAAGACAATATTCGTTGCATACAATATCATTCAGAGGTCAAGGTCAAGGTCAGGTCAGGTCAGGTCAGGTCACCAAAAAACAAAATATAGAAAAGGGCAGGTGCGACACTTGTTTTATGGGTCATTTTACTCATAGAATTCAATAGGCACACTCAATAAGTGATATGGACCACCTCTGGATGAAATTCAGGTCGAGGTCAGGTCAAGGTCAGGTCAAGTGAGGTCAAATTTTGAAGTTGGTTGTTAAGGCCTAAAAAGGTGTCTATCTGATGCAGTTTTTCACGGCGAATTGAATGGTGCTATTTTTGTTTCCGTACGAGATCTAGAATTTCCAAAAAAGTCATTTTTCAAAAAAATTGTGTGTCGTGACGTCATAAAATTTTGAATAACTCCCACATTTTTGAACCGATTCTTCTAAAATTTGGTATGTAGGTGCACATAGACCACTTCTCTGACATATATTCCGGTTTTTTCGATAGACTCAAAATTTTGGATTTTATAATGATTTTCCCAAAAAAGTCAGTTTTTTGAAAAAATTTAGGCCAAAATCCAAAATTTTCAAAAAACCGAGATAGCCATTTGATAGACAAAGTAAAATTACGTATAACCTTTTTTGTTACGTCTTGATTCCTTTAAAAATGAAGATGTTAGCGGCGTTTGAACTTTTGCCGTTTTTGAGGCGAAAATGGCGAACATGACGTCACTAAAACGTCAATTTCTCAAAAATTTTCCGACGGATTTCGCTCCAATTTTCAGGGAACGTGTCAAATTGATGTAAGAAAAGGTACTGAAAGTTTGGCGGCGCTGCGCGCCGCCGTTTTTGAGATATCGCAAAAATTCGCGAGGGGGGGTAAAATTTACCCCCCCCCCAGCCCCGCGCGGGTTAAAGCACATACTTTGGAATTCGTGGGTTTTTATTTTCGCGACGTTATGCGGTTCCCCGTCATTTAAACCGGATTTTAACCATGAAGGCGTTGAGCCACGAGCTTGGATTCTTCCACGGACGTTAGATCTGGATGAGCTCTACATTTTGCACATACTTTGGAATTCGTGGGTTTTTATTTTGGCGACGTTATGCGGTTCCCCGTCATTCAAACCAGATATTAACCATGAAGTTAAAGAGCCACGAACTTGGTTTCTTCCACGGACGTTAGATCTGGATGAGCTCTACATTTTGCACATACTTTGGAATTCGTGGGTTTTTATTTTCGCGACGTTATTCGGTTCCCCGTCATTTAAACCAGATAATAACCATGAAGTTAAAGAGCCACGAGCTTGGATTCTTCCACGGACGTTAGATCTCGATTAGCTCTACATTTTGCACATACTTTGGAATTCGTGGGTTTTTATTTTCGCGACGTTATGCGGTTCCCCGTCATTTAAACCGGTTAACCATGAAGGCGTTGAGCAACGAGCTTGGATTCTTCCACGGACGTTAGATCTGGATGAGCTCTACATTTTGCATATACTTTGGAATTCGTGGGTTTTTATTTTCGCGACGTTATGAGGTTCCCCGTCATTTAAACCGGATTTTAACCATGAAGTTAAAGAGCCACGAGCTTGGATTCTTCCACGGACGTTAGATCTCGATGAGCTCTACATTTTGCACATACTTTGGAATTCGTGGGTTTTTATTTTCGCGACGTTATGCGGTTCCCCGTCATTTAAACCGGATTTTAACCATGAAGTTAAAGATCCACGAGCTTGGATTCTGCCACGGACGTTAGATCTGGATGAGCTCTACATTTTGCACATACTTTGGAATTCGTGGGTTTTTATTTTCGCGACGTTATGCGGTTCCCCGTCATTTAAACCAGATATTAACTATGAAGTTAAAGAGCCACCAACTTGGTTTCTTCCACGGACGCTAGATCTGGATGAGCTCTACATTTTGCACATACTTTGGAATTCGTGGGTTTTTATTTTCGCGACGTTATGCGGTTCCCCGTCATTAAACCGGATTTTAACCATGAAGGCGTTGAGCCAGGAGTTTGAATTCTTCCACGGACGTTAGATCTGGATGAGATCTACATTTTGCATATACTTTGGAATTCGTGGGTTTTTATTTTCGCGACGTTATGAGGTTCCCCGTCATTTAAACCGGATTTTAACCATGAAGTTAAAGAGCCACGAGCTTGGATTCTTCCACGGACGTTAGATCTCGATGAGCTCTACATTTTGCACATACTTTGGAATTCGTGGGTTTTTATTTTCGCGACGTTATGCGGTTCCCCGTCATTTAAACCGGATTTTATCATGAAGTTAAAGAGCCACGAGCTTGGATTCTTCCACGGACGTTAGATCTCGATGAGCTCTACATTTTGCACATGCTTTGGAATTCGTCGGTTTTTATATTCGCGACGTTATGCGGTTCCCCGTCATTTAAACCAGATTTTAACCACGAAGTGTAAGAGCCACGAGCTTGGATTCTGCCACGGACGTTAGATCCCGATGAGCTCTACATTTTGCACATACTTTGGAATTCGTGGGTTCTTATTTTCGCGACGTTATGCGGTTCCCCGTCATTTAAACCGGGTTTTAACCATGAAGGCGTTGAGCCACGAGCTTAGATTCATCCACGGACGTTAGATCTCGATGAGCTCAACATTTTGCACATATTTTGGAATTCGTGGGTTTTTATTTTCGCGACGTTATGCGGTTCCCCGTCATTTAAACCGGATTTTAACCATGAAGGCGTTGAGCCACGAGCTTGAATTCTTCCACGGACGTTAGATCTGGATGAGCTCTACATTTTGCATATACTTTGGAATTCGTGGGTTTTTATTTTCGCGACGTTATGCGGTTCCCCGTCATTCAAACCAGATATTAACCATGAAGTTAAACAGCCACGAACTTGGTTTCTTCCACGGACGTTAGATCTGGATGAGCTCTACAGTTTGCACGCACATACTTTGGAATTGGTGGGTTTTTATTTTGGCGACGTTATGCGGTTCCCCGTCATTTAAACCGGATTTTAACCATGAAGTTAAAGAGCCACGAGCTTGGATTCTTCCACGGACGTTAGATCTCGATGAGCTCTACATTTTGCACATACTTTGGAATTCGTGGGTTTTTATTTTCGCGACGTTATGCGGTTCCCCGTCATTTAAACCGGATTTTAACCATGAAGTTAAAGAGCCACGAGCTTGGATTCTGCCACGGACGTTAGATCTGGAGGAGCTCTACATTTTGCACATACTTTGGAATTCGTGGGTTTTTATTTTCGCGACGTAATGCGGTTCCCCGTCATTTAAACCGGATTTTAACCATGAAGGTGTTGAGCAACGAGCTTGGATTCTTCCACGGACGTTAGATCTGGTTGAGCTCTACATTTTGAATATACTTTGCAATTCGTGGGTTTTTATTTTCGTGACGTTATGCGGTTCCCCGTTATTTAAACCGGATTTTAACCATGAAGATCAGCTCAAAAGTTAAAATAAATGTCATATTCGTGTTCAGCATGGTCAACTTAACCCATGCCATGAATCTGAAGTGATTTGGAATTCGTCGCTGAATACGTATACGTATACGTCGCTAAGTTCACGGACATAGTGCAGAGTGGGTCTGCACGGAGTAACGAACACACTGGGACGACTGGTGCCTCAGAGCTGGTGGTCCGGCGATACGTGGTCCCAGGTAGGTGAGCAATAAGGCCTTGAGGTAGGACAACGTTGGGAATGGGCGGTAGGGAGAGCTCCCTGATCAGTGAGCTCTTACTGATCCGTGTATCCATGACACTATACCATAGTGAAAATAAACATCCGATTGCAGCTATTCATTGGACTTTTTCCCGATTCCGGATTGCCATTATTCGTCATATTAGCTTCCTGTTTACCACTGATACCTACAACTGTCAGCGCTCTAATATACTCTATCATAGATAATATGAACCATGAGTCATGATTGCATGATTCATGCTACCTATGGATCTATCCTTCAACGCTCTAAGTCCTATCATCCCGTTTAGTGTATCCGTGAGTCTATCTAATCTTGACGTTGCCTGAATCATTCCGTTCCCGACTATAAGTACCTATATGTAACGTTTTATTTGATAGAAATTACTTTGCACTGTATACAAATTATTAGTAATAAATAAACCACTTCACGCTCACAGAAAGCATCCGATACCAATAAACAATGGCGATACCGGTACCTTAAGCTATCGCATCATCGCAGTTCTTGGCAGTAACTATCGTTTCAGTCTGCAAAGTTGATGTCAGGCCATGTACACTCGCATCACGTCCTTGATCGGAGACCTACAGATACAGCACGTTCTCACCAGCAAGGCGCAAGCGGGACACGTGGCCATGTGGTTGCAGGGAAAGAACAGCACACATGCGTCCCCCTCCATGCAAATCTTGCAGAGCCGCTCATCGCGTAGACGCTGGTACTCGGTGACCCCCGGGGCAGTGGCGCTCCCAGCTCCCGTCGTGGGTACACCGTTCATAGCAGCAGACTCCTGACTCAGTTTCGCGACTGCCCAGACCTCATTAGGCGACTGCCTGGATCCTGTAATATCCTGCGCCTGGTGGAGGTGCTGGGTGGGTTCTGCTACATGCCGCCGCATAGCTTCAGGTTCTCGGTTGGATCTTTCCTGTGTCGGGCCAGGATGTGAGTTAGATTCTTCGAGTTCATGTGTCTGACTGTGGTGTTCAGTTGCCCCTGTCATTCCTGGCGTTGGGTCAGGATCTTGGTTCAACTCTAAGATGTTTCGAATCTGTTGCAACTCTAGGCTTGACAGCGCCTCGCCCGGACCAATCTCAGGGCTTAGAGCTACTTCTGCAGACTGCTGAACGAGGCCAGCTTCCTGATCGTGTGCCGGGTGACCTCGTGGCAGTCTGGGTTCATCCGATGGCCTCGGTGGCGAGGACGACTCTTGGCCCAACGACGTGACTTCATGGGCCGGCGTGGGCTCGCGGTAAGCCAGCTCTGGGGATTCAAAATCCTCCCTTCCTGTCACTGAGGGTTCTCTCTCAGTCCCCTGCGTATCCCTTGCTCCTCGACCAAGGATCGGCCGGCCACCCTGACGGTCTCCCGGTGATGTTCCTGCTCCGGCGACCTTCTCTCCGCTCGAACCGCCTTCCGCAGGTTTGTACAGCTTCACAAAGTAGCAGCCGGCACTGTGGCGAGCGTGTTCCGACCAGGGATCATCACCCGGCTCCCACTGACCGACAGTGACACCGCAATGGAAACATCGCACTCGATCGTCACGACCAGTGTAGTAGAAGCCAGCCCGGGCCAGCACCTCCGGTCGGACACACGCGCCGTCCGGCCAGCCCTGGAAGCTCCCCAGGCGAGACTCCACAGTGGTCATCTCCTGGGGAGCCGGGCTGGGCTGGACGGCCGGCGGCGGGCTGTGGAGATGACGCCCGGTCTCATCCCTACCAGCGGCTTGGTGATGTCCGACAGACCCCGGGGCAGTCTGCAGGCGATGTAGAAAGGAGCACAGCGGACTATGTCTGCGATGCTCCTCGAACGGATCGTCGGATGGATCCCAGTTTCCTAAAGACACCCAACAGAAGGCACACTGCGCCACGTCGGCGGAGCCCGTGTAGAAGAACCCAGCGCGAGCCAGCTCCTCCGCAGAGGGGCGTAGCATAGGCCAGCCGAAGAAAGTCCGTCTCCGATTCGACTCGTCATGCATGTCAGCCATATCGACGGCTGGGAGGCGACCACAATCACTACGTGAAGTCACAACCCTGCCGCAGTTAGCCTCGAACGTAAACAGTTTGGACCTGGCGGCACCTCTTCAGTGCTGCTCGACTTGGCCGAGGTTCGAAAGAGGATACCTCATCCAAGGCACACTGCCCTGAGGACATGACAACAGGATGTCAGTCCGCTCGAAGTTCTCGTACATTGCGCCTCACCACGCGTCACCTCGCATCCCGCAGAGGGGCTCGACTCAGGCCTCCCTATCTCAGTCGCTTCCTTCACTCACACCCAGCGTCCTGCCACGTTGCGACGGCACAGACTGCTCTGAGGGCGTGTTCGACTGTTGTTGACTGTCTCTGTCGAGTGCTATCTGTGGGTTGTCGGCAGTGTTACAGATACTCAGTACTCACTACCTGGGAGACCCGGTAGTGCAACTGATAGGGATATGGGACCCAAGTCACCTTTGCACGGTAATGCACGGTAAGAGCCCATCGGGGATCTCGAAATGACGTGGACTAACTTTCAATGGGTATTTTTGAGGGTTATTCCCGCAATGTTAGGGCTGAATGACAGAACAAACGAAAATAATTTATTTAATCCAAGACTGTTCGGTCCGTTGTTAGATACCTTCACACACAAAAAAGCATTTCTATTTTCCACTTGGGTTAAGATGGAATGAACGGGCATCTTACACAATGTCCTCAGTAATGAGGCCTGGTGACTCGTGACCCAGGGTTGTAACTTTCAACAGCATGCAATGAAGGCGTAACCAACGGTCAAACCCTGGTTAAGGCATACACGAATAATGTCGAATAACTTCGGATACTGTAAAGCAGGCCAGTTGCGCCATCAAGCCCAATGGCGTCCCGGTGACGTTTAAGTCGCTAAGGCGTCGACCTATCAGCCTCGGGCTTCCCCTTAGTGAAATTATCGATTTGGCCACAGCCATCGATCGAGTCGGAAGGCGTAATTCCCTTCGATTAAGCTTATTCAGCGATTTTCTGAGCAGGCAGCCTTCTTACAAAGTCGCAATTCTTTATCACTTCTCGCTACCTCAAATCCTATAAGTTATCCAAAAAGCCTGTGCCCTGTGCTCCCCCGACGGATTCGTGCCAATTCCAAACCTCAACCACACTCGCTGCTCGGCTAGACAGGTGTGTGTATTGTCCTGCCGTCACTCATGACACGTTACATCCAGTACGAACAATGAGAGGTGAACGGGCGAGACATGCGCTCTGTCCTCGCCACGCCAGTGATGCGATAAAACGCATGCTGTCAGCCGGTCCCGCTCCGCCGGGTCGCGGACCGAAGCAGCAGATAGAATCAGCTAGTTAGAAACGCTGCACCCCCCGTCCACGGCTGCGCCTCCGCGCAAAGCCCCCACGCCCGCCGCGGTTGCCCCTGCCGCGAGGGGTGCCCGACCCAGAGCCTGGCGTCTTGGCCGAGGCGGCCGCCGTCTTGGCTGGGGTTGCCGCCGCCGTCTTGGCTGGGGTGGCAGCCGCCGCCGTCTTGGCAGGTGCAGCTGCCGCCGCTTCGGTCTTCTTGGCCGCATCTCCTTCTGCCGGCTTCTCTGTACCATTGGTGGCCGCCTCGCCGGCCGCATCTCCCTCAGCGGCGGGCTCCTTTCCCTCAGCGGCGGGCTCCTCGCCCTCCGTCTTCACAGCAGCCTCGCCCTCGGTCGCCTCACCGTCCGCCTTCTTGTCGCCGTCCAGCTCCTCATTCATCTCGTCCAGCATCTTGTCTATGCCGCTCTCATCCGCCGGAGCCTCCTCGGTGGCCGCCTTCTTGGCCTCGCTCGACTCATCCTCCTCGGCGGCGCGCTTGGTGCCGCGCCCCTCGCCCCCGGCCGGCTCCTCCGGTTCGGCCTCGTCCTCCATGACGCTAACCTCTGCATCCTCAGCAGCCTTCTCGGCAGCGGCCGCAGCCTTCTCAGCCGCGGCCGCCTTCTTCTTCCGGCGCTCTTCCTTCTCGGCGGCCTCCTTCTTTGCCCGGTCGATGGCGGCGCGGGCCACCACAAACCGGCTGTAATGCATCCGACTGCGGCAGTGCTCCGGCCAGTACTCGTTCGGAGTGACCAGCTTGCAGACGGAACAGTAGGTGCCCACGAACGGTTTGCCGGCGCACGCGGCCACGGTCACATCCGGGTCGTAGGTGACCGGAATCTCCTCGTCCTCGATGGTTTTCTCGGGCTCCTTGGGCTTCTCTGGCTCCTTGGCGGCCTCCTGGCCCTCGGCGGGCGCCTCAGCGCCCTCGCCGACCGCCGGAGTCTTGCCCTCAGCGCCCTCGCCGGCCGCCGGAGTCTCGCCCTCAGCGCCCTCTGCCGCCGCGCCCTCTGCTCCCTCGGCGGGCTTCTCCGCGCCCTCGGCCCCCTCCGCTCCCTCGGCCGGTTTCTCGGCGCCCTCCTTGGGTTCGCCGTTCTCCTTGGCGGCTGCAGCAGCTGCGGCTGCCACACCTTGGCTGGCGTCTCCCATCACGCCCATGGCATTGACACCGGCCTCCGTGGCGCGGTCCTTGTCGCGCTGCTGACATTTCTGTCGACGATACAGGAGAGAATAGTCAGTTTATGGATAAGACAACAGTGACAACTAAACGTACACAAGTCCAGCCAGGAAGTCGCTTAGTTCTTAGGTGCCACCGTAGAAATAAAACGTAATAAAAGGCATTGCTGCCTTATTAGCCAGTGACTTACCCGGAAGTGAGCGAACGAGATCAGATGGCGTTCGTACAGGACGGGAGTCTCAAATCCCATACCGCAGCAGCGCGGGTGCAGGAACCTGAGAACAAACAACGTCGTCAGTTTAACTGTAATCATCCGATCGTGGGACGATTCATCGGCAGGAAGTTTGGGTAACATAGACACCAAAAGATCAGTGTTTAAACCAGACCACTCAGCATGACCCCAAACAGCTCGACCAGCGTTAGGCCTGAAACAGACTCTTTCCGCAGTCAGGAAATCGCATGCGAGAGCCTATTCAAATACATGGAAGCACGCTAGCATCAATCGCACGCACCTCCCGGATGCGATTGCTGCGGGAAGAACTATAGTGTATTTGAATAGGCTCTCGCATGCGATTTTCTGAATGCGGAAAGAGTCTGTTTCAGCCTTTACTCACTTCTTCAGCTTGGAGTGCAGCGGGTCGTTGAAGCGGTGGTCCTGGATCTCCTTGTAGACCTTGACGTTGCACATGCCGCAGAAGCCGGTCTCCTTGGGCATTTTGCCGTTGAGGCGGCGCTGCGCCTCCTGTTCGGCGCGGCGTGCGGCCACCTGCACCTCGATACGGATCAGCTTGGCCGTCTGCTCGAGCTTGGAATCCATCAGCTCCATCATCTGCTGGTGGCGGCGGCCGCGCGTGTGCTCACTGAACGTCTGCTCGCTCTTCATGTTCATGACGTTGCAGACGGTGCAGTTGAGGTACTCGGGCAAGATCTTCTCGCGCTGCGGCTTGGCCGGCTTGGTCTTCTTGGCGTCGCCCTCCTTGGTGTCGGTCTTCTCACCGTCGGCCTTCTTTTCCCCGTCGGTCTTCTTTTCGCCGTCGGTCTTGGCCTCTCCCTCCTTAGCCTCGCCTTCCTTGGCGCCCTCGGCCCCCTCCTTGGACATCAGGTCGGCGCCCTCGGCACCCTGCTGATAGAAAAACAGTCGCGTTAGAAAGAGAAAAAGTGTTGAACTATCGCAACGGATACAACAGCATCACATTACAAAAAGACGTCTCTCTAAACAACGATCCAATCGTCCTTAGGCATGTTTTTTCGAACATGATATTGTCAAGCAACCAAGACAAACATTCTTATAGATAGGCCCGTTTCAGCGAAAAATATTATGGAATTTTTCCATGACGCATGCGCAGTAAGCATCAATAGGGGGATCTTCCAACGTATGACGTCACGGCAGAGTATTCTGCCGCAGAATGGCATGACGGATTTTCGTGATGCCGATGGTTTTGCTACTCAATGTGGCGCACCAAGCGATAGAATTATGGCGCGTTTCTTTGTTGCGGGGACGTATTGGAAGGTGTAATATCGTGAATTGGTGTTACTACGAGGGGCGTTCAAAAAGTTCTCGGCCCAACCATGAAGGAGTTGGAATTTCAGCCTGCAACGCGGTATGTTCAATGATGTGTTATAGGGATGTCCACTTACGTAGCCATTAACCAATCTGCCCTGTGATTGGTTCAGGCTGCTAATTAATCGTAATATAGTTTGCCATTCCCGGTCAGAATGGGCGAGGCCCAGAAGAGAACAGTGATTTGGTCCATGCATTGCAGAAAAATGCACCAAACGTTATTCACAAAAAGCTAGTGCCAACACATGTTGAGGTTTGTCTTTCTTACAGTAGCGTCAAAAAGTGGGCATCTCTGTTCAATTTTGGTCAACAGATCATTAATGGTCACCCCCGCAGTGGCCAGCCATCAACAGCATTGACTCAAGAAAATATGAAAAATAAGCACTTCTTTGTAAAAAATGACAAATTTTCTGGTATGGAACAACGCAGCAGAAGCGGAGGTGTCTATCAGGCTCCTCAAAGTCATTCTTCAACAGTGTATTAATATATTTAAGATCTCTGCAAGATGCATCCCTCATTTGCTGACTCCAGAGGAAAGGCAAACTCGAAAGGAGGCGTAACGCGAAAATTTTGGCCCCTATATCGAAGATCCAAAAGAGTTCATTGAACTACTTGTTACCGTGGAGGGATTGTGGGTGTCACACGTTGACCCTAAGGGCGTGACCGAGTTGCACAAGTGAAAGCACACTGATTAAAGGCCACCAAATGTGTGCGACGTGTTTAAGTCAGTCGGCAAAGTGACAGTGGTTGCATTTTGGGATGCTGACGGGGCTCTGCTCGCTAACTTTCTAAAACAGAGGAGCACAATTGATGATGAATACTACACCTCCCTTCGATAATAGTTGCGAGCAGCAGATATCAAGGAGAGATTAGGGAAGCTGACTAAAAGTGTGCGCCTGATCCAGGACCACGCACCAGCACACATGAGCAGGGTGACGATCAGCGAAGCAGTGAGCTGTGGCTTCGAAATAATGTCACAGCCACTTTTTTCTCCGTACCTTGCACCCTCTGGTTGCCATCTCTTCCCCAACATAAGGAAATTGCTTAGCAATGGCAACTTCACTGACAGCAAGGAGACAAAAGCAGCCGTCTTGGACGTGCCAGATGGGTCCAAAGCCCACTTGGCTATGGAGACCCTGGGGTCTCTCGCGAAGCGCTGCGCGAAATGTGTTTGTCTTAACGCTGGTTATTTGACTTAATGAACATTTTTGGTCTAATAAGTCGACGTCGTATCTCTGCTCCTTCATGGTCGGGCCGAGAACTTTTTGAACACCCCTCGTACTCTAGATAATATTTGAGGAACATTTTAGTACGTTGTTTTCTTATGGCTTTCGTGTGAAATCGTTGAGGCTGCACTGATGGTAGGCGATCGCCGCATTTCGCTGGCCGGCAGAATATTCTATCGGAGTGTTTCACAAAATATTCTGCCGTCCGGGGTCTGCGACCTCATCAGATTTGTGATGTCACACCCGGCAGAATATTCTACCGGGCCTGAAAAAGGCCTAGGCTTTATTCCTCAATAAATTTCCGAGCATCCCCACGTTCCCATAAGTCTAACCTTTTCCTTGTCGTCGCCGGCCTCCATCTCCTTCTCCAGAGCGGCGGCCTTGGCTTCATCGAGAGCCTCCTGGGTCGTCTTCACCGTCTTCTTGGTCTCCTTCTTCTTAGCCGGAGCGCTGCGCAAGGAAACTCGGTCAGAGCAAGGAACTGGACACATAGGCAATCAAGCGTTATCTTAGTTTAAAAAAAGACTGATCTAATTCAGCAATAATCGCAAAAATAAAACGATAATGGTCAGTCATGACGATCGCTTGGAATAACGAAGTTTTGACGAACTTAGCGATCTGGAAGAAAACAAAACGGTTGCGTTTGAATACTAAAAATTAGTGCGATCCAACAAGCCTCAAGCATTCTGTGCAGAGCACTACGTGCTCATACCGAGGCGACAGCTGAATCCGCACCAGAATGCTCAAAACATTGCGAAACGCAGCTGACGGAAACTGGCCGTTGGCGCCACTGACGTCACAAGTCAGCGACCGGCCGTCCGGCCGGCCGACGCCTCGCCACGCCACGCCTGCCCGAGCCAAGGTCAGTGCCATCGCCCCACCACCGAGGTCGGTCGGCCAGCTGGGCAGCGAACAGCTCAGGCAGCCGTTGAGCCGCGCTGTTGCTAACCTTTCGTCGGTGGATGGTGGACGTTTTGGTCGCGGGCGGCGCGCCGCGGCGCTGTCACTAACCTTTTGACCGTCGATGTTTTGGTGGCGGTGCGGCCGGCAGTGGCCGGAGCGCTGCGATTGTATGGACGGCTGCGCACGCTGGTCGCACCCCGTCCGCGGTACGTGGTGCGGCCGCGAGCCGGGCTGGCGAACGCATCTCCGCCGCGCCTGTCATACTAAGGGGCGAGGCGGCAGCGTCGCAGGTCCAGGGCCGGTCAGCACGGGCGAACGGGTGGGAACGGAGGGCTGGCGGGGCGCCGCTTGGTAGCTCCGGTGAAGAATCATAAGAAACCTTTCTGAACGGATGCTAAGTGATGACTGGGTGCTTTTGGATGCAAATAGATTGCTTGGTAGAGCTAAAACTAGTCGGAAATCATAGATTCTTCCGTAAGATGCGCTCCATGAGTTGATTATAAAACGCTCAGATGTTGGTGCCGAAAGGGCGATGATTTCCTAAAGCTTATGAGTTTGCAACGCATCATTTAGCACTATGAAGCCAGGAAGAACTTTGCAGAAAGAATTCCTTTGCATTTGAAATGGGACGAAGGTAGATTAAATCGAAACACCGTTCGCCACATGACTAGAAAGTCTGTGGGACAATGACTGAAGGCATTCCAAACGCCTTTGTCTGGACATTCTTGAATCATAGAAATGAAGGATTCCTGGCTGTTTTCGTTGTTTGGAGCACTGGGAAATTGATAACAGAGGATGCACACCGCAAGCCCGGCTTTAAATGGTTCGGGAGAACCAAAGGCCGGGCGGCTGTGGCCACGGGTGATGGATGAAGCACCGAGCGAACGCCTCTCTCCCTCGTGGAAGGATCTCTCCAGAGTTCAGCGACCGGTGACACGACTCGCCACCAGCACACGCATTCAGTGCAGCGAACAGAATTAATATTGAGCACAGAAGCATGGTTGAGAAAGAGCAATAATACACAAGCGTCAGACAAAGGGCTTTCGAAATGAATGGCTGCGTGGGAAGCCACTCCATGAAGTGCTCCCACGCGGGTGCTGGGGACTTGGGGGACCAGTGCGCATATACTCCCTCCATTGGGAATTAGTTGGCCAGAAGACACTAGCCAGTCCGGAGGTGGCCGGTCGTGGCTAGGTCAGCCTCTCTCGCGGAAACCCTCCCAGAGACCCGGGTCCCCGCTGGCCGTCAGGAACGGCGGGACCCGGCCGGCGGCCGATCGGTCCTCGCACAGAGTACAGTGGTCAGGTACGGGTCGGGTGGGGAGCAGCGCGTCGGGCGGGGTGTGTAGACAGTTACCTTGGCGTTATAGTCGGCCCGGTGGCCGAAGTCTGCGGCGCGGCCGCCGTCAAAGCTGCTCCTGCCGCTGCGATATCCAGCGCCGCCGCGGCCCCCGTACCCGCCGCCGGCCGCGCCGAACGGAGCCGGTGCCGGGCCCGGCGGTCCGAACGGCTGCGGCGCGCGCTGCCGCTGGTTCTCCAACAGCGCCGACACCAGCTGGGTGGCCATGTTGAGCGTCTCGTTGGATCCGCCGCCCGGCACGGGGCCCAGCTGCGAGAACACATCGGGCCCGCCACGACCTGGCCGGCCGCAACACCGTCAGCGGCCACAGGCACACTCCGAGGCGCGGCGGGCGCGGAGCCAGCGCTCAGACCCGGGACGCCGCGGTGCGTCCTCGGCCCCAGGAGGTCGAGCTGCCTCCGTGGAGGACCGGGCGGCACGGGGCCGGCCCCGGCGCACCGCCCTCCGCCTGGCGGACGGCGGAGCGCCGCCGTGGCACGGGTAGTCACGGCGCCGAGCGGGCCAGTGTCCACCCGTCCAGGAGGTGGGGAACACGCCCACTGCGACGGGGCACTCGAGTGGGGTTTGACCACCTGGGTGCGTCCCGAGGGACCTGCCAGGGGTAGAGATTCTGTACAGAATCTTGCTGAAACTGTCTGATGTAAGAGAAAACACTTATAGCACGTATAGGTAGTGTCCAGTGACACACACAAATACGTGCCGATAACAAGCAGAGCTCTGTTTCAGCGGAAAGTTTCCGTTGGGAACGCAGCCTGCTATTTATCGACACACAGTAGCGCGCCCGAGCGGCCACGGGCGGCCACTCGCTCAGCGATTCGTCAGTCAGTCCGTAGAGTCAAACGGCAGAGCGCCACTGCGTAGGAGTCGGGACAGAGTCCAGTCCAGTTCTCCGCAGCTTGAAGAGATCCAAAGCACAGCAATATCCAAAGCAGTTTCATAAAGCCGGTCTCCGATCTTCTGACCACAAACACTGGGAGGCAGCCATGGAGGCCGCATAAGCAGTTCACGCGCGGTAGGGGCACGAAGTTGGGAGATGCGTGCCCACGGGGATATTCCGAACTCGTCTCTTCCCATTGACCGTCAGCATCGTTTTTAACACTCGGCAAACCATCTCCAGCTCGTCTGTACGGCCGGGATGAGCCGCGCCCATCCTCCGACCGACCGACGAGCACGTCTCCACGCACGACTCCATTCCATCGACACTCCATTCCATCGACAGTCAACCACCAGCGACCAAACACACGGCGCGTCTCGCGGCCAGTGCCCTCTAACGTGTGGCACCAGCGGGATCGCGGCACTGCGCGCGCTCGTAGGGCGAGGTTGGCGTACCGTTGGCACGATTCGGCGGAGGGTACCAGACACTATTGCTCACTCAGAGCGCCACTAAGTCGGCCTCTTGCCGTCAGTTTCGGCGCTCGGACACCGCGGGGCACGCAGGCCCGCCCGTGCGGTTAGTCTTGCCAACAGCGCGTGCCCACGGTGTCAAGTTGTAAGGAGCGATGACTGGCGTTGAAACACCATTTCCCACAGGCACGACACTAATAGGCAGAACTCAATAGAGTTCTGCGTTTCAAAGGAATAAGTACGTCTCACAAAAAGAAATATCATTAGATTGGTTTGATGTTGCCAAAAATTATTATTATTTCTATTTAGCAGGCCGGCAAATCGCTCAATTGTGTAAAATTGACACTTGTTTAAAAGGCACGTGATTAGGCATTAACTCACAATTGTAATCCTTTTTACCATCTCGTAAAATTTCGGTGCCTATTTCACATGTTCAAAAGTACCACACAAGTGGCTAGATTAGGTGAGACACTAAAGCCTCAAATCATTTTTTAGAAACAATAACAGCAAACAAATTTGTTGCATACTAAAACGAGCTATACATGAAATACAATTCATAGCAACGATATACACTAAACCTTTTGTCAGTTCTAGGCTTATCAGTTCAAGAATGGCCGGCTTTTCATCAACCTTAACCATTTGGACAACTTAAGTGTAGTTTTTGCTAGCAAATTAGCACCTACCATTTCACTGACCGAGTATCAAAGTGTGATAACCAAAGCTAAAGTCTACTAAGAAAAGTTTCAAGCTAGGATCTCACAATAGTAAGAAATCCCCTTTCCCCTTCACTTTCCAGAAATCTGCCTTTAAAAATAACAGCCACCGACAATGTTTCCCCTTAGTTTCGCTCCCGACTTACCACCAACGTCCGGTCCGGCTCCGCCGCCCCAGCTGTTCCGGTTGGGCCCCTGCCCGGTGGCCCAGGGGCTGACGCTGGGGCCCGGGCCGCCGCCGAACGACTGTCGTCCGCCGCTGCCAAAGGACTGACGTCCAGTGCTGCCAAACGACTGGCGCCCAGTGCTGCCAAACGACTGGCGCGCGCCGCCGCCGCTGCCCAGCGCCGGGTCTAGCGCGCCGAACTGGCTGCTGGCGCCAGAGCGGCGCTGGCTCGAGTCGCGCCGCTGGTAGCCGCCACCGCCCTCGTACCGGCCGCCGCCACCGCTCCGTGCGTTGTACACCATCCTGGTAGTTCTTCAGGCAACCAAGAGCAGATAAGCAACTGTCACTGACACTGGCAACATACATGCTGATATGAACTACCTATATACCCCAATCCTAACTCCTAACAGATAGTTGAACCACCTGATACACTGAAACATAAAACAATTGTAAGCAGAAGCCAGTTAACAACTGAATCATTTGGATTTAGATTTAGCACATTTGTTATGACAACAAAAAAGTAAGATAAGACATGATATTACAGTTTAAAATAAAAAACTACTGAAACTGCAGGGAACTTATATCAAATGATTTTAAGAAAGACAAAAAAAGATACAAAAGACAGAAACATTCAGAGATTGTCTGGCAAACACATCATAAACAGACAAGAGAAAGAAAAACAATGAACAAAAAGAGAAATAGGGAGAAAGAAATAGAATTACATTGAGATGAAAATGAACAAGAGGAAGAAGAGAAAGACAGAAGCATAGTAAGAATAGGAAAAATTGAAATGGAGAATTAGAAAGACAGGGAGACAGACTACAGAGTGATGAATAAGTAAAAACACAGAATGAGTGACAAGGTAAAATTGGCAGGGAATATAGAAAAAGGAAGAAGAGACAAGACAAAAAGCAAGCCAGATGGAGTGAGAAAGAGGATAATAGGGAGAGACAAAGGAGAAAAATACATGTGTGTGAGAGAGAGAGAGAGAGAGAGAGAGAGAGAGAGAGAGAGAGAGAGAAAGAGAGAGAGAGAAAGAGAGAAAGAGAGAAAGAGAGAAAGAGAGAAAGAGAGGAAAGAGCGGAAAGAGAGAAAGAGAGGAAAGAGCGGAAAGAGAGAAAGAGGAAAGAGCGGAAAGAGAGAGAGAGAGAGAGGAAAGAGAGGAAAGAGAGAAAGAAAGAAAGAGAGAAAGAAAAAGAGAGAAAGAGAGAAAGAGAGACAAAGAGCAAAAGAGAGAAAGGGAGAAAGAGAAGTGAAAACATAAAATTATAGGTTTAGATAGGGGGAATGAAAAAAAGAGAAGGGAGAGCAGTAAAAAAGAAGGAAGAGATGAAGAATAGAAAATAAAAATTAAAAGGAAGGGTAAAAGGGAGGAAAGAATGAGGGGGATCAGGATAGAAAGGAGAGAAACAGGGGAAGAGCAAGAGTAAAAGAGAAAGGGGCATATACATAGGGGAGAAATAGGGTAGTGTGAGATAAAATGGAGACAAAAAAACAGGGGAAAAAGAGGGAACGAGGGAGAGAAAGTGGAGTGTTGCAAAAAAAGAGGGGTGGAGAGGAAATAGAGCGCAGAAGTCAAATTACACGCATATGTTCGGATTCCTCTTCTCTGCCCCACAAATCCACCCACCAGCCCCAGCTCATGTTTAATTGGAACTGGCATATCCCTAAGCAACTCCTTCTCTCCTCTCCCTTAGAATAGACTGTGGAAAGACAACTGAGTAGCTGAACGGGTTTGAGTTAAGGCGAGTCACGAGCAACAAAAATAGCAAGAGAGCAAGAGCAGGTCATGAGAGGGAGAGTATGCAGGAGAGGTAAAAAAGAGGCAAGGAAAACAGTTGGAATGTGCCTCCCTCTTCCTATGCCTGTAGGTACCTTACTTATCTGGCTAAGCTGAGTCGCAAGGAGTCGAGCCTGGGCGAAGCCCCAAAGGATCCTTATTACAGTACAGTCTTAGGAATACCCTGACGAAAATGAGAAAAAAAAATTCGAGCTGATATTTATGAAAGCAGCCGCGGTCGGCTTATTCAATAAAAATGCAACTGGGACAAATATTAACATCCGCACGATACACCAACCACGAAAACGACGCGACGCCGGTTTTGCGCAAAATGGCGCCGGCCGCCGACAGCTACATTAGTGATGATAATTTTTGTCATAGATATAAATTTTTGTGGACGATAAGCCTTTGGAAAGTCATGAAATATTTAAAGAAATGCCCAAAATATTTCATTTTCAAAAAAACATTCATCATTTTCCTTAGAAAAATCATTTTTAAATACAAAAGAGATATTTAATGTCTAAACTGCGTCATTTATGTAACCAGTTTTGGCGCTATTCGAGCATTTCGCTGTCTGTTCAATCTTTCATAACGTGAGCCAAATCAGCCGGACTTATTTGCTGCTGCTGCTAGCATGCAGAAGCGCTAACAGTCGAGTTTTAATTTTGAACTTTTTTGACAGGCATATTCCGCATAATATTAATTTAATTTAAAAATTGGCTAAATATTTAGCTTGGAAATTTTTTCCATTTTCGTCCATGACCAATGAGCTTATGTGACGTAGGCATATTTCAGAATGACATCAAAGCAATCGAACACTCGTGCGCCGGCACTTTGACTTGGGGCGCGTTTTCGTCTGAGTGCGAGGTCTGTGGTGTTTTATTTGTTTTTATAAGTCAGTCCAAGTCAGTCTGTGGTGTTTTTTCGAGGTTATAGATCTCAAACCGGATACAAATAGAAATATTAGGGCTATGGCTTCACTTACAAAAAGCCAGCTTATCAATGAGTTGATCAATCACGGCGTGACTCCTCCTTCCCCTTCTGCGAAGAAAGATAGGCTGGTGCAGCTTTATGAGAAGCATGTTGCTCCCCATCAGGAAGCTGCAGGAGAATTTTCCAGCGATGACGAAGGACCCGCAAAACAGCAAAATGGAGATGAGGTTGGTTAACAATTAACATCGTCATTCATATCAAGCTAATTGTGACATCTCATGTCTCATCTCATTATTTTGATCTGCGAGTGTCATGCCACTTGTGTACAGACTAGTGGCTGTCAGGCAGCCTGTCCCTGCTCGCACAGGGCCTCGGCTGCTGATTGACGATCATAATTCAGAGTGATGATGTCAGGGGTGGAGATCTGTCAAAATTTCAGGGGGGGGGTCCAGGCCGGGCAGATGGAGGCAGGCCAGTCTGCAAAACGTGGCAGGGTTCGACGAGATCTCGTCGGGGCAGACACAGTGGGGCGGGGGCAGATATCGGGGCAGCTTTTGAGAAATCGGGGCAGAGTTCGGCAATTCCGGGGCAGACCGTTTGCAGTCGGGGCGGACCGGGGCGGGGTGCACGCTACCGGTGGAAAATAATAAAGAAGCAGAGTATTGTTGAAACGCGCGAGAAAAAGTGAGCTGCGCCACAAACGTCGCTGAAGCGCAGAAATTGTCATTTGTAACTGTTACCATATTCGAGTTTTCCCTTCATCGGGGCTATGAATGTTTTACGCGCCGTGTTTCGTATTAGCAACCAAGGAAAGGCGCTACCCGGAGATACTCCTTTCTAGCCTCACCAAACCTAATCAAACCAAACCGAACCAGACCAAACCTGACCTAATCGAACACTCGTAAATGTGCTGTATAGCCCTCACGATGATTGCCGTCCCCGTCCGGCCAAATGATATCCACATTTCCACTTAGAAACGAACGCGTGCTAAAACGCTTAACTGACCGGCTGCGAACCCGCGACCTACAGATTTAGAGACGAGCGTACTCTGCACACTTAAAACTAAGCCACCAATTAGCTGATCATCGCCGAGACGAGGTGTAATATCAGTTTTTCAATGATGCATTGGGGTATTGTCCGAGAAGCGCCTCTCTTTGGTTGCAAAAACGAAATGCGCCCCTCGCTGCCGATTGATTCGACGTTGCCATGGCAACATGAGGCAGTTTTGCACCCCAACTGCGTCATCACCACATTTTAACCGGAACACTAGCCGCTCTATATAATATAACCTTGACCAATGATCAGATCCTCTCGTTTAAAAATTGTTCGAGTCTCATTACGCGACCGACTTAAATTTGCGCGGGTGATGTATTGATATGAAGTTTTTATGCTATATATAGTACATTTAGGGCATAATCTAACCTGCCCCAATTAGATGCCCCATTTGGGGCAGAAATTCGACTGCCCGGGAGGCTAACTGCCCCATTTGGGGCAGGATTCCGGCTGCCCCAAACACCTCGTCGAGCTGGCTGCCACGTTTTGCAGACTGGGAGGCAGGCTGGATGCAGTATCATTGACTTACATAGCAGTAATTCGTTTTTAGGGGGGTCCTGACCCCCCCCCCCCCGACCGACCCCCCCCCCCCCCCAAGATCTCCACCTCTGGGTGATGTCATGCCAACTAGTCATCTTTGGTGAAAAAAAAAACAATGGCAATATTTGTGAAATTTTATAGTCAATAAATGAAAAACTGCTGCAAAGACTTAAGGGGTTGGTAGCCTAGGTACCTATTGAAATAATTGTTTTATTCCCTGCCAAATATCTGTCCATTTTTGTCTTGGCAGGAGTCCAAGTCTTTTCCTTTCATTCTGCCCAAAATAATCCCCTATTTCCTTTGCCCATCGCATTCCCATTTTAATGAATCAATTGCTATGCCCCATTATTTCAGGGATCAGTGTCATCATTGGCCACTGATGTCTCTGAGCTGAACAATGAGGAGCTGGCCGAACACCTCAGATCTCATGGTGTCAACGTGGGACCTATTGTTGGTAAGGGTCAAACATCGGTAACGTTAACCCATGCTAGTTTGTTGATAATACCAGTAGCCTTTTGGGGCGACTAACAGAGCGAGCGAGTGGGTGGGCCTTGCACGTGCGAAGTTGCGAGGGGGTACCTCCGACTGACTTGTGCACGGCACCCTACTAACCGGTCTCTAGCGATGTGCCAAAGTTGGGCACAATCGGCCCAACCGTTCTCGAGATCTGGAAGCGGCACCCTGCACGTGCGCACGTGCAAAATGGATCCCAACTGACTTTTGCACGGCACCCTACTAACTGGTCCCTAACTGTGTACCAAATTTGAGCGCAATCGCTCGAGCCGTTCTCGAGATCTGGAAACGACCCCTGCACGTGCGCACAGAAGCACCCCAACTCTGGCACATGGATATGCAGTGTCTAGTGGGTGCCTACCTACATGCCAACTTTCAGCGCAATCGGCCAAGTACCTAGTTAACAAGATATTGCAACAATTACAAAACTGACACCACTTCATTTTGCACGTGGCACGTGCATAAGGGGTCACCCACATGCATCGGGAATAGTCCAATACTTGGTAGAAGGAATGAAGCTACCCTACAAAAATTACCGCGTGTAAATCGGTCAAGTGGTTGCTGAGATATAAGCCTCGCAAAAGCGTCCGCACGGCCGGCCGGCCGCTCATACTCAGAAATTTCCGTTAATCTAAGGAAAGACTCCGCTCGCTTCGCTCGCTCCGTAATTACAGGTATCTCAATGTTAAGACATGCTGGTAAATAGTTTACCAGATAAACATGTTGACATAGTTTTGGACCACCTGCATTTGCACCAAGTCTTTGTTTTAATGTATGGCCTAATGATCCAATTTTTAGATAAGATTTTGCTATTTGAGAGTTCACAATATTTACATGGTAAACCAAATAGGGCATTGCTTATCAACATTGTTTCATAACTACAAACAGTGTGGCATGGCTACTGGCTAGTTCACGAGGGACAACTCTGCAGTAGGTGCACCACCAACTACCAAGTACTGGTGCTGAAACCCAATGCGATCACCTGCCACCCAGTGACACATTCACTGCAGCAATGCTGCTGTATTTTAACTGAAAGTGCTTAACCCTCGCCCGTATTAGTGTTTTGCTAGCCGCACATGTACGGGGTCCTTTGCCGTTTGGCCCCTGATTGAGCTAGAGCTACACGGAAAAAATAAGCCTGTTGCCTGTGTTGAGAGGAAGCTGCTAATGCCCAATTTTAAGGTCCTAGGTCATTCATGGTTAACCTTCCAGGTCAGGTCAATGACCAAAAAGTCAGGAAAATCGGGACCTGTCAGAACTTTATAAAGTGATGCTGTAATGTTTTTTTTTGGGGGGGGGGGGGGATTGCTGATCACGAATTTCATGTTGGTTTTGATCACAGATGTCTTCATGCATTTAGGCCAGGTCGGGTCAGGTGAGGTTAGGTCAACCAATAGTTGTCCTGCCGGGTATTCATAGTCAGGTGTCAGCTGCCACTGAGAGCTTCATAACATGTTACGAAAGCACCAAAACTGCTTTTTAAATGTTCAAATGCTTGCTAAATTCGAGATCAGCTTAAAAAAAAAACTAGCCTAGAAACATGTAAAACTCAAAGGTGAACCAAGGTAATCAAAGGTCAATGACCTGGCCTGACCTTTGATTGACCTTGATATCCACCATAATGCATAGGACCAACATCATTTCACATGTTTGAACCACAAAGAGACTGCAAACGCGCAACCGCTTTTTGCGCGAGTTATTTGCGGAAAACCTTAGGGGGAGGTTGCATCACCCCCCCCCCCCGTGCCGGCGAGGGTTAACTGAAAGTGATTAAAGGGACCCTCCCACCTTAACATTAGTTTTGAGTTGAGATAGCCAAGTTTGCGGCCAGGCTCAGAAACCACCATTTATCCTGGTCGCAACCCCCGCAGCTTTATGGTGTTCAAGAAATTTCTTCCCTTTACTTGCAGGGTGGGACCAGCGTGGTCCCTATCTCTTAACCATTACGGGAATCTGATGACGTCATCAGGCTTTCGAACGTCCGTTAAATGTTTGACTAAAACGTTTTGTAGCACGCGGTGGTATATGCTGCTTTGCGCGCAACAAATGCCGCACTTTCAAATAAAGTCGCTAGGAACAGCGGAGATCCCAAAAAGTAAACAAAAGTAAAAGTCTAATTTCTTGAAAACCGGTGAATATTTTTCGATGAAATTTGGTAGATATTCGTTTTTGCTCTTTCTGAACCGAGCGACATCACTTTCATGCCAATTCATTAACTTTTTTGAAGGTGGGAGGGTCCCTTTAAGTGAAGTCTTATTTTTTTGGTCTATCTGGTCTGTATTAGAAAAATATGCAAATCAATATGTTTTCCTAAACCCTACGGCCTACACCTCTTTTTCCTCCACCTCAGGGCTCAGCACTAGTTGGTCTGTGTATCAGCTATCTGTTGACCTCACCTCACCAACTCCTCTCTGCCCGCAGGTTCCACACGCCGACTGTACGAGAAGAAGCTCTCCAAGCTGCTGGGTGAGACTGCTGTTGACGGCGCCGCCGCCGAGCGCACCACCACCACCCGCTACAGCACGCGCACCGTCACCACTGTGGTGAACGGCAGCGGCAGCGGCGGCGGTGACGAGTACTCGGACAGCGAGCCGGAACTGGAGCCGGAGCCGGAACGGCGCCCCGAGCCAGAGCCGGAGCTGAGGAAGAGACGCACCGTGGACGCGGCCCCTCGTGAGTAGAACGGAGGCCCCCACGGGGGAAATGGGCTAAGCTTACACCACTTGTGGTGATTCATTAATGACGGGAGAGAAGGAAATGGAGACTGACTTGATCTGCCAAAATCCGGTTGACTGGTTTCCGTCAAAGTCCGTCATTTTATATCATTTTTGGATGTGATTTCATGGTGTTTCTCTTGACCAATGTCTTCAAGGTCAGTATGACTTTCAGTGTTTATGAGACTTTCTCTGATACCTGACCGATCCATGCAGTTAGGTGTAGGCATGCAGGCTGGGGGTTTGAATGAAAAGGTTGCGGATGTGTTTTGCATCGTTCTTGCCTGGTTTTACAGGAGGATACAGTTACAAGTATAGATCATCCAGAGGTAACTACCAGTTTGGTAATATAAGGATGGCTCGCTTTCTTTATCGCTTTTCTGTTCCTGTTTTGTCACAGTGTCAGCCAATAAAACTCGCTTCTCAAGTCATTCTCGACTACTTCCAATCGTTGATGACGCAAACTTTCCTTTTGAATTATGGGTGCCTGAGCAGTGAGCTTGGAGCTTGCTGGTAGAAGCCAAAAGTTAATTACGAGTACGACGCTTTACGTTGATAAATGACGTTGCCAAGCAATCGTCTCAATTTTACATTTGATTCGTTTCAAATTTACTTATTCAAATTAAGGATGCTAAATGCTTCTATATATTTTTGATGCATGTATGTATATTGCATAAGCTAAATTTACCTGCATATGTTAATTGTACTCATGCTGAGGATGCGTTGTTTTCACGCGACTTTTGCTACACATCTTATAACTGGTTTAAACTGAACGACGATACGTAATATTCACGTTTTTTATGTTGCTTGAAACAATGAGCACCTTTTAAGTAATATATAATACAGAAACTGTGTCTCTGTTCCATGTTGCCTCTTTGCTAGTCTGGTTCATTGTGTTCTGCTCTTACTGTGCGACATTGGTCTTTGATTTGCCTGTCTGCTCTCTGGCCATTTTCATTCTCAATCCAATTGGATATATCTTTTCTCGTGTTTGCCTTGGGAATTTGGATGAAGGGCCAAGTTCGATGTTTCCTTGTTGGCTATTTGCATGACTTTTGACTACCAATGGGATATTTTGTTTCTCATGTCACATGGTCTTCATTTTGACGGGATATTGCACCTTTCGGTCTTACCATCTGTTGTATATACCTGACTGTTTTGTGTTGTTACGTTTCGTCGGCGTTGTCTCAACGAGTCGGTTTATGTGGTATGCTGTAGGAAATCGATCGCCTGCTTCACTTTTTGTATTTAAGCGGCTCAACATCATAACAAGGGAAGCATTTTATTCACTACCGATTTTCGACACCAATATTTTTGTCCACATGGGAAGCGACTGGCTTTAGGCAGTCTTCTCTAGTTCAGTCTCAGGCATTGTAGTGTTCACTGGTCGCCCTTTTTATCAGATCGCAAACGACTAACGCAGTCCGGGCGTCCCAGAAGCTCAACAATCATTATCGTTGTTTAGCAGATCCACTTTGTATTTTACCTCAGGCAGTCGTTATCAATATTGCGTCACATTGCCCTCAATACATCCCCTCCGGTGTGATGTATTACGCTCGTTACGAGACTAATTCTGAATGTTCCCCCCCCCCCCCCCCACAACCGCAGCCGAGGCGTCCTCCTCCTCCAGCAGTGCCCGCGCCCCTCCCTCGGAGCCGCGCGGCCCGGCCGTCCGTGCAGTCTTCCTGCGGGATAACGGTGACCAGCCGAGCCCGCGGCGCGGAGTGCGCGATGTGCGCGGATCGTACCCGCAGGAGCAGTACCTGATCACCAAGACAGACGCCGCCAGCAGCTACGCAGGGTGAGGGAGGGGAGAGTGGGTTATGGGGAGTGGAATGGAAAGATGACACTACTTGCGTCGAGAGGTGTAACATGCTGAAATTTTACTGACTGCGGTGGAATATTGGGGATACATTATGCATTATTGAAATAACATGATTGCATGTGTCCTAAAACCGACTTTTTTGTATGATGCGGCAGGCAATTGCTTTGTGGCAGGGAATTCGATGTTTTATCGTTACTACCAAATCTATATTACTATTTGTGGTGACGTAGTTTCTGTCTATTACCAAGGTCGCGACATGGTGCTACGTAGCGCGGGTTACAGGTCACACCGTTGCACCTACCGCGCTGAAGTTTGCGCAACTCATAGAACAAGGATGGACAACGTGCCTTTGATGGGTCTCAGCTCGATCGGATCGATAGCGAGCGCGTGGCGCGTGCCCAAAAAGTGCAAATTCGCGTCATAGACTTTACATGTATAAATCGGCTGGCAAAAACGGGCGAAAATGGCTAAATTTGCCCGACAAGGGTCCGGTTTCCGTGCAATATCTCGGTAACCGTGCGCCCGATCGTCACGGGGAAAACAGCATCGTGTAGAGAATCGAACGGGCTATCGAATGGTGTGCGGTGCAGTGGATGGCACGCGCCACGTGCACCCGTGAGGGCACTTTTGTTTGAAAAATTGACGTTTCGGACGGATTTGGGATTTTGTTTTATTTTCACGTGACCGTCAGACCGAGAGAGTTAAAACAATGCCTATTGGCAAGGGAAATGTACCGCCTCTCATGGAAAAATTGTGAAAAGCTAATTGATCAAAAACAATGTGGAAAAAATCGCTGAATTAAATGGTATTTGTCCAAAATGTGCCACTAAATAATTACACGGATTTTGCTGCATAACCTGATACGTTTGACAATTGAAAATGCTATCATTGGAAAGAGCATTCAATTCTCTCCAAGATCCAATCATCACGTTTGCATGACAAGCAACAGTACAGGGTGTCCCATAAGTTCCTTCTCACCTAAATTTTTCTTTTAGAGGCTCTCTTATTTAAAGCCACGCTTAATTTATTTTGTAACTGAGCTTTTGGGGTTGCCATGGCAACTGTGAATGTGCTCCACGGTAACTAATTCGTCTAGACAAAATATTTTTTGCCAGAGAGTTCACTTCCTGTGGAGACGGCTTACGCCGTAACATAGAGGTCTCCGATACGGGAACGTCTCGGTATTTAGTCCACACTGGGCCATTCACGACGGTTGAGGGTGATTGAGGCCATCCAGTATGTAGCCAATGTCTGTCGCTAACTGGACGCACAGTCAACAAGTGACGCCGATGATTTGTCGGGAGTCAATCGCTGCAAGTTTACGCTCTTTTTTGCCAGCTTTCACGAGTGAGCCATGTGGCCAAAACTGTGTGGCCAGTGGCGCCAAAATGGCCGTCAAAAAGGTCTTAGCGTTAGAAAGTGGGTAAACAGGCTTTTCAGGATGTATTACCAGCTGTCTAAGAGTATCATTTTGGGGTATCTAACTCAAGGTGACTTAAGCTCTACTTACCGGAGGGCTCAAAACAGTCAAAAACGTCTTAAAATGGCCAAACATGTGTTTCGTTATGCCTGAGGCTAAAAAACTGAAGGGCCGATGACATCAATGTGGTCATCTGGACTACCTAGTCCGTGCTCGAGATAAACCACCGGTGCAAACCCCAAATCGGTCCCATATGGGCGACGTAAAAGGCTTTTATGTCATCCCGCTTTATTCCTATGCAAAAGGCCAGGGTCACGGTAATGTGGGGTAATATGCGTCCAGACACTGATGCACAATGCGATTGATACTCCAGAAACAGTCTTGGGACGCAGAATGCTTCTCCAAGAAGATCTAGTAGGAGTTTCAGCTTTCTAGCTTAACTCGAACCGCAAGTATGACCACATCTTTTTAGGAGAAAATGGCATCAGGGAGGTCGTAGGTTCATCTTCAAGCAAGACAGTGCATCAGTGCACAGGTCAAGCAAAGCTTAGAAGCAGTGCCAGGAGACTGTGATAGGCGTGTGTGGTAAGATCACATCCCAGCCAACTCATCGGATCCAAATTTCATAAAAATGTTATGGGAATATAGAAATCGAGGCTCGTCGCAGCGAAGCGGTGTTTCAGCATTGAGGAGCTCACGGCGCATGCCAAGTCAGTCTGGGCTAACTTCAAGCCTGCTATGCTGCCAAACATGCCGGTTGGCATGTCGCAGCATGTATTCATGTGTTTGCCTATGAAATGGGGAGCACATTGAGGGGTTATAAACATATCAAAACGCAATGTACTCTGTTTTACATGCAAATATAAGGTGAGAACGAACTTATGGGACACCCTGTATTCTTAAAAATATAAATGTTTCAAACCTCTGCAAAACGATTTTTAGTGAAAATTATCTACGCCTTTAATTTGTCATAAAACTACGCGCCTAAATTATAAAGCACATTTGACAGATTCTGAAGTGGAAAGCATGCTTATCAGACACGGGCACCTCGATGCGGTGGATATTTTTTCCACAAACCAAAACGTTTAGCCGTCAAAAAGCAATCGACCGAAATGGATAGATAACCCAACCGACACAAGAACAACCGAACACCCACCGATCGAAAATACCCCTGTTCGCGTTGCGGAGCACGCGGGTCACCCTAGTATTTGTCTAATCGAGTCAATTTTACGTACTCTACGAATCGTAAGTCCGCTCCATACGCAGCCCAACCGCTCACTGGGTAGTCGTTTGCACAATGGAACAAGTATTCTCGGTTATCTGCTCGTCTGGCATTCACAGCACAGCTTATGATTGGTATCTAGCGTGAATTCACTTCCACGCTCTAAATGTCTGGATTGTGGACAAGTTTAGTCTGAAGGACATGTGCTTAGGACATTCTGTTTTCTCCAATTCCGTCCATACCCTTTCGGGATAAATCAGCAGTGGATGATAACCTCTGACTCTTTCGCAGCGCGGACCTGACCGACAGCCGAGCTGCGCCGGCACTGCCGCGGAAGGAAGCCCCCGGCTCCGGTGGCTGGCTGCGCGCCCTGGTCAAACTGAGCGTGCTTCTAATCCTGATCGCCGCTGCATACTACTGCTACCAGGTCGGTGACGAAGTGGGGTTCGAGATTTGTGGCCTATGTAACCACGTGATGTTTCCTATCCTACAACGAAAATAGGATCTAGCGAATGTGGCATGGTTTAGACGTATGTGCTATTGAGTTTTTGGTATCTGATTTTCACTTAGTTTTTTTATTGAATTTTGTTCCTCGTTTTCAGTTATTGGTTTCCGTGGCCGGCTTGGATACTATATATAAGTGCTCTAATGATGCTCATTAGGATAAATATTTCCGTTACCAACGATCGTTTGCCTTTGTCATTTGACGTTGAGACGCTTTGAGTCGAAAGTTTGCTGATTTTACCTCGATTCCATGCCATCCTCGTTTGTGTAGAGCCGTCTTGGCTGCTACATTCTTCTTATGATGCCTATTGTCGTTGATAAGCTTAGCTATATCCGGGATGTGCTCTACGCACTTTCCCTACGCCCCAGCATCTGACACGTTCTCCCTTCTCTCCATACAGCACTACAACGAGGCGCCGAGTTTCGTGGAGCTGCAGAAGGCGGCCCGTGACGCGGTGCGCCGCGCTGCTGAGAAGGTGGACGGCCTGCGACAGGCCGCCGCCGGAGCCGCTGCCGGTGAGCAGACCACTCAGACCTAGCCAGCCAGCCGACTGCCTGCCTGCCGCTACCTGGCCCGGACCAGTTCAAATCATCGCGCGTCCTCCCCGGGTGACGACTCACCCCTGCTGCCTGGGTAGCTTGACCGTGCGGGACGGTCCCACACCGCGCTGGAAGACCGATGGGCGTTAAGCGGATGGTATCGTGTACAGCTATGGCTGCTGCCGGTATCGTTGAACAGAGATGCGCCGTTGGACGGGCCCATTCCCCCCATCACTCGCCATTGCTGGAGTGTCGCCCGAGGACTCGTTTCGGGAAGGTATTTTTGACCTGTATGAGTAAGTGTGTGTATACCATAAGTAAGCCGAAGTCCACGATTGTTCACGTAGGTATTCCCCGTCGTTAGACGCATACAAACTATGTACAAGCGCCCCGCCGCCCAAGTTCCCCCATTTTATACGATTTTGGATGCGCTTTTTGATGAAGTAATTGTTCAGAATTTCTGGAGATCTGGTTGGAGAGGCGAGGAATTCATGTGTTAAAAAGTTCATCTCATCGCGTTGATGTATTAGGATCATATTTTGAGATGTTTTGTTGGGTAGCTGGCGTATTATTTCAGTCGAATACGTTTTTTTGTGAAAGCTGAGATCGTCCGATGAGATTCAATATCGTGTGTCTTGCCCATCCCTTTTCCCCTGCAATTTTCGGAATGAATAAACATTTTTAAAGAACTCAATTGTTTTAAGCAGGGATGCGGAGCCGTGGAAATTTCAGACGGCTCCGGCTCCGGCTCCGGCTCCGGAGAAAAAAATCGGCTCCGGCTCCGGCTCCGGCTCCGGGTGAAATGTCATGGCGGCTCCGGCTCCGGCTCCGGCTCCGAGTAAAATGATCCGGCTCCGGCGGCTCCGGCTCCGGCGGCTCCGGCTCCGGCTTCTACGCAGTACATCCCCTATGCGATCAATTAAATACGGGTGGAAGAAAAAAGGCGATGGGATTGGTACACGTTGCTTCTGTATTTGTATAACAAGGCTAGTTTGAATACCACATTGTTTTACGCCTTGTACTGTCAAACCGAACTAGGTAAATAATTGTTTCCTCTTAACCCGGCAGTTGCTGGGGTATTTCGCCACCCACCGTTTGCTGGGGGGGGGGGGGGCGTTAAACGCCCCCAGCCGATAACTCGAGAACCAATAGGCGCAGCGAAACGCACGAGGCGGCAAACGAAAGAACGCGACGAGACGCTTCAGATGAGTACTTTAAAGTTGAATTTTGAGGTCACAGGTCGGGTCAAGGTCAGGTCAAACACCTGAAATCGGGCTTTCAGTAGCATGGACTTCAGGACTTCGCAATGGGCGCCTCTTGTCATAAACTCTGTCAAAACGGTGCACAATCCATCATATAAGGCCTACAAGAGTGTCAGCTCCATGTAGGGGTCAGTCAAGCATAGGTCAGGGTCAAGGTCAGGTCAACCGGGTAGGCACATATCCCCGAAAATCAAAACTGATATTCACAGCCCGTGACACATGTTTTATGGGTAATTCGGGGCGTAGAACACGATGGTGACATTCATTTTATCATATGTGTACGTGTTTGGCTAAAAAAGTTCAATTTAAGAAATGCATGTATCATGGTCGTCAAGTAGTCACGAGAAATTGCCAAGTTTCAGTTCAAGAATTTGGGAAATGCGGAACGATAATCAATAATCGAAGATAGCCATTTGATTGTTCATGGTATTGGCAGTCTAATGGTGTTTACGGCATGTCTGTATGTCTATTCTGTGATTTTATATGATTTTTTGAACATATGCCGTTTTTGGTCGAAAACTCAGAAATCATGACGTCACTAAAACCTCGATATCTCAAAATTTTTCCGACCGATTTTTTTGAAACTTCGTCACAATAAACTTCAATCAATTCCCTACAGGTACCCAAAATTTGGCGCGCCTGTGGCGCGCCGTTTTTATGCTATGGCCCGGCGAAAAAAGTGGGGGCGTTTAACACCCCCCCCAGCAACTCGCGGGTTAAGAAAAGGAGCCGGAGTCGCCCCCTTTTTTGACGGCTCCGGCTCCGGCTCCGGCTCCGGGCTATATTGTTTCACGACTCCGGCTCCGGCTCCGGCTCCGGGCAAAATATGCCGGCTCCGGCGGCTCCGGCTCCAGCTCCGGCTCCGGCTCCGCATCCCTGGTTTTAAGTGTGTCATGTTTACCCGACCCAAGGTGTTAAGACTTTGGGATGGTATGTCCGTGTTGTGTGCTGTGCTTTGTAGTGTCACATATTTTATCAGCATCAGTGATTTTAGTGCTTAATCATCGCAAGCATTTCAGGGAACAGAGTGAAGTGAGTGAAATGAACAGAGTGAGTGAAATGATAACAGCGCGGTAAATTGTCATGCCATACATATGCCAGCATCATTTGATGAGTAAGCCTGTTTCTTTGCAGATTTTGGCTTGATAGTAAGCAAAAATGACACCCGTTTTTAAACTTTTCATCATGTTCGCGTAGTTGCTAGGGGTTCTCATATTGTGTTGGTGAATGGGCTCGATACGGTTTTTTTCCTTACAAATAGAGCTTGCTGGCTTTACTCAAATGCTTGATTCAAATGGGCCCAGTGACTGAAGCCGCCATGCGGGCCTTGGTCCCCGGAAGCACAGTGTATATAAATACCGGAGGAATGTAAGGTGCTGCATCATGGGGTTAGTCGAGTCTGGCAGCGTGTCAAGTGACCGTGAGCGACAAAGTGATCTGCTGAGTAAAGCCGAGCTAGGCTCTTGAGGTCGATAGAATGAGCATGCAGTATAGACCTCCGACTCTGTTCGCCTGAAAAACGATAAATTTGCAAGAATACAAATATCATATTTGCGAGTTGGGCACAAAATGTAGGGTTGTAGCTAGTGGCGGCAATTTCTTGCTGTAACTAGCCTAAACCACCACGAATGCAGCATGATGGACGTGGTTTGCTTTATGAAAGCTGTTTACTGACTAAATTTTAGCTGTGTTTTAGAGATGATCTGCTGTGAATCCATATACGGCGCAGCTGTTTCATTCAAATTTCATTCAATAAATATCTGTTATGCTAGTGCTAGCGTAATTTTTGAAAGTACAGCCAATTAAAACGTAATGTTTTTGCTTTTACTGCTCGCGTTGAAGAACTTTGATCACAAAACCATCTGCTGTGCCCGTGATCCGTCGTCAAATGCATAGCAGTAAAGCTTGTGAGTTGTGAATAAAGGCAGGCCCATGTCGTCCCCTATCTCCCTGTGTGTCCAAGTGCACAGATGACGTCACACGAAGGGGCGGAGTCGGGGGCGGAGCCTGGCGCAACGGCCGCCATATTTGAATTTGTTTTATTAGAATGTATTCTATATTTTGGGTTTCAGTCAATTGTTGTCGATAGTTTTATGAACGGTTAGCTGTAATATAAGTGATTTATCAAGAAAAAACACATATTCTGCTTGCAATTTCGATTTAAGTACGACCCGCGCCTAGATTCGAACGCACGATCTTTGGATTACGGCGCAAGCATCCTAACCACTACACTACCGCGGCGGCGTGGCGGCCGGCGGAAGGGAGGTTGCAGAGGCATGGGGGCTTTTTACGCATTTTTGGAAAAAAAACTAATGGGTTTAGTGAAAAACGTTTCTCAGATAATTCGAAGAAAAATGTCTCGGCTTTCCGATGATGCACTTAGTTTTGTGCTAGCTTAAGCAGAATTTGTTCTACAGCGCTTCAAAAATCGCCCATTTGCATAGGACTTAAACGGGACTTCAAGACTTGCCCCCAGATGACGTCACGAGCTGACGTCACGATCAGGTAGAATCGCCGGACGACCCTACCTGGTATATAGGGCCTTGAATAAAGGGTAAAGCCCAAGACAAGTAAGATGCTTTCACACTAGTTTTCATCCATTTTCAATTACTATCGCTTTAATCATCGCTTTGCCTTTTGGTAGTAAAAGAGCCAAGAGGCTTCCATTTTTTCCACTTTCCAGTTCCATCAGCTGAGAAAAGCTGTTTTTGCCAGCTACTTTCATGACTCAAACTAGCGTTCCCTTGGCTTTCGACTCGAGGGACCAGAAAGTACAAATTTGTCTAATAATGACTCAAACTGAATGATTAAAACATTGACTGCAATTTATCTAACTCCCATTGCATGCATGAAGTACAAATTTTCAACAGTTAACACTTAACTATGCTGACATTTATGGTCTGGTATCGAGGATTTGGATGGATGCTCAAAATGGGAATGTACTTGAATATGTACTTTGTTAGTTAAACATTAAGAAATTTCAATCAATTTTTTTTTATATAGCCTGAACACATTTAATTGAATGTTTAATTTATTTCAGCTTTTCAGAATCATCAAGTATGTTACCTGTTTTATGCATTCAGCATTTCAGCAATAATGATTGCTTCCAACTTTTTGTGTTAACCATCCTTTCTTTTTTCTAGGTTCCAGAAAAGAATGCTTCATTGAATGTTTCAAGATCATTGATGCCTCTTAGTGATCCAATTTATGAAATAGTATTTTGATAACTGCTAATGGAATGAATCAGTCAAGGAAGGATCATCAAAACACTGCTGAAAAACATCACAAGTTGGCAATAAAATGTATCAGTAGCAATAATTTTGGTTTGGCATTGGGCCATCTACTTTTATTGGCGAAGCTTCTTCCAGAAAAATCTGATGAACTTCATCACACAGTTGCTTCCTGCCTTGGTAAGAAGCAATTAAGCATTTGCATTGCCTGTGAATCAAGTCCATGTTTTTTTTTTAAGAAAAAAAAAACATTGTGACCATTGCCATACTGTGGACATTGTTTTAAATTCACCAGATATTTTTTTTTTGGTTTTTCTAGCTGATTAATGATACCAGGTTCATTATTTGATTAATAGCTCGATAGTGTTTGCTTTCTTGTTAACTGAAATCAATCTACTGCTGCTAAATATTACCCAGAATTTATCTAAATGGTGAGTTGAACTTATAGTTATAGTCAGGGCTGTGTGTTGATTAATACCTAGTGCTTAAATGTTTTGGCTTAATATACATGATTGTTTCAGGAAAAGCTATTCAATCTTTGGAAGATGCAGGGAGACATCTGGACCTGTTGAAAATATATGAGTCTGTTCTTGAAGTATATCCTGAGAGTGCAATAATCATCAGTTCTCTAGGTGATTTCTTATACAGGTGAGCATTTTTCGTGGCTGCTGTTTTAATATAGAATAATATGTTAAGTTAAACACCAGGCAACATTTGTGTAACTTTTTCTCTTTTGGCTTTTAAAATGCTGTGATATGTTTAACATTAACATGATTACTTTTGCTACTGTTTCAGTGACATTATATTTATTATTGCATTGTTCAGCATGTTTTGTTCTTTGTAGTTTCTCTTGTGACTGAGTTTCTTTTCTGTCTCACTGTAGCTGATAACTGTGACTCATACACAATTACTCCACAAACCAGCACCACCCATCCCTCTCTCCAGCCTGTTCTGTGGACACTGTCGCGGCTCCTCCCCGCGGTCTGCAGGTGACTATGGACCAGTGGCTGTCGGCGGTGGACGCGGCGCTCGGACGGCGCGGCCGCCGCCACACCGCTCACATCCGCGCCCAGCTGCTGGCGGTGGCCGGGGGTGTACGGCCCAGCTGCCTCTGGGACTGCTGTGCCATCGGCCCTCCGGAGGCGGCGCGTTTGGTGGACGAGTGTCGCCAGCGTGGACTGATCGGCGACTCGCTGGCCACTCTATCGCTGGCAGGAGATGCACTTACCTGTCACCTGGGGACACTGAAATGGCACTTAGCACGGGCGGCGGATGACGTGGTACTCGTAAACATAGCATCGTTCTCCGGAAACGGCGCGGCTATGAGCGATAGCCGACCCTCTCTAGCAAGACGTGACGAGGTCCGCAGTGCTTTTTGCGCTCAGACAGAGTCTTTACTCAGACAGCTGATATTTGGGAGCGCTAAGGAGGATACAGTAATCCTAGAGTTGGAAACCGGCCCAGAGTGGAGCCTTCCAGCAGCGGCTGGGGCCCTGCTCGGGTACCCCGTGGTGTATTGGGTACCTCCGACTGATAGAGGGTCGCAGACGGGTGGTGCGGGCCTGACAGCGGTGCCGCTGAGGGTCTATAACGTCTCGGTAAACGTGGACGGCCGCTGGCTGCCGCTGCTGTCGTTCAGCGTGCCGCGACATCTCGTAGATGGTGCTGGTGATGAAAAGCCTGGATCACAGAGTGCAGAGTGCGCTGATTCGGTGGTGAGCTGCCCAGCTCAGAACGACAAAACGGACCTCGTCTCAGGTCTGGAGAGCCTCACCTTGACAGAGCAGCAGTGTCCGGTTGTCGGCACACCCGCAGTCACGACCTGCGTTAATGATGCCACCAATTGTGATGAAGTACGCGAAAGAAGCACTGATCGCGCCAGAGACGAATCAGGAGGCTCCAGTAAGAAATCAAGCTCCAAATTTCTGATGGCGACGTCTCCGCTTAGCGTGGAAGCACGCGTTTCTCAATTCATGGATAACATGCACTCGTCTTGTGAAACAATGGACTGGATGAAGGACATCAGAGTAGCTGTGGAGGACGTAACCCTGCCCTATGTGGCTCTGTAGCGTGACATCGCCCTCAAAAGCTCTGAAAAACATCCTACACTGCAGCTCCCGCCACCTGGTGCACCAGGCCGAAACTCCGAGCCCCGCCCGTCCTGTTTCCAGGCATGGCCACGTGCTCCAAGCGGCTGCTCAGTTCCTGCGCGCGGCGCGGGCCGACGGCAGTCTGGTGGCCGCCCGAGACGGCCTGGAGCGTGCCAACTCTCAGCTGGTGGACCGCTGGCACTTCACTATGCTCAACGACGCTCGCAGGAATGCTGCGTATGGGCGCGCGGTGCGTGCGGCGTCCCGGCGCCTGGCCGAGGGGGAGCTGGTGCTGGATTTAGGCGCCGGCACCGGGCTACTCAGGTGAGGGGCCGTGTTGTCACGGAGAGGGGCTGTTATGACGTTAGGCGTTTTTTAAGGTCGATTTGTGCGTGATTGTGCGTGAAACTCTTAAAAAATGTGCACCTGTCCTTTGAAAGTTCGAATCTTAGTTAGAGTTTGCGTTGTCACTTATTTGTGATGCTTTTTATTGAATCAATAATGAATGTAGGAAGACATTCTGCATTATCAGTGTTATAGCAAGACATTCTGCGATCATTCCAATGCTGCAACGAGATAGCGAACGCGCTTATCCACAATCCACCTAAGTTCTCAAGCTTACCCTCATCGCGTTTGTTTTCAGCATGCTGGCAGCGCAGGCGGGTGCGTCTCCTGTGGTCGCCTGTGAGAGCTCCGAGGCCATGTGTCAGGTGGCAGCCGCGACCCTGGCTGATAACGGAATGGAAAATCGTGTCCAGCTCGTCAACAAGTGGTCCCACGAGCTCACCGTCGGGAAGGACCTCCCGTGCAGGTGGATAGAATGAATGAAAATGAATGGAGGGAGCGGTGGAAACGGTTGGCGCAGGATTGTCTAAATGCTCAATGCATTGTTCACTGGTAGAGTGAGAGGTTAGTGAATTATTGGTGTAAGGTTAGTGAAGCACACTTAAATCTCGATCTTGGCATGTTATAATAGCATATGACATCTTCCTTACCGGCTCAGGATAAGGTGATTTGCATGTAACTATCGTTTGGTGAATATTGTTTGATGTGCGCTGTGATTACGTCAATCAGAATGCTTTCGGTTATACTTTAAACGGTTTGAACGGCGTCAATCACACAAACCTGCCATGCTACCGCCTACCAGTGCCTATCTCATATCCTACCTCTAAGTCTTTGCTTGTTATCTGTCGACAGGGCGTCTCTTCTGGTGACCGAGACGTTCGACGCTGGTCTGCTGGGCGAACACATCCTCTCCACACTACAGCACGCCTGGCGCCACCTGCTGCTACCCCCGGGGCGGGGATGCGTGCTGCCGGCCTCTGCCGCCGTCTGGGCCGCCGCCGTGGAGAGTGCAGAGGTCCGCTCACAGCTCAGTGCCCATCTACCCAGCGGCGAGCAGCTGCGGCGCCGGCTGACGGAACCGTACTGGTCGGAACGGCTGGAGGACGCGCCCGGGGGATACAGACTGCTCTCCGAGCCAGTGCAGGTGTACTCAGTGGATTTTAACGACCCGGATGATATAGAGCGCGGTCTGAGTGGTGTGGAGGGACGTCACGTGGTGCAGTGTACGGCCGACGGACGGCTGGATGCGCTGGTCACGTGGTTTGAGCTTCAGCTCGGTGAGGGAGAGGTGTTGAGCAGTGCGCCCGGTGAGGAAACGTGCTGGGAACAGGCAGTGTACGCGGTACCGACCGGTCGCGTGGTGTGTGCTGAACAGAACCTAGCAATCAGGAGCGTTTGTAAGGGTCATCTGGAGCTGCGACTAGAAGACTCGTCAACGGAGGGAGCCACGTTGGGGAATGGAACTGGAGAAATGGACGAAAATCATGCACCTGAATCAAATCAGCCTAAAATGGACACTGAAGCTGCGCAAATGCACCAGGTCCAGACCCCTGCCAGTGCCACAGCTTCTGATGTTTCTAAACCTTCTGAAGCCGCCGATGACGTCCATCTAGCTGGTGATGATGTGACAACCTCTACCGACCCCGAAGAGGTCACCTCGGAAGCACTAGCCTTCGTCGGGAACTCTCACCATCTGAACACCATAAAATCTTATCTACACCGCTGGATGGCTGCCCGACCGCCGTCTTCCCCACATCCCCACCTGCTGGACCTGTGTCCTATACCTCTCGCTCGACTTATCGATCTGAGTGGGGTCAATGTGAGCCGTATGGACAGTGAGAGTGCCGAGGTAACTTCAGAGAGTGTCAGGCAGTGTCAGAGCCTGGCGGGGGAGCAGAGGTCGGGGTCAGTCGCCCGGGGTCCGTCAGATGGGAAGGATCGGCGGACGGACGGGAGCTGGGACTGTGTGCTGTCGGCCCCCGTGCTGCCGTCTGGCCGGCTCGACCCGGCTGTGCTGAGGATGGTACAGAGGTGAGTGTATGAATGGGCATTGGGCAATACTGGTGCGGTATGAGGGAGTTGACCGTGGACTGGATGGGCATTGATAAGAACGTTTGTGGATCATTTATCAGTTATGCTAGAGAAACTTATCGATGTTGATCGTTAAATCGTCAATTACACATGTCGATTCTGTGTGTAATGTGACACAGAGTGCATAGAGTGCATTCACCTTAATTTCTTACTATTGATTTTTTTTTTCAAATTGCGAACTCATTTCTTACAATGTTAAACCCAAGTGCTACAGGCCTGGTAGTTAAAGTAAAATGTATTTCCGTTACCAAACATTTCAAATCGTCCCCTCTAACATCATCAAATCGGTGGAAAATCGTAAACCTGCAGATAGTAGGTACACTCGGGGGCAGATTGATGTTCTACCACTCCCTACCCATCGGGCTCCCATGGCTCAGCATTGGCTGCTGCCAGTGTTGCCTGCCCTCAGCACTGGTCAGCACTGCCTGCCAGTGCCAGTGCTGCCAGTGCTGCCACTGGCAGCAGCCAGTGCTGAGCCATGGGAGCCTGATAGGTAGGGAGTGGTGGAACATCAATCTGCCCCCGAGTGTACCCCAATCATCGTAGCCAGGACCGTCCTTCCATTTAGACAGACTTGTAAACTAACTCGTAATGCCGATGTCCGTCTATCTTACAGCGTGTCGCTGCGGCCGGGCGGTCTGCTGTGGCCGTCCCGTCTCCAACTCCTGGCAGTCGCCGTCTCCAGTCGTCTGCTGCTCAACATGTCGGCAGTCCAGCCGGAGAACACGGAGAGCCTCGACTGCAGCGCCATCAACGTGTTCGCGGTGAGGACGGGCAGAGCAGAGAAGTGTTTGTGTGGGGCACGCCGGGGGTGTAGGTTTAGTAATGTGCCTGTGGTGTTGGAGATATCGGTAACGTGCGTCCGTTGTGTATTGTAGTCTGTCGGCTTCGGCGGGTGCAGAAAAATAAAACGATTTTCGCTTGTTCCTGGCTTGAGCGATTACTAGCGTTCGTTTCTACTTTCTAGTGAACTAACTTTACGAAAATATCAGGCTCGGTACTCTAGCTACACGGAAATTGGCAATCGTAAAAACTAAATATTTTGTATCGAATGAATGATTGCTGACATGACCTGACCTGGGTCGACTTCACCTGTCATGACCTGAAATGCTTCGACTCTTCACCTGACCCTGTTTTGTGTCATTTTCAGGTAACCCAACAGCAGGATTTTCCGTATCGTCAGCGGTCCGTCTCCTCAGACCTCAGCGACATCCACGTCATCGGCTGCCTTGACCTGACCTCGGGCACCATGGACCCGCCGCGGTTCTCGATACCAGTGACATCTACCGGTGAACTGCACGGACTTGTGTACTGGTTTCGGCCGGTAGATGACAGTGCAGTGGGTGCTGCGAGGCCAGAGTGCGGGCGGCAGATGGCAGCTGCCCTGCAGACTCCGCGAACGGTCCAACCCGGGGATGAAGTGTGTGGGACGGTCCATCCCACTGCGGATGGAGTGATTGTGATGCTGGAGGAGTGATCTCACACAAGTAGTATGGCATTGAGTGATGGATGTCTGGAGAAGTGCCATTCGCGAATTCTGCCAGCCGTGCCAGTTGTGAATTGTGCCAAGTGCCACTCGCGTATTACGATTGATGAGTGCCGGGTGAGATTCGTCAGCCCAGTGATGCCTCTCGGTTAGTACCGAGGAGTGAGGACTAATCATCGACTGAGAACAGCGAGTGGCGAGATGTGTGCGAACTCAGGAAGAACTCGAACTCGGTCCAACGCGACTGGTGACCGTGTAGTGCTGTGATCAGTGGGTGCTCTCGAGTAGCAACTGTTGAGTGTCGTTATTGGCGCCGTGATACTGTGTGCCTGTGTATTCAAGCCGCTGAAAGAATGTCAGTATTTTTCATACTTGTCATTTTGAGCGATTTTTTAATTTCATCTTTTCCAAAACACAAATATGTAACGAATGGAAAGCGAACCGGTGGATCATTGCAATTTTGAACCTGCAACTGTCCGCTTTAACAGATCGGTTGCCTTCAGCGCACTCAACAAACGTGAATAGTCAACCAACCTTTGAACTTAGAGCTTCCTGCGTCAAGTGCCAGCAAAAAATAACCTTTTGCCCATGTGAACAAATACTGTATTACAAGAATCATGCGCGCTCACGGCAGCTAGAATAATGCGAGGTCCTAGTCACTGAACATATTCAAACACATGTAACATCACATATTGTCCAGCAGAAAACGGTATCGGCCGGCCGGCCGCCAGACCGCGCCGACAAAGTAACAAATCCGTCCGACCGAGAGAATATAGAATCAGCCCTATACATGGCATACAAAGCGCATACGCGTAGTGCACTCTCCACACAAGTCAGTCACATTCACTCGGGTTCACACTACACCGCACCGAATCGTCACCGTCACCGGCGTCTCGCGTCCTCTCATCCAACCACCTGAGTAGTCCGGCCCGGCCGCCGTCCAGTCTCCAAGCTCGTGTATCTGGACTGCGGTAAATGCAGACTGTCGCTCTCTCTCTCCGTCCCGTCCCGCTCGCCGCTGGGTTAGTGGCGCGGTGGCGGCGGGTGCTGCGATATGATCACTGCCGGCCGGTACTGCTCGGAGGCTGAGCTGCGCGCGTGGGTGGTCAGCTCCAGCGGCGCCTCCTGCGGCTCCAGCTCCAGACAGGGCTGCTGGAGCTCCAGGTGAAGCGGCTCCAGCCGCGGGTGAGCGGACTCCAGGTGGCTTGGGAGCGACTCCACGTGCAGCTGCAGCGGCTCCAGGCGAGTCTGGATCGGCTCGAGTCGGGTCTGGATCGGGTCTAGCCTGGTCTGGATGGGTTCGAGCCGAGTCTGGATGGGCTCCACGCGGGCGGGCAGCTGGGGCTCCAGGCGGGTGTGGACCGGCTCGATTCGCGCCGGCCTCGGCTCCGCGCAGTCACCGAACAGATGGTCGCCCTCCAGGTGACGGATCGCCTCCACGATCGTGTCCAGGTTCTGACGCGATGTTGTCGAGCTCAAGTACATTGGCCTGAGGGAGATAGACAAAAAAGTCAGTGATAGTCGTGCTACACGGAGCGTGAACACTTACCTAACGCAACATATGAAAAAAGAATAGCGGGACAGTTAGCCAAGAAGTCTTTTCAACAGTTCGAGCAGCTTTATCCATTGAATCCGCTAACTTCGACGCAGACGCAGTCGCTTCAGCTGGCAGTTCTGGGTATCGTTTAACTCAACAGCAAGGCTGGACTTGAACTTAACCCAATCTGACTTAGCAACCTGCCCAGCCGGAATATTACGAAGAGTTTGTCTATAAGTTTGACATTACATACCAAACACCAATGCCAAGTGCACCTCTCCCAAATTCCCAGTGTCCCCCTTTATCGTACCTGCGAGGGGCCACTGGCGGCGGTGGCGGCGGCGGGTGGACGGTTTCTTCCGACACCATCACATGCTGTTCGCTCATCACCAGCTGTGGTGACGCCGCCGGCTCCAGCCGCGGCTTCTTGAACCGCATGTGCACCCGCTGCTGTTGCTGCTGCTGCTGCTGTTGTTGCTGCTGCTGTTGTTCCTCGGTCTGCCGGAGCCGCTCCTCAGCCGCCAGCCGCTGCAGTCGCTCGCGCTCCAGTTGCGCGCGCAGCTCCTGCAGCTCCATGCGCAGTGTGAGCAGCTGCGGCTCCTGCGGCGCGGACGGCGGCCGGTGCGCCGACTCCCCCGTCGTCAGCTCCTCCTGGGAGGCGGAGCGGGGCACCGCAGACTGGGGCGGTGCCGGCGGCGGCGGCGGGCTGTCCGCAGCGCCGGCCGCCGGGTCCGGCGACTCGGAGCCGCCCGACGACTGCGGCCCCAGCAGTCGCTTCAGCTGGCAGTTCTGGGTGAGCAGGTGCGCCTTCTCCTGCTCCAGATTACAGATGAAGTCGGAGGTCTGCTGCAGAATCGCCGCCTGTGAACAGAACGGAGAACGGTCAGTGGTCGGTGGTTATATGGTGGTCAGCGGTCAGATGAGTCACAGGTTTGAACGGTCAGCGGCCGGTGGTGGGCTCGAAGAGGCAGCAGTCGGTGACCCGCGGCCGACCCGAATTTAGACGGCAGCGAGGTGCTAATAACGACCAATGGCAAAAAATGATGGCTGAAAACCTATCGGCCGATGTTCGAGATGTTCGAGAATTGCCCATAAATGGCTCTATGGCCAGCAATACAAATTACATGCCGCATGCTCAAAACCAGGATATGAAAAATGCACAGTAAACGCTATTCATCTCGCTTTTCCTTAAAGTACCTACCAACAAATTAATGTTCGTGTATTTGTTTTGACTTTTATTTCACCCAAGTGAGCACATAAAAAACGAGAGCAATAATTCAAGTGTTTGTTTGATGATCGCCTCCGTCATCATCAAATAATATCAGGATCGCTTTGATTAATTTCTATTTTCTCGTCATTCATATCTCCAATCATACCAATAATGTACTTTCGAATCAATATCCTAAAAGGAATGGAAGTTAGACGCAAAAGTCTCTTTTACTAGTTGCCCCACATCGAGGAAAAACGACCAGGCACGCATAACCCACCAATGTTATGTACCGTTATAACATCAGCGACCTTGCCTTGAAAATACCACGCGCGCACCGTCTCGTGTCCTTGGCAAACATCCCTGTCTGGCACGCTGTAACGCACCGCCCGTGGCTCCCCTGGCCGGTAACGACCCGGCGAGCGGGCCCGATCATTTTCCAGTCGGCGCGCTACGACCCCTGTTTCCCGGCACCTGCTACGGTCGATTACGTTACGCGCGTAGTACGCTATCCGCGTGCGTGCGTGGCGCCGCCGACCCGTAGTATCCGGTCTCCCGCCGCCGCCGCCGCCGCCGCCGAGTCGGTGGGGGGGGGGGGGTGGGGGGGGGGAGCAGACGGGAGGGTCGGTATCCGCCCGGCGACCGCCAGCCGCCATCGACCGGCGCCGCGCCGCGCCGCCGCCTCATTGAGCGGTGGCGCTATTTCCAAGATTGCCGCCGGCCGGGCAGAGGCTAGCCGGTGCGGACGCCCGCGCGCGTATTTACAAATTGCAACCGAGCTCCGCCGTGGGGTAATGTGGGCAGGGGTTTTCGCACTACGGCTGCGGTTGAACTACCGTCTGTGGTAGAAACTTCAGGATGATGGCGCGTTTCATACGAAATCTGGCGCAATGTTTATTTGCTTCTGAACTTGTATTGTTATTGCTGTGAACTCTTGAAGTGGGAGTGTTTCAATAACAATTTGTGGATTATTTGGGTTTCTTGATATAAAAATCGAATAATATTATGAAACATTGTGTGGAAACCGCAAATACTGATATAATCAATTGCTTAGTTTGGGAATTGATACACATTTTGTAGAGGTTTGTCTGGCAAATGGTGTAACAAACTTCAAGCCTATCATGATCTGAAGCTGTTGCAACAAATCAAAATTGCTTTGATGTTCCATAGTACCTTGTTGGAAAGACTGGAGCATGGTTCAAGATGATGTGTAAAAATTCAAGATTTGTGCAAAAGCTTATGACTGAAGAGCGAAAACAGTTCTATATGATTGCTCAATGAAACGTGGAAATGGACGACAAAAGTATTCAACATTCCAGCATGTGAGAATAACTTCAGAACTTCATAGTTCTTGTAGAATTGCATTCTCCTTTTGTACAGTTCTAGGTTTTGTTAGGGTATTTCAATTTCAATGTGTCAGTTGAGATATAGGTACATTGCGGACAAAATTTAGAATCATTGCAATTGCATGGTAGATAGGTACTTGTTCGGTAAAAAGGTATGTGATTAATGCCACGAGAAAGTTTTTTATGATTAAATATATGTTCATTGTTGTACCTACAAAAATACAAGCTTACTAGCACCTAGTTATTGAATCAAATCGAAAGTATTTGCTATGAATGTAAATATGTACCTGCAAAGTATGTCAATAAATTTGTGTGATGTTGACCAGAGAGCTGTTGCTGTATCATCTGGGCATTTATGTTGCTTCTTACATTAGGTGTTAAGCATAGTAATTACCTATGGGTGAACTTTGTGCCAATATCTTCAATTCACAGTGTATGTAGCATGTCTACAACCCTCACTGATACTGCTATAGCTATAGGCATTTGGCTCCAGCAAGACCAAGGGCATGAACTTCACAATTGCACAACCTTTTTATGCACCACTAGTCACTTTTTTTCCTTAAGGTGCACATGGCAGTGTACACAATAATGCGCAGAGGGCCTACACAAAAACAACATGACTAGTGTGTACACAATAATGCGCAGAGGGCCTACACAAAAACAACATGACTAGTGTGCACTATGATGCACAGCATTGTACCCTGATTATTTGAAGATTCTAATCACTCAACAGTCAGGTCATTTTTGAATGTCACAACTCACATTTATTATACATCACTTGTCAAACAAGAGCATGATGACACACATTTTGACAAGCAATCATGGTAATATTCCAATAAGTTGGACACCTCCCTGGGCGTGATTTTCCAGGAAGGTAGGTACCTCTGCAGGTGTTGTGGTAGGTTAGGTTGAATTGGGGTTAGGTGAAGTAAGGCAGTCAGGATCAGGTCAGACCGTAAGACCTGGTCAAGTTGATTTTAATATTTCATTCTAATTTGACATAGATGCCTATTACCTATGTTTTTGCTCCAGACTGAACTTCATTAGGCAATGAGTTCATTTTGTGTTGTTTTTTATCTGTCTTGATTTGTGTTTTTGTCCCTTATGTTTTGCCCCATAGGCAAGGGTGGAGCTTTTCCAGCGAAGGTGGTGCTGGTGGGGCAAAAAAGCTGTCAAACCTGCAATGCTCGGTTGTTAAGTTAAATTATGTGCAACACTGAATCAATTCTTTTAATTACAGAACTAACATTTTGAATTACACAGACATTTCAAAGCTCCTCAATGCAAACAACATAGTGGTTTGCTAAGCAACGAAGTTCTACAAATAAGCAAAAGTTGGAGGGGCAGAACGCTTTTTTTCTGACAGCTTCGTAACATGTTACGAAGGCACTAAAACTACTTCAGTACAGGGTGTAACGAAATTATCCGGACATCTATTTTTTCGCCATATCTGTTTGCACAGTTTCCTAATCCTTTCTGATGTTAGAAGTGGGAATATTGGATGAATACGTGCCTCTGCTATCGGTTTTCAACTCAGCAGTGACCTGACCTTGTCATGTGACTGTTGCTCTGAGTAGGAGTCGATTCACAGACGGGTTCACATGGTAGTTTTCGTCCAAGGCAGCTGCGAGAAAGGGATACAATCTCTCCTTTCGTGGTAAAATTGCATGGCGGCATCCACGGCGTCATGAGCCAGAAGCTGGTCTGCCAGCAGCTGGACATCAGCAGCAGCCAATTGCACATCTGCCTGAGGTGTAATAATCTGGGACTTCGGTGGCAGACTCAGCCCAGTCGCGACCACAAAAGCCGCCCTTTGTCAAGTGGTGAGGAGAGTCATCAAGATAGCGGCAAGGAAACGGCACCAATCAATCCGCAAATTGACTCGAATTCTTACCAAGTCAGATAATAAGAGATCCCATATCATGGTTTACCGCTACCCGCCCTTTAACTTGGTTCTAGTGCCCTTCAAACTGAAAAAGACAACGAAACTGACGGGAAAACAACCAGTTCACCACCTTTCGCCTCACGCCAGATCGCGTCCACTGGTTGAAGAATGATAAGGGTCTGGTGTGTGAATGAGGTGGTCTGGTTGGATGGGTAGCCGTTCGAGCTGTATTATCCTTTGAACCGTCAAATCGGCCATGTATGGGCGGCCAGCCGCTCGAACTTGCTGGCCTTCGCCGCCGTCAAACATCCGGACAACATCCAGAACTGGAGCATGTTCAGCTGCCTAGCGATCCTCCAATAGAACATAGTGTCACAAAATACCGCCATCAACGTCAAGTATTACCGGAGAAACATACTGGCCAATGAATAGTCGGAGGCGCTCAACCAGACGGTGTAGGAGGCCCTCCTATACCGTCTGGTTGAGCGCCTGAGGGCTCGGTTTCTGAACGCGCACTGATGCCTGATTCAAGCCACGCTGTCTTCATGCGGGACGGCGCGCTACTTAAACGTCCCTAAAAGAACGGGAAGTGATGCCGATAGAACCTTCAATCATTCTGGGCTAACGCTTATGACTTGGAAAAAGTCGCGATCCCAATTCAATCGAAAACCTGTGGGCTCTTGTTCAGTATGTATGTATGTATGTATTGACACCAAAAGCCTTCCACATATGGCGTGGCGATTACGGCTTAGGTGACTGAAGAGACGCCCGCCACAAGCACCGCCCAACCGCTGGCGCTGCCACAGGTTTAGACGGCGTTGGTCCGCATCAAAGCCAGTGTGCTGGAGAATACATTGGCTGAAATGCTCCAAAACATTCGCCACTGTGTTTTTATGAAAGGTGGCTACATGCTCAGTCAAAATAAAAAGTACCAGAATGTTTTGCTTTTTAATTTCAGCGGGAAGAAAGATGTCCGGATAATTTCGTTACACCCTCTGTAATGTTCAAGTGGTTGCTAAATTCGAAATCAGCTCCAAAAACTAGCCTAGAAACATGTTAAACTCGAAAAAGTGAACCGAGGTCATCAAAGGTCATTGAGCTGACCTGACCTTCATGTGACACCCTAATGCATGGGACCAGCATCATATCACATATTTCAACGCTTGAAACCACGTAAAGACTGCAAACGCGCGGCTAATGCGAGCCGACATACGCCGAATCGCGATTCAGGCCAAACATGGCCTCGAGAAATAGGTCACAGGTCAAAGGTCATTTGGGTCAGGGTCATGAAATTTTCAGGGCAGGAGTAAAATTGATAAAATCGGGGGTATTGAAAGTTTCGTCGCGATCGGACGGTTTTTACGCGAGTTACTCACGAAAAACCGATGGGGTCCGCTCAACGCCTCCCCCTATACGGGCGAGGGAAAAGCGCAACCAAAGACAAAAATATGCACATGCGATAACCTATACTGCGAAAAAAGGTGCATCATTTTTTAACGTCGCCGACAAATTGTAATAACCCCAAGCTCAGGCAGATGTATGGTAGAAAATACCCCAACTGAAATACACTACGGCGGAAATAAAATACCCTACGGCGGAGCTCGGTTGCAATTTGTAAATACGCCGCCCGCGCGCCGGCGGCGCCGGTGGCCTCTGCCGGGGGTGCGGCGGCGGCCAGCTGGCGGCCCAGCTGACGGTGATTCAGCCACGCCGCGCCACGCCGCGGCGCCGCCGCCGCCGCCGCCGGCCGGCCGGCTGACTGTCCGACCTTGGCCGGCCGGGTGGCGGGCGCGGACGGCAGCATGTGAGACGGTCAGCCGGCGCCCCGGCGGGGTGCGCTGCACCGTGCAGCAGCGCCGCCGGTGACCGACATTCGGCCGGCATGAATCACACCGCAGGGTGATGTGTCTCACACGAGCCCGCGTCGCTCAGAAACTGGGATTTCACCCGGGACCAGCCGAGACGACCGCCGGAAGGCAGGGACGCCCCCGGCCGACCGACCAGCTGCCGCAAATAGTTTTTTGATGCTGAAGAGCAACAGGGGGAAGGAGCAATCCATCAAACATCAGTTGACGAGATCACGCACTGTGATATATGAAGGGACAAACCTTCGCGCGGAAGCTTTTTGATAAAACGATCACCATTATCCGGCATGGTATGGATTAGAGAAGTTTGATCAAGTGTTTGGGGTAGCCGACACTGGACATCAAAGTTCAGCAATTTGGTTATCGTGATAGCTGTCAAGCTGCTACGATAGACGTCATGACGTTTTAAGTAGAAACTCTGTAGTTCCGCGACGAATCGCGATTAATGACATTTACAACGGTGCGTAAATACATATGGGATGACGCTAGCGCTGCTGGGGTTGAATAAACAACCCGAATGAATGAATTATTTGACACCCGATTCAGTGGCAGAAAATATGGTTTGCAGGGAGCGACACGGCAGTAATGCCATCTTCACAATAAGTCTTTACACAGAATATAGACGATGCAAATCGTATGTCCTCCACGGGATTTCATTAAATTTCCATATTTTTACGGGACAGTGGGATAGAGACGAAAAATTTCAACTACCAAACACATATAGGATGTCAGGAACACCATTCACACAAAGTATTTCAAATCAGAAAATACCAAACAGATATGCCAGAATCACGACTTTGCGCGAGACGGGCCAAGTGGATGGAGCCCTCCAATTTCTGTGAGGTATGTCGGCTGAAGCCTATTACAATTTTCAATTTTGGCACCGGCGCTGGGCGCATGAAGATCACTTGAGTGCAACGCATGGACTAAATATGGTGCTTCGAGCGAGTTGACCTTTGATAAATTTGGATGTTTTGCTTCACCACTTGTCAAGCAGGTGCAAAACATTAGGTCACGTTTGCTACGCAAAAAAGCAGTCACCACGGCTTCCCATTAAAGAATAAAGGATTAATAGAGTGCGCACCGACTACGTTTACGTCCTTCACTTCACCCGTGAAAGAATAAATAATGAGAAAACCGAAGGCATCTTATCCCACTAATAAGAATGCGAAGGTAAACAATCAGTTGGAAGCTCATCGTTCAACTGATATTTTTTTTTCGTTTTCGATTACTAAGTGAAAGAAATGAACTCAATAACGGTCGATAACTGAAAGAAATCATAACGATAACTGATAGGAATTTGTTGAAGTTTATTCTGAATATTTTCGTATCACCTGTCAAACTATGATATTCAGCCGCCCGAACCACTACTGAAATCAACGTCAAACCGTCCCTTCCGCCGAGCCGCTGCGCCGAGCTGAGGGTCGCAGGGGTCAGAGGGAGCGCGGGCGGGCGGTGCCGGCAGACATGACGCAGTTGGCCGCGGCCTCTCCCCTCTCCTCCCCCTCCCTCCAGCAGCTGACGTCAGCCGGCCGCCGACCGGCGTGGCACCCCTCCCCTCCCCCTCCCGACCGGCCGCGCCCGGCCAGCCAGCTGTGTCAACAGCCGCACGGCGCATGCGCAGATCTCGGGCCGCTGACCGAGGCGTCCGTCACGTGCGCCCGGCGCCGCCGCCGCCGCCGCCGCCGCGGCGACCGTCCGCCCTTGGCCGGCGTCCCGCCGCCGCCAGCCGCCGCGCCACCCCATGGCGGCCCCGCCGGTACCGGGCGGCGGCGTCTGGTGGCCGCGCCGAGCCCGCGTCCCCGGCAGGTGCGGGAGAGAGAGCGGTCGGCCGGCCGACCTCAGCTACAGCCGCCCGCCTCGCCCGCGGGACGCCGGGGCGCGGCGTGCCGGTCACGAGATCGCCCTACGCGCGTCCCACTGCCCGCCAAGCTAAACGCAGTAGGTTGTTCGGCGACTCACCTTGCTCAATTTCTCGCCCTCGCGCTGCGGCAGCATGGCTCGCAATGCCAGGAAGCCGGCGTTGATGCTCTGCATGCGTCGTCGCTCGTTGCTGTTGGCCACCTCGCGACGAATGCGCTTCTCCTGCTCCAGAGAGGCAGGCTGCGCACACACCGTGCCCGAACTCAGGTATCTGCGAAACAGACAACGCGGCGACAGTTAGATGGAGGCAAGGCAGAAGCGTGCAGGTCACATGACAATAAACATACAAGTGTTTGATCAGGTGACAGGTTCCTTCGACAATTGACGGTTCGTAGCCAAAGCTTCGCGCCGACCACCATTCGAGGGCGAGGTTATTAAATTTTGCAAAGTGGATGCTTAGCAGAATTCCTGCTAGTAGGTACATATTTACTGATAGACAGCAATCTTGCCCCGGATAACGGTCATGCGAACAACCATGATTTACAACGGTCGTAAACGGAAGAATTCTTGCGTAAAATAAAAGATAAGCAACAAGTAGCTCTAAATAGCTTGCACGGCAAAATCCAAGGTCACAGCTGCGTGTGCTCGCACGGAACTGATCCATTGCTACGAGGTGTCTAGGACGTTTCAGCTTCTTGATTGGTGTATGCGAGTGCAAAACACAATAATTGTCAATCACTTGACCTGAATCGCTTTGATAAACGAAACATGCGCGCAGCACTTGACGAATGAACTGATAAAAAAAATCGCATTAGGCTTCATTCATACGAATGAATGGTAACTCTGCAAACGGCTCTGCACGATCACGGTTGTGAGCAAAGGTCATGTTTATATCTTAATCCCAAACTCAGCAAGCCATGAGCCCATGTCTGTCGCACAGAACTGCATACAAAAAGTATTCTTTGATTAATCTGTAAATAAAATGTAGGCATAGAAAATTAATTATCCATTAACGAAAGCGACACAATATTTCCAGAGTTAGAGCACCACAACTTTGCGTAGTTTTGTCATCCACCGAAATTACATAAATACGACCAAGATCAGAGAACGACTTAATTTAAAAAAAGGACGAGCTTACTCTTCAGTAGAGCAAGATGCGCCAGTATTAAAAGGACCAGTTGGCTACTCTAAACTAACGAACTTAACTTATGGTGAACTCAGTACCCTCACACCCAACGCGTCGTTAAAAATTAAACGGCACGTGCCACGTGCCCAATCCCAATGATCATTTCACACCTGTTTCCATCCCATACACATCGGGCGTGCGAACCGGAAACGGCCTGCGGACAGGTGGCTGACCTTTACCCAAAAGGAGATGATGGATCAACTACGTTTATAAAGAGATCCCACAAGCGGTTTTCAAGGCAAATGTTTTCCCGGTAGCGTAGTAGTAACCTTCTTACAATTACGAGACGAGCGAAATAATATTTCGTTTCAAGAATGAGTTCTGGAGAAAGAAAAATCTAGTCTCGGTGTGTTCAGAGCAATTACCAAATTTCCCTCACAAGAACTGGTTCGAAATCGGAAGGTGAAAACAATCGGTAAAATACCCCTCCACGTCCGGTTACAGCTAAGCTCCAATAAATTTCCTTCTTTTGCGAAATAGGAAACGTTCCTATACTTAGAAGAATAGGCATAGTTAAGCCGTATCTTGCCGAGATACTTTGACATACCTAGCGAACAAGCACATAACAATTATGTACAATCACTGTGCACAGATTCAAGAATAACTCTTGAATCTGTGCCATAGATTTAAGAAAAAAAAAACATGTACATCCAGCCGTATCTCCCTCCCCTGCATGATCATAAGTTTTGACAGAATAACCTCCAAGATCAATGACTTTTTTCGTGAAAAAATGTAGGAAAATGTCACGCTAAAATCACCTGCAGCTTTGCCAGTAACATTGTTAGGTGAGCAGATGGTTTTAAACGCCCCGTTTAATAGATCGGGAGTAGCATCGTAAAGAACAAAATTATCAATAGAGGGGACCGGAAAATGAACACATCCTACACCTATGACAGATGATGAAAAAATTCGGGGATCAAATTGAGGCGTTTAATGGCATATGGGAAAGCAAATCGAATACTATGCACTATGCAGGTCAGGCACCCGAATCGTCTGATTAGAATCCCTCAAGTCAAATTACACACACCCAAAACTCGCAAGATTTTCGCGCGAGCCACCAGCACTTCTGGAATGCATTTCATATTGCGGGCATGGCGCGCCGGTTACATCAGCCCCGGCCGAACAGCTGAACGCTCTGCCGGCACCGACCGACCGCACCCTCTCGCACGTGACGCCAGTGGGCGGGGTCAAAACAATACCGCTGTCAGCAACCTGGCACTGCAACCATCAACACCGGGGATGCAGACGAGTTGCTCTCAAATACCCCTCATTCACTAGACACCTAGCCTCTCAACGGCGTGAGCGGTGCAACGCCAAAAATGAGCGGGAAAATGAAGCCCGGAGCACCACGCCCCTGAGCCCAAAATCAAAACAAAAGGAAGACAAAATACATGCAAAAAGAATTTTACCACAATTCCAATGTCAGGAGGGATTATTACATTTGGGAACAAGGATGCATGCGGTTCCTAATCAGGCAAAGTCCCAGCAACGGACGAATATAACCACGTGCTCCGAACCAAGAACAGTTGAAAAATGCTTATTTGTATCCTGAGGCTCCAAATACTCCACTAAAATGAATTGACCATTTACACACATGAAGCAATCAAGCCATTTTAGCAAGAGTATGGATACAAAATAAAAATAATAAACCCACCTTTCCACGTCTCCGGTAACCCCGATCTCGCTCTCGTGGCTGCCGGGTAAATCGCCCACTCCATCCTTATCGGCGACTTTCAGGTGCATTTTCAAGCGTCAACACGCTTTCAGAACACTTTGTCGCACACACACCTACGCGCTTGCCGGGTTACACCCCTTTTTCAAATTCAAATGCAACCGCGCGCCCCACACCCCACGCCAAGATCACCAACTAATGGCGGGTGACTTGGCGGGAAACAGCTGCGCCTCGCGGCCGCCAGAGTTCATACGCGCATCAAGGTCATGTTTTATGCTAGAAATATTTCATCTAGAATACATATTTCGATGTAGCATACGGATTTAGCCTAATCTAGATGTAATTATGGTACCCAGACGAGGTATTCGTAATATAAAGCGCAAAACATGAATATCTACTTTTTGTAGCGCATGCATTCCTTAGTCACCACTCCCAGACGGTCGTCAGGTGGCGCCACGTGCCGGCGAGCGGCAAACGTTTGAACTATCAGCTGACTGCGGGCGTGACCTCGATCGTGGGAGCGAAATCGCTCGGCTGGCGGCCGTCGACTATTTTTGGATTCGTACGAGATGTCATGCTCAACTTCTCCCGTATTTTCAATGATCCGACAATGGCCTGATCTACTCAGCGTCATTGGAGGCATAGCAAATAACGAGCACGGACGAACGGAGGGCCCGTCTCCGATGGAATGCGGCCGCGTGGTCAGCGACCACGTGGTCCGGCCACGCCGGCCACCACCTGGCACCTGGTGGTCCAAAATCGGCCCACGACCCGTCCTAGTTAACAGTTATGTAGGGTGTAGCTCCAATTGTGACCTATTTAGTGAGCTATCTTTCGGCATTGTTGCTCCAAGGCTGAACTTGAAGACAACTGCGGACGTATGAAGGACGAGGAAGGGAGGAGATACGTGGGTTATAAACCTGAAATTTAATGGTTGGCGAACGGGTCATTCAATTGCACCCGCTTGTTTTTCACAGAGCGATGACATGTCACGCCACGGCCCTCCCCTACTCAAGGTTACAACTCGCTTCTCCCTCCCCCCCCCCCCCCGTAGTCCGTACTAGCTGACGCTTACGATCATTCGGCACGGTCTCTAAGGTCATACGCTATGAAGAACGGCTGATACGGTGATACGGTGAGGGATCTCTGGGGAGGGGTGGGGAGCCGTCCGGGAGGATTCCGACTTCCGATAGGGGAGAAGTTAGCCAGGGTAGTCGGCGAGTTCACACACTGTAGTGACCGTAGCGTAACGTCCCGAATGAGCACTACTACGAGTACGGTTTTAGAAAGGGAACAGACGAGACGGCATTGGCGGGCGCCGGCGGCCGCTGCAATGCAACACGGAGATAATCTCAGCCAAGGCGGTGCAGCGGCGGCAATATCAGCCCGAGGCGGAAAAGGCCGGAATGCTATGATGCTTATTTGTGATAGCCTACCCAAATGGCTCTAAGCTATGAAGAAGTATGCACGATTGACAGTGGCGGATCCAGGGGGGGGGGCAAAATGGGCATTTGCCCCCCCAACGGCATGATTTTAACATTACGCCTATGGACGATGCATGGAAAGAATCGATAAATTTTTATGGTTTGCCCCCCCCCCCCCCCAAACCTCTGAGCTGGATCCGCCTCTGACGATTGAGCGAATATCTTTCTTACCGATAGCTTCTTGGAACACATAGGTAAAGCTAAGGTTATCAACTGAGGCAAGAAAGCAAGTCATCGTCATCTCTCATTATTTGCAACACTTCCAAAGTTTGGAAGTGAAAAGAAGTATTGCGTAGCGTTAAATTGGGCAAATATTTAGAAAACACAGTGGAAGGAACCGAAATAAAAATATTTTTTTATCAAAAAAAGAAACTTAAAAAAGTATGTGTTGCGACTTGCGTAGTGTTAAGATTTTCAATTAGAAGCAATGCATCCATAACTCTTCTTCTTATGATCCGTAATCCGTATTATAGTAGGTATAAGTCACTTACTGGTGGATGGGGAAGGGGGGATTTGGGGCAAATGACCCCTTTCCGTAAGGATTCTTTACGCGCAAGGAATCAAAATCCGATGAGTTTTTGGAAATTGGACAACAGTGAACTCCGACCGAGCAGCCATGCAGAGACCCAGGCCCCAGCTCTACCGAGAAACCTTTCTAGGCGTGTGCCCCTCGTAGGTATGCGTTCCAGAATGAATTTGCCAGTGAAGTCACTAACTAATATTTTCACGGGTCTCACGGCTCATGGGTCACCGGTCTTTGAGTCTACACTCAACCGACCTCCACGTGTCTCAGCAATTGGGCATCCGTAGTAATTTATTTCTGGCTTCAGAGCAGTGTTCGCCATGGGCCGGGCCAGCCCAATGGGCCATGATGGGCTGGGCTGGGCTACGGGCTGGGCTGGGCCTTCAAATATGAAGGATCGATGGGCTGTGGATGGGCTGGGTCAGGAACTGTAAAGTGGAGTCAGGGATTCGCAACTGAGGCTAAAACTTTAACTACATAGCCTATTACTGTGCAAGACTAAAAAACTAGTTAACAAAGCCGCGCATCCAATGTGCATTGTGCATGCTGCTCGCAAAAAGATTGTTTCTTTGCTACCTTTGGATGCCCTGTGTGGTGTCAATAATTCTTAATCCATTCATTTTTGATGGGCTGGGCCGGGTTGGGCCTTGACGCTTTTACCATGAATGGGCTCGGGCTGGGCTGGGCTGTGAACTATGGGCCTGGGCTGGGCTGGGCTGGGATTTTGCGGCCCGTGGCGAACACTGCTTCAGAGCGATTTGACTTTTTGCTACGAATCCGGTGGAGATTTGTCAAAATTTCAGGGGGTTGGGGGTTCCAGGCCAGGCACATGAAGGCGGGCTGGATGCAGTACCACTGACTTACAGAGCAGTAATTCGTTTTCAAGGGGGGTCCTGACCCCCGCCCCCCGAGATCTCCACCTCTGCACGAATCACGCAAACATTTGCAAACAAGCCAAAGAGCTTCACTAGAATCCAAGGCAAGACATTTCTCATTTCAACAATACCTATGTATAATTATTAAATTGTAGACGACGTATTTATTAACGTCTCACAGTTGTTTCTCATGAGCGAGCGTCTTTTTAAGTTTGAATAGTAAGCTCGGCGGTAAGTCTTACGTTCCAAGCTGTAACCTTTTATCTATAGGTACGTAGTGTCAGTCCATTCTTATCCAGGCAAAAGTGTTATCCGATATTTATTGTGTCTTAACCCTGTTCCTGGCGGGCTCCGCCGGGACAAGAAACTGGCGGGGGGGGGGGCCGATTCGGCCCCCCCTTCAGATCTCAAAAACTACACATCGCAGCGACAAACGGCGAACGGCGTTTGATAGGTCGTTTAAAGATCTACAACTTTTACGTAAAACATTTTCAGGTCATGTCAATATTGAGGTCACCAGAGGTCATCAACGATAAAATGTTTTGGAATTAGTTACCTATATAACTTTTAAACTAAGAAACATAGTGACATAAAACCAATACATTTTTTGTTGCTCTCGCCGAGGCGATGCGAAATAAGTATGTGATGACCTTCACAGGTCAATTTAAAATTTGACCTGAGGTCAAGGTCAGGTCATTCATCAATGAGGTTGTGGGGTATGGTCATGCTGCATACCAAACGACGCGCCTTGACCAGGCGAGCAGTTTGGTACCACTTACAAGTCTTTAGCACCACCATGTCGTGATTTATTGACAGAAAAACGATTTATGACGTCACATGACCTCAGATGACCTTTGCCGGTGCCCCTGTCAATTAGCGGCACCAGGATCATCACCGATGAGATAATCTTCCGTAATACTGAAAGAACTGGGTGGTTTTGACTCGTTTACACGAAGCAGGAGGCGTTTCAATATTTTCCCATAGGCTTGCAATGTAAAGGTCACGAGTCTGGCCCAGGGGCGGATCCAAGGGGGGGTCACATGGGTCATGGCCCCCCCCTTGAGGCCCGGGGGCCCAAAGACCTTCCAGGGGCACCACCGGCCTATCAGGGGTATCACAGTCCTGACAGGGGCACCACAGGACCGCCAGGGGCACCACAGGCCTAGCAGGGACACCACGGGCCTGGTGCCCCTGGGCCCTGACAGGACTGTAACGCCCCTGACAAGCCTGAAGTGTCCCCGGCAGGCACGTGGTGCCCCTGACAGGCCTGAGGCGCCCCTGCAAGGCCGGTGGTGCCCCTGGCAGGCCTGTGGTGTCCATGGCAGGCCTGTGGTGCCCTTGCTAGGCCTCTGGTGCCCCTGGCAGGCTTGTAATGCCCCTGGAAGGACTGTGGTGCCCCTGGGCCCTGACAAGCCTGAGGTGCCCCTGACAGGCCAGAGGTGCCCTTGCTAGGCCTGTGGTGCCCCTGGCAGGCCTCTGGTGCCCCTGACAGGCTTGCGGTGCCCTTGGAAGGACTGTGGTGTCCCTGGGCCCTGACAAACCTGAGGTGCCCCTGACAGGCCCATGGTGCCCTTGTTAGGCCTGTGGTGCCCCTGGCAGGCCTCTGGTGCCCTTGCTAGGCCGCTGGTGCCCCTGGCAGGCCTCTGGTGCCCCTGCGCCCGGAGAGGACTGGTGCCCCTGAAAAGTCTGAAGTGCCCCTCGGCAGGCCCGTCGTGCCCCTGACAGGCCCAAGGTGCCCCTGCGAGGCCGGTGGTGCCCCTGGCAGGCCTCTGGTGCCCCTGGCAGGTCTGTGGTGCCCCTGGCAGGTCTGTGGTGCCCCTGGCAGGTCTGTGGCGCCCCTGGCAGACCTGTGTTGACTGGTGCCCCTGCTAGGTCGCTGGTGCCCCTCACAGACCTGTGGTGCCCCTGGGCCTTGACAAGCCTGAGATGCCTGGCTATGACAGGCTCGTGGTGCCCCTGATCGACCAGTGGTGCCCTTGCTAGGCCTGTAGTGCCCCTGGCAGGCCTCTGGTGCCCCTGCTACCCCTGCGCCCTGAGAGGACTATGGTGCCCCTGAAAAGCCTGAAGTGCCTCTCGACAGGCCCGTGGTGCCCCTGGGCCCTGACAGGCCCAAGTTACCCCTGCGAGGTCGGTGGTGCTCCTGGCAGGCCTCTGGTGCCCCTGGCAGGTCTGTGGTGCCCCTGGCAGGCCTGTGTTGACTGGTGCCCCTGCTAGGCCGCTGGTGCCCCTCACAGGCCTGCGGTGCCCCTGGAAGGACTGTGGTGCCCCTGCCCCTAGGGGTGCTCATGGGCCCAACAGGCCCGTTGTGCCCCTGACAGGCCTGTCGTGTATACTTGCTAGACCTGTGGTGCCCCTGCTTCCTGACAGGCCTGTGGTGCCCCTGGCGGGCCTGTGGCGCCCCTACAAGGCCGTAGGTGCCCCTGACAGGTTTGTGGTGTCCCTGGAAGGACTTTGGTGCCCCTGACAAGCCTGAAGTGTCAGGGACAGACCCTTTAGACGCCAGGGTCAAGTTCGTCGGACTGACAACGATTTGCTTACCTGATAACGTTCCTGGTAAGTACTCATTACTCAGCGTCCACAACATATATACACATAGCACATTCATATATACTTGCTTACAATTGGTAAATGTGGTTGTGGCTAAGAGGTAAGATACTGACTAAAAATAAAAAATAAAAATAAAAAACTGAAAATGGGGGCACCACCAAAATGAAGTGGACGAAATCCGTTGAGTTTTTAATTTTGGGTATAGGTAGGGGCACCACTTCGATTCATGACCCTCCCCTTGGAGTTTTCCTGGATCCGCCCCTGGTCTGGCCTGACCTCAGGTCACAGATATGAAAATTCTGAGATATACAAATTGCACATACTGTTACCGTAACTAAAGCCTGAAGAGAAGAAATTGATCGGTCAAAAACTCTAGCTCTGGCGTGATTGCAAACTTTTCTGAGGTAGGGTCACCAAACCGCCTCTGGTGACCTGACCTGAGGTCAGATCAACTCAAAATTTTCAGAAATGTTGCATAAAAGCCTTTTAGAAAAAGCCAGAAAATTTGAGCTTCCTAGCTCAAAGCGTTTGGGAGATATAACCAAAAAACCTCAGGGGGGGGGCTCCTGAGGCCCCCCCCCCGCCAGGAATAGGGTTAATTATTGCGCCCGTTATTTTTTTTAAAGGTATGAATAAAAAGTCGAATAATATGGCCTTAATCGATTGAAGGATGCTCCTGCTTAGTGCTTACGAATGTTTAAACGGTCACCCAGGAATTAAATGCCTCGTCTGGATGATTGCCTCGCAGTCAATCTACCCACGAGGCATCTTTATAAAGGATGAGAATGGCTGGCGGCTGGGCCTGAAAAACGGATAGCTGAAATTGGTGGTCGATTTATATTTAATTGTAAATCATCCATGTTGATTTCGATTTTCATGTTTCTTGATATTGCTGAAACTGACTTTAGAAGTCGGCATTACCAGACCGAGCAATTTCACGGAGCATTGCCTGCTTCAATATCGAGCAAAGCATGCTCAGCTAACAGCTTGAGCTCAGCCACCCCTCATTTTTCTCGTCTAGTGTCCCATTTCGCCAATCGCATCGGACCACCCCGGTGTTGAGCCCCTGTGCGTCAGGTCTCAGTGGTGCCATCTACCGTCCGTTGAGCACTGCCTGCTCGGCAGGGTCTTCCAGTTTCAGGTTGCACAGATGTCGCCTGTGTTTCTGTCTGCCCACCAGACCTCCGCAGCTCAGCACCACACTGTTGTGTCGACCCGTGCCGTAGTTATCCGACTCTCGCTCGAACTGAGCCTCTCCCATGAGTTGTCGCGTGGTGGGTGGAACGACCAGCGGCGCCCTCTGCTCCGTTGTCCAGTTGTGTCTCGAGCACCAGTCGAGTCGCGGGGGTCGGTACCGCCGTTGAATCTCCGTACTCAGACCGGTGTGAGGGACGGTTGGGGTGAAGTGATGCCAGTGCGGCTGGGGTACGGCCTCCTCTGGCACTATTGGGTCACCAGTGAAGGTGTCCCCTGAAGGTGCGTCCCGGTAGCGCCGAGCCGCCGCCGCGCTCACCGGCTGGAAGTCTTTGCTCGTGGTGGAGAGGTAAGGGTTCACCTCTCCGGCTACACCACTGGTGGCGGTGAACACGTGTCGGGGAAGCACGTCCGTGGCCGGTCGAAGAGCGCACGGTCGGTAAGGAACGGCCGTCAGGGGGGCACTCAGGTGTCGGCGTGGCGCGAACGCCTCCGAGTACTCCGAGAAGCGTGGTTTGGAGGCGGGCAGGGAGCAGTTCCTCAGACGCTGTTCCACCTCGCCGAGGTACTCCACTGAGCCGCTGGGAGGAGCCGGGCTGTAGACGGGCTCCGGGTTCAGACACCGGTCACGCCGTTTGAATGTGTACGACTCGGCAGCGGTCGACAGGAAACGGTCACTAGAGAGAATCTCGGAGACGGCCAGATCTGAAATGGTCGCGTATTGTGATCACGACGCACAGTTTACTTCAATCAATTGAGTATACGGGATTTATGAAGCTATTGTAAGAAGAGAGGGTCGTAAGTGAAAGAGCTTATCTATCCAGCTTCCAGTTCAACATTGAGTGGATTTGTAATTATGCGTAAAGGTCACGTCAGTAGCGAGAATACTGTTTCATCAAGTCCTGATAATAATCCACCTCCTGGTTATTTCCCGTCCCATTCGTACAGCTATCCACGGGTGAAGAGTAAGTAATTACAAAAACGACTCTTCACTGGAATGGTATTGCGTAGCAGCACTTTGTATAATACTCACCTTGAAGGTGGTCGGGCAGTGTTTCGTACTTTGTTCGCACGAGCACCCCATCCGTGGCCAGCTGGTGCGCCGGTCGGCTGCGCAGGCCAATTTGCTGCGCCGTCCGCAGCGTGGACGTGCACGGCACGGGCGCCTCCGTGGCGGCACGTGTGTCGGGCACGTGCGGACACGGCACGTCCGGAGGGCCGGGGCAGCCGGCGGCCGGGTGCTCGTACGGTTCTCCGGACGATCGGTGGTGTTCGAGTGGTGAGCCAGGACGGCGGGCCTCGCCCGGTGGCGGGGATGGATCACAGCAGGCCATCAGAGACACTCACTGGAGCACCACTGTGTCCAATCAGCCGGTATTGGGGATTGAAATGACCACAATGACTCTACTGGTATAAATATATCTAAAATAAAATTAGCATAGTTTATATTCTAGCCTACAAAACAATATAAAATTAGTTATTCGAAGCATTCGTATCAAATCATTGCGAAACAATCCGATTGGGACCACAGAAACTAAGAAAATTGTCCCGTTTTTTATCATCTCGTGACAACCACCGAATGCCCCACTAGGTTACAAACCCAAATAAGGAACGAAACTATCTGTATCAAGCCGTGACTGAAACATAACCAAAAGGATATAAAAGTAAATATAGTTGTCGTAAGAAACTGCATGCTCAGGTGCAGGCGATGGGGGTCGAGCCAGCTTGGCTAAAGATCGGAACGTAACGATGCGTTTCTGTCACTCTGCTGCTGATGGAGCATATTGCACCACCAGTTTACCTACGAAAAAGTTGCAGCTTCAGCATCCGTTTTTATTTGTACTCCTGGTTTCGGGCACATCACACACAAGTGAGTACCTATATTAAACTTTAAATTGTCTGTCAATCACGGAAGTCGTATCCGACAAACACGCCACCACACAAACAGTTGTCTAACCGCAGACACATTCACACATACACGCGTATATTTGTCCATTTACCAGCCAGGCAGCCAGTGTAATGTGCAGTGTCACGCACTCGGTCCCACGGCTCCGGTAGTACTGGCCCGGGCGGTGGCCCTAAACGCTCCGACCTCGGCTGGGCGGCCGGTGGCAGAAGGCCGATCGTATATAAACCACTGCACAGTCGGCACCAGGCACAGTTCTCTCTGCTGACGCACTCACAGCAAACAACGCAACAACCATGAACAAGGTGAGAACGGATGGTGCACTGCAGGAGGGAATGCGCCGCTGTTGTATTTGCTAACTGTTACAATTGTATTTTGAGCATTAGATATAGCTCTTGTAAGGAGTTTTTCAGCTCAATTTTTACAAGAGAACTTACTGCTTTCCCACGACACATGCACAAAAGGTGAGTGTTAAAAGAGATGTTTAAACGTTTTCGTTTCGTCTCGCAGTTCTTCGCCGTGCTCAGCCTGGCCGTGGTGGCCGCCGTGGCCGCGTCCGACGACCTGGATCAGAGCGAGTCGGTGGCCGTGGCCACCACCTACGGCTCCGGCTACGGCTACGCCGCACCCGCCGTCTACGGCGCCGGCTACGCCGCCCCAGCCTCTTACGGATACGGCTACACCGCTCCGGTCGTCAAGAGCTACGGCTACTCTGCTCCGGTCGTCAAGAGCTACGGCTATGCCGCCGCTCCCGTCGTCAAGAGCTACGGCTACGCCGCCGCTCCCGTCGTCAAGAGTTACGGCTACGCCGCTCCCTACACCGGCTACAAGTCAACGCTCTACTCTGGCTACGGCAGCCCCGCCTACAGCAGCTATGGCTACGGCTACGCGGCACCCGCTGCCTACGGCTACGGCCGTGCTGCCCACGGCTACGGTGCCCGCCCCGCCCTCTACTCTGGCTACGCGGGCCTGACTGGCGCCTACGGCCTGTACTAGACTCAATCAAAGTCTGCTGGGAGCATTGACCGTGGAGCTTGTTCTTGTGTGTTGTGTTTGCTGATGAACTTCGATCTGGATTAGCGAGATGTTAATCTCGAGTTATCCGATCTCAATCAATATACTTCTCAATTCATGTACCCATCAGTTTTCTCATCAACGAGAAGAGAAGGATGCTAATCCCAAATGGTTGCAGTGGCCTAGCGTTTCCATAGTTATTCTAACCCGCGCCGGGCCGGTGCTCTGAGATTCCGCGCCGGGCCGAGGCGCGGAATCTCCCCTTCTAACTCGGCTCCTGGGTCACGTAGCGACACGCGGTAAGCGGCAATCGAAAGAACGTCCAAAATAAGGACGAAAACACTTCATTCATTTTTTGGGTCAGGTCAAAGGTCAGGTCACCAGAGGTCACCAAAGGTAAAATGTTGACTATTTCAACACTTTGGAAACTGCCAACGGCTATCTCGGGAACCGATAGAGCTACAGCGCCGCGGAAAAGCGCATTCGATAGCCCTTTTACAGACATTTCTGGGTAATGTTCTCAGATTTGACCTCAGGTCAACAGTTTAGCCTCCAGAGGGCAAAAACTTCAAAAATAGCCGTTTTATGAAAAACGTTTTTTTCGGCAATAATTTTTACTCAAAAGAGATATGACATTACTTTTGCCACCATCGTGTTCCTCTCGTCGAGACGCCTCGGATGAACTATAATTTGACCTTGAAAGGTCAACTTGAAAATTTGACCTCAGGTCAAGGTCATGACCTGACCGGAAAAGGTCATGTTGCATATCAGTCGATCCGCAACGTCGAGCCCAACACATCTAAGGCGTCCTCAGCGCTCTAGCACGTCTCTATCAGAAGTTATTAGCGAAAAACTGCTAGATTCTGTTCGTGACCTAAGATGACCTCGGGGACATAACGAGGGGTCACAGTTGCCATTTTCCGGTTCAGTGTGTCAATTTTACCTACATCTCGATGTTTGAGAGTGTCTAGAATAGCGTTCGTGCAAACCAGCCGCTTTTCAATTTTCTCCCATTGACTTATAATGGAGAGGCCGCAAAATTGACCTGACCTTAGGTCACCGATATCAAAATTCCGAGATATACATTTTATAGATGTCGTTCTAATCAATCGTTGAAAGTTTCAAGGCAATCGATCAATCGGTGTAGCTATGACGAGCATTCTTATTTTTTCTGAGGTGAGGTCACTTGGCGTGACCTGGTAACCTGACCTAAGGTGAACTGGGTCTGAAATTTTCACAACATGTGCGAAAAAGATGCACAAACAGGTGTGCCAAAAACAGCGGCGCTCTACGCCGCCGTTTTTGAGATATCTGCGAAAAACCGCAGGGGGGGGGGGGGTGTTCAAACACACCTGTTAACTTTAACCCGCGCCGGCCCGGCGCGGGTTAAAGTGACCATCTCACCTTCACATTAGTTTTGACTTGAGATAGCCAAATAGGGGTCCCTGGCTTGCAATTACCGGGTTGGACACTCACAACATCGAGAACTACTTTAATTTCGGGATATTTAATTTCAACATCTGCAGTTTTCGGATTCTAAGGGATTGATGCATTTGAATGCTCCCTTAGAATTTGTGACGTCAGCACAAAGGGCTAACGATTTTTAAATCATATACTAAACCCTTTGGTAAAACGTGGTGGCATATGCTGCTTTGCGCGCAACATCTGCCGCACTTTTAGGATGCCAAATTATTGCTTCAAAATGGCGTCATAGGAACAGCGGATCCGCTGTTCCTAGGACCTAGAGGTCCTAAAAAATGAACAAAAGTTTAAGTGTAATATGTTGAAAACCGGTTAATATTTTTCGGTGAAATTTGGTACTTAGATATTCGTTTTTGCTCTTTCTGAACCGAGCGACAACACTGTTATGCCAAATAATTAACTTTTTAAGGTGGGAGGATCCCATTAAAGGACTTCAATTCTTCATCTTAATCGTTAACAACTAATTACAGGGTGTTCATTAGCAAATGATACAAAGTAAGCCCAGCTGGCCGCTGGAGGCACATAATATATGTTTCAACACATAAGCAGCACACCGTTAGATGACAAATCTTGGACCTTTGACTTCACATAGGAAAGTCAGTTGTGACACCTCGTTTGTCTACAGGAGGTACTCGAAGTGCCCTCCTACGCGCGGCAAGCTCAGTCATGACTTTCGCTCCGTGCACCTTCTTGCATGGGATTAGCTTCTGTGGATTCGTCGGTAACTAGGGCTGCATCTTTTCTGATGGGTGCTTTCGTTCGCATAATGCAAGCCACTTCTCATCGTTTCATATTGTTCATTCGAACGATTCTGCCGCTTGGCTGAGCCAGAAGGTGCGCGCTTCCGATACCATACTGTCAGTGGAAAGATCGGCCAACCGCCAAGGTATGATTTTGAGCTCAATGTCTTGCGGATAATTATTCATACATTCCAAAAAGACACTTTCCGGTCTCTTGAAACCTTGCGAACGTGAATATTGCGTAGATTCTGAAAGAATGCAAGACTCCCCTCACCTCCTCCGCATTAAGTTCTGCGCAAACTTAGACCCAATATTTCGCGGGCCACCGGTTATCAGCGCCGCACCAGCTTTGGGATAAATCGGCCCAACCATTTTTTATATGCAGAAGCGGCCCTTGCACGTAAAATTGTACGATTAAAATTGCAATGATTGCACGCCAGCAAAGTGGAACTTTAACTTTCTTGTAAAGGCTGTCCTTTTCTCCGGTGGCAACGGTCTTTGAGCACAGTCAGCCTAGTTATTATTGAAGTATAAAAGCGTCCAAGGCCAGCTTATAGTGTGCACATTTGCCAGTGCCCCAACCATGGCATTTGGCAAATGGAAGTGCATTGCCAGGTAGATATCCAAGTTTCACTGCAATCTGTGCATCGACGTTATTAAAAGAGGAACATAATTTATATAACTGCCGTTTCTCGTGCCACCTGCCGTGGTGATCACCCATACTAGGAGCAAAATTACATTCATGCTTGAAAGGATGGGGCTATTCTATGCAGCAGACTACTTCATGCTTATCGAACTGTAGAGCGGCTACTTAGATACAATCCTATCAAAAGTGTCATGGGCCGGGCCAGGGCCAGGCCGGGCTGCTCATTATAAGATTTCCCCTTATTGGCGGCACTGACTGATTGAACCATTCTGGCCGTGCCTGTGCTTACTTCCAATATTATTTTGGTTGCATTACATAGGACCTAAAACCAGCGGCTTTGTATACATAAGAGTTTTGAAAGAGACTTGACAAATGTCTAAAAATACGGATGACTACAATATTTCTCATTTTGTACAAGCGCTAGAGGTGTTGCAATCCAAGCAATGAATCGTTTACATTGAAATAAGCATTGTTGTGTAAATGCAAAAGAAAGAAAATGCAAAAGATTGGATGTGAAAATGCAAAAGAAAACTTCCGGATAGCACAGTGTTAACTGGGCAGAACAATTCGTATACTTGATCGGTGATCCTTGCTCCGAAAAAGATCCTGGTGATGTGTGGTGCAGTTAGTTGGGAGTTCGCTCGGGACTCGAGAGAACCCGGGTTCGATCCCTAGTGCCGCCCGGCCCCTGGATGTTTCTCCAGTTGCGCCACCAGGAGAGGGGTATGTAAGTACTTACCTAAAGGCTCTCACAATATCCGTAAGCCTAGTCAGGGAGGAAAAGGAGCTCTCTAGTAGTAGGGCAATCATGGTCTCTTTGAGGGAGAACTGAATGAAAAGTAACCTTATTCTAAGTTTCACTTGACTGGGAGACCGCAGAGGTGCAGGAATGCAGAAGGAGTTGAAAATCGATAAGGCTTTGGCCTTTGATCGAAGTGATAAGACCATTCTCTGTTTAAATCTGTCAGGTCAAATTCATGCTTGATGACATATAGATGTATTATATCGGATAACTCGAGACTGGCATCTCGCTAATCCAGATCGAAGTTCATCAGCAAACACAACACACAAGAACAAGCTCCACGGTCGATGCTCCCAGCAGACTTTGATTAAGTCTAGTACAGGCCGTAGGCTCCAGTCAAGCCCGCGTAGCCAGAGTAGAGGGAGGGGCGGGCGCCGTAGCCGTAGGCAGCACGGCCGTAGCCGTAGGCAGCGGGTGCCGCGTAGCCGTAGCCATAGCTGCTGTAGGCGGGGCTGCCGTAGCCGGAGTAGAGCGTTGACTTGTAGCCGGTGTAGGGAGCGGCGTAGCCGTAGCTCTTGACGACGGGAGCGGCGGCATAGCCGTAGCTCTTGACGACGGGAGCGGCGGCATAGCCGTAGCTCTTGACGACCGGAGCGGTGTAGCCGTATCCGTAAGAGGCTGGGGCGGCGTAGCCGGCGCCGTAGACGGCGGGGGCGGCGTAGCCGTAGCCGGAGCCGTAGGTGGTGGCCACGGCCACCGACTCGCTCTGGTCCAGGTCGTCGGACGCGGCCACGGCGGCCACCACGGCCAGGCTGAGCACGGCGAAGAACTGCGAGACGAAACGAAAACGTTTAAAATATATTCAAACGTTCATCGTTCTTATAATTTATTACGAAATGAAGGTTTAAGAAAATATACTTAATTTCTAGAAAGCCTGGCTTTACTGAATAAGATACAATTGGCAGATAACAAAAAAACATACAAATGCAGGCAATACGTTCCATCCTGCAGTGCACCGTCCGTTCTCACCTTGTTCATGGTTGTTGCGTTGTTTGCTGTGAGTGCGTCAGCAGAGAGAACTGTGCCTGGTGCCGACTCTGCAGTGGTTTATATACGATCGGCCTTCTGCCACTGGCCGCCCAGCCGAGGTCGGAGCGTTTAGGGCCACCGCCCGGGCCAGTACTACCGGAGCCGTGGGACCGAGGTGCGTGACACTGCACATTATACAGTTCGCCTGGCTGGCTAAATGGCCAAATATACGCGTGTATATGTGTGAATGTGTATCCTATCAGACGTCACGCATTTGTGTCTCTGTGGTGAAACATTTGTCAGCCACAGCTTCCGTGGTAGACATAAGACAGCGCGCTTGACGAAGCACGGTAACAAAACAGCAACGAGCATAACGGTGCTGAAGAAATGAGCTGAACAGTGCTGCGATGGACTTGGATTAAGGTCACTGACGTGTAATGACTAGTTTGATTTAACGACCATTTGCTGAATTTATCCTATGTAAAGAAAGGCGCAAAACATTTTCAGCCTTTTTAAGTGTGTCCTAAGAGCTGAAAGCTTTTCACGGTAAGATATTAGAATAAAACTGAATTTCTATTTAAAAGTAGAATTTTAGCAGAAATTTTGAAAGAGGTTTGTCACCAAGCGAGACGATCTAACCTCGATCAATGGCTTGTAAGTGAAAATGGCTACGTATCTACACTACAGAATACCTAATCAATAAACAAAACTTCTGTATAACCCTCGCCCCGTTGGGGGGGCCATTTCGGCCCCCCTGTGGTTTTTCCTGAATAGCAAGAAAACGGCGGCGCGCAGCGCCGCCAAATTTTCAGTAACTTCCCGGGCATCAATTTGACACCTTCACACCAAATTTTAAGTCTTAGGTCACCTTAGGTCAGGAGCTATTGAGGTCAAACTGAGGTCATGTTCGAGCAAAAATGAGCAAAAACATGCAATCTTGAAACGCTCACCAAATCTACATTTATAAAGCAATTTCAAAGTTCTTTATATGGTCTAGTAGAAAAAAAACGGCGCTACAAAACTGCTATTTCCGATTTTCAAAATTTTGGGTTTTTGACCCAAAAAAAATCAAAAAATTGATTTTTTAGAAAAACTAAAAAAAAATCCAAAATTTTTCCGAATTTCGAAAAAACCGGAGTTTATGTGATAGTCCCTGCGCTCTTCTATATACATATTAAATTTCAGATCGATATCTCGTTTTTTGGCCAAGTTATGGCGAAAAAAACTGTTCAAAAATGATGACGTCAAATTTTTGAACTCAATTTTTAGCGATTCTAGACCACGTAGGGCAAAAAAAGACCACCATTGAACTCCCCGTGACGAGCTGCATCGATTCGATACCCATTTTATGCAAAAATATTAACTTTGAAATTTGACCTAATTTGACCTGACCTTGACCTGACCTTGACCTGACCTTGACCAAAACGTGACCTAAGCTGGCCCCAAAGGCTGCCTGACCCACATAATCGCATTTTTCATGTAAAATGGACCATAAAACATGTATCACACGACACTTTCATATTGTGACCCCCCAGTGACCTGACCTCTGTGACCTGACCTGGTATCAGTGACCTCAAATAGAAAAATATGTGTTTGAAGAACATTTCCCCATCGATGATTTTCAATGAAATGCATTTTGCTCGATTTTACAACGCATTCCTTGAAATGCGATGCGAAAATGAAATGAAATCCTTGAAACTCCTTGAAAATTCCTTGAAAATTCCTTGAAATGAAATGAAACGATGAAAATTGGACCTTTGACCTGACCTGTGACGTCATCGGTTTGACCTAGGTCAATAAAATTGGGTCACAATGTAGTTCCCTGATAGGGCTATCCAACACCGTTTGCCGCTTGTCGCTAGGTTGCGTGGTTCTCGAATCTTAGGGGGGCCAAAATGCCCCCCCCCAACGGGGCGCGTTGCTCGGCAGAGCCCAACGGGGCGCGGGTTAATTCATGCGCTAATGCACCATTTTGAAATGTCTATGAACGTCAGGAAATTCCATTGAGGGGTGGTAAGGACGCTGATTTTCAACTGTGCGACTTTGAAGAAGGCTGTTTGTGTTTTTTTTTTCGTGTCGAGTTTTCAAATGCAGTCAAGTCGTCATAAATGCCTAATTGTCATTTAATCCATATTCTAAGAGTTTGGCTGGAAGAAATTAAGAGTAAACAAGTACCTATACATACCTAATACTTTTGCCAAATTCATGTGGATCAAACATAGACCCAACTTGTCCTCTAATGACCCAGTTTTCATAGAAAAACATGGCTAAAAAAAACATGACATGTATGTAGGCTCCCAAAGGTCAATGCACTTCCATGTGTCACGGTTGGGGTACTACTGCTCGTGCGCAGGTGCAGCCGATCACTTCCAGGTCTCGATAACGGCTGCGACTATTGCGATCAAATTTTATATACGTAACGTGAGGGACCGGTGAGAAGAGTGCCGTCAAAAGCTAGTTGAGCTCCAATCTGCACGTGCGCACGTGCAGTGTGCCACTTTCACATCTCAAAAAGGTCCGGGCCAATCGCGCTCTAGTTTGGCACACCACTATAGACCGGTAAGTAAGGTGCCGTGCACAGCTCAGTTGGAACTTCCGTAGCGAAGGGCTCACTCCCTCCCTCGTTCATCTGTCGCCCCAAAAGACGTCTCACTGGTTCTATCAAGAGCAGCGGCGGCAGAGGCTGGGGTTTCAAATGTTTCAAATGTTTCAAATGCTTCAAATATTTCAAATGTTTCAAAAATGACTAGTTTCAAACGTTCCATAAGTAGCAACCGATTGCTTGTCAGCTAGAGCTCGGTGAGTTTGAGACTGAGGGGGTCCCCCTGCCAGTGGGCCCCCTGGCAGGGGAACCCCCACCCCCTGAGGTTTTTGTTGCGATGGGCGCCGAACTATTAGTCGGATCGTGCTGACCTTTTTCATAACCTCTGGGGATTATTTGCGCAACTTTTGGTAAAAAAAAAAAAAATATTTTTGGGTCATGTCAGGTCACCGAGCTATGACGTCATAATAGGTACAACCTCCGACCGTTTTTGACAAAACGTACATTCCGCGTACTACTGGACGTGATCTCATCGGTAAGAACGAAACTTTCCGTTTGATTAATGTCAGATTTTGACAGGACATGAATCGTTACATTGCATGTTGACCTTTCTAAGGTCAACCAATGTCAATGACCTCTCATGTTCACAAGCTGACCTCCGTGATGTGAGCTGTGTTTAGTGGGGTTTCTTGAGGTCCTGAATCCGAGTCTGTGGTTCAATTTTCACCTGAACGCCTTCACAACTGTTCCTTGGCATTAACTCAACCCAGATCAGTTACCTTGATTGAACTTCCGCCGGTGACCGTCCTCGCCGCGCCGGCGGTGGGTGTGACCTCCCGTGTTCCCAGGGGCTACGTCATGCCATTAATGACTGAAATGCAGTCAACTATACACCATTTTGTTGCTAATTTGTTGAGAAACACGGTCGTGAAAGTTTGATATCGCTATCCTTCATAGATTCGCCAATATTGTCTAAGTAACTTGGAAAAAAAAATCATAGCGATTCCCCGAAATTTGACACTTGGCCTGCCATAACTGGGTCAATAATTGACCTATGTATGGGGAAAAATATACCACCAATCGCGAGTACTCGCTGAGAGCAATCGACTGGTCTTTATTGCGAAACGCTACGACGCTTAGCTTCGAAACGCCAGGGGGAGGGTCGAATCGACCCCCCTCCCCCCGCCAGGCCACGTTGAGAAAAATGTCCTGTCAGTGCGAGGGTTAGGTACCCCTCACACTTATAGTGTGTGGGGTCGAACGGACCCCTGTTTGGTTTTTCACAAATAACTCGCACAAAAAGCGGCCGGTCGCAACGAAACTTTCAGTGCTCTCGGGTTTTATTACTTTTACACCTACCCTGAAAATTGTATGACCCCTGACCCGAAAGACCTTTGATATGTGACGTCAGGGCTGCGGAGTCGATGGATTTTCGGCGACTCCGACTCCGACTCCGACTCAGGCTTTCAAAAACCAGCTCCGACTCCGACTCCGACTCCGGGCAGAATTGTCGACTCCGACCGACTCCAACTCCCGACTCCGACTCCGCAGACCTAGCAGGGCTGCGGAGTCGACAGATTTTCGGTGACTCCGACTCCGACTCCGGCTCGGGTTTCTAAAATCGACTCCGACTCCGACTCCGACTCCGGTCACAACTGTCGACTCCGACCGACTCCGACTCCGACTCCGACTCCGACTCCGCAGCCCTGTGTGACGTGTTTCTTGAGACCACGTTTGGCCGGAATCGCGATTCGGCGTAAGTCGGCTCACATTATTCGCACGTGTCCAGTTTTTTTTTTGTGGTTATAGACGTTCAAACATGTGAGATGGTGTTGGTCCCATGCATTATAGTGGGTGTGAAGGCCACGTGAAAGTGAGGTCATGGCTATTTAGCTTTGATGATCTTGTTTCACTTTTCGAGCATTACGTACGTTTTGCAGTGTAGTTGTTAGAGCTGATTTCGAATATTGCACCCATTTAAAAATCGATGAAGTAGTTGGGGCCTTCGTAGTTCGTAACATGCTGCGAAGCTGTCAGTGATGGTTGACATAACACCCACTATGGAAAGCCGGCACGATACATACCTACTGGTTGACCTGACCTGACCTGCCACCAATCGCAACCATACCAGTCAGGAGGCTCATAAACACCGATCGCCCGGCCGTCGCGCTTCGAACCAGGAATGTTATAACGGAAAGGCGTGCTCTCACCATCGCGGAGTCCAACGCTTGACCGACAAAGCTACGGAACGACTTATCCACTAACTTCAAATAACTGAAGGGAATTGTGAAATCATAGTAAACAAAGTGAGTGCAAGTTATTATTACGCGATTGTATCTTGGTTATCTCATCCGAAATCCACAATTTATTCCTGAATGACGATTAATATACATTTTTGAGTTTACTCCGTCATGTGAAGCAATACGAAGCAAGAGAGTCTGGTTTTTAACGGTTTAAGTTTGACCGTAAACAGTGGTAGGTATTAGGTATCAGGTAGCGGAGTGCCGGCCTCCAGGACTTGCACTTGACTGCCTAAAAATGATCGTTTTCTAGCGTCTAAAGACAGCTTATGAGAAAGATGGGTTATATATGTTAGATACGAGTACTTCAGCGTCTGTTATCGCTCCTCAGTTGTCGAAAAAGCTCATACTGAGGGCAGGGAAAAGTATATTGAGATCGGAAAACTCGAGACTGGCATCTCGCTAATCCAGATCGAAGTTCATCAGCAGACACAGCACACAAGAACAAGCTCCGCGGTCGATGCTCACAGCAGACTTTGATTGACTCTAGTACAGGCCGTAGGCGCCAGTCAGGCCCGCGTAGCCAGAGTAGAGGGCGGGGCGAGCGGCGTAGCCGTAAGCAGCACGGCCGTAGCCGTAGGCAGCGGGTGCCGCGTAGCCGTAGGCATAGCTGCTGTAGGCGGGGCTGCCGTAGCCAGAGTAGAGCGTTGACTTGTAGCCGGTGTAGGGAGCGGCGTAGCCGTAACTCTTGACGACGGGGGCGGCGGCGTAGCCGTAGCTCTTGACGACGGGAGCGGCGGCATAGCCGTAGCTCTTGACGACCGGAGCAGAGTAGCCGTAGCTCTTGACGACCGGGGCGGCGTAGCCGGCGCCGTAGACGGCGGGGGCGGCGTAGCCGTAGCCGGAGCCGTAGGTGGTGGCCACGGCCACCGACTCGCTCTGGTCCAGGTCGTCGGACGCGGCCACGGCGGCCACCACGGCCAGGCTGAGCACGGCGAAGAACTGAGAAACGAATCGAAAACGTATCTTATTTAGCTGTCGTCCCGAACCTCAGTTAGGTGCAGCCATGACGCTAATATGTCATTCAAAGGAAAGCAGAGACAAAAGGTAAAGTTAAATAGGAAATAAAAACCTCAAATATCGCATACAACACAAAATGGCTTGTTCTCTAACTTGACTTCTGCCATCTACTACAGCGCATCGCTAACAGCTCGCGCCAGCTCCACCAGCTCAGTTATGGCTGGAATCAGCTGCAGCTACCGTGGGACGTTCTGCTCACCTTGTTCATGGCTGCTGGCGTTGCGGAACTCAGCTGAGAACTGTGCCCACTCCACCAACCTCCCGGTTTATATACGCCCCCAAACAGGGGTCATTAGCGACCAGGCGCGGCCGCGCACCCGCCTCTAATGGTCGACATTGAACCAGCCGGGAATTGCAATAATAACGCTTGTTGCGTGACGCAGCAGATTACAGTGTGACCCTCCGAAGGCGGCGTCGACTAGGGGCGGAACTGAACCACCCGCCGTTCCCGATTGCGTCGCCGAGTGACGTCACAGACCGCAATACGTCACAGGTAGATCTGCGTCACGCGTCACGGACAAATATGCGCCACGCGGCTGGGTGATAAGGCGGTAACGAGGCGTTACTTAGTGGATGGGATGGACGTGTTATGTTTGTTGCTCATTGCGTGTGCCGGCTGCTGTTCACATACTACCGTAATGTGGCTTTGTACACGTATATAGTGTTTGTGTAAGACGAGAGAGAGAGAGAGAGAGAGAGAGAGAGAGAGAGAGAGAGAGAGAGAGAGAGAGAGAGAGAGAGAGAGAGAGAGAGAGAGAGAGAGAGAGAGAGAGAGACAGAGAGAGAGAGGGAGACAGAGAGAGAGAGAGAGAGAGGGAGAGAGAGAGAGAGAGAGGGAGAGAGAGAGAGAGAGAGAGAGAGAGAAGAAGAAGAAGAGAGAGAGAGAGATTAGGTAGAAAATGAGAAAAACCACATCACAAAATGGTGAAAGAAAACACCTAACGGCTGTGTTGGATGCATGTCTCCGAGCTCAGTTGGAGCGTAAGGTTGCATTGGCAAGCTTTCAGGTTCGAGTCTCCGCGGCGATTGATGCATGAGGCCCCTGACGAGTATGTACCACGTGCCAAGTGTAGAAGCAGCCACAGCCAGCTGAGGTAAGTATGCAGGACAGACCATGTCCTCCAAGCCTTGCGTTCGGCATCTGGAAAATGAGGGATAATTTACCGGGACCACTGGGATCATTCTGCGTTTTAGGCTGACACGGTGCACAATGGAAATGACAACGAATAAAAGAGCCATTACTGAAGCAAAAGCAATCTAAAAATGTGACTAATTGCATCGGTGGTCCCTGCAATACTAAATAGTCTAAATAGTTATCGGTGATCTTTGGATAATTATGCCTGATTTTCCGGATGTCGAACGCACGCTTCGTAGGTACGTTTAACCCTGGCATCCGCCTTCTTAGCGTGCATTCTGCATCCGGAAAATCGGGGAGATTATCGGGAGCAGCAAGAATTATCGGGGATCACGTTCGGTATTGCGAGAACAAAAATTATCCCCAACAATTATTCCTCCCTGGGGAGAATCTGCGGACCTGGGGCGGCTGGACGTTTTCTGTATTAGAGATGGGAGGTATTGTTGATAGTGGTGCTCAAACGGCTTGTACTTTTGATACTAAAAGATAAATTGTAAGATGCGATGACATATTGTGCGTGATGCAATATCATAAATAACTAAAGGTGTTTACAAGCTCAAAAAGCCAAAGTAAGTCAAATTACTGACTTTGACCGTCCAGGGATGACATCCGTGATGCCGAACGTCAAGTGAGGGATATTATCCCGTGGATATTTCTCCCCCAAAACAAGGCATACCGAACGTAGGCTGTCACCAATAATTTTCCAACCGATAATAGCCGTTTTCACGACGAGCTATCCGGCGAGTGCACCTTTTTGACCAAATCTGCACCTAATCTCTTTTACAGCAAATATCTTTATTTTGTGAATTTATTTCAGTGTTTTAATCGATGATGCCCTCTGATAATATGACAAAGCAGGCATATAAGCCGTTAGTGCAATTCTAGCTGATAGCTACTAAGAGACACACTGAACCTGATTTGACCCAATCTGCACCTGATCTGCACCAGATGGCCGTCGTGAAAACGGCTAATATCCAAAGGATAACATTTTCCGGATGTCGAACGCGCGCTTAATCTCCTGATCCCTATACCCGTAAGTTACCGTTCTGACAGAAAAGACCAGAACCTTCGCAGCAACTTCTGTTTGGGTTCCGACTTCGTCGTTCTCTGAGTTCATTGGCCCCAGTTTTAGCTTAAATAGCGGCAAAGTTGAGCGCATCTTATACTTATTGCATATATCAGCAGCTTACCACTATTATAACGTCACTTTAACGCAATAGACGCTAAAAGAACATTCATTCTGTATCTGCAGTGAAGAGGTAAATTCTCTAAAATTTGCGCTTGTAGAAGCTATGTTTGATGATACTTATGAACAAAAAAAAAATTGTAGAGACGAGTGACATTCTATATACAATAGTTAAGCATGCAACGGAAATATCCGCATGACAGGCCTCGCTGGCCGCGGAACGCTTAGGAGGCTCGCACAGGGGTAGGCGTGGTGTGTTTCAGGCATAATCACCTCAACTACTACCAAAACATAGGGCAATTACCATCACCTCGTCCTTGGCATCAAGTCCATTGCAAACCAAAACATAAATCAGCCCGTGAACAGTCTGTCGGTGTATGGGAAAACAGCGCTTAAGCGCCTGTGTATCAATGCCTTGAAGAACCAGGCACGCCTTCACTTCAACCCTGCAGTACGGTGCAATAAGCACCGTCGAGTTCTTTCAAACCAAATCAAAGCTGATATGCTGAACAGCAACGAACACCGGGGTAGCGCGGTGCACAAAATGCATGCATGCATGTAGCATTGAACGTACAAAATCAACTGCATGCAATGAAAGACAAGATACACGCATCGGATTCGGAGACTTCATGATGTCACACAGAATAACCGAGGCACTGCAGCTTGATATGTAGCAAAGTAACTTGAAGAAGACATTACGGAATACTGGAAGACTGCAGCCGCACACAGCAAAATAACACCTGGAAACTGCAGTGTCTCACAGCACGATAGTACCACGAGACTGCAGACACCCCATGCACCGATTCCAAACAAGAAACATCAGTTTGTGATTATCAGCAAACACAAATCATCATGCTGATGCTGCAATGTTATACACATACAAAATTAAAATGACGAGGAACAGAAGTTTCGGAAATTTCACTAATACTTTACTGTATGTAGCCTGTGACAAGCACGCACCATACAGCGTCATGAGACTGCAACGGCACACAGCACACTAGCACCAGGCGACTGCAATGAAACACAACAAGAAAACCACAGAACTGCAGTGTGATGCCCACATGCACCAACGCGGAGTACACCACCACCAAAGAAATGCAGTGGCGCATGGAACACTGAAACACGGAGACAAAAAAAAAAAAACACACGGATACCACAAGGACACACAACTTGCTAGCACCAGAGGAACGCAGTGACACAGAGTACAACAGCACAACGCACGAGACTGCTTTGGTGTGTATATTACATGAGTGTAACTAATAAGAAAGTGCTAGCCAAGAATGCAGCTTAGCCTATCTGCGAGCTAGTTTTTTTTACACAGAAAGCAGGAAGTGAGCGTGACTTCTCTACAAAATCAATCGCAGCATTATACAGAGTCTCTCTCAACTTGTATGGAATTTAGAAGAGCATCTAGAAACATTTTAGCTTTGTGCTGGTCATTCTGCCACCTTGTAAATGGCATGGAAAATTGGCAATTTGTATGAATAATGCTGGGAAAACCGTGCAGACTCTGGATGTGTTTATTTCTTCTCGAACCATTGCACTTGTGATTGCAGTGCCAGGATCCGGTATCATTTCCCACTCTCGGCTATAACGAGAAGGTTGAGGGAGCACCGTAATTGTGATTGCAGCTGTCCTGGGCGGCCGCGCCGAGCGCACGACCCTGAAGCCAGCGGCGTCAGGGCCACGGACAGTGCCGGCGGCCGCGCGCCCTGTGGGCCTGGCCGTGACAAAAATGACGCACACCACTCGATTTATGAGACTGGCACCAGCAAATTGTCTGGCCCTTCTGCAGCGTCACCAACACTCAGCGGATCGGCCACAATAGCTGGCCGTGCATGCCGGGCATTGGAGCTATTCTTTTCAGGCCGGTTCGAGATCATTTAGTTCTAAGTGGCTTGACGTCCGGTGTTGAATAGCTAAACCAATCGAACTGATGAAACTGGGGCATTCGTCCTTGAGAACACTTCCGCAACCAGACAGTGTTTGCAGCATTTCGTCAGAAAATGCCAGTAGCGCTTTTTGTCAGCCAAAAACTGACCCATGTAGAATAAACAAAGTGCCAAAAATGAATGATTACAGCTTCAATCAATCAATGATATGAATAATTACAGGTTCCACTTGGAACCTGGACAGCGTGAGTTGCCAAGTTTGAGCGAGCACTAATGAGGCCTTATGCAGTATATCACTGATGTTAGTTGTCGGACTTTCGTCCCCGTCTTGAGTTGAGATGTTCGCTTCACAACGTTACAGCCAGTTACTTCTCCGGCCATCGTCAGGTGTTCTTTAGCCCTTAGAAGGACCTGGATGTTGGTGACGTTGCACCGTACGCGTCATACCGTTCAAAAGCTTCTGTGGTCAGCGAGAATCGATCTGACGACGGCCGGAGAAGTAACCGGCCGAAACGTTGTGAAGCTAACATCTAAGACGGGGACGAAAATCCGACATCTAACATCAGTGATACCACCAACTCTTCTCAAGCATTACGAAGAGTTATACCATATCCAGTGTCCACCTAAAGCCATCATTTCTCCTGGTCGACTATATTTTTACTAAACAAAAATGTAGCTGAAAAAACGGTGAAATCTGTTCAAGCCTTACGAAGGGTTCTCTGACACCCGAATTTTAGTCTTCGAAAACGGTATTCTTAGAAACCTTGTTACAAACGTTACGGCATGCATTTCTATCGTCAAATAGTTGTTTTGAAGTAGGCTTTGTGAATTTCAAATATAGTCACCAATTCTTCAGGACTGAGCACTTTGATTGGGACCCGCAGGCCACTTATTTGAGCAGTGACTTGCAATAAATTCAAATGAGCTTGCTATTCGGTTAGGGAAAATATGATTGAATGCAGAAATAATTCTGGGCGTTTAATTAGTTACAGAATGAACCCAAATAGCCACCAATTCTAATGCATTTTAGAGCTAGAGGCACCAACAACACCCTCATCGTTTTCATTCGTGAACTATCATTATTGCAATTTCAATGCAGAAGCAGCGAGCTATGATTGATGGGTATGCACTATGCAGACATACTTTTTGATTTCTGACATTAATTCCGGCTCTCCGCTCTCTAGCGAACCTGTGCCCTGTTTTCGTCGATTTCTTCCCAGCATAGCATGAAAGGTAGCTGACGACAGCTATAGCTATAGTACTTGCAAAATAAATATCAGAGACAGCAGGTGCTTCTCTGATAAGGCCTTGTCCTTTCCTTTCCGACGGCGAGCAGCGAGCGGCAGGTGTCGCTGCCTGTGAGCGGGGTATAGAGTAGAGGGCTGTAGCAGCGAGAGCACGGACCGTAACCGACACCACAGGCTACCGGCTCACGATGAGGAAGGTAGATACCGGTCTGCGCTCTGACCCCAAAGTAATGTAATGTTGATTGAACTATTGCAAGGGTAGGCATGAAATCTGAGAGCGCTGGGCGGCTGGAGCTATGGCTGGAGATATTCATATGAATTGTGCACCTACTTATACGAAATGAATATTTATGAACATTTATGAAATGAACATTACCCTGCCAACATGGAGTTCGTACAAACCATTCGACTGAGTCGGCACTTCTGACTATGACCGACAGGCTGCTAGAGGGAATGGACGGCAGATAGCGCTCCTCTTTAAGCTTGACCTTTCCAAGTGTTTTGATACGCTTCCCCATGACTGCCGGAAGTTCATTATCTACCGAGAAGGAGGGTCATCAACTTATCCCACGGCGACAGAATGTTTCGGTAAATAAAGTTCGCTCTTTACGTCCGGCAAGCAGGCCAAGGCCCCAGGCCCCAAAGCCCATCGGTCTGGGACTATTGCGCTATTGCGCTACCTAAAAAAAACTGGATATTATTTGCTAAGCCATCGCGCTCGAACGAGAAAAAAAAAACGGGGAAACGGAAGAGTAAAATATTGCAAATTGCAATGAATAATAAAATCTAAACAGATGACCAAACTATGTAGATGCTAGTGCAGCGGAATCCACTTCAAAATTGCAACCGTTATGACTTTTAAAATACAGAGATTTCGTTCCTCTGCTTCTGAAAACTGTTTCGCTCGGTAAAAAAACATCCTGAAAAACAGCGTTGTGGAACAGAGAAAGAAGCTGACTCCATCTTTGGTCATTGCCTAGAATAGCCCAGCTTAAGTTAAACTTATGTTTCTAATGTCTATTATAAGCACTTCTTTATTTACTTATTCCAAACCTTATAACTGGAAGGATTCCCAAAGACGGAGACCCCACGAAACAGAGCTTGTTGTATTGGCCCTGCTGTTAACCCTGCCTTCAATTAGAGTTCAAAGAGCCCATTGGCTCAGTCTGTCGCCAATGCCCGAGTAAGTGAGATGCTGCTCCTCCAACACCCGCAGACCACCGGATTGGAGATGTCAAACGGATACCACCTTTTTGGTATACCGATACCAAACCGATACCAATTTAACCCGCGCCCGGCTGGGGGTCCTGGATTTCCACGCCCTGCTGGGGGGGGGGGGGTGTTTGAACACCCCCCCCCTTGTAACTCGGCTCCTGGGCCACGTAGCGATACGCAGAAGACGGCGTTCGAAAGAGCGTCAAAAATAATGACGAAATCACTTCGGTCAATTTTTTGGTCAGGTCAAAGGTCAGGTCACCAGAGGTCATTGAAGGCAAAATTTCGCCGATTTCCAGGTCGAATGTCGAAAATTTCCAAGAAGCCAACGCATAACTCGGGAACCAATAGAGCTACAGCGCCGCAGAAAAGCGCATTCGATAGCCCTATTAACGCCCTTTCTGAGTAATTCTTTCAGATTTGACCTAACGTCATCCGTTTTGCCTGCAGGGGGCAAAAACTGCAAAATTAGCCGATTTTTTCGGAAACAGTTTTTCTGCAATAACTTTTGACCCAAGCCTTGTACGAGCTTACTTTTACCGGCATCGTGTTCCTCTCGTCAAGACGCATCGAATGAACTATAACTTGACCTTGAAAGGTCAACTTGAAAATTTGACCTCAGGTCAAGGTCATGACCTGACCGGAAAGGGTCATGTTGCATATCAGTCGATCCGTATCGTCGAGCTGAACACATCTAAGGCGTTTTCATCGCTCTAGCATGCCTCTATCAAAAGTTATTTGCGAAAAACTTTTAGATACCATTCGTGACCTAAGATGACCTCAGGGCATAAACAAGGGTCACGGACACTATTTTCATGTTCCGTGTGTCTAAACCACTTGTAATTCGGTGTTTGGGAGTGTTTATAATGTCTTTCGTCCAAAAGAGGCGCATTTCAATTTTCTCCCATTGACTTATAATGGGGAGGTCGCAAAATTGACCTGACCTTAGGTCACCGATATCAAAATTCTGAGATATACATTTTGTACATGCCATTGCTCTTAGCAATCGCTGAAAGTTTCAAAGCGATCAGTCACTCGGTGTAGCTATGACAGACATTGCAACTTTTTATGAGGTGAGGTCACTTCAAGTGCCCTGGTGACCTGACCTTGAATGACCTTGGTCTGAAATTTTCACAACATGTGTAGAATTGATGTATGATAAGGTGTACCAAAAACGGCGGCGCTCCGCGCCGCCGTTTTTGATATATTCGCGAAAAACCACAAGGGGGGGGGGTGTTCAAACACCCCCCCAGCAGGGCGCGGGTTAATATTTGGTATTTCAATCCTAATGCGATTGGTATTTTGTTGGTGTTATGAACCCTAACTAATGTATAAGAGGCTGATAAATTGGTAAAAAGTTGGTATTTTCCTCATGTTCCCAAGTTGGTTCGGTTTCGGTATTTCCTCACGGTTTTGGTTGGTATTTGGTTTGGTATCGGTATTCCGATTTCCTGTACCTGACATCACTATACACTGGATACAGCACCGGTCGGCACACCGTCGCCCGGAAGTGTCGTACGGACGACGACAGTTGGCGGCGTGGTGACGGACCGTCAGCGGACGGACACCTCTGACGGACGGCGCCGCGCTGACCACCGGCCAGACAGCTGACACCCGTCGGCGGTCAGAACCACCGGTCAGACAGCTGACACCCGTCGGCGGTCAGAACAGACCTCAGGAATGGCGGCGGCACCGAGCATAAATCATCAGCTTGTTTATGGTGGTGTTGGAAGACAACGTCTCTGGCTCCAGAGTCAGATCTTACTCAGTTCAGTTCGTTTAGTTTCTTTATTTGAACCTCTGAAGTATTTAGGACGATATACGCCCGAAAGACATTCATTTCAGCATTTGATGGAACTCCGAATGCTTTAAACAGCATATCTTAATTACATATCTTAGATGTCACTCCAGTGAAGCACATATGATCTTCATCCAACATTCAGAAGACATCCAAACACGAGATTACCGATCGATTCAATGGTATCGCTCGCTCCGACCACAACGCCCTGTTCTCGGTGGGTGGACGGCCACTAAGTGATGGCACCGGAGCTGGCTATCTCACCGGACCGGTGCACCGGCGGTCCGGTCACGTCTGCCATCTGCCGCGCCGCAGTGACGCCGCCGTCGGGCCCGCTACGTCGGCCTCGGCGCGCGCGGGGCTGACCGTCAGAGCCGCGCACGGCGCCGAACCCGCCAGGCGTCGGCGACGTTTGGTGCAAGGTGGGGAATGGGGATATAAGAGAGCGGTGGCTCTTCGTCGCTGCAGGCCGATATAGCAAAATGTGATCTCAGATAAAGTCCAAGCAAACACTTTGTAGCGTCGTCTCTCAGCTCGGCCCGTCCAGCTAGAGATGACCTTCAGAGTAGAGATGTATTGGGCGACCAAACGGCAGGACGGCACAGCCAGGACTGCATAGCGCGCCAAAAGGCACACGTGACATAACTACTGTATAGAGGGCAGCACACACTACCCAACACCACCCCCTGCTAAATAAGCGCCCAGCTACCGAACACAAGCAAAACAAACAGAAACGTAGCCACTGATGTGCATATGTACGACTATCAAAACACTAACCCACCACCAAGCGGTCGGGCTCACGTCGCACCCGCGACGAGCGCCGCAAGACCGGCACCGCATCCGAACACTCGGCCGGCGACGCAGTGTCCGCGCCGCGCACATCGCACGTGCCACGTGTCGGAGTCTCACGTGCAGGCACCCCGGCCGGCCCAGGGGAGTCGGGCGGCGGCGGCCGCTCAGCCTCGGGCGGCGGCGGCCGCCCAGCCTCCTCCGGCCCCGGAGACGGCGCCACCACCGCAGCCGCCGGCACCGAACCCGTCGCCCCCGCCGACCCGCTCGCTGACGGCCCAGCGGCCGGCGCCGGCAGCGTCCCGCCCATGGCGGCGTCCAGCGGCGTCCTTGCGCGGTCAGGCCCGGCGATGTCCTCCGGTGTCACCCCGCGCCCAGACTGCCCGGCACGCAGCAGCTGATCGGCGTGACGGCTCCAGCAGGTGTCCCCGACGTCCACCTCGTAGGAGACAGGTCCCGTCTTGGCAGCGATACGGCCCCTCCGCCACTTGGGTCCAGAGAAGCTGCGAGCCCAGACGTCCTCGCCGATGCCGAACCCGCGCAGCTCGCCGCCAGCTGTCTCCGCCATCCGCGCCTGGTAGTCGACAGCCGTCTGCGCACGGTCGGGGCGAAGAAGATCGAGCCGGGTCCTCAGAGTCCGGCCGTACAGCAACTCCGCCGGCGACCTCCCCGTGGAAACCTGCGGAGCATTGCGGTAAGACATCAGAAATCTGGCCAGACGCGTCGCCAGACTCTGACCATCCTGGATGCTCGCTTTCAGGCTGTTCTTTACAGTTTGAACTGCTCTTTCCGCTGCGCCGTTACTGGACGGATGGTACGGAGCGACTTTGATGTGACGTACACCGTTCATCATCATAAACTCTGACATCTCACGAGAAGTAAACTGTGGTCCATTATCTGACACAACTTGCTTTGGCAGACCCAACCGCGCGAACAAAGACCTCAGTTCATCGATGGTACGCTCGGCGGACACAGTTTTCATAGGGATGACCTCCGACCACTTTGAGTAGCTGTCATGGGCCACAAGAAACATGCTGCCCTGAAACGGCCCAGCAAAGTCGATGTGAACCCGTTCCCACGGGCCCTGGGTGGGTTCCCACAGGTGCAAACTTGCCTTTGGAGGCGCCGCGCGTTTCTCAACGCAGGACCCGCAGACTCTGGCCAGGCTCTCCAGCTCGGTGTCGAGTCCGGGCCACCAGACATACCTTCTGGCCAGCTGCTTCATCTTCCCGGATCCCAGATGTCCAGCATGCAGCTCCTGCAACACTCTGTTGCGCATTTTTGTGGGCACAACCACCCTTCCGCCCCACAGTAAACAGTCCCCATCCGTAGAGAGCTCAGTAGAGCGCTGTTTAAATGCTCTAAACTCGGGCTCCACAACAGAGGGCCATCCCGAACGAACATACGTCAGAACTCTCCCCAGAGTGGAGTCTCGTCGGGTGAGCGTCTCCACCTCCTGGGCCGACAGAGCTGGTCCTTCCTCCTCCCAGTGCCGTACCAGGTACACCTCTTCCTCTTCCACAGAGTCTCCGTCGGCTCCAACCTGCGGCAGTCGCGACAGAACATCAGCCAGCCCCATGTTCTCAGACTTCCTCAGCTCGACCTCGTACGAGAACGCCGCGAGCTGAAGGGCGTATCTCTGCATACGCGCAGCTGACAGTGCCGGGAGCTCTCTCTGTGGGTTCAAGATGTGAGACAGAGCACGGTTGTCGGTCACGAGATGGAAGTGCTTACCGTACAGGTACTGGCTGAATCTTCTGACACCGAAGGATACTGCGACCGCCTCCTTCTCTACCATGGCGTACTTCTGCTCCGTCGCTGTCAGCGTCCGCGAAGCGAAGCACACCGGTCTCTCCGTCCCGTCTGGAAGCACATGGACGAGAGCTGCTCCAACGCCAACGCTGCTTGCATCAGTGACGAGCTTGAGAGGGAGGGTCAGGTCAAATCTCATCAGCACACTTCCACTTGTCAGCACCCTCTTTACCTGGTCCAAAGACGACTGGCACGCTGCCGTCCAGCGCCATACCGCCCCCTTCTTGAGCAGCGCGTAGAGCGGCGCCAGCATCGAAGCCAAGCTGGGGACCAGGCGCTGGTAGTAGTTCACTGAACCCAGCAGCGCCCTCAGCTCGGTGACGTTCCTCGGCTCGCGCATGCCGACCACTGCTGCCACCTTCTCTGGAACAGGCTTCAACCCGTCTGCAGAAATGATCCACCCCAAGTACTTGACCTCTCTTATGTTGAACTCGCACTTCTCCCTCTTGAGTCTAGCCCCGTGCTCTTTCAGCCTACCCAGAACCCTGTCAAGGCGCCTCAGGAGGTCTGCTTCGTTCTCACCCGTCACCAACAGGTCATCGAGATACGCAACACAACCATCAATGCCCTCCAAGATCTGATCAATAGCTGACTGGAAGATCCCACAACACTCACTGATACCGAAGGGCAGCCGGTTCATGCGCAGCCTCCCGATGTGAGTGGTCACCGTTGTGATGTCCTTGGAGTCTGCCTCCAGCTCCTGCTGCAAGTAGGCGTCTCGCAGGTCCAGCCTCGCGAACACCTTGCCCTGGACACCTGCGAAGACCTCCTCCGGCGTCGGAGTGGGATGTCTCTGCGGCACGATCTGGGGGTTGACGGTCAACCTGTAGTCAGCACAGAGACGTACGCCATCTGCCTTCGGAATGGGGACGAGCGGAGTCCCCCATCCCGAGTTATGACTACTGTCAACCCTCTCCGCAATCCCCTCCGAGATCCAGCGGTTGAGCTCCCTCTCCACAGCAGACCTGAGAGCGAAGGGGACTGCCCTAGCTGGGTAATAGACCGGTTGGGCCCCAGGTTTCAGCTGCAGACGCGCTCTCACGGACAGCTTCCCCAGCTCCTCCTTGAACACATCAGCGTGCCGCTGCAGCACCTGGTCTAGCGACAGGTCAATCGTCTTTACCTGTGCAGGTGACTTCAGGCCCATCTGAAGTGGACCGATCCATTCTCTCCCCATCAGAGGCTTGTGAGGAGGCAGCTTGCTGACGACCAGCCGAAGCATCTTCTGCTGTCCACGCAGCTCCACGCTCACGTCAGCCTCTCCTGCCAACGGGATCTGCTGGCCGGTGAACGACGTCAGCACCAGCTGGCTCGGTCTCAACTTCAGCCCTGGGACGAGAGTCTGATCACTGACAATAGTGACAGGCGAACCAGTGTCAACAACAAACTCAATGTTTGCGCCATTCACGAGGAGTTCAGCTGTCGGGGCTCCAGCTACACTCCCTCCTCCCATTTGGACGTTCCACAGGCCATCAGGCTCAACAGACAACATACACTGGGTCTGGTCAGCAACCTGTCTCACCTGACCCCCGTGTCCACCGCGTCCTCCGCCTCCAGACGGCTTCCTTCCAGGGCAGTCGCGCTTCAGGTGCCCCGGCTTTCCGCACTGGAAACATGTCATTTTTGCACCAGACGGACACAACGCCTTTCTGTGACCGACCTGACCACATTTGAAACATTTCCCACGAAATTCCTTCACGGGCCCTCCGGTATGACTACCATCACCCGATCTCTGTCTCCAGTCAGCTGACTTACTTGCATCCTGGCGGATAGCTTGAACCTGAGTCGCTCCTGCTCCACCCTGAACCAGCGACCCCAGCTGCCGTACGTCCTGGTAGACCCTGGCTGCGCTCCTGATGTCCATCAAAGTCAGGTCGTCTCCCTTCTCCGCTGCCTTCAGCAGAAGCTTCTCCCGTAGCTGGCCAAAGCTCCCAGCTACGCACCGGTCACGAAGCTCCCGTTCCTGCTCTGCAACGGAAAAACCACATCGGCGCCCCTGAACACGCAGCCTGCCCAGAAACTGGTCAAATTCTTCCCCCGGCTGCATGCACATGCTGTGAAATGTCATGCGCTCAGCGATCACATTACGACTGGGTGACAGGTACGCTGCCAACTTCCTTTGCAACATTCAAATGCATCGGGCACGGTAACAGCTGGGGCAGGCAGGGTGTCATAAACATCGGCGATATCGGGCCCCAACAGGTGCAGTAACACGGCACACTTCCTCTCACTCTCTGTGATATTCAAGGCAACCAAGTACCGCTCTACACCCTTTGACCATCTCTCAAAATCCTCACCGGTTCTGTACGGCTCCACTGCAGGCAGCTGCAATGCCATCTTGATCGCGCAGTACCACCGGCCGCACAACCACCCACTCTGACCAGCCGACCTCTCCCTACCTGCCAGACGGGTCTGCGCGACCCTCCGCCCGGTCGCCTGTGCCCCGCGGCTGGTCGTTCACCGGTCGCCGACCGCACTGCTGAGCCGTTCACTGGCGCCCCGGCCGGCCCGCCACTCAGCCGGTCGCTGACAGCGCCGCGGAGCCGTTCACCGGCGCCCCGGCCGGTCCGTCATGCAGCCGTCGCTCGCCGCCAGGTCGCTCCGTCCGCCGGTGCCGCAGCCGTCGTCGCTGATGACGGCTCCCTCTGCTCCCCGCAGATCCGAAGACTCGTCGCCAAGTGTAGCGTCGTCTCTCAGCTCGGCCCGTCCAGCTAGAGATGACCTTCAGAGTAGAGATGTATTGGGCGACCAAACGGAAGGACGGCACAGCCAAGACTGCATAGCGCGCCAAAAGGCACACGTGACATAACTACTGTATAGAGGGCAGCACACACTACCCAACACACTTGTCATCGCGTACTTGAACAAATTTTCTACGTTGAGATACACCAAGATTACCACCAAGCCAAGCCGGAAAGCGGAGGGCGTGGAGGCATTTGGCACCATCTGTTCCATTGCCGCGGGCTATAGCTGTAGTGGTGACTGGGGCAGGAAGGCAATTCCCCCACAACCGCCGACGTCCTCTACCAACAGAAGGCCGGATCTTGTGTGGAATCCTCACTCATCAAGTTATAAGGGACCCGAATAACATTGAATGAAATGCACTGAACTGGAAAAGAGAATGTCTTACAGTGGAAGATTCTAGTGGTAGGTATATAAAACAAAAATAAATGCATTTGGTTGGTAGAAACATCATAAAGGCGTATGCCAACATGGAAACATGAAAACCCAACACGAAAACATGAAAACCCAACACCCAACACCCAAGGGACTGTAAACAAACTCAGAAAATCACCAAAGAACCGCAGACTGAGATCGAAGATGAGCCTGAACCTACATTACAACTCAACGTGCCAAGAAATACCGTTGAGAAATTCATTTCAGCCTGCCAGAATAACACAGCCAGAAACATTCAAGATTATTAGTTTTCGAAGGAATCAGCGACTTCTACTCGACTTCACGACCTCTTCACGCCTCACGTTTTTGTTTTTACTTTTTTTCTGTTTTAGGGCCCTGGTGATATCCTTTTCGGTATCCTTGCACAGGCTGTTGATGTGCGCAGCGCCTGTGGCAGCAGCAGCACTCACAGTCCTGTTAACAATTGCTCAACTACCCTTATCCTTTCCGTCACATTCCATAGTAATTTGTCTCATATCCTTCATAATCACCTCGGCAGAATAGCCACAGCACCTACTTGTGGAGTCGTTGTATGTCTAAATAAAATACTCTATGCGATTTTCATATTGTTCCACCTCGAATAATAAATGAATCCAGGCATGCGAAAAAATATTTTCAGCAACATATTTTATGAATGATCTAATACAGGGAACGAATAGGCATTTTAACTGGGCGGATTGTTTCTCAACAGCCTAATGAAGGAGATACGGAAAATAGTTGGAGACTATTGTTTAAACCCAATAATAGCATAAAACCTGTTTGCAGATCCAACTCTACCTCGGTCACCCCGGAAGTGAACTCCATTTGCGTGGTACCACCTCGGTTCCGGTTTTAAGTGGCAGTCTATAGTCCGGAGCAGAGAGTCCATAGTCTATAGTAGTATATCTATAGCATTCTGTAGTCCTGGGATGACCAAAGAGGGGACAACAGGATCATAAATATAATGAGTCGGATGGTGTTTTTTTTTGCGAAATTTTATTCAACAAGCGTAACCGCAATGTGGTCGCATCAAACCATCCCTCTTACCATAGGGGATGGTGAAAGGTGTCAAACACAAGGCCAAGATTGTAGACCTGACATGAAAGAGGCGAGAGAGGGTTAGAATTAACAAAAGTTTTCCCCCATTTACCCTTGCACTTATTTCAAGCATTACAGCCTTGTGGCAGCCGCAGACGAGGGGCAGTTTTACCAATTTTGAATTCGGAAATAAGAACGTTTTTGCACCTATTTTACTACCAAATTCTAGTCGATTGAATTATTGAATATCTGCCAACTTAATATCGCAATACGTGATTTATTTGTTTTATTTTATTTATTTATTTATTTGTTGCACAATAATTTATTTTATTTACTTGTTTATTTATTTATTTATTTACTTATCTATTTATTTATTTGATTGATCGTTAGTAAATAAAGTGGTGCTTCAATAGTTGCTTTTAATACGGCTTTGGTAAGACCCCTTCCCCATCGAGGACCGTGCAGGTCATATTACAGGGTCGTGGTATGCGAGGATATAACGGGGAGACTATGGCTCGCGCTGATTCGACCACCGACTGGTAAATACGCCGCAGATACTGAGCCCATCCAGTTCGAACAGACGCATGCCGGCGGAAAGGCTATCCAGCCGTTTAAATGGTCTTTAGGAAGCTCATACTTGATCTGTCATTACTGTTACTCGAATTAAATCCAGGGGCGGTCGCAGACTTGGAGTTTGGGGGGGCCAACTTGGCAAAGGGGCCCCTGCGCTGACCCGGGGGGCCCGGTGCTAGCTTAAAGGGGCCCACGGGCGTAGTGCACGGGTGCAGAAATCCAGGCCATGGCCGGTGAAGCGGAGGGGGGGGGGGGGGTAGGGAGCGGCATCCGAGCGGAGGCTCATTTCGAAATGCGAGCTTTGAGGGTGTACCATGTCGAAAAGGTGCCGATAAGTGCATTTTGAAGCATTGATGTCAATAATTCACGCAACTGTGAATGGACTACCGCAAAAGTAAAGGCTAACTTTCCCATTTTCTAAGATTATCGTGCTAAAAACTTTTGACAGTGGGTCATCGGTATCTGTTCACTGATGTGTTTCGTTTCATCTTTTTTGTTTTTACTTGAGCACAAATGTATGTTTTGAAGACCATTACAGTAGCAAATGCTTCGAAAGATGGATAGTGGGCAAAATATCCTAAATTTGTTGTTCTGCATGGAAAGTAGTGTTGCTGAGAAAAGGAGGTTTTGTTCCAGATTATTGTGGATGCAGAATGCATTGTCTGCACCCACTGCAGAATTATTGTTGGTGCAACTGAGCCCACTGCACACATGGTTCCTACACTTATGGGCCCATCGATAGCGCTTCGGCGATACCTATCGCCTAGAGGCTGCAATGGGGCCCTTAGAGTACGGTGTCAGACCCCCCAGAGGCCGGCGTTGGACCCAAGGGTCAGCGAAGGGCCTCAAAGACCCCAGGTAGGGCCCCAGAGGCTGATGTGGGCCTTCAGAGGCAAGTGCGTGACGCCCAAAGGTAAGGCTTGAGCCCCCCCCCCCCCCCCCCCAGAGAACATAATAGGGCCATCAGTGGCCGGTGTAGAGACCTCATAGGCCAGTTTAGGCCCCCTCAGAGGCTAGTGTGGGGCCTCAGGTGTCGGTATGAGGCACATAAAGACCGTTATGGGTCCTCAGAAGCCGGCATCGATCCTTCAGAAGCCAGTACGGGGCCCTCAGAGGCACATAAGGGTCAGTTTGGGTCCCAGAGACAGAAATGGAACCATCAGAGGCCGTTGTGAGACCTTTAGATGCCAGCTTGGGCCCTTAGGGGCCAGTTTAGGGCCCTCAGAGACCAGTACAGGGCCTGCAAAGGGCAGTTTGAGACCATCAGAGACCGAATTGGGCACTCAGAGGCTAATGTGGGTCCTTACAGGCCAGCATGGAGCCCTCAGAGGTTAGCGTGGGGCCCTAAAAGACCGACATGGGTCGGCGTTGAACCCCAGAGGCCAGTAGAGGGCCCTCAAAGGCCAAGATGGGCCCTCAGAAGCCGATGCTGACCCTTAGAGGCCGGCATCAGGTCTTCAGAATCCAGTGTGTGGGAGGCCTCAGAGGCTAATGTGAGCCCTTACAGGCCAGCATGGGGCTCTCAAAGGTCAGAATGGAACCCTAAAAGACTGGCATTGGCTGGCGTTGGACCCCAGAGGCCAGCAGAGGACCCTCAAAGGCCAAGATGGGCCCTCAGAGGATGATGCGGGCCCTTAGATGTCGGCATCGGGTCTTCAGAATTCAGTGCGGGGCCCATAGAGGCTAATGTGTGTCCTTACAGGCCAGTATGGGCCATCAAAGGTCAGTGTGGGGCCCTAAAAGACCGGCATGGGCCGGCGTTGGACCCTAGAGGCCAGCGGAGGGCCCTCAAAGGCCAAGATGGGCCCTCAGACGCCGATGCGGGCCCTTAGATGTCGGCATCGGGTCTTCAGAATCCAGTGCGGGGGCCTTCAGAGGCTAATGTGTGTCCTTACAGGCCAGTATGGGGCCCTTAGAGGTCAGTGTGGGGCCCTAAAAGACCGGCATGGGCCGGCGTTGGACACCAGAGACCAGCGGAGGGCCCTCAAAGGCCAAGATGGGCCCTCAGACGCCGATGCGGGCCCTGAGCGGCCGGCATTGGGTCTTCAGAATCCAGTGCGGGGGCCTTCAGAGGCTAATGTGGGTCCTTACAGGCCAGCATGGGGCCCTTAGAGGTCAGTGTGGGGCCCTAAAAGGCCGGCCTGGGCCGGCGTTGGACACCAGAGACCAGCGGAGGACCCTCAAAGGCCAAGATGGGCCCCCAGAGGCCGATGCGGGCTCTTAGAGGCCGGCATCGGGTCTTCAGAATCCAGTGCGGGACCCTCAGAGACACTTAAAGGCTAGTCTTGAGACTCGAGAGACAGAAATGAGGCCACCAGAGGCCGGTGTGAGGCTCTCAGACGCCGGTTGGGCCCCTGAGGCCAGTTTAGAGGCCCTCAAAGGCCAGTGGAGGGCCCTCAGAGGTCAGTGTAGGACCCTCAAAGACTGGTATGGGAGCTGTTAATAGCTGGCGTGGGTTTCTCGAGCCTCGTGACAATCGAATACGGGCCAGGGCCCCATACGGCCATGGGGGCCCATCGGTTGTGGGGGGGGGGGGCAAATGATATGATGGCCCCCCTGATTTGCCTTTGGGGGGGAAACCATGGCCCTGATGCCCCCCCCCCTGCGACCGCCACTGATTAAATCAACGTTGTAGACTGTAGTTTTGACTGTGTCAACGGTGCGCTCCAATTTTAGACGAACATTTCGTTTCCATGGGATTGCTCGATCGTAATTATTGCAGAATCGGATATTTTCAGGTGAAGACAAACCTTTATAACGGTTTGTTTATCTCAGTTCAGCTGAACTACAGGAGCGGACACAGTTCGGTTCGAGCTCCGGTTGCCGAGTGCGATCAGCGTACTGCGGGAGGGGGCGTGGCTTCGGCGGTGAAAGTGCCACACCCGTGACGAAACGCGGCAGGTTTCTGAGTCTGCTCAACGTCTCAGAGCATTGCTCACAGCCTCTGGTAGCTCAGTTGGTAGAGCGGTGGACTGTAGCGGGTTGCAGGCATCCATAGGTCGCTGGTTCAAATCCGGCCCGGAGGACGTTTTGACATTTCAGTCACATGAAAACACTCACTCAACTGTGAACTCGCATGAACGTATAAGGATAGAGCTACATGCAAACTCAGGGCCTTTTACCCGATACCGCCGTCGCTAAACAGGTTCCGTTTTTGTTTTGTCGGTTTTTCCTTACCTTCTTACACACCTTCCATGCTTTCATTGCGTTTTGGTTACGCTTCCATTGTAATGCATATATGTTGGTAGTATCTTGGAAGCATCAACGAATGCTTACAACTTTGACTACTAAAGTGATCATCGGTCTACGGGGGAATTTCGGCACAACTCAACTTGTTTTTATTTTATTTTTTTATTTTTTTGAGTGAGGTTTTCCGGTTAAATAAGATCATTATTCATTAGTGAAATCTAGGAAGATAGACAGATCTGTGCATTGATCTGAGTGAGGGATCTGCTTGATGGATGATACATGATCAATGTATGTTCCTCTAAGTGAATTTCAAAGCAAACGACAGAATAGGGTCTATAATCCCATCGGATCTTACATATAAAATATTCACGATCTATGATCTCATAAGATCTGACAACAAACCATGGGATCTCAATCTAGGAATATATGGGATCTCAGGATCTATGATCCAAGTGGCTTCTACCATATGCGGCTTGTTAAACCACGTTTCGATGTGATTTTATGTCAATAATTCCCACAAAACTATGAATTGTGATGAAAAATCACATAATATTTCTGAAGGCTGAAATAGAACCATTGCGAATAGCAACAAGTGATCCTTGACTATTCATGTCCACAAAAAGTGAGCAAAGATCTATGATCACATCGGATCTCAAGACAAAAGAATAAATCTGGATTTTGATCCCAATGAACCTCTAGAAAAAATGGGCTCATATCTATGATCCCAAATGATCTCTAGACAAATCAGTATCTATGATTCCATTGGATCTGTAGGATCATATTCCAGATCCTATTCCTCGGATCTGTGCACATGTCTGATGATGAAATACAGCGGAGACCCACCGTTTGCAGCGCCATTCCAAGACCTTCCCGGCGGGACAGCAATACCACACTGAAATAGCCCATTAGAATGTGCTTGTTTATTGTGTAATGCCAAGATAACTTCTCGATTAAGACAAAGCTATAACTCAAAACGTCCTCCGGGCCGGATTTGAACCAGCGACCTATGGATGCCTGCAGCCCGCTACAGTCCACCGCTCTACCAACTGAGCTACCAGAGGCTGAATGATTTACTTCGAGACATTGCCCGGACTCAGAAACCTGCCGCGCCCTGCCACGGGTGTGGCCCCTTTCACCGCCGAAGCCACGCCCCCTCCCGCTGAACGCTGGTCGCACTCGAAGTCCGGAGCTCGTGCACGAATGAGCCGGCTCCTGTAGCCCAGCTGAACTGACAGACATGAAGAGGAGGAACTATTGGGGTCCTCCTGTAGGCAATGGAAGATACTTGACCCCGAATAATCCTCGCGCCTTTCATTTGGAGCGTGTTCCTGCAATGTGACCATTGACCACTCGGGCGGCTAAATGTCAAGTGTCCTGTTCCATTGAGAACCAAATGGTCTCATCGGCTTTGGTGATCTAGTCCGTCCAATCCTTTTATCCCACGGTCTGAAATGGTCTACATAAATTAAGCAAAATGGCGTTACCCAGCAAAGCTAAATTAAAATGTCGGGTTGACCACCGTACCGAATTCAAATTAGGTTGCCATCAAACGAATTCGAACAATGAAGCCAGTGCCACCTTAGAAGTTAGACAGAGCTGTATCGGTGCTCAATGAGAGCGTTATTTTTAGGTAAGAATTTATGGAGCTGAAAAAATTCATATGCGTTTTGTGGTTTTCTATTGTAGCGCAGCTTAAGGCCATAACGTTTGTTTGTTTGTGTTGTTGGGTTAGGCTCTTTCGGTCTGACGAGACCATTTCAGAGCCGGAAGGTTGATAGGAGTTAGGGGGAGACATTAGTCTAGGCGGGCATCCTAGCAAGTCATCTGTGCTGAGCCCATCCAATTAGACAGGCCACCCAGCTCACTGATACTCGCTGCACCCGGATACGGGCGCGCTCCTATGGGAACTTCCCGCATGGGATGCATGTCCCTCCGTGACTGGGTTTGCGCGGCCACTGCACTGTCTCATCGAGGCACTCCTACCTCAAATATCTCCTAACTCAATAGGATAAAGTTGTCCTTAGCCAGCGCAATCCACCAGTTGGTTGGTTTACTCAGTCCAATGTTTTCACGTTTTTTTCTTATTCCTTGACCCAGAAAAGGTTTCAACAGCGAAAAATGGAAGTATTTTGGAATGGGGCGCCGCATTCATCTCGTGAATAATCTTTTTCGTCATAGATGTATCAGCAATTTTTTAGGATAAAGTCGTCATTCGATGAAAATCTGGAGAATCGTTTCAGAACCCAAAGACTAAATCAAGCTACACATGCAAACGAATCTCGGCACACTTGCAAACGAATTTTCGAGTTCAGCTGATGTTTGTTTGTTTTGTTTTGTTGGGTTAGGCCCTTTCGGTCCAGTTAGACCATTTCAGAGCCGGGAGGATGATAGGATATAGGGGGAGACATTGGTCTGGGCAGGCACCCTAGTGAGTCGCCGGGGCTGAACCCGTCCGAAGACAGGCCACCCAGCCCCAAGGCACTCACTGCACCCGGCTACGGGGTGCGCTCCCTCGGGAGCAGCGGTGCCGCTCCAAGGGAGCAGCCCGCATGAGATAAAGTTGCCTGTCCAGCCCGGAAGGGGGTGGCGGTGTGGAGGAGAAGGATTTCAGTATCCTGAGGATAGAATCACGGAACGGTGAGTTCAGCTGACAGTCAGTGTGAGTTTGATACGCAACGCTCGAGCTCTGACTGTCGAGTGCGATCAGCGTACTGCGGGAGGGGGCGTGGCTCCGGTGGTGAAAGTAACCACACCCGTGACGAAACACGGCAGGTTTCTGAGCCTGTCCAACGTCTCGAAGCTTCGCCCACAGCCTCTGGTAGCTCAGTTGGTAGAGCGGTGGACTGTAGCGGATTGCAGGCATCCATAGGTCGCTGGTTCAAATCCGGCCCGGAGGACGTTTTGACATTTCAGTCACATGAAAACACTCACTCAACTGTGAACTCGCATGAACGTATAAGGATAGAGTTATATGCAAACTCAGAGCCTTTTACCCGATACCGCCGTCGCTAAGCAGGTACCGTTTTTGTTGCGTGGGTACTTTCTTACCTTCTTACACACCTTCCATACTTTCACTGCGTTTTGGTTACGCTTTCATTGTGATACATATATGTGTTGGTAGTATCTTGGAAGTATCAACGAGTGCTTGTAACTTTGGCTTGAGTGATCATTGGTCTACGGGGGAATTTCGATGGCACACATCAAATTGTTTTTATTTTTCATTTTGGCTGAGGTTTTTCGGTTAAATACGATCATTATTCATTAGTGAGCTATGGGACCATAAACAGACCTGTGCAATGTGCATGGATCCGAGTGATGGATCTACATGATGGATGGTGCATGAATGATGTATGATCTCAGTTGATTTCAAAGCAAAAGACAAAATAGGATCTAAACTACAACTAAACTGGATCTAAACTGCAGATGTTCCTTGAAAATTCATATGTCGACAGAAAGTTTCCTAAGATCATTGGCTTCATCCAATCTTTAGAAGATAAGTCCGGATCTGGATCTCAATGGATCACCCTAAAAATGATTTCGGATCTATGACCCCAAATGACTACTTCACAAATCATAGATAGCTAGGTCTATGATCCCAGTAGATCTGTTGGATCATGTCCCAGATCCATTTTATGATACCCGTGCCGTGCACATGTCTGATGACAGCGGAGGCGTTTTACTGTGGGGACCACCGATTGAAGCGCCGTGCCAAGATCATCCCGGTGAGACAGCATTGCAACATTGGCATAACCCATTTCAATTCATTTGCTTGTATAATGACAGTGTATTGTATACCTAATGAGTTTATTTTATGACAAGACAATCTCTCAGTTTAGACGAAGTTATAACTCAAAACGTCCTCCGGGCCGGATTTGAACCAGCGACCTATGGATGCCTGCAACCCGCTACAGTCCACCGCTCTACCAACTGAGCTACCAGAGGCTGAATGCTCTATTTCGAGACGTTGACCAGACTCAGAAACCTGCCGTGTTTCGTCGCGGGTGTGGTTACTTTCACCACCGAAGCCACGCCCCCTCCCACTGTGCGCTGGTCGCACTCGACGTCAGGCGCTCGTGCACGAATGAGACGGCTCCTGTACCCCAGCTCACAGCTGAACTGACGGATATGAAGAGACTATTGGGGTCCTCATGTCGACAATGGAAGAAACTTAACCCCGGATAATCCTCGCGCCTTTCATTTGGAGCATGTTCCTGCAGGGTGACCACTCGAGCGACTGAGTGCCTACTGCCTAGTGTCTTGTTCCATTGAGAACCAATGGTCTCATCACCGTTCCGTGCTTCTATCCTCAGGATACTGAAATCCTTCTCCTCCACGCCGCAACCCCCCTCCAGACTGGACAGGCAACTTTATCTCATGCGGGCTGCTCCCTTGGAGCGGCACCGCTGCTCCCGAGGGAGCGCACCCCGTAGCCGGGTGCAGTGAGTGCCTTGTGGCTGGATGGCCTGTCCTCTGGACGGGCTCAGCCCCGGCGACTCACTAGGATGCCTGCCCAGACCAATGTCTCCCCCTATATCCTATCATCCTCCCGGCTCTGAAATGGTCTCATTGGACCGAAAAGGCCTAAACCAACAAAACAAACAAAAAAATGGTCTCATCGGCTTTTGTGATCTAGTCCGTGGTTGAATTAGTCTAATGTATCCCCCAACCCTTTTATCCCAAGGTCTGAAATGGTCTAAGTTGGGCAAAAGGGCGTAACCCAGCAAAGCAAAATTATGCTGTCGGGCTGATCAGCGTAACGATTTCAAATTCGGTTGTCATCAAACGAATACGAATAATGATGCCAGTGCCACCTTAGAAGTTAGACAGAGCTGTATCGGTGCTCGATGAGAGCATTATCTTTAGTTAAGGCTTTATGAAGCTGTAAATATTTCACTGAAAACAATTTCACCCAAAACTGGCGAGTAAACCGGTGCCTCGCGGGTACCCCTATCCGCAACCATTTTTAACCACCCTCCCAGGAGTCAATTTAGGACATAACACTTTCGCAATTCACTCTGGAGAGTAGTAACCCTCCACGACTATTCGCGCACCAGTGGCTCGCGACCCCTCCATCGAAAGGTATTCATCGACGCCTACCTGGCAGCAGCGCCCCACAAACCCCTAGGAGATGGGGTTACCCTCCACGCCTACCCTTCGCCGACCAAGTCACGAGGGCCAAAAAAACTCCCACGCTTGACCATATTTGCGGGAAAACATCTATATTATAGCAATCTCACACCTAGAAAACATCGGTGAGAAAGTTTCACATCGGTGGAAAAGGTCAAATCGAATTCCCATAGAAATTTCGACATGACTCGTCACCGGCAGTCATGCAGACCGCCCGAAATCAAGCAGCTGTGTCGCCTTTCTTTCTTTCTTTTGTTGGTTAGGTGCTTCGGTCTTTTAGACCATTTCGCACCGGTGTGTTAACGAAGTCGAATTAAATAAGCTGAATGAAGAAACTAGTGAACCTACAGACGATGAAGAAGATCCGTTTTAAGGAGAAAAGAGAAGAGAAGTTGTAGTAATGCAGGATGATCATCACCAAGAATGATGGGTAGATTCATTTGTACATCATGTGCCCGGCAGTAGTCATTTATTGGTTTACGATGTATATGATATTTACGACAATGTACTATAATGTGTTCGATTGTAAGTGGAGACCTACAAGAAGGACAAGTAGGCCTTGGCTGTCGATTGAATATGTGAGAATGAGTTAAGTAAGTATGTCCGATTCGTAGTCTTGCCAAAACCTTTTCTTCTCTCCTGGATTTTCGACTTGATGATGACCAATGTTGTATATACGGTTTAATACGATGAAGGTGTGTGCCAATACCATCGGTGTCCCAACTGTTTTGCCAGAAGTGGTAACAATGTTGTTTTATGGAGGCTCGAATATTGCTGGAGGTATAAGGGATCGCGGTGATGTCTTGAATCGCTAGGGCTTGCTTGGCGTATTGGTCTGCTTTTTGGTTGCCATATATGCCGCTGTGCCCAGGTATCCACAAAAACTGTATTTTAACTCCGTTGTCGATAAGTTGTTGGTGCAAAGTAAGTATGTTTAAACAAATATGTTGCGTGGTATCAGGTTGCAAAAGGCCTAAAACTGCTGATTTGGAATCGGAACATATGCATGCCATTTGAATGTGGTGATGGCGAATAAGTTTGAGAGCGAGGAAAATTGCGTGTAGCTCAGCAGAGTAGACAGAAATATCATTTTGTACCCTTACAAGTGTTTGTGGATATTCTGGAGCGAATATACCGATGCCGACCGTGTTGTTTTGTTTTGAGGCATCTGTGTAAACAAAATGGAAAAGAGCATTGGACGCCTGAAAACTAAGAAAAGCTTGCTTCACTTCGCCGTGAGAGAGAGAATCCTTACGAGCCGTAAACAAAAAGGACACCGAAAGTGGATGAGCCGTCCAAGGCGATACGGCACAATGCGGTAGTGGTGGGACACTGGGTAACTCGTATCCTAAACCAGTTTGATATTTTCTTGTTCGTGAGGCCAATGTAAGCCCGGCCCGTCTCTCGCATCGACCGAGGTAACTGAAATGCAGCCGAGGAAGAACGGATATAGCTGTGTGAGCTGCGTGTGACGGATATTGTTTAATTTTTGAGTAGTAGCGTAAAGATAAATCCATTCGCCTAATGTGCAGAGGAATAATGTTAGCCTCTACTTGAAGAGATGATATCGGTGATGTTTTCATGGCTCCTAGAGCTAACCTCAAAAAATTGTTTTGGACGGCTTCTAACTTAATCAAACTGGATTTACAGCCCCCTGCGTACATGACTGATCCATATTCAATAACAGGTAAAACAATGCTTTTATATAATCTTAGTAGTACCGAGCGATCTGCCCCTGCTGGGGTACTGGTGAGGCATCGGAACAGATTTAACCTTTTCTTGCATTTTGTTTGAATGTGTTTGACATGATGTGCCATGGACAATCTAGGGTCCAAGACGACTCCTAGAAACTTGAAGGTTTTCATGAGTGGAATAGGCGTCCCTTTCAACTTTGGGAGAGACGATGGCCGCATTGTTTTGTGTTTGGAGAAAACCATGAATGCAGATTTTTCTGGAGAAAATTCCAAACCATACAACTCCGACCATCTTTCTATTTTATTAAGTGCTAATTGTAAACGATGAATGCCGATGTCATATTCAGGTGTGGTACACCAAATGGCGCTGTCGTCGGCGAAGAGAGAAAATGATATATCAGGAGGAATGTCTTCAAATAAGTCGTCAATCATAATGTTGAAAAGAATTGGGGATAAGCAACTACCTTGTGGAAGTCCATTGTGTGTTTCATATGTGTTTGAAAAAACAGAACGGAGCCTGACGCGAAAACGCCTGGTCCCCGAGAGAAAATTGTACAAATAAAAAGCCAAGTGTCCTTTTATGCCAAGCTGGCCTAATTTATAAACCAAAGCCGGCCTGTACACCATATCGAAAGCGTTTTTGATGTCTAGGAAAATTGCTGAGGTATGTTCTTTCTTTTTATATCCTTTTCGTATATCACTTTCCAAACGGATCAATTGGTCGATTGGAGAATGATGTTTTCGAAATCCGCATTGGAATTTCGAAAGCAATTCTTGCTGTTCGAGGTGAAACGATAGTCGTTTGGAGACCATCCTTTCCAAAAGCTTGCCTATGCAGCTTGTCATGGCTATTGGACGATAACTATTCGCATTATGCCTAGCTTTGCCAGGTTTTAATAAAGTTACAACAATGCTTTCTTTCCAGTTCTCTGGGAAGACGTGATTGCGGAAAAGATCATTGAACGTCTGAAGAATGAAAAGCTTCGAGTTTTCCGAAAGATGGCGGAAGAAGGAATAATGAAGTTTGTCAGGCCCCACGGAAGTATTTCCGGCGGAACCGATGGCCTCATTTAATTCCTGTGCTGTGAAGGGAACATTGTAGTATTCGTTGTTATCTGAGATAAAAGTATCTGGGTCAGGCAAAAATCGTTGACGAGCCCTACCTATAAACTGTGGGTGGTAGCGTTCATTTGAGCTCGTGAAAGCAACTTGTTGAGCTAAACAGTTCACGACATCATTTGGTTCACTAATGGTGTTGGCTATTCCCGGAAGCCTAAGCACCGGGAAAGTTGCAGCTGTGCGTTTTCCGGATAAACGACGAACTAAATCCCAAATCTTGCATAAAGGCGTCGAAGAAGTAAATGAAGACAAAAATCGGGTCCAGGAGTCGCGCTTGGCTGCCCGAATAGTTCGCTGAGCGTTTGCGCGCTCCCTATTTCTGTTAATTAAGGCTTGTTCTGTGCGAAGTCGAAGGTAAGTACGGAAGGCTCCTTTCCTTTTTGCTATAGCCAATCGAACAGCGGGTGTCCACCACGGTACAGCATTTCCTTTTTTGCATGGCTTGGTTTCAGGAATGCACTCTTTTGCGGCTGATATTAATGTTTCAGTGATGTATGAAATACCGTCTTCAGGATTTGCAAAGCGCTCATGGTGTTCAAATTCACACAACTCTGTGAATTTAACCCAATCAGCTTTGCCAAGATTCCAGCGGGGGATGAAAGAGCAGATACCCGGGACTGGAAAACCAAAACGAAGAAAAATCGGGTAATGATCGCTATCGTGTATATCACTATCAACAGTCCAGTGGAACCAAGGGGCAATGCAAGAAGATGAAATAGATAAGTCGATGGCTGACTCTGTATTATGTGATAAATTAAAGTGCGTCGGTTGATTGCAGTTGAGTGTTACTAATCTATTCATATCAAGAAAGTCTTCAAGAACTCTTCCTCTGGGTTTCAAGGATTGTGTGTCCAATCAAGCCGGACTGTGGGCATTGAAATCGCCGAGAAGAAGAAATGGGTTTTGAAATTGGTCCGTGAGATTGTTAAGCTGTCTAAGAAGGTTTGTATTATCAAAATCGGGAGGAATATAAATGCTGCAAACATCGATGTTCCTGCCGTTGACATACATGGTACACGCAGCGGCCTGTAAATCTGTCTGTATATCAAGCTCACAATGTGTATAATCGTTGTTTACGTATAATGCGACACCACCATGGCGGCGCTGTCCGTACAGCTAATCATGTCTGTATAATGTGTAGTTTGATAAATTGAAATTGTACTGATCGGTCGGTAAAAACCAAGTTTCCTGTAGCGCAATAAGTACAGGAGTAAGTACGGAGAAAAAGATTTTTAATTCGGCCCACTTGGAAAGTAGGCCTCGGCAGTTCCATTGGAGCATGGTGTAACTATTCATGATTGGTGACGAGATGTGTTACCACGGCTGGGCGAGGCCCAGCTCAGCGCGCGGTTACGCCCCATCGCCACCCGAGTCGGTGGACGTGACTGGCGATCCTTGGATTGTCCATCACCTGTGAGGGGAGCTGAGGGTTTGGGGCGGGAGCCACTCGACTTCTGGACCCTCATCCAGCCAGTGAAGCGGCTTGCACCGACAGGCTTCGGCTTCGGAGCGATCTCTGGAGAGACAGCCGGCAGGGATTCAAGAGAAGACGGCATCTGTTCATCCGCATCAGTGGTCTCAGATGTCTGGGTCGTGCTGGTGGAGGCGGTCGGTTTGGGAGCCGTAGACTCAGGAGTCACAGGCGAGAGGCACTTCAGAGGAGGGAGCTCTGGGATGGTATCGGTCTGTGTACCGCTGGAGACGGTCTGGGTCTGCGTGGCCTGAGCGTACGATTTGGCTGGCTGTTTGGAGATTTTTTCTTCGACTGCGCGGCGTGCTTGAGTGTATGAGACACCCGTGGTTGCTTTCACACAGCAGATTTCTTTTTCCTTTTTCCACACTGGGCACTGGTTGGAGTTGGTAGTGTGGTCGGTGGCATCACAACTGAGGCATTTAACCGGAGCGGAGCACGGAGAGCCATCATGCGGAGCAGCACCACACCAGTGGCACCGTGCGGTCTGCTTGCAGAATTTTGAGCCATGTCCGAAACGCTGGCAGTTGAAGCAGCGGAGAGGGTTGGGAACAAAGACGCGAACCTCGTAGCGAATGTGGCCGGCGAGCAGAGTGTCTGGAAGCTTTGTCGTGTTGAAGGTGATCACCAGCAGACTGGTGTCACGCCTCTGACCGTCACGGAAGGTAGTGAGGCGGCGGACATGAGCGACCCCCTCAGAACGGAGTCCGCTGAGGATTTCCTCTTCGGACATGTATCGCATCTCCGGAGCAAAGATCGTACCCTTCGTGGTGTTGCGTGCGTGGTGGAGAGAGACAGTTACATCTTTTTCGCAGAAGCGGGTGCATTTGAGCAAAGCCTTGGTCTGAGCGCGAGTTTCCGTCTTTACGATAAGTGTACCGTTCGCTGGAGTTTCGATATCCAGGAGACCGGTGCCACAGATCATCCCTAGATACTTAGTGGGCCAAAACACATTCACCTTCCGGAAAGAAACATTTTCATCAACAGGCTTGATCATCAAAAAAGATCCAGACGACTCGAGATACGGCTCAGGCTTGTCCATAGACGGGCCAGCGGTGGTCAGGTTCGGGCGCGGGTCGGTACCGGGAGCGGAGGCCAGGGTCGAGCGAGGGTCAGTGCCGGGGGCGGTGGTCGAGGACGAGCGAAGGTCAGAGCCAGGGTGAGCGGTCAGAGGCGGGGCGGGGTCAGCAGCCGGGAGTTGGGAGTCCATCACGTGATCAGGAGAGTCGGCCAAGGAGGAGTCAGAGTCGGAGTCCGGAGGATCAGGGCGGCGTCTCTTCCCCGACATGGGGAAAAGTGACAGAAACGGAAACGAGAAAGAAACCTAACAAAAGTAACCTAAAGAAACGAAACTATCACCACCAAACGCTCAAAACCTGAAAGAGCGTATCGAAAGAGCGGAATCAAAAGCCAATATCAACGTGCGCGTGGAAATTCGTCCATGGATGTGTCGCCGTTTGTTTGTTTTGTTGGGTTAGGCCCTTTCGGTCGACAAGACCATTGCAGAGCCGGAAGGATGATAGGAATTAGGGGGAGACATTGGTCTGGGCAGGCACCTTAGTGAGTCGCCGGGGCTGAGCCCGTCCGAAGACAGGCCACCCAGCCCCCAGGCACTCACTGCACCCGGCTACGGGGTGCGCTCCCTCGGGAGCAGCGGTGCCGCTCCAAGGAAGCAGCCCGCATGAGATAAAGTTGCCTGTCCAGCCCGGAAGGGGGTTGCGGTGTGGAGGAGAAGGATTTCAGCATCCTGAGGATAGAAGCACGGATGGGTGATGATGTGTTGCCGCTGCTTTCGTGACCTATATAAGAATCAAAATGGTCTCACTTGGTAGTTTCGGAAGAAAAAGCGTTGCCAATCGTCCCGTGATGAATATTGCAGAGGTTTTAAGGATGCACCCTAACAATAGTACTTTCGCCCCCACTTGAAAACCGCCAAACAATGTGCCAACATATCATTGGTTCAAAAAAAAAGTTAAAAAATTGTTGTAATTCAAAACTGTATAAGACAACGCCATCTAGTTGTCACAGTAGATCCAACTCCTTCAGGGCAGGTTATGTAAAGGTTCGCCATCCACGGATACGCGTTTACGATACCTCGAGTAGTTCCAACTCTTTCAGTGAGGGCTGTGCCAATGACTCGACACCCGCGGGGACAATATCCGGTGCTGGGTAGCTACCTTAGATAGATAGATAGATAGATAGATAAGCTTTATTTCAGACTCTGGGTCCATACTCTTAAATACTGATGATTTCAGTCAGTGCAGTGGCAAGACAACCAAATGTCACACAAACAATCATTCGGGCCTGTTTCAGCACTCGCGCAGAGCTATGTGCTAAAATGAACGTACAGTTGCTGTTGCCAGTGGCGCCTCAGGCGAGAACGGTATTTTACACTCGAATTTTCAGTCTTTTTTACCAGCTCACTATCACATGTACTCAGCCTGCACATGAAGTTGTAGATGCGCTGTCTGATGAGAACGGCACAATGAGGAACACGGTGCACGACACATGTGTGAGAAGAACTCTCGTACCTAGAAATGCCTAGCATAGTTTTCAATACCGTATGGTAAGCCACCATCAGCCGGCGCAACATACACTGGCGATAATTTGACCACAAGTGTGCAGTGTACATAGATGAACAAAACGCTGTAAAGAGACGCGCCTTTGCTGCTACCGAGCACATGTGAAAACGACGAATCAGCACATTCCCCTGTTTGTACATTTGCTTACACTGCCGATCTATGTCAAGGTCATCTGAGTAAGCATGATTACTGATGATATGCCCTAAGTACTTTACATGATCAACCTCCTTTAGAGGAACACCTTCAATGAACAGCCTTGGCAATATCAAATCTTTCATGTGTTTAGAGCGACAAGCCAGTACAACACTTTTCTTTGCATTGTACAAAATATTGCAAGTTTTTCCGAATTCTCCACACAATGAAATCAGTTTGCTCAACCCTGCAACCGACGGTGATAACAATACTACATCATCTGCGTAGGGTAGCCTGGGGCAAGACGCCCCAGATAATTTATTTTGCTGCATAAATTTTGTCCCACATCACCTGGAAGGCCAAATTTGTGCTCAATGCGTTCTTTGGACATTTTACTTTAAATTGCACCCCTCAAATTCATTCACTTATGATCGGACTCCAAGCTAGGAAGTGATTTGTGAAGCAACTGCAAATGGGGCATTTTGCCCCAACCCCAGGGCAAAACGCCCCACGGCCTGGGGCAAGTAGCCCCATACTTTAGATTACAGATTTAACATGGTAGTTGGCTTAATCTTTTGTGAGAGGTCCGTTAGACCTCTGGAGGCACGGCTCTGAAGTTAGCACATTCCATCCTGTCAGGTGTTCAGCTATGACACTATTGTATGAGCAGGTTTTTCACCTGCCTCATAAGACCAAATAATAAATTATTGCAATGCAAATGTTTACAGAATACTTCCTTTGCCATCCAGTTGCTGAGAAAAATACACATAAAGGCATAGAAACTTACTGTTCGCCAGCTACCGAACATTAGAAAGTGGGTAGCCAGAACAACACATGAGGTGAAACGCCCCATGGGGCTTTTTGCCCCGCGACCTACTGGGGCGTTTTACCCCATCACGTAGTTCGGTCAGAGAACAACGCTTTGCACTCCAGCAAGACATAATTTAACACGAACCAACCCGGCATGATAAGCGTTAGACAATAGTTGTTCAAAATACATAAAAGTCGTTAACCTGATGTGGACCATAAAAGAACGCCATGATGCATAATCTGACAACAAAACATAAAAATCACTCAAAAAACACATTTTTGGCTATATCTCCCGAAAGAGTCATCACAATTTCTTTCCAGTCTGCTCATATAATGATCATATAGTGCACGTTTTATAGAAGAGAGGATGTTTCCCCAGAACTCTGCCAGTTCCGAGAAACATCGGTGAGGCGTTTTACCTCGGCGGGGCGACTTGCCCCGGTCTACCCTACATCAGATGATTGATTTTCGCATCCCCTACCCAGCAACCTACATTCTGTCTATTTAACAAAGAACTCAGACCGTCCATATACACATTAAACAGATATGGGGACAATATGCCACCCTGCCTAACACCGCTCGATACCCTAAATTTAAAGGAAATGGCACCACCCCACCGGACACACATTTCCTGACGGGCGTACCAGTACACGAGTACACGAACAATGTATATTGGGACTGCTCTGTCTCGAAGAATGTCGAAAAGCCTTTTATGCTGTACACGATCGAATGCCTTGCTTGAATCCAAGAAACACATAAATACACTGCCATTCATGGACTTGTACAGATCAATAGACTGTTTCAGGAGGTATATGCATTATGCACTGGTCAGTTCCCATTCCCTTTTTGAAGCCAAACTGATTGGAGGCTGTCAACAGGTGGTCCTCCATCCGTTCCAAAAGGATTAGTTCTAGCGCTTTACTCATTACGCTAGCTAGCGTAATGAGCTACGATGTTTGTTATCCTATTGCAAATCCTATTGTTATCCTATTGTTTGTTATCCTATTGACGCGACACCACTTCTGCCATCTAGCGAGTGAACCTTACTGCAGACTGTGGGTACAGTGCATATTTACGAGTAATAAGGCAGGCAAGTCTGCTTAACCTCTAGCTAGAATCTGGACATGGCGAGTTAATACACATATACCACCCGCAGAGCAACGCTTAATTCGCCAGCTTCGGGTGAAATTGTTTTCAGTGTTCCTACGCGTTTTGTGGTTTTCTATTGCAACGCAGCTCAAGGCCATAACGTTAGTTTGCCTGAGTTTGCCTGTTTAGTTGGGTTAGGCTCTTTCGGTCTGATGAGACCATTGCAGAGCCGAGAGGATGGTAGGAATTAGGGAGAGACATTGATCTGGGCGGACATCCTAGCAAGTCATCTGGGCTGAGCCCATCCAATTTGACAGGCCACCCAGCCCACTGATGCTCGCTGCACCCGGCTACGGGCATGCTCCTATGGGAACTTCCCGCATGGGATGCATGTCCCTCCTTAACTGGGTTTGAGTGGTCACTGCCCTGCATCTCATCGAGGCACTCCTATCTCAATGGGATCTCTTTAGCCAGCGCAATGCACCAGTTGATTTGTGCCCTCAGTCCAATGTTTTCACCGGTTTTTTTCTTATTCCATCACCCAGAAAAGGTTTCAATAGCGAAAAATAAAAAAAAAACATGGAAGTCTTTTGGAATGAGGGCGCCGCATTCCTCTCGTGAATAATCTTTTTCATCATAGATGTATCAGCAATTCTTTAGGATAAAGTCGTCATTCGATGAAAATCTGGGGAATCGCTTCAGAACCTCAAGACTAAATTAACCTACGGATGCAAACGATTCCCAGCGCACTTGCATACGAATTTTCGAGTTCAGCTGACAGTCAGTGTGAGTTTGATCCGTAACCTTCGAGCTCTGACTGTCGAGTGCGACCAGCGCACAGTGGGAGGGGGCGTGGCTTCGGTGGTGAAAGGGGCCACACCCGTGACGAAGGCAGCCTCCTGAGGTCGGTCAACGTCTTGAAAACAATATTTTCAGCCTCTGGTAGCTCAGTTGGTAGAGCGGTGGACTGTAGAGGGTTGCAGGCATCCATAGGTCGCTGGTTCAAATCCGGCCCGGAGGACGTTTTGACGTGTCAAAGACAAAATGAAGTGTCATCATAAGCTCTAAGCTTACGATCATCCGCCAAACCCATTACCCAAGCTGCGTGTGTGTGCAGGTCCAATATGCGTTAATGAGCAGGTTCATCTAGTTGACCACTTGAGCGGATGGGTCACTTGTTTCAGGGTACCTAATAATAGGCTTGTCTACTGCGGCGAGCCAGTCGGTCGTCGAATTAGTCTAATGTGCCCACCTTATCCTCTTATTCTTCAGTCTGAAATATTATAAATGGAACAAAATGCCGTACTTTAGCAGCCGTGAAGCAAACTGGTTTGATGTTGGTTTCTGATTTACATCTCTAGTTTGCATACCAAACAAGTGCGAATAATAACGCCAGCGCCACCGGGTGTCGCTGTGATCGTCCAAAGGTTACTCCAAAGCTTGTTGTAGTTGATGCCAATGGTTTTTTAGAAAGCCTTGATGAAATTGAAATACTTTCCTTCGAGTTTACTGGATCCTCTATTGTTAAGGTACCTACCTTCGGTAAAACAATCAGGAGCAGCACAAAGCACACCTCAAGCAGTAATACAATGGCAGAAAGCACACGTTATGGGGACTGCATTCATACACAAGCTGCTAGCACCAATAGCTCAGGAGACTGCATTGGCACACAGGAAGCTAGCACCGATGCCTGGCGACCACCACTGATCACATAAAGGTAGCACCAAACGCCTGTCCTGCAGCTCAAGGCCATAGCGGTTACAGCCGGGCATTTTACCATGTTTTGATTTTCTTTCTTTGTGTGCAGTGCTTCCACTTTCTTTTTTGATGTCTGGCTATCTCTCTCAGTCGAATTCAATATTTGAGCATCTCAACATTCCTCCCTGCTCGTCGACCCGACAAAAGCGACAACACTTACTAGTACATTGAGTACACTTACTAGTACATTGAGCATATGTTGAACTGAGCCCCGCCAATCATGCATAGAAGCAAGACTGTAGTCAGCTGAGAGCACAAGGCAGGCACATTTGATGGACTTAATCCGGCAAGGTGACCAAATATAAGTCAAAAACAACAGCCTAATGACTCAATAAGTCAATAAGCGCCCCTACGGTCGTTTGGGTGTTCGGGCTCATCTAAGCCCCAGCTTTGATCACGTTTCCAGGTGACGGCAGCCAGCTTAGACAAGCGCTGGGGGTAGATTCGAAAGGAGCACGTCCCTCCGGGGCTGGGCTTGCGCGGCTACTGCCCTGTCTCATCGAGGCACTACTATCTCAATGGGATGTCCTAAGCCAGCACAATTCACCAGTTGGTTGGTCGAGTCAGTCCAATGTCTTCAGCTTAATATTTCATTCCATGACCCAGAAAAGGCTTCAACAGCGAACAAAATATATGGACGTCTTTTTTAAATGGGGGGGATCCCATTTTAAATGTGGATTCGTCTTGTGAATGAAAATAGCTTGATTTTTCGTCAAAATGCTATCAGCAATTATTTAGGATAAAGTCGTCATTTGATAAAAATCTGGGGAATCGCTTCAGAGCCTAAAGACTGAATTACCTACTCCTGCAAACGAATCTCGGTGCACGATCCATTTTTTTTTTTTTGTTCAGCTGACGGTCAGAGCAAGTTTATTCTGCAACGTCCGAGCTCTGACCTCTGACCATCGAGTGCGACGAGTGTGCCGCGGGAAGGGGCGTGGCTTCGGTGGTGAAAGTAACCACACCCGTGACGAAACACGGCACGCTGCTGAGGTCGGTCAACGTCTCGAAGCAAACCGGGCAGCCTCTGGTAGCTCAGTTGGTAGAGCGGTGGACTGTAGCGGGTTGCAGGCATCCATAGGTCGCTGGTTCAAATCCGGCCCGGAGGACGTTTTGACATGTCATAGGACGAAAGTGCCATCATAAGCCTAAGATTACGGCAGCCCCATCGGCACTTCCATTACCCAAGCACTTTTGTATTACAAATCCACTGTAGTCTGTAAGTATAGGAGCCTGGAGCATGTCTAGTTGACCACTTGGGCGTCTGGTTGTTTCGTTTATAGGGAAATAATAATAGGCTCGTCCGCTGCGATGAGCCAGTCGGTGGTCGAATGAGAATGAAGTCTCCATCTTATCCTTAATTCTCACTGCCTTAACCCTCGCCGGACCCATTTGCTTTTTATACATACTCGTACAGGTCGAAGAGGAGTTAGTGCGACCCTCTTCGCCGTTTCGCCCCTAATGGAGCTTAGAGCCGCGGGAAAAAACGAGCGTATGCGCAGTTACGAGACGCAGCGATTGGTACCCAATTTTAAGGGACCCTCCCACCTTCCAAGAAGTTAATGAATTGGCATGAAAGTGATGTCGCTCGGCTCAAAAAGAGCAAAACGAATATCTTCACATCTCGCCGAAAAATATTAACTGGTTTTTGATACATATGACTTTCATTTTCATTTTTGTTTACTTTTGAGGGTCTCCGTTGTGTGACGTCATTCGGAAGCAATAATTTGGCATCCTAAAAGTGCGGCAGATGTTGCGCGCAAAGCAGTATATACTACCACGTTTAACCAAAGGTTTTAGTATAAGATTTAAAAATCGTCAAATCTGCGCTGACGTCACAAATTCTGAGGGTTCGTCATTCAAATGCATTAGCCCCTTAGAATCCGAAAACTGCTGACTTTGAAATCAAATATTTCAGAATTATAACATTTCTCGATGTTGTGAGTGCTCAAACCGGTAAGTGCAGGCCAGGGACCCCAATTTGACTATCTCAACTCAAAACTAATGTTAAGGTGGGATGGTCACTTTAAGGTCTCAGGTCAACCGGTGATAGCTGAGGTTAGGTCAAGTGGCCCAAGGCACGGTTCGGTTTTTGGTAAATAACTTCTTCGACAATTGTCGCAGATCCGCGATTTTGGCATCATCGTGTTTATCTAGCTCAGGCGCGTCGAACGTTATGTTTACTTTTTATTCGGGTAAGGTCAAATTAACGTGTTGACATCGGGTCAAGGTCACGTCAGAGCTTCTCAGGTCACGAAGTTGGTTGAAGAGATCATATCGCATATCATTCGATCTGGCAGGTCTTACTGAGTCCACTGTTGGCTTTCCCAACTAGCTAGTTCAATTTATCTGGATTTGTTGACGACAAAATCATATAACCTTAGTGACTTAGAATTTTTAAGCGTGAAGCGAATTCAGCTGATATATCTGACAGCCTGAGCTCGAACTGTAGCGCACGAGCTCAGGTCGTCGTGTGCGACCAGCGCACAGTGGGAGGGGGCGTGGCATCGGCGGTGAAAGGGGTCACACCCGCGGCCAGGTGCGGCAGGTTTCTGAGGCTGCCCAACTTCTCAGAGCAACGCTCCCAGCCTCTGGTAGCTCAGTTGGTAGAGCGGTGGACTGTAGCGGGTTGCAGGCATCCATAGGTCGCTGGTTCAAATCCGGCCCGGAGGACGTTTTGACAAGTCAAAAGATGATAATAATGTGTCATGAACCCCAGACTACAGGTCACCGGTCATCGTTACAGCCACCGGCTCATCCATTGCCGAAGCACTCTGCGAGTGCAGTTCCATTTTGGGAGCATGACCCGCTAGTTGACCACTTGAGCGTCTGATTGGCTTGTTTTATGGGAAAACAATAGGCCCGTCCGCTGCGGCGAACCAGCTCCCAGGGGCCGTATTCACGTCGATCATTTTCTACTTCTTAAGCATTTTTTTTTTCATCACGTGAACTCCGTCGATAAAAACTTACGAAGTGTCGACGTGAGTGCCAAATTATACTTACGAAAGAAAATCGACTTACGAAGTCGACGTGAATATGGCCCCGGGTCATATAAGCCGTCTCTATCTTATTATCAAATCACACGGTCTTAAGCCGCCGTATATGTTTGTAGTTAGAAGGAAAGGATATACTCGTAATCCAGAGAAGAAAAAAAAATTGAACAAACGCACATGGGATGATCATTTGCGCATATAAAGAATTCGCATAATGATGACACTGCCCTCGCCGTTTTGTTGTTATCCTTCAGATATTGTCTGGAATTTGTTGGTGGGCGATGGCAACAATAATTTTGGGAATATTTCATAAAGTCTGCAGAACTTCTTCTGTATTTTGTGTTTTTGTTTACACATGATAAAAAAGATAGAAACTGTATCAAAGCACACTACATCACGAATGTCCAGGAGACTGCAGTGAAACACAAGAGACTATCACCAGTATCTCCGGAGACTGCACTGGCACACAGGTCACTAGCGCTTATCTTTGGAGGCCATCACTGAACACATGAGGGTAACGCCAAACACCTTTTGTCGTTATGTCCACTGTCCAGTGCCCTAAGGACATTCCAATGTTTCTATCCGATCTCTTTGAATGCATTGTTTTCATTCTCCTCGACTTCTTGGCTGGCTGTCTTAGCTGAACGTTAGAATTGTTGAATCTTTGATTACCTGCTCTGCTCTGCTCGTCAGCCTGACAAAAGTGCAACGGTGGCCTTTCGCCAATATTGGGCAAATGTTAAACTGAGCAAGATCCAATTATACATCGAAGTGAGCCGATAGTCAACTGAGGTACAATTTTTGAGGACGGAACTGAGGACGGTACGTTTGATTAGCCCCGGATTTGGAGTCTCCCGGACGACGAAAATTCTACGTCGTCCGGCCAATGCCATTCCAGGTCGGCGGGGCTGGGCTGCGGTTATCAAATGGGATTGGACGGACGACGTAGAATGTTCTTCGTCCGAGGAGACTGCGAACCGACCCTAAATTAACCCGGCGTGGTCAGTAAGCAGCACCCGTCCCCTGTAAAATGAGAATCAGTCTATCCTCAATTCTGCTTACATTTCCATGTTCCACACCCCACTTAGACACTGCTGCAGGGTAGATCCAAAAGCAGCATGTCCCTCCGCGGTGACCATTCGAGTGGCTGGGTGCCGGGTGGAATGTTTCATCGAGGTAGGCTCCATCCTGTTTCAGCCCTATCGGCACTATTGTCGATATCTTATGTCGGTACGTCTTCGACCTTATCCTCGCAACCTATGGACTAGCAACGGTAAAAAAGAGCAAATTGTCTGACTAAACAAAAAAGAACAAAGAAAAAGCATAGGTATTTTATGTACGTAATAGCGAAATGGAGAAAGCCGATTATCGAACCGAATTACATAAAACTAAATAAAGTTTATCCAAGTGGCTTTCTACATGGATGTAGGATGTAGGAAAAAAGATCGCTGAATCCGAATCTGATTGGCACGCACGTCTAGATCGTGTTGCACTACCTATAGGCAGGTGCAAGTGCACGTCTATTTCTATTTGTTTTTATTTTAATTTTATTTTATTCATTTATTTATTTATTTTTTAGTGGCTGTAAAACGTATTTTCCAGCGACAATCGAGTTTAGCTGACAACACGTCAGAGAGGCTGAATTTGGACTGCAACGCTCGAGCTCCGGCCGTCGTGTGCGACCAGCGTGCCGCAGGAGGGGGCGTGGCCTCGGTGGTGAAAGGAGCCACACCTGTAACGAAACACGACAGACTGCTGAACACAACCAAAGTCTCGCGGCAGCGCAATCGGCCTCTGGTAGCTCAGTTGGTAGAGCGGTGGACTGTAGCGGGTTGCAGGCATCCATAGGTCGCTGGTTCAAATCCGGCCCGGAGGACGTTTTGACACGCTGTTGCTTTGAGTAAAAGGCCAAAGATCTGGGCTTTCGCGACTCCCATGCTGCTTCATAAGGCGAAGAAATCAATGGCTCAAATCCTGGGTATCATGGTTTTACTTAAAGCAATGCCATCTATATAAACTTCATAAGCATAGCAAATGTAAATCAGCTTTGTTTCGCTCTTTAAGAAGTTGTACTCGACTACTGAGTGTTCTTAGCTTCTTGTTGTATTAAAGTCTTAAAGGAAGGGTGCCACCTTCCGAAATTTTTGTTCTATGAATCTATTTTACTTATTTGAATTTTTAGACGTGGTTAGCGCGTCCACAATATACAAAAAACCGAAACATTGCATTTAATACATTGGCCAAAAAAAAAGATCGTTGTTTATATCACCACTACAACTCAAGGTCGTTTGATGTGGCAGCTAGGACGGCTGGCATATCTTGTTGTCATGGCAACATATCATTCTGCCATTTGCATTGATGGCGCAACTGAGACAAAAAGATGAACAAATAAAAAGGAAGAAGATAACATGATTTGAACTAAGTTGTAGGTAACCAAGTAGGTAACTGTTGGCCATATTTGCCAACAGTTAAAGAACATCAAATAAGTCGAGTAAAGGTTTTTCCTTTACAATGCTTAAGAGATCTATGGAACCCTTCACCCTTCATGCAACTTACTAGAAAAACTTCCCAATTAAAATTTTAAAACTTAAGTGTATACCATAAAGAAAAAATATACCCTTTCAAAATGATAAACATACTTCAAAAGTATAACTTTTATACATACCTTTGCTGATTTCATGTTTTATAAAATACCCTTAACACGACGAGGAAATAGTGCTGAAGATTTTTGCCTGCCCGAATGCTGGCAGCAAAACTCGCAAATGATAACTTCACGTGCGGATTCAATGCTGACCGTCTCGAGCATAGGTAAGTGAAGCCGGTTTTTAGGTTCATGTGAGGCTAATCTTGTAAAAACTGCGTTGTGTCCAAAAGGTAGCACCCTTCCTTTAAATAGATTTATTCGATCACACACATGTATCTGTAATACAAATTAAATCGAATTCGTTGTGAACATCTGTTAAATTTATTACGTGAGCATACTGAACATCAATTCCAAGCGGCATTTCCATGTGTCATGCACATAGGTGTAGCAACGTATCTCTTTGGTGAAGGATACCTTTCACCAAAGTTTTAGATTGGTGAAGGATCCTTCACCAATCTTGAGCAATGCAGGTGAGGGTCTTCACCAATGCTAGAACGACTGGGTTCGACGGTCGATCTAATGTTAAAAAAAGAAAAGCAATGCCGAATGGGATGAACAAAAAGGCTATTGCTAAAACGGCAACAGGTACCCAATTACCCCATCCTTTCAGTTATGAAGTGTTATGCCCACCTTCTTCACAATTCACGCCATTTAACCCGCGAGTTGCTGGGGGGGGGCGTTAAACGCCCCCTTTTTTCGCCGGGCCATAGCATAAAAACGGCGCGCCGCAGGCGCGCCAAATTTTGGGTACCTGTAGGGATTTAATTGAAGTTTATTGTGACAAAGTTTCAAAAAATCGTTCAGAACATTTTTGAGATATCGAGGTTTTAGTGACGTCATGATTTCTGAGTTTTCGACCAAAAACGGCATATGTTCAAAAAATCATATAAAATCACAGAATAGACATACAGACATGCCGTAAACGCCATTGAACTGCCAATACCATGACCAATCAAATGGCTATCTTCGATTATTGATTATCGTTCCGCATTTTCCAAAATCTTGAACTAAATCTTTGCAATTTCTCGCGACTACTTCATAGAGATTGCAATCCCGGGATCGGGAACCCGGGATCCCGGCGGGATTTTAATCCCGATCCTGATCCCGAAATTCCGCCAATCCCGGGATCCCGAAAAAGATCAGTTTTTCACCATAAAAAGAATGTAGCCGCTGCACGAGCCTTGTTTACACTGTTCATGGTGCTGCGTGACATAAAGCAGAGAAACAATTTAGCTGGCACCCCGTATCGGCAGTCCACAATTGACAGTGTTGGTAGCTCCCGGGTATCACCCACGTCCCACAGCGGTTAAGCCGCTCAAATGTGTACGAAAAAGGGTCCCGAACGCCAGCAAAAAAAAAAAAAAAAAATTGCAGCATCAGTGCTGCAACATCTTTGTCAGGATCACGGATCGTTCAGCGATTCTGACTTGTCCGCGCGTGGCCGGAACAAAAGAGGTCATCAAGACAGTCTTTGAGCTCGTGTCGCAGAAAAATGTCACAGATGTCACGCAAGTGACGGCAGAGCTCACTGATTTAAACGTTGAAGACGGTAGAGTGGAGCTCTCCCAGTCAGTGACTCTGCCCAAAGCGACTTTGGAGCAAAGTCTGAGAGACATTAGTGATGAAAGTAGAACCGGAAGGAGGTGAAGTGACCAAGCGACGTCTTGAAAATATTGTGAAATAGGGAGCTGCCAACTTTGGCGTACACTGGTCGCGAGTTTTAAAATAGACAGACCTACCAGCAACGGCTTAAAACTGTCGCGCTAAATACGAGTAGCGTAGACGAAGAGTGAATGAGGCGTAGATGTGCTGGAACGGCCGTCTTAATGACGAGATGAGGAAGTAAACGCACTGGTCGACGCACAGTTTTATAAAGACCAATTGGGAATAATAATCAAATCGAAACGTTTCCTTCGCAAATTCAATCGTTTTTAATGCAAATGACATGGTCTAAGGATGGCTTTTGGTTGCCTCTTTGCTTGTGGTAAGCTAAAAGACGCAAAATATGTCAGTAGGAAATTATTCTTGCGACCTTTAGTGACTAGACCGGGATCCCGGGATCCCGAAATAAAAAATTTCGGGATCCCGGGATTGGCAAAACGATCCGGGATTGCAATCTCTACTACTTCACGACCATGATACATGCATTTCTTAAATTGAACTTTTTTAGCCAAACACGTACACATATGATAAAATGAATGTCACCATCGTGTTCTACGCCCCAAAGTACCCATAAAACATGTGTCACAGGCTGCGAATATCAGTTTTGATTTTCGGGGATACGTGCCTGGCCGGTTGACCTGACCTTGACCCTGACCTATGCTTGGCTGACCCCTACATGGAGCTGACACTCTTGTAGGCCTTATATGATGGATTGTGCACCGTTTTGACAGAGTTTATGACGAGAGGCGCCCATTGCGAAGTCCTGAAGTCCATGCTACTGAAAGTCCGATTTCAGGTGTTTGACCTGACCTTGACCCGACCTGTGACCTCAAAATTCAACTTAAAAGTACTCATCTGAAGCGTCTCGTCGCGTTCTTTCGTTTGCCGCCTCGTGCGTTTCGCTGCGCCTATTGGTTCTCGAGTTATCGGCTGGGGGCGTTTAACGCCCCCCCCCCCCAGCAAACGGTGGGTGGCGAAATACCCCAGCAACCGCCGGGTTAATAAACCAGTATAACGCCTTTTGGGGCGACTAACGGAGCGAGCGAGAGGGTGAGCTTTGCACGTGCGAAATTTCGACGGGGTACCTCCAGCTGACTTGTGCACGGCACCCTACTAACCGGTCCCTAACTGTTTGCCAAATTTGAGCGCCATCGGTCCAGCCATTGTCGAGATCTAGAATCGACCCCTGCACGTGCGCACGTGCAGCAGCACCCCACCTCTGGCACATGGATATGCATTGCCTAGTGGGTGCCTACCTACATGCCAACTTTCAGCGCAATCGGCCAAGTACCTAGTTACCGAGATATTGCAACAATTACAAAAGTGACACCTCTTCGTTTTGCACGTGGCACGTGCATAAGGGGTCACCCACATGCATCGGGAATAGTCCAATACTTGGTAGAAGGAATGAAGCTACCGTACAAAAATTACCGCGTGTAAATCGGTCAAGTGGTTGCTGAGATATAAGCGTCGCAGAACCGTGACCGCGGCCGGTCGGCCGGCCGCTCATACTCAGAAATTTCCGTTAATCTCAGTAAATGCCGTGAATATCAAAATATATTGGCTTGTTTTTACTCGTGGGAAAGTTGTAAGACTTTGGTCACGAAAAAAGAGCAGTGGAGCATACCTTTAGGTTCCAAAGGTATGCTTGGATAGTGGATACCTTTGGTAGGTATCCAAAGCGAGAAAAAAAAAAACAGGAGGAGTTGACGAAATTCCCCCCCCCCCCCCTCCACTGCGGTAAGGTCCTGCACCTTCTCCGAAGGTTCAGATGACTTCTCCGAGGGTTCAGGTGACATCCTTCACCAATATTTTTGGCGCTCCTACACCCATGGTCATGCAGCCCTTCCATCCAAACACGCCCCTGCCACGACTCACTGTGACCCAGTGCATGCGGCCATAGACCTCCCACTCACCAGACACCACAAAACCCTCATCAGCCTCTAACCCTACCATCAGGCCCACCCAGCCCGACGCCGCCTCCCCGCTCAGCATCGCGCCCGCACTGGGTCACGAGGGTAGGCTCAGTCACCCGGCACGGCTCGGTAGCCAGTCAGCCACCCGGCGCCTGGTGCTCAGCTCGGACCCGGCGGCACGGCCCGACCAACGGACTCGCCTCCGGACTGCAGCATCTGGTGCCCGTCTGTGAGGTGCTGGCCGCGGGCTGACGGTGCCGACAACGGTATACTGAGCACAGGGTGACCCGCACGCGAGATCGGGCGTGTTGGGATAGGGATGGATAGAGATGGCATGTGGAGGTATTCAGTGGGATGTGGTGAAATGCAATCGGATTTGAGGGATTAGGTTGAGATGATGAAGAGTGCAAAATGATGTGTTGTAATGAAGAGGGATGGGTGACAAGGGATGGAAACAGAAAAAGGTGGGGTGGTGGGAAGAAGTGAGAAGCATGGATTGAAGAATGCAAGCGAGAATAAAGGCTTTCTGCAACGAACCAATGTATGTAAATAAGAAAAGCAGGCAAAGCTGAGATGTAACGTCATTATGCAAGTCTCGCAAGGCTAGCTTTGTAAGGAATGCGGATTGCGAAAGTCCATTGACGTCACTGACGACTTCAAGTTGTCAATGCCGTTTTCGATACCAATTACCAGTTGCCAATGTCAGTTGTCAATCCATGTTTCCTTCGTAACAAATGGGAATGTCGCACAGATCACATAACGCAAATAGCAGAAACAGCGGTAGAATGCTTGATTTGTAAGCGTGTTGAGCTACATTTGTTGCATATTCCTCTTGTTTTCATCTTGTTTCGGACTAAAATCACAACGTTGCAGAGGGATCCCTAACATAATGGCTAATGGGCGATTATATGGCATCGTAAGCGTGAACAAGCACGTGCAGAACACTGTCCCAGCTCCGTTGTTCGACCCAACGGTGTGTCCGTGAAGGACATTAGTGAGTGACAGCTACAACGGTGCTGCTGTGGAGCCGCAACATATGGTCATCCAGCGGGCCAGCGTGGCCACCCAGCGGTCCAGCTCGGTTCAGCGTGGTCCGGTCCGGTCCAGCGTGGTCTGGCGTGGTCCGGCGGGAGGCGAGGGAGGCTCGCCACATGGGACGTTCTAAAGCCCTGTCAGAGTGCCGGCGAAAACCAACGGTTTGTGACTTATAACGTCAGAAACTCGACGCATCAGCGGTGAATCAACAAATAATATTAAACATACAAGGAAAGGTTACAAACAGATAAACATGTGAAGGAGATAGTGTGTGCATTGTGCCCAAACCGATTCGTGTATGTAAATCTTTTAATCTTATCTATCTCTACAGTATGTCTGCATGATGCAGCGCGAGGCAGGGACGAAAGACCCCGTTTACATGAATGTCAAATATTTGACATGGCTGAGCAGCGACCACTGCGAATAGACGAAAAAAATGGGCTCATAGCAAATATCTCACGTAAAAAAAGAAGCATCACCTTACAACCTTATGACCGCAAGTACATTCGTTAAATCAACGTTGTCCCACTTCCCCATCTGTTGACTACAGACGCGACCCTACCGATCCCTTATCCCAGTCGACCTCGTACAATCCCAACGCCGGCCCGTTAGTCACATCACCCATCTGCTCGAGGGGCGGCCTCTTCAGCCTTGTGCTCGCTGTTATGAGCGGCGCTGCAGCCTCTGCTCCGACAAGCCGGGCGCGGGGTCAGGTCACTGAGGGTGCTGCGCCGCGGCGGGCCGGGCCGGAGCGTGCTCTGCAGAGCACGAACGCATTGGACCGTGACCGAACGAATGGCATGAAAAACCGCCCCGCGACGGGCCCGGCCGGCGCGGCCGACTGGGGGTGAGCGATGACGGCTTCGACTGAGGAGGATCGAATATCGATTGGAGAAACGGGGTCACATCGTCGAGGTGTTCACGTCTTGGTGAATGTGTCTCCACTGGTGCGTGATAGCGACGATGTAAACCGTGATTTCAGGGTGGTGGTGTCGGCCAAGGCTGAATTGGGTGGCAATGTGGAATTCATAGCTTCTGACACGGGTTTTGACGAATAGTGGTGGGGATTGTGAATGGAGAATGTGGGTTCAGTGGGTCGGGTCCGAGTTGACCGACTTGTTTATTGGTTACACCATGTTACAAATACATACATGCGTGAAACATTATAGCTAGAGCGAGACATATGTGACGCAAATTTCAGTGCCAGCGATGTTGACTGCGATGTATGAGCATGACTAAAATTTGATAGAATCTTCAGCCACAAGATAAATGTAAGTCACTGTTGTCTGTTTATTAGGAACAGAAGAAAAGATGGAAAGAGTAGGAGAGAGGGAGAGAGAGGAGAGGGGAGGGAAAAGAGAGATAAAACGTACGGAAAGGGAGGAGATAATCAGGCAGGAAATAACTATGAATAGAGCAAATGAAATTAGAAAGAACAACGTAAAAAAGTGACAAAATAATAGACAGAAGAGGCTATCGTAAATCAATCATCAATGGTTTGTACCGCTAAATGACGTAACCGTTAGTGTGCCATACGGCTGATGATGCTATGCGTGTCCGTCTGTCCGTCTATGGCCCGCAGCAGCCGTACTCGGCACCGTCTGCCGCTACAACCCACCCCCTCCTGGGAGCGGGCCATCGTCAGCGGGTCAGCCACCATCTGTCGTCGATACAGCGGTGTCCGTCCTTCGCTAAAACGCAGCACCGTACCCCGACGAGCCGTAGCCCGTCAGCTGGCGCCAGGTCAGGTCAGGGAGTACCGCAGATACCCCAATGACTGGCGACCACATCTCGAGAGACGCGAGACGCGCCGCGTTTGTCACTGTCAGCCACCGTTTGTCGGTCCCTGGTCGGCTCTTTGGCGGGTGATTAAAGCTCTGTTCACTGCGCGGCGGCTCTGTGGGTCAGACGGCACCTGTCGGTGTCCTGTGGCTCGGGATTCCGCAGCGTCAGGGCGCCAGTTCCGTGCTGATAAGTCGCCATTGTTTGCGGTGTGACTGCGGTGGTGTTCATACCGTGTCACAGGATGCAGCTCCCAGAGTTTGTGGCACGGATTGCGTTACAGACTCCGCGGCCGCGGCGGAGCTAAATGAGTTTTCATTCACAGACGAAACCACTCTGAACCTTTGAGGACTGCAATATCACCTCTATGTAAAGTGCAATTATGCTTGTTTAGGGGATTCAAGAGATTGGATCAATCACTTTATTCTCTAACGGTCGCTTACGCTTGTCTCCGCTCCCTTTTACACTGGTATGGCTATGTGACAATCGAATATTTACTGGGATGGACACTAGCCAGCGAACTGACGCTAAGCACAAAATTGACGTAATTATCCGTATCTAATCAAACCATGCCACTTAGTTAAACACCGGAGTGAGCAGCGATCCATGTAAAGGAGTGTGAGAAAATAACTGCAAAATAGTTAATCGTCGTGGCATAGGCACTAGATATCCACTGGATTCAACTGAAGGAGGATGATTAAATGTGAAACAACAACCAGGAAATGAACTAAAACCAATGCAGATAGATGAGTGGTAAAACTGTCTCCTTGCTGTAATACGATCGCAGTTGACAGATACGCTAGGACACAGTATTCGCTGTTAAGCACCTTATCATGCCTCAATTTACGAAAACGACCCCATTCCCTGCGTTATATTCCCGTTTGAAGAACTCCTTCCATGATGAATTAATCTATTCACATGACATAATTCGCCTCGTAATCGCCACGCACGTTCACATCACATGAAAAATGATCACGGATGTTCCACTTGCACCATGCAAATTACAAAACACCGATGACGGTTTCTTTTCCTCACCGGCTTCAAATTACGCTGGGAATCTGCAATGCCGTCACGGAGCTCTCGTCTACCGGAAACAGCCATTTCGGCAGCACTCCTGGCCCATTTTCGCACTACCCGCTCGGTACCTTGACGGTCAGTGACGGTCACGTGTAACATTGCAGCTCGTGGGCGGCCTTATTACCACGCTGTGAATAATCTCGTCGGTCGGGGACGCAGCGTGGTGGTGTGAACTACTTCCCAGGGGCGCACCGGAGCGCGGCGGGGTCACGCTGGACTTAACTCGAGAGACCGGACCGGGCTCCGACCGACTGACTGATCGGCCACTGACTGACCGACTGACTATAGTGGTCAGTGGGCCGGGATGATGGGATCGGGACGGGGAGCGGAGACGGGACTGGCGTGGGGAGATACCAGACTGATGGAGGTGACCGAGAGGGCCAGTGAGTGGGAGATAGAGTGTAGGGAAAATAGAATGCAGGAGAGATGTCAGTTGGTGGGGGGACATCAGCTAAAGTCATCCCTGCCGCAGAGATGGTTCTCAAGCAATGAGCTGCGTCTTACGTGCGTAAAAACTGAAGAGCAAACATGTCGGAAAGAACGTCACTTACGACATATTCACTACGATTCTTTTCCTGATTCGTTGACCAATCCATGCAAATACGAGGCCCGTTATGAAAAACCGCGTTGCGTCACACGGCACCAAGGAACTGGTCCGACTGTTGCATTGTTGAAGCTAGCGTGCACCGTCAGAAAACAAATGACGCTGGCCACTGCTGCTGGCAATGTCATTAACCGAGCTCCGACCGTCATCCTTGTCATCGCAGCACGACTCACTGGCTCGACAGCTGCTGGACTCATCAACAACCCTATCACACGCTTGCAGAGGGCTAGTGGTATCAAGAACAATCAAAACTGTGCACCGAAATGCAAATGAATGTAGCGATAGAAACGGCTTGTCGATTCCAACGGGTGGCCGACTTACAATTACAATTATGTAATTAGCAGACGCTGTAGGGTGGTCTGAAAATTGGTATCCATTCAAAATTTTGCGAGAGAAGTCATTCATGTAAAAGCAGCTACACAGTAGTCGTTTCATCAGAATCAGAAGCCCTTAGGTCGCAATTAGGAGATTTCTGTGGAGTTGTTAACTTTGCAGCCGCACTTTCTATTTTGATTAGACGCTAGCTTTGTTTAATAACAAAACAAGGTAACTGCGTGAGTGCTACCATCCATGTGACAGTCCTGAATTACATATGGACACTCGACACGCTGCTCCACTGACCGTGCCTGTGGTGGACACTCGACCAGCTCTCCCCCACGTGTGACGCGTCACGGCCGGCGTCACGAGCGGCGTCACGCCGTGGGAACCGACTGAGAAGGCGCCAGGACTCGTTTAGGACTCTGGCCCCATTCCTGCCAGATGGCTATTGATGTGAGACGAAGGATCCGGGATGCTGTGAACGGATGTGACAGGATGAAAACAGCCGACTATCCGATGGTTAACCCGCGCCCGGCTGGGGGTCCTGGATTTCCACGCCCTGCTGGGGGGGGGGGTGTTTGAACACCCCCCCCCTTCTAACTCGGCTCCTGGGCCACGTAGCGATACGCGGAAGGCGGCGTTCGAAAGAGCGTAAAAAATAATGAGGAAGTCACTTCGGTCAATTTTTTGGTCAGGTCAAAGGTCAGGTCACCAGAGGTCATTGAAGGCGAAATTTCGCCGATTTCCAGGTCGAATGTCGACAATTTCCAAGAAGCTAACGCATAACTCGGGAACCAATAGAGCTACAGCGCCGCGGAAAAGCGCATTCGATAGCCCTATTAACGCCCTTTCTGTGTAATTCTCTCAGATTTGACCTAACGTCAACGGTTTTGCCTGCAGGGGGCAAAAACTGCAAAAATAGCCGATTTTTTCGGAAACAGTTTTTCTGCAATAACTTTTGACCCAAGCCTTGTACGAGCTTACTTTTACCGGCATCGTGTTCCTCTCGTCAAGACGCATCGAATGAACTATAAATTGACCTTGAAAGGTCAACTTGAAAATTTGACCTCAGGTCAAGGTCATGACCTGACCGGAAAGGGTCATGTTGCATATCAGTCGATCCGTATCGTCGAGCTGAACACATATAAGGCGTTTTCATCGCTCTAGCATGCCTCTATCAAAAGCTATTTGCGAAAAACTATTAGATACCATTCGTGACCTAAGATGACCTCAGGGCATAAACAGGGGTCACGGACACCATTTTCATGTTCAGTGTGTCTAAACCACTTGTAATTCAGTGTTTGGGAGTGTTTATAATGTCTTTCGTCCAAAAGAGGCGCATTTTAATTTTCTCCCATTGACTTATAATGGGGAGGTCGCAAAACTGACCTGACCTTAGGTCATCGATATCAAAATTCTGAGATATACATTTTGTACGTGCTATTGCTCTTAGCAATCGCTGAAAGTTTCAAAGCGATCGGTCACTCGGTGTAGCTATGACAGACATTGAAACTTTTTATGAGGTGAGGTCACTTCAAGTGACCTGGTGACCTGACCTTGAATGACCTTGGTCTGAAATTTTCACAACATGTGTAGAATTGATGTATGATAAGGTGTACCAAAAACGGCGGCGCTCCGCGCCGCCGTTTTTGAGATATTCGCGAAAAACCACAAGGGGGGGTGTTCAAACACCCCCCCCAGCAGGGCGCGGGTTAAAGATTCAAATAGCTCAGTGAATTCGTTCAGTTGTAGCTGAGAAATGACAGCATCTAAGAACGTGACACTGACTTCAACTTCAGTACATCACTGACGTCTATCCGTGGCCCATGCACAGTGCATACCATGGTCTGTATACCGAAGCATACAGATTACAGACTACAGAAGTCTACAGTTTGCATGTTACGGCTTATTCATTCCGAACGATTTGAATCATGGGATGAAATAACTGCCTCTGACACGACGAGGATCGTGGAGCAGCTGGGAACTGGGAGCTGGAGAAAACGAACGAAGTGTTGGCTTCTAAACCAGGCCAGTCGTTTTCAAATCGTTTAGTTGTCAATGCCAGCTCATCTGAAGCTCGTACACGACTAGAGCCACGGTCTGATTCCGACCGACGTCCGGCCATCAGTACCGGCCCAATCACGGCGCATTTATCACCGGGAGGCAATCGCGGAGCTGTCAGCGCCGTCTTTGTCTCCGTATCGCCATCAGCGTAGCCCGGATGATCTCTGTACGTAGTTTGGTAACTTCGGTAAGCAAGCCATCATCGTTTGGGCGGAACAAGCACTCAGGTGGAACGGCTCTGTTTTGGAGCGATCATGGCCGCAAGTGCTGATTAGTTATCGCTGTATTTGTGGTATGGTCGCGGCAATAGAGCGATAAATATTGACATTCGTGTGTGAAGATACTATGGGCGATAGGAAGTGTTTGAAAGATAGAGATCACCATTCAGCTACCACTGATGATACGACAGGTCGCTCGGGTCTTAGCGATTAAAGCTAAGAATTGAAACAGCTTTGTTTTAGCCTACATCCCAGTCCAAAACTTTATGGCACATTATGCATGTCGTTTCGAATTGATTGGTAAAAAGGGAGGAAGATATCACAAACGTACGAGCTTAACCCGCGCCCTGCTGGGGGTCCTGGATTTCCACGCCCTGCTGGGGGGGGGGGTGTTTGAACACACCCCCCCTTCTAACTCGGCTCCTGGGCCACGTAGCGATACGCGGAAGGCGGCGTTCGAAAGAGCGTAAAAAATAATGACGAAATCACTTCGGTCAATTTTTTGGTCAGGTCAAAGGTCAGGTCACCAGAGGTCATTGAAGGCAAAATTTCGCCGATTTCCAGGTTGAATGTCGAAAATTTCAAGAAGCCAACGCGTAACTCGGGAACCAATAGAGCTACAGCGCCGCGGAAAAGTGCACTCGATAGCCCTATTAACGCCCTTTCTGACTAATTCTCTCAGATTTGGCCTAACGTCAACGGTTTTGCCTGCAGGGGGCAAAAACTGCAAAAATAGCCGATTTTTTCGGAAACAGTTTTTTTGCAATAACTTTTGACCCAAGCCTTGTACGAGATTACTTTCACCGGCATCGTGTTCCTCTCGTCAAGACGCATCGAATGAACTATAACTTGACCTGGAAAGGTCAACTTGAAAATTTGACCTCAGGTCAAGGTCATGACCTGACCGGAAAGGGTCATGTTGCATATCAGTCGATCCGTATCGTCGAGCTGAACACATATAAGGCATTTTCATCGCTCTAGCATGCCTCTATCAAAAGTTATTTGCGAAAAACTGTTAGATACCATTTGTGACCTAAGATGACCTCAGGGCATAAACAAGGGTCACGGACACCATTTTCATGTTCAGTGTGTCTAAACCACTTGTTATTCGGTGTTTGGGAGTGTTTATAATGTCGTTCGTCCAAAAGAGACGCATTTCATTTTTCTCCCATTGACTTATAATGGGGAGGTCGCAAAATTGACCTGACCTTAGGTCATCAATATCAAAATTCTGAGATATACATTTTGTACATGCTATTGCTCTTAGCAATCGCTGAAAGTTTCAAAGCGATCGGTCACTCGGTGTAAATATGACAGACATTGAAACTTTTTATGAGGTGAGGTCACTTCAAGTGACCTGGTGACCTGACCTTGAATGACCTTGGTCTGAAATTTTCACATGTGTAGAATTGATGTATGATAAGGTGTACCAAAAACGGCGGCGCTCCGCGCCGCCGTTTTTGAGATATTCGCGAAAAACCACAAGGGGGGGGTGTTCAAACACCCCCCCCCAGCAGGGCGCGGGTTAACTGGTATAGCACAGCTATGGGTCCATGCGGTCCGTATTGAACTAAAGGCAAAGTTGTCAAAAAGTCATACGAGAGCATCAAAATAAACTATAGCACCATAAAATAATGATCTCATGAGTCATAAGTATGTGTTTCCTTTACTAAAATGAGGTCAAATGGTTGGGCACAACCATCGCAAAACACCCACGTTGCATCAAGTGTAACGCTCCTTTTGGCTCTAGCAGTCTCCCACGCGTAGCACTCGGTGCTAGCGGCCTGTTTGTTTTTGCAGTCTCCAGAAGTACCGATGCTAGTTCCCTATGTTTTACTACAGTCTCTAAGAAAGCGGTGTTATTGTCGTATTCTTTAGTGCAGTCTCCAATAATAAAACGACCCCGCTCAAAACTCGCAGATAACGATTTCACTCCCAAGTACAATTTTAGGAAGAGCTACCTAACAACGTCATTAGACGTCACTGATTGCTGATGACGTCACTGTGTCAATGACATCATTAGTGAGTCATGCCGCAGTTGGTGAACGGTGTGTTCGTTCGTTACAGTTACGGCAGTGACCATTAACGGAGTCTGTAGAATGTTTCGGTGAAAATAACGCAGAGCTCGGTATAGGAAGACCCAGATTTAATAGCCATGGGGATAAATTGAGTTGTTCAAGTCTGCTAGATTATAGTGAAATGGTGATAATAATTCAATTTTGCGCAGTTTGGATTGGCTTTGCATTTAATGTCTGTGGTCAAAGTAATTATTGTGAAGAAAAATGTCTAAAACTCACGGTATCCCTGGAGTTTGACAAAGGTCGATATCAGCACCATACAATGTGACTCAATTAGTTAGATTCATCCTTTACGTCGCACCGATAAAATCTTCTTGAACTTGGTCTGGCACACGCCGAGCCTTATCCAATATTCCGATCGAGTCAGTGCCTACTGCCTATACTGCCTACTCTTGTATCCAATCTGCCCCAATCCTGCGGCTGCGTGCGTCCCAATCCCGTCGGCGTCTGTCCGTGTCCGTCCGTGTCGGGGCCGGTCGGTAACGGAACGGGATGACGGATGCAGATTACTTGACCATCTGTTGCTGCCGTGACGTCCGTCGGTCTGTCTGTCTGTCTGTCTGCCAAACGAGCTGTATGTAATCAGGGCACCTCCCGTCGGCCAGCCGGGGCGAACGGCCGCAAACGAACCAGAAAACAACGGTAAGAAGATAACTACCGAGTCGTCTGCGTAGACTGGCGAACGGCAAGAGATCGGTACAAACAACGGTCGTAATCAGAGATCGGGGGCTGGAGGGAGAGATAAAAACGCAGCAGTTACGCTGAGTTATGGATGCTCCTCATGCCTATTTGAGACGTCATAATGCTCAGGAAGTACTGGCTATAATAATGCATTAACGATGCATTAATGATTAAATTGCTACCTGTCTTATGATAAAAACAACACATCAGCATAGGATTTATCTACTGTAGCAGATCTTGCAATTTCAAATGGCTGTCCCACCATAACAATCTTCAGAAGACCCCACCCCCGACCCTGCGCCTCACGGGAAATGTTTCCAATCGACAAAAAGAGACGGAGAAACTAAAAAAAAGTCAAACACCGGAGCTGGCAAAATAACACCTTGAGGCGAAATATTAGCTTGTTTGCTTGCTTGTGATACTGGCATGCTGTATACTCGTAACAATAGAAAAATGAATTAGTACAGAACATATCGCACACTTTCATCTTTTATTGGCGCGGATGAAATAAAAACTGTTAAAATGGAGAAAACAACTTAAGATCTCGGAGTAACGTCCCAGTTTGCGGTTTCATCACTCAGGGGTGCATGAGCTTCCGACATGCGATACCGCCTCATCATGGGTTCGCACCTGCACTTGTTAGCAGCCCGAGAAGCCAAATATACCCGTTATGACCAGTCGCGCCCAGTGCACGTGAGTTTCTGTCGCAGAACTTCCTGATGCGACAGGTGCAAGTGATTAAGTAACCACTCTTCAGGGTAATTAACCAGCGAGTCACCGAACGGTCGCCAGTCATCCAACTGTGAACGCCGCCATATGTGAAATATTGCGCAACTATTGGCGTAACGGAGCCAGACGGTGGCCCATTTATGTGACATCCTGTGTGAGCTTTATGACAAAAACAGTATCAGTAATTTTGGGAGGTTTCATTGAACAGACAGAACTATACGGCCGATAACATTTTTGCGGTCTGCATAATACTTATGTTTTTAAGGGGCAGACTGGATCAAAGAATAAGGATAACTTATGTTTGCTTGCTATTCAAAATGGTGGGTGAGTAGAAATCGAGTTATCCCAGAAGATAAATAGGCGGAAGCAATACACAGATCTTTGAACATTGAACAGTGAATATTGGTCACTAGAAAATGTGTGATGATTTAGGTATTGCACTCATTAGAAAGGAAGCATAAGATAAATGAGAAATGCTGGTCATAAGCTAAGTAATTGGCGACAGTCGGCGAGATCCACGGAGTCGGCGATGCTGGATGCTGTTGGCTATCTAATGGATGGCATGGACCGTGGGTTCATTGGTTGCCTTACCACAGCTGATACATCCAAGGCCTTCGACAGCGTCCAGCATCGCCGGCTCCTGGAGAAGCTCGGCTGGTACGGGATTGACACTCATTGGTTTGAAAATTGGCTGGGCGGTCGCAGGCAGTCTGTGAGAGGTGGAAGTGGAGGTACGCTACCCATTACTCATGGGGTGGTTCAGGGGTCATTGTTAGGACAAATTTTATTTTTAGTATTTACAAATGACTTGGTGTCTTATATGGATGGCTCAAAAATTGTGATGTACGCCGATGATGTGCAGTTCTTGCACCAGGGATTGTCCAATAGTTTGACGGAACTCCAAGCGACTGTTGAGAGCACCGTGGCCACTGCGCATAGTTGGTTTGATGAAAATTGTTTGAAAATCAATCCCAACAAAACTGATCTAACTCTTATCAAATCTACCAGAAGACGATCTCCGTCTCAATTATCTGTTCGTTTTGGCAATGCAACTATCAAACCTTCTCCAACAGTCAAAGTGTTGGGGATGACAGTAGACGGAGGACTCACATTCGAAGCTCACGTCTCAAGCGTGGTGCGGCGCTGCTATGCTACACTCGGTGGTCTCTCAAAAATGACCGGCAAATTGCCCGAGATGGTGAAAAATGATAGTAGAAACGCTGATCTTTCCACACATTTCGTATTGTTCCACGGTGTGGGCCGGGTGTACCAAGATCCAGCGCCACCGTTTACAAAAGGTTATCAACCACTGTGCGCAGGTGGTGAAGGGCACCAGACGGTCTGCCCATGTATCACCACTGATGGTAGACCTGAACTGGCCATCCATTGACTCAATGATCACTGAGCGTGATGTTGCACAGGTGCATTATTTGCTTTATCACCCCCAAGCGCCGTCCAATGTAACCCAGGGCATTGTGCACCGATCCGATGTCTCCACCAGGGACACCAGAGCCGCTGTGGCTGGTGCCCTGCAGATTCCCAGGGTAAACAGTGAACATGCGCGGAAGTTTTTCTTTTCCCGCGCGCCCGCCCAATGGAATCGCGCCCCTGCCGGTGTGACAGGGGCTCGCTCAGCAGCGCTGTGTCGCAAAAGAGCGAGAGACTGGCTGAGGGAACGCGACTGATATGAATGTGTCACTAATATGTCTTCAAACATATACTTTGTGCTTCCGTATGGGTGTTGTGCATTTTAGTGTTACTATTAGCTTTCGTATGTGTATTTTATCTTTGTATGTACTTTGACACTTGTCCCGAAAAGCCATTTACCATGGATGGACATAAGAATAAATGATGATGATGATGATGACAGTTGGCATTAATTCTGTCGTTTATTTGAACGATGCAAACTGGGCATGAATCCCAAACAAAGTCTTATGGAAATGAGGTCCACACTGGCTGGCTCGACAGACTGCCTCCGGAGCCGTCCCGGTGCCGTGGTGACCCACCACTGTCCCCGAGGCACAGTGACCCAGTGACCAGTCGCTGGATGTCAGCAGGCAGGCAGGCATGCAGTCAAGAGAGAGGACATTCCTCTGCACGGATGCCTGCGCCACGCGCGTCGGTCACCATCTGCCACCAACCGCAGTCCAGCCACCGCAAGACGCACGCATCTCCGCGCCGCCGTGCCGGCCGACCGCACAGGCCCGCAACATGTGCACGGCAAGCGGCGGCCGGCGGAGCACCCAGCCGTGAAACCGATATACAGTTTCGGCCTGTCAGACGGCGGCGCCGCCAGCCCAAGAGCGTCTCCGCGCATGCGCGCTGCGCTGCTGGCCTCTCGGCTGGGACCGACGGTCATCTGCTGAGAGCTCCGGTCAGTTGGAACTCAGTGGTGAGGCGCGGTGGTCGTGTGCCGGCGCGCTCCGCGGGACGGTCAGACATGACCGGCTGATTGGACTGGGAGAGACACGCAGAGTAGATAGAGCGACAGACTCCGTAGGGAGGACAGTGAGCGGTATGAGGTGGTGTGTGATGGCGGCGGTAGCGCCGTTGCTGCTGCTGATGCCCGTGTTGGCAGCGGAGTCTCCCCATGATACGCCAGCAGAATTGACCGCCGATGTGCTCCGCCAGCTGCGTGTCCAAGCTGGAGAGTTCGGCGATCAGCTGTGGTCCCGATCGGCAAGCTCAGACGACACACACCGACTTCGGCGCTACCTCAGGGACTACATCCGACTTCTAGCGAGGCACGGTGTGCGTGAGCCAGCGCAGGTGCGCGCACTGGTGGCCCAGCATACCGCCCTCCTTCCGGCCGTCATCACCCAGCCGGAGGCGCTCCGACCACTGCTGATGGCAGACGGAGCACGCCGACTCAGCATGTACAATCTGCTGGACGCGGAGGTTCCCCTGCTGGGCCAGGAGGAGCCAGAAGCGCAGCCTCAGCGACAGACCCTGAGACAGCCTCGGCCACAGCAGCATCAGGACGGTGATCTTCCTTCCAGAGTGGTCGTCTTCAGTGCCTACAACAAGGACGTGCCGGCGGCGGTGAGGGATAAGCTGACGGCCTCTGACGCGCCGCTGGGAGAGGGGGAGCTGGACGGCCTGCTGTTGGAGCTGCTCCAGGCGGCTGCTCAGAGACACGAGGCGATAGGCGAGTCCGGCCCGACCGCTCCCACCGCTGCGGAGTTCTCAGGAGACTCGCAAGATCCAGGTACAGTAAACAGAACTAAAAAGGGCATCGTCAGCGTGTCAAAGAAGGACTCACAGACCTCGTACATCATTTACCCCGACAGGAAACCGGCAGCGAACCGGCCCAAACATCGACGTCCGCAGCAGAGACTGGACGACGCCGGGTTCCAGACCATCAACGCTCAGGTGGAGACCTTCGACATGAACAGGCAGTCGCTGGTCACAAGTCAGGGTGTCTCACCGGAGGGAGAGCGTCTCACGACCGTAGTGCCATCACCTCCCACGGAGCGGCCTGGATTGGCCTCTCGCCGTCCTCGACCTCAGCGGAGGAGGCCGACCCATCGGACACGAAGGCCGCCAACTTCTGCATCAACTGAACCACCCCGTACAGCAACATCGCCAAGACCGACTCGGACCACCACAGAGCCAAGCACACCGAGTGACCAGGTTAGCTCGGAAGTGCCTGAGGCTGTCACCGTTCAGCCTCAGTCCGAGGTGGAGTCACGATCGACGACAAGGCAGCTGGTAGCACCGGGAGACCTTTCCACCGAGCAGACTGGTCAGTCATTGCAGTACGGAGACTATCCGCAGGATGACGAGCTATTTCAGTACTACTACGACTACCAGGATGACGGCGGGGACTATCAGACAGGCCCGGGAGACTACCAGCCTGTACAGGAAGTCTACCGACCCTCACAGGCCTATAGACCTAGTGAAGAAGGTGGGAGCGAGGCTCCTCCAGCCAACATCGAGTTCAAACCGGAGCGACCGTCCACGGGACGTCCAGCCGTGATCAAGTCATCACTAGTGATCATCCCGCCCCCACCAGAGCCACCCAAGGACGACACTAAGCAGGTAGTGAGATACACAGCCACTCCCCCGCCGATGTCTGTGTCCGCCAGACCCGCCGAAGATGACCAGAAGCCCTCAGAGGCAGGGATGTCGGCTAAGCAGCCTCCTAATGGCTCGCCTGGAGATCAGAGCGTGGACCCTTCCAAAGACGTAACTGGAGATCTACCGCAAGCACCCGGAGGATCGCAGTCAGATCAGCCAGAGATCAGTCCAGGTCTCCAGGCGTTCCTGGCACGCTATGAAAAGACCCAGAAGGAGCGAGGACATCAACAGGTTCAAGATCGGCCTCCACAGGAGGACGGTACGGGTATGCCAGCATCTGAGGAGATAGAATACCGGCGACCCGCTCCGCAGCCGATTCCCACAGCCCCACCTCCAGCAGTCGCCCCCGCTCCCGACATGCCTGAATCGAGCGATGGCCAGCCCCAAAAGAAATACCCCAAGGACCCATGGGAGCTCTTCAACGCCTTATTCGAAGACGATGAGCGCACTGAGCGGCCGCCGGTACCGACGACCACGACTCCTCCACCAACACGTCAGCCCTCCCGACGTCCAATACCGTCCTTGTCTGACCTGCTGATCCCTCTGCTGACGACGTACCACCGGTTCCAACAGGTGAGCCTTGGAGAGCAGCGTCCGACTCCGCGTCCGACTCCTGCCGGACCCCTCGGCCAGATTCCGCTGCTAGTGCCGCCTCAGCCGACGGTTCATTACGCACCGACGCCGCCTCCATCGCCGCCCCATGGTTTGCTGGCTCACCGAGTGGGGCGGCCGCAAGGTGGTGGAAGACCGCAAGGAGGTGGTGGAAGGCCTCAGCATGGAGGAGGAAGGCCACAGCATGACGGAGGAGACGACGTTCCGCTAGTTCAAACGATCCCGTTGTCTGATCCGCAGCTGAGGCTGCCCAAGCTGCCTCTGCCGTTCGGGATCATCAACGGAATGCAGGTTTCAGACGGCCAGGATGACAGTGAGACTCGCCCAAGGCCGCCTGAGAAAGACGGAATGGAGGGAGGAAGGCCTTGGATGAGGCCCATCGACCTTAATAGACCGGATTTGGGGAGACCATGGCATGGCGCAGAGGAAGACTCTGACCGGCGACGACCACCGATGATGTCGCATGGACCTCAGAACAGAGTGGGAGCAGTTGCCGAGTCGGAGAGACCACCAATGACAAGGCCAGAGAGGCCATTCGGCCCGCCCAGACCAGGAACAGGGTCCAACGCCAACCGGAGAAGACCTAGACCACGGCCCGCCTTCAATCCAGACAGACCTCAGAAACGCCCCCAGCCGCCCTGGTTCGGAGACCAGGGAAGACCATGGTCAGGTCCTGTAGTTCAGGATGATCGAGAAAGGCCACCGCCCGACTTCGCCATTGACAGGGTTCAGGAGGGACCTCGTCCTGAGTTCGGGCCAAACCAAGACCAAGAAGGTCCTCGGCCTGGCCGCCCAGCTGACCGTCGTCCCGAAATGCGTCCAGAGTTTCGTCCAAGACCTCGTCCAGGGGGCCGCCCAAGACCGCCACCGGAAGTTCTTGCCGGAATGCACCCACCGCTGGACCTCGCCTCTCACTGGCGACCAGACGCGCCCGAGAAACCGATGATGCTGGCGACTCGACCTCCACCATCAGCTGATCGACCCGAATTGCCGATCCGAGGTCACTTCCCACACCTGCTACAGAACAGAGATGGGCCTCCCTCTAGTGAGCGGCCAGAGAACAACACGGAAGGTCGGCCGGGACGACGGCCGATGGACAGCACCGTGAACGGGGTTCCGCTGGTAGAGTTGAGGCTGCCTCAGTTCCTGGCAGGACTGCAGGGCGGTAGGCCGATTCCGCCTCACCTGGCGCCACCACCGCCTCGTCTGCCCCTCGGGCCGCAACTGCCAGGCCCTCCACCGCATATGTTTGATCATCAGACGTCCCACGACGCTCACGGACCTCACGAAGGACCACCTCACAATACTCATGAACGTCACGAAGTCGCAGGACCACAACATGACCAGCCAGACACCTTCCACCACCCACCTCCTCAGCTGCAACCTACAGCTCCTCCCGCGCCAGCTGCCACCACCGAGCATCCAGTGATGCGTCTGACACGGCCTCCACCGCCAGCAGAGAACTACTACCCAGCAGCATCACCTACTCAGGCTGCAGACTACGGTGACTACGAGGACATCATCACCGCTTCCGCGCCTCTACCAGACCTGAATGAGATCGGCTCTCCAGCCCAGACTACTACGGAGAAGGATCTGGAGACCCTGGGCGCGATCGTTTCCAGTGTGCTGAGTCACCAGCCGAACCAGACCGAACAGGCTGCGATCGACAGGAACATACTAAGAAAGAGGTACGGGCTGGCGGCTGTTGGTGAGGGAGGGTACCATGACGAAGAAGGAGGGTATCAGAGGTACGATGTCTACGAACAGAGGGTGGAGGATAAAAAGCCAATCGACTTCCAGCAGTGGCAGCCGCAGACGACCAGCGAGACTCCGATCAGCTCTGAACGTCCAGAGAACAGGGTAACCAGCATGCCTGCCCGACCTCCGAGACCTCAGCCTGTCACACCAACGAACCTACCCGAGCCTTCGAGAACAACTCAGCTGCCCGAGCCCGCCAGACCAACCCGACTTCCGCAACCAAACAGACCGTCACGACCGACCCAGCGAACTAGAATAACCCAGCCTCCACGTCAGTACGAGAGGCCAGTGAGACCTGCGTACCAACCACCCCCTCGTCCTTCCACAACTTCAACAACGCCGTCAACCACCACAGCATCGACATCAACCAGCACGACCGAGATCGCCCTCCTCGCAGAGCTGCCGTCTCAGGGCCCGGCGCTGGACCGTTCCAACGCCGTGCCGGGGTACGAGCTACCCGCCAACTCCACTGACGACGCTCCCACAGAGCCAGTGAAGTCAGCTTCACTGCCCTCCGAGGAGATCGCCTACATCCTGATCGGCACCACTGCCGGCCTCAGCGTCTTCTGTCTGGTGATCGTCGCCGTCACGATGAAGTGCAGGAGAAACTGTAGCGTATACGCCCTGCTGTCGAGACTGATGCACTCGGAGTATATCCAGGATCTCGGAAGTCGGATGTCCTCCGCGCGGTCTCACCGCTCCGCGGCTGGTGGAGGCGGGGATGCGCCTACGCACAAGCTCGGCTCGTGGTTCAACGGAAGGTCCGAGTCGCTAGGCGGAGCAGAAAAGTTCCGCAGCAACATGGCGCTGCCGGTAGGCTATAGCAGCAACATCTCATCACTGGGTGTGAAGCAGCCCAAGCCACACGGCTACAGCGTGCGTCGACTGGACGTTTCCGCCGGCCAGCTGGTGAGCTCGACCTCGAGCAGTGCTGGGTCTGTGGCGGACACCTCAGACGACCAGGCGACGCTGGATCACAAGCGCGAAGGCAGCGGCTCGGAAGCAGGACGTGCTGCCAGTCGCGGCACCTCGTGGCTGCACGGTTCGTACGTGTTCGGCAGCGGACAGGCGCGGCCGCGACCCGGCCCGAGCGACGGACCCGTGCAGGGAGTCCTCTATCGGCGCAGCTCAGACGAACTGCCTCCCACGCCTGCGGCAGCTGCCGCCGCTGCTTCAGATGCCATAACATCAGCTGCCTCGGCCTCTGCTGGAGAGTCTAAGAGGTCCCGGCGGCGAGCACCTTCGGGATCCCAGCAGGCGACGGCATCCCCGTCACGACGCGGAGGCAGCAGCCGTCATGGCAGCCGTCAGGGTAGCCGGCGCGGACCTGAGCTATCCTCCATCCGTCACCAAGAGTCACCAGCTGAGACTAGCAGCCGCGCCTCACACCGCCATCGCAGCCGTTCGCGAGCTGCCAGTCCAGAGATCGGCGCCAGACGCCGCAGTCAGTCCAGAGCTCGCAGCCCCGAACACCGCGGTCGGAGGCGCAGTCACTCGCGAGCTCGGAGTCCGGAGCAGCACAGACGGCACAGGAGCCACTCACGAGCGCAATCTCCTGAGCGTCAGGTGCGCCACCGCAGTCAGTCGCGCGCGCGCAGTCCCGAGCGGCGCAGCCGGCGCAGTCTGTCACGGGCCACCAGTCCGGCGGTGCTGGCGGCGGCCGCGGCTGCTGCGTCCGTGGGGGCGGTCAGGCGGAGTCCGAGCGAGCCCCGCCAGCAGCGCCGCCGGCCCAGGGACTCCTCTCGGCCACGGGAGGTCTCTGAGCACCGCGCCTCGCTGCGGCACGTTCGCTCACTCGCTGAAGCCGTCTCGGAGGGCTCCAACAGCGCCGTCAACTGGTCCTCTAGCGATGAGCGGCTTATCTGAGACGAGTGATTCGCTCACAGGAAAGGGTCAACCGAAACAGAGGCTCATTTCAAGAGAAAATGTGAAGAAAACTGATCGGCAGGGCCGAGTGATCCTGAATTACCAGTGTCGATTGGTCGCAGGCTATAAAAAAAAAATCTGAGGCATTACTAGAAGCAGATGACTGAGGCTGGGACCAAGAACTAGGGCACTGTTACAAGTCAAATGACAGTCTGAGGCATTATCAGAGCTCAAAACCAAATGGGGCATACGAAGCTATGAACAAATATGGAAAAAGTATAGGTTTCTTAAACAGGGAAGCCGGCAGTGTCGAATCGACGGAGCCAATGAAGTGGCATGAAAAAGTTTACGGTCACCTAGAGCGAAGGGTATGGATGGATGATCCATTTTCTAGCTGATGTCTGCCATCAAACGTGAAATGAGTTCGGCATGACGGGAAAATGTAGCTATGCCATTTTTGTTATTTGTTGTACGATGTTTTGTTTTATGTATATTTGGGTCCGGCGACCCACGGCCGTCCGATGCAATATGTCGTCAACGTTCGTTACGATGTCGTTATGTTGTTACGGCCGTGCATTTGCTGTCATGTTACGCGAGGTGGTGTGGTGATGTGAGAGTATGAGTGATCGGGGCGGGGACGTATGACATGAATGTAAGCGCAGTGCGGCACATTACATTCTTGGATATCGGTGTGACATCTCGTTCACGGCGCATTGTAAAAGTTGTTGTGTTATGCGTGGTTCTGTGGCATTTATTCTGAGCGAGATGTGAGCGGCATGCGTCCTTCTGTGCCCATGTCCCATGTGCTGTCCGTCCTGAAACGTTTATCTCTGTTGATATTAGTGATTTGTTATATCGTTTGTATGATCTTCTAGTTACAATATTTACATGATTTGTCGTGGGCACTAAAAACGGCATTACCATGTAACAATCGAAGGGTGTTGAATGTGTGTTTCGTAGCAGGTTGCTCAAGCGTCAGCTTGTTAGACCCAAAACGAGTCATGTTTATCCAGTGATGTTAGAACCTGCGCACTTCGTATAAATACACGTGAAATGAAGTAATAATCACATGCCTCTTTTATCCAACCATTATGATCGCAACAAAAGGAAGTCAGTCGCCAAAGCACTCATCTACCTGGAGAGTTATAGAGCAGGACGTCATCGCGTGAAAAAAAGTAGAAAACATATAATAGTCACAAACACTGACCTAAACGCAAAAGGTCAGTTCCTTTGACTGCTCCATAATAACTGATCAATTCGGAAAAAAGCCGTACGAAACGCCCGAAACGATACAGAATGCAGAGTTACATATTTGAAAGGCCATGAGCTCCGTGGACTCAATCCCAAATCCCCGTACCTACAGATAGTCCTGGACCCAAGGCAGCATACATGTCTTACTCCGGAGTCACTAGTCGGATTTAGCCTGCGCTCCGGGTACTGCTGGCTACAGTTAGAACGTAACCACTCAAGCGTTACGGGAGGCCAAAGTGGGACAGCACAGCCATTACACATGCTAAGATATTCATTACCGGTTTGTAATAAATGACCGGGCCGCCGCCGTATTGGTACGCGAGATCTCGTGGGTGGTTTTATTAGACATAAAATAAAAACAACGGGTTGAGTTTAATTTGACAGCATTGTCATCGTAGTCCAGTTTCATCTTACTGAATTTGCTGTAACGACTAACCAGTTATAGATAAAGCAGAGCCAAACGTTATTTGCGAGTCACTGAGAAAAAAAGTTTTAGAATACAAAATATACTCAAGACAAAATATATTATTCACATCGCACTGTGAGAAACTTTGTTCCTCCGACACGGCCAGACCGTGGCTGCACCGCCGGACCCGGCGGACCGCGCGGCGACCGCACCGCACCCCACCGGCTGATGGGCCCGGCGCGCCCTCTAATCTGCCGACGGCCGGGGGCGGAATGCGGCGGCGGCCGCGCACAAACAACCGCGGGGGAGGATGCGGCGTGGTGGGAACCGAGAGCCGGCGCAGGAGCGTGACCAGCAGCAGGTCGACAGACCCGAGCTCCTCCGACGGCGCAGCGGACCACACCGGACCTCCTGACGCCGCCCCTGCGACATCCATCTCCGCCATCTACCTGGCCGACCGACTCCCACTGTTCGGCGCCGCCTGCCGCCGGAGGGCAACAAACAACCCCACCACGATAGGGGCAGGCCGGCGGCCGGCGAGGTCATTGCCACGGCGAGTCGGTGACCTCTTCTACTACGGTGTCCTGAGTTCTGTGGCTGTTCTGTTTTGCTCTGTTCTGTTCTGCTCTGTCCTGTTCTGCCCTGCCATGTTCTGTGCGCTCTGTCCTGCGGGACTAGCCGTGCGTGCCGCGCCCGAGGCAACTGCCAACCGCCGGAGGCGCGGTATATAAGCTGAGTCCCGCAGTGATCCCTCTCATCCATCCGTGCTTCTATCCTCAGGATACTGAAATCCTTCTCCTCCACGCCGCAACCCCCCTCCGGGCTGGACAGGCAACTTTATCTCATGCGGGCTGCTCCCTTGGAGCGGCACCGCTGCTCCTGAGGGAGCGCACCCCGTAGCCGGGTGCAGTGAGTGCCTTGGGGCTGAGTGGCCTGTCCTCTGGACGGGCTCAGCCCCGGCGACTCACTAGGGTGCCTGCCCAGACCAATGTCTCCCCCTAATTCCTATCATCCTTCCGGCTCTGCAATGGTCTTGTCGACCGAAAGGGCCTAACCCAACAAAACAAAACAAAGTGATCCCTCTCTCTCTTCGCTCTCCACTGGAGTCTTGGACTGCCCGTGCGCGACGTTGTGCATCCATACCTCCTACCCAATATCATGTAAGTAGAAGGGGGCGGCCCTTATTTGGCAGTGTATATAGCCATGATCAATGTAATAACAATGTGGGCATATGTAAATAATTACCTTGAAAACTTGCACAGTCTGTTGTGGGACAAATGGTGGGGGAGAGAATGAACGGCGAACTGAACTGAACGGCACGGAACTCGGCAAACGTAACATAGAGCGGCTCGGAAGCTCAAACAAACGCTACCTTTTAAACGTCACGGTTAACTTCGGCACGCCACGCTACCAATAGTAATCCCAACCGTAGCAATGATAGAAATAAGGAACGTAACAACTTATAGAGAGAAAAAATAGTTTCACAGTGGTGACAGCGGTGGGATTACAAAAACTGACTTTTATTTTAAGCACGCCAAAGGCGAGCTAAATTAATCTGTTGTCGGTTCCGCTCCAAACAGGGCGGCGAACCCAATGTTTTTTTTTTTATTGCAATATATTTCTTAAATTGTGATATTGTTTTGCCTTTAATATTAAATGTAAGTCATGTATGTAGGTATCGGGCCGTTCATGTTCGCAGTGGTTCATCTCCCCCGACCTGTCCCGGCCAGTGGGCCAGGCGGGCGGCTCGGCCCTCGCGGTCAGTCACCGCGGGGTGCCAGCGCCGGCTCGCGGCGGTCCCGCGGCAATTAGGCCCTGCCCTCCGCTCTGTCTGATTGGTGTAGGGACGGAGGATGGGCGTGGCCAAATTGAGTGTGGGGCTGAGGGGTGCCTCTGAGGACAGTGTATGTCCAGGTGTTCTTCCGCGTCATTGCTGAGGGTTCTCGGGTCCATTCGTGCATTGTGCTGAAAGCAACGAGTTTTGAGGTGAGCGATTGAATTCGCACTTATCGAAGTCGCGATTGCCCTACCAGTGACCCGGGACGATTGTTTATGAGGGACCGGCTGCCGTCTCATATTGCAAAGTGTACACGCCCCAAAAGCCCATCAACTGAGCGGTAGGCCAAGCGCGGCTTCGGGCCAAACGTTGTGTGGGGTGAAGCGCTGCTCCACGCCTGATTGGGACTGCAGCCCATCAGAGCGAAGTGGGCATAAACAATCGTCCTGTGTGAGTCAATACCCGACTAGAGATGGGTTAGTTCGGGGGTAGAGGCCGTGTGTCCATAACGCTACTCGTTTCTTATTTAGGGCTTTCAGCACAATGACCGAACCGGAAACCCGGAAACTGCGAACGGGAAACGCTGACCATGGGAAAACATAGATTGACAGTTTCTTCCAGAGCATTACCGGACCACGCGTTGGTCAGGATGCGAGACCGCTGCTGGAGACGCCAGCAGCGGAATGAGAACGGGCTGGAGCGGTGGAGGAGCCGCAGCTCCGGGAGGACTATTCGTCCTCCTCGGACGCAGAGTCACAGGTGGTAGTGACCGAACTGACTCCACAGGTCCCCCAACAGAGGAGGCGGCGGCACGGCCGACCCAGGGCCCACGAGGTCTCAACGGATAGGAGACCCCTGGCCGTTAAAGTCCCTGAGGACCTATATGGCCTTGCCCTGAGGAAACTGAGTTGGGAGTAAAGTAAGGATAGCTTTGCAATCAGTTTGCGCCCCAGTATGATGGTACATGGCTTCAAGTGTATAAATGTGTTTATAAGGCGAACAGACATTCCAGTGGATGTTGATTTCAGTGCCTTTAGCACGGCTATCGTTAGCGGAGAAACAAGTACGTAGGTAGGTAACAGACTATAGGGTTCGCAAGTCGCAAGTGTCTAAAACGTTCTTGATGGTTTAATATTGCTTACTGCCAAACATGCAAGCGTTGCAACATCGGCCAATCAAGTGGTCAGTTGCAAGGGTTCAGTGCATTAGCTGCTTAAGTTACCGTAACAGAAATATGATTAAATGTGTTGAATCATTTTGCCATTAATGATGTTGCTAATGAACCTAAGGAAAGTGGTGGCCTACTTGCTCCTGACCTTGTCCAAGGTACAGCACATTTATTTTACCAAATACCGTCTGTATACCTATGCCTTCCGGCGAAGTCAATGTCTTTTTTTTTAGTCAGTCTAAATGGAGTGCCATGAATAAGAGTGAGCGCTGCCAGAAGCCCAATAACTGCATCCGAACGCTGAGCTGCCGAGACTAACTAGAACGCCAGGTAACGGTCATGAAAGTACAGCTCTATCGAAACAAGCTAATTTGAAAAACTAGACCAATTCTGCGGCAATGTCCATCCCTGGCCGTTACAAATGACGAGAATTGGGCAACGATGTTCTGAGCGAACTCAGCCTCCCGATATCATGACTCACAGCTGTCCGCGGTGTATGGAGCGTCGGCTCAAGTTGCAGACTACTTGCAGTGGCAGATAGCCAAGCGCCAAATGGTTGCAAAGACAGCCCAGGTAGCACAAAGTGCACACCTGCTGCTCGCTTCTTGGGACCCTACAGCAGTGAAACCCATCGGCGTTCACAGCGGTGGTCTCCGTCTTCAACATGGGTCGACTCCATTGCAGATAGGAGGAGCTCACGTCAGAGTGAGCTATCACTGTCTAGAAGGTCACCATGAGCGGGCTAAAAGGGTCACAAAGTCATGGCAACTGTCCAAGCACATGGTACTGGCACCTGCACACCGGCAGTCTTGTGTAGTCCAACAAATGGGACAGTCAATTACGCTCGGGACAGAGATGCTCGGCTGTCAATAAAATGGCATCAGTGATGGGACGTCACGGAGTCACCCAAAAATTATATAAGTTGTACAATGCTTAAGGACTAGAATCCAGTGAAACGTTGTTAACGTGACAAGGCAAGAAACCGATACTTTGTGTTCAGTTGTCCGAGTTTGGGATAAGGATGCGAATATACGGCAGAGCTGAGAGCGCTACTCGCACATTCAAAGGCACAAGAAGCCAGTACCTAAAATTAAGCAAAGTCATAACCAGTTATTACTGAGGCTCGACTGTTTGACGCCATTCCGCTCCTCTCACGACCAAGTTAAATCCTAGTCCAATTGGTTCCAAATGGCCATTTATTTTGTAAATGACGAGGACGTAACGCATGTCATGCAGTACCAAAGCGACAGCAACGCAGTAACGCAGTAAGAAATATTAAACCATAATTAAATGACTAGTGGAAGCAGTACCCGGGGCAGAGCTAAACTGTGTTTTGGATCTCCCAATTCAGTTGAAATATCAACATGTCCAGGAGTTGACCTGTGTTTTATGACCCACAGATGTCTACCCGGAGTTCGGAATCATTCTCTCATCTATAATCATCGGAGGGATGTGAGAAACTTTGTTCCTCCGACACGGCCAGACCGTGGCTGCACCGCCGGACCCGGCGCGGCGGACCGCGCGGCGACCGCACCGCACCCCACCGGCTGATGGGCCCGGCGCGCCCTCTAATCTGCCGACGGCCGGGGGCGGAATGCGGCGGCGGCCGCGCACAAACAACCGCGGGGGAGGATGCGGCGTGGTGGGAACCGAGAGCCGGCGCAGGAGCGTGACCAGCAGCAGGTCGACAGACCCGAGCTCCTCCGACGGCGCAGCGGACCACACCGGACCTCCTGACGCCGCCCCTGCGACATCCATCTCCGCCATCTACCTGGCCGACCGACTCCCACTGTTCGGCGCCGCCTGCCGCCGGAGGGCAACAAACAACCCCACCACGATAGGGGCAGGCCGGCGGCCGGCGAGGTCATTGCCACGGCGAGTCGGTGACCTCTTCTACTACGGTGTCCTGAGTTCTGTGGCTGTTCTGTTTTGCTCTGTTCTGTTCTGCTCTGTCCTGTTCTGCCCTGCCATGTTCTGTGCGCTCTGTCCTGCGGGACTAGCCGTGCGTGCCGCGCCCGAGGCAACTGCCAACCGCCGGAGGCGCGGTATATAAGCTGAGTCCCGCAGTGATCCCTCTCATCCATCCGTGCTTCTATCCTCAGGATACTGAAATCCTTCTCCTCCACGCCGCAACCCCCCTCCGGGCTGGACAGGCAACTTTATCTCATGCGGGCTGCTCCCTTGGAGCGGCACCGCTGCTCCTGAGGGAGCGCACCCCGTAGCCGGGTGCAGTGAGTGCCTTGGGGCTGAGTGGCCTGTCCTCTGGACGGGCTCAGCCCCGGCGACTCACTAGGGTGCCTGCCCAGACCAATGTCTCCCCCTAATTCCTATCATCCTTCCGGCTCTGCAATGGTCTTGTCGACCGAAAGGGCCTAACCCAACAAAACAAAACAAAGTGATCCCTCTCTCTCTTCGCTCTCCACTGGAGTCTTGGACTGCCCGTGCGCGACGTTGTGCATCCATACCTCCTACCCAATATCATGTAAGTAGAAGGGGGCGGCCCTTATTTGGCAGTGTATATAGCCATGATCAATGTAATAACAATGTGGGCATATGTAAATAATTACCTTGAAAACTTGCACAGTCTGTTGTGGGACAAATGGTGGGGGAGAGAATGAACGGCGAACTGAACTGAACGGCACGGAACTCGGCAAACGTAACATAGAGCGGCTCGGAAGCTCAAACAAACGCTACCTTTTAAACGTCACGGTTAACTTCGGCACGCCACGCTACCAATAGTAATCCCAACCGTAGCAATGATAGAAATAAGGAACGTAACAACTTATAGAGAGAAAAAATAGTTTCACAGTGGTGACAGCGGTGGGATTACAAAAACTGACTTTTATTTTAAGCACGCCAAAGGCGAGCTAAATTAATCTGTTGTCGGTTCCGCTCCAAACAGGGCGGCGAACCCAATGTTTTTTTTTTTATTGCAATATATTTCTTAAATTGTGATATTGTTTTGCCTTTAATATTAAATGTAAGTCATGTATGTAGGTATCGGGCCGTTCATGTTCGCAGTGGTTCATCTCCCCCGACCTGTCCCGGCCAGTGGGCCAGGCGGGCGGCTCGGCCCTCGCGGTCAGTCACCGCGGGGTGCCAGCGCCGGCTCGCGGCGGTCCCGCGGCAATTAGGCCCTGCCTTCCGCTCTGTCTGATTGGTGTAGGGACGGAGGATGGGCGTGGCCAAATTGAGTGTGGGGCTGAGGGGTGCCTCTGAGGACAGTGTATGTCCAGGTGTTCTTCCGCGTCATTGCTGAGGGTTCTCGGGTCCATTCGTGCATTGTGCTGAAAGCAACGAGTTTTGAGGTGAGCGATTGAATTCGCACTTATCGAAGTCGCGATTGCCCTACCAGTGACCCGGGACGATTGTTTATGAGGGACCGGCTGCCGTCTCATATTGCAAAGTGTACACGCCCCAAAAGCCCATCAACTGAGCGGTAGGCCAAGCGCGGCTTCGGGCCAAACGTTGTGTGGGGTGAAGCGCTGCTCCACGCCTGATTGGGACTGCAGCCCATCAGAGCGAAGTGGGCATAAACAATCGTCCTGTGTGAGTCAATACCCGACTAGAGATGGGTTAGTTCGGGGGTAGAGGCCGTGTGTCCATAACGCTACTCGTTTCTTATTTAGGGCTTTCAGCACAATGACCGAACCGGAAACCCGGAAACTGCGAACGGGAAACGCTGACCATGGGAAAACATAGATTGACAGTTTCTTCCAGAGCATTACCGGACCACGCGTTGGTCAGGATGCGAGACCGCTGCTGGAGACGCCAGCAGCGGAATGAGAACGGGCTGGAGCGGTGGAGGAGCCGCAGCTCCGGGAGGACTATTCGTCCTCCTCGGACGCAGAGTCACAGGTGGTAGTGACCGAACTGACTCCACAGGTCCCCCAACAGAGGAGGCGGCGGCACGGCCGACCCAGGGCCCACGAGGTCTCAACGGATAGGAGACCCCTGGCCGTTAAAGTCCCTGAGGACCTATATGGCCTTGCCCTGAGGAAACTGAGTTGGGAGTAAAGTAAGGATAGCTTTGCAATCAGTTTGCGCCCCAGTATGATGGTACATGGCTTCAAGTGTATAAATGTGTTTATAAGGCGAACAGACATTCCAGTGGATGTTGATTTCAGTGCCTTTAGCACGGCTATCGTTAGCGGAGAAACAAGTACGTAGGTAGGTAACAGACTATAGGGTTCGCAAGTCGCAAGTGTCTAAAACGTTCTTGATGGTTTAATATTGCTTACTGCCAAACATGCAAGCGTTGCAACATCGGCCAATCAAGTGGTCAGTTGCAAGGGTTCAGTGCATTAGCTGCTTAAGTTACCGTAACAGAAATATGATTAAATGTGTTGAATCATTTTGCCATTAATGATGTTGCTAATGAACCTAAGGAAAGTGGTGGCCTACTTGCTCCTGACCTTGTCCAAGGTACAGCACATTTATTTTACCAAATACCGTCTGTATACCTATGCCTTCCGGCGAAGTCAATGTCTTTTTTTTAGTCAGTCTAAATGGAGTGCCATGAATAAGAGTGAGCGCTGCCAGAAGCCCAATAACTGCATCCGAACGCTGAGCTGCCGAGACTAACTAGAACGCCAGGTAACGGTCATGAAAGTACAGCTCTATCGAAACAAGCTAATTTGAAAAACTAGACCAATTCTGCGGCAATGTCCATCCCTGGCCGTTACAAATGACGAGAATTGGGCAACGATGTTCTGAGCGAACTCAGCCTCCCGATATCATGACTCACAGCTGTCCGCGGTGTATGGAGCGTCGGCTCAAGTTGCAGACTACTTGCAGTGGCAGATAGCCAAGCGCCAAATGGTTGCAAAGACAGCCCAGGTAGCACAAAGTGCACACCTGCTGCTCGCTTCTTGGGACCCTACAGCAGTGAAACCCATCGGCGTTCACAGCGGTGGTCTCCGTCTTCAACATGGGTCGACTCCATTGCAGATAGGAGGAGCTCACGTCAGAGTGAGCTATCACTGTCTAGAAGGTCACCATGAGCGGGCTAAAAGGGTCACAAAGTCATGGCAACTGTCCAAGCACATGGTACTGGCACCTGCACACCGGCAGTCTTGTGTAGTCCAACAAATGGGACAGTCAATTACGCTCGGGACAGAGATGCTCGGCTGTCAATAAAATGGCATCAGTGATGGGACGTCACGGAGTCACCCAAAAATTATATAAGTTGTACAATGCTTAAGGACTAGAATCCAGTGAAACGTTGTTAACGTGACAAGGCAAGAAACCGATACTTTGTGTTCAGTTGTCCGAGTTTGGGATAAGGATGCGAATATACGGCAGAGCTGAGAGCGCTACTCGCACATTCAAAGGCACAAGAAGCCAGTACCTAAAATTAAGCAAAGTCATAACCAGTTATTACTGAGGCTCGACTGTTTGACGCCATTCCGCTCCTCTCACGACCAAGTTAAATCCTAGTCCAATTGGTTCCAAATGGCCATTTATTTTGTAAATGACGAGGACGTAACGCATGTCATGCAGTACCAAAGCGACAGCAACGCAGTAACGCAGTAAGAAATATTAAACCATAATTAAATGACTAGTGGAAGCAGTACCCGGGGCAGAGCTAAACTGTGTTTTGGATCTCCCAATTCAGTTGAAATATCAACATGTCCAGGAGTTGACCTGTGTTTTATGACCCACAGATGTCTACCCGGAGTTCGGAATCATTCTCTCATCTATAATCATCGGAGGGATGTGAGAAACTTTGTTCCTCCGACACGGCCAGACCGTGGCTGCACCGCCGGACCCGGCGGACCGCGCGGCGACCGCACCGCACCCCACCGGCTGATGGGCCCGGCGCGCCCTCTAATCTGCCGACGGCCGGGGGCGGAATGCGGCGGCGGCCCCGCGCACAAACAACCGCGGGGGAGGATGCGGCGTGGTGGGAACCGAGAGCCGGCGCAGGAGCGTGACCAGCAGCAGATCGACAGACCCGAGCTCCTCCGACGGCGCAGCGGACCACACCGGACCTCCTGACGCCGCCCCTGCGACATCCATCTCCGCCATCTACCTGGCCGACCGACTCCCACTGTTCGGCGCCGCCTGCCGCCGGAGGGCAACAAACAACCCCACCACGATTGGGGCAGGCCGGCGGCCGGCGAGGTCATTGCCACGGCGAGTCGGTGACCTCTTCTACTACGGTGTCCTGAGTTCTGTGGCTGTTCTGTTTTGCTCTGTTCTGTTCTGCTCTGTCCTGTTCTGCCCTGCCATGTTCTGTGCGCTCTGTCCTGCGGGACTAGCCGTGCGTGCCGCGCCCGAGGCAACTGCCAACCGCCGGAGGCGCGGTATATAAGCTGAGTCCCGCAGTGATCCCTCTCATCCATCCGTGCTTCTATCCTCAGGATACTGAAATCCTTCTCCTCCACGCCGCAACCCCCCTCCGGGCTGGACAGGCAACTTTATCTCATGCGGGCTGCTCCCTTGGAGCGGCACCGCTGCTCCTGAGGGAGCGCACCCCGTAGCCGGGTGCAGTGAGTGCCTTGGGGCTGAGTGGCCTGTCCTCTGGACGGGCTCAGCCCCGGCGACTCACTAGGGTGCCTGCCCAGACCAATGTCTCCCCCTAATTCCTATCATCCTTCCGGCTCTGCAATGGTCTTGTCGACCGAAAGGGCCTAACCCAACAAAACAAAACAAAGTGATCCCTCTCTCTCTTCGCTCTCCACTGGAGTCTTGGACTGCCCGTGCGCGACGTTGTGCATCCATACCTCCTACCCAATATCATGTAAGTAGAAGGGGGCGGCCCTTATTTGGCAGTGTATATAGCCATGATCAATGTAATAACAATGTGGGCATATGTAAATAATTACCTTGAAAACTTGCACAGTCTGTTGTGGGACAAATGGTGGGGGAGAGAATGAACGGCGAACTGAACTGAACGGCACGGAACTCGGCAAACGTAACATAGAGCGGCTCGGAAGCTCAAACAAACGCTACCTTTTAAACGTCACGGTTAACTTCGGCACGCCACGCTACCAATAGTAATCCCAACCGTAGCAATGATAGAAATAAGGAACGTAACAACTTATAGAGAGAAAAAATAGTTTCACAGTGGTGACAGCGGTGGGATTACAAAAACTGACTTTTATTTTAAGCACGCCAAAGGCGAGCTAAATTAATCTGTTGTCGGTTCCGCTCCAAACAGGGCGGCGAACCCAATGTTTTTTTTTATTGCAATATATTTCTTAAATTGTGATATTGTTTTGCCTTTAATATTAAATGTAAGTCATGTATGTAGGTATCGGGCCGTTCATGTTCGCAGTGGTTCATCTCCCCCGACCTGTCCCGGCCAGTGGGCCAGGCGGGCGGCTCGGCCCTCGCGGTCAGTCACCGCGGGGTGCCAGCGCCGGCTCGCGGCGGTCCCGCGGCAATTAGGCCCTGCCCTCCGCTCTGTCTGATTGGTGTAGGGACGGAGGATGGGCGTGGCCAAATTGAGTGTGGGGCTGAGGGGTGCCTCTGAGGACAGTGTATGTCCAGGTGTTCTTCCGCGTCATTGCTGAGGGTTCTCGGGTCCATTCGTGCATTGTGCTGAAAGCAACGAGTTTTGAGGTGAGCGATTGAATTCGCACTTATCGAAGTCGCGATTGCCCTACCAGTGACCCGGGACGATTGTTTATGAGGGACCGGCTGCCGTCTCATATTGCAAAGTGTACACGCCCCAAAAGCCCATCAACTGAGCGGTAGGCCAAGCGCGGCTTCGGGCCAAACGTTGTGTGGGGTGAAGCGCTGCTCCACGCCTGATTGGGACTGCAGCCCATCAGAGCGAAGTGGGCATAAACAATCGTCCTGTGTGAGTCAATACCCGACTAGAGATGGGTTAGTTCGGGGGTAGAGGCCGTGTGTCCATAACGCTACTCGTTTCTTATTTAGGGCTTTCAGCACAATGACCGAACCGGAAACCCGGAAACTGCGAACGGGAAACGCTGACCATGGGAAAACATAGATTGACAGTTTCTTCCAGAGCATTACCGGACCACGCGTTGGTCAGGATGCGAGACCGCTGCTGGAGACGCCAGCAGCGGAATGAGAACGGGCTGGAGCGGTGGAGGAGCCGCAGCTCCGGGAGGACTATTCGTCCTCCTCGGACGCAGAGTCACAGGTGGTAGTGACCGAACTGACTCCACAGGTCCCCCAACAGAGGAGGCGGCGGCACGGCCGACCCAGGGCCCACGAGGTCTCAACGGATAGGAGACCCCTGGCCGTTAAAGTCCCTGAGGACCTATATGGCCTTGCCCTGAGGAAACTGAGTTGGGAGTAAAGTAAGGATAGCTTTGCAATCAGTTTGCGCCCCAGTATGATGGTACATGGCTTCAAGTGTATAAATGTGTTTATAAGGCGAACAGACATTCCAGTGGATGTTGATTTCAGTGCCTTTAGCACGGCTATCGTTAGCGGAGAAACAAGTACGTAGGTAGGTAACAGACTATAGGGTTCGCAAGTCGCAAGTGTCTAAAACGTTCTTGATGGTTTAATATTGCTTACTGCCAAACATGCAAGCGTTGCAACATCGGCCAATCAAGTGGTCAGTTGCAAGGGTTCAGTGCATTAGCTGCTTAAGTTACCGTAACAGAAATATGATTAAATGTGTTGAATCATTTTGCCATTAATGATGTTGCTAATGAACCTAAGGAAAGTGGTGGCCTACTTGCTCCTGACCTTGTCCAAGGTACAGCACATTTATTTTACCAAATACCGTCTGTATACCTATGCCTTCCGGCGAAGTCAATGTCTTTTTTTTAGTCAGTCTAAATGGAGTGCCATGAATAAGAGTGAGCGCTGCCAGAAGCCCAATAACTGCATCCGAACGCTGAGCTGCCGAGACTAACTAGAACGCCAGGTAACGGTCATGAAAGTACAGCTCTATCGAAACAAGCTAATTTGAAAAACTAGACCAATTCTGCGGCAATGTCCATCCCTGGCCGTTACAAATGACGAGAATTGGGCAACGATGTTCTGAGCGAACTCAGCCTCCCGATATCATGACTCACAGCTGTCCGCGGTGTATGGAGCGTCGGCTCAAGTTGCAGACTACTTGCAGTGGCAGATAGCCAAGCGCCAAATGGTTGCAAAGACAGCCCAGGTAGCACAAAGTGCACACCTGCTGCTCGCTTCTTGGGACCCTACAGCAGTGAAACCCATCGGCGTTCACAGCGGTGGTCTCCGTCTTCAACATGGGTCGACTCCATTGCAGATAGGAGGAGCTCACGTCAGAGTGAGCTATCACTGTCTAGAAGGTCACCATGAGCGGGCTAAAAGGGTCACAAAGTCATGGCAACTGTCCAAGCACATGGTACTGGCACCTGCACACCGGCAGTCTTGTGTAGTCCAACAAATGGGACAGTCAATTACGCTCGGGACAGAGATGCTCGGCTGTCAATAAAATGGCATCAGTGATGGGACGTCACGGAGTCACCCAAAAATTATATAAGTTGTACAATGCTTAAGGACTAGAATCCAGTGAAACGTTGTTAACGTGACAAGGCAAGAAACCGATACTTTGTGTTCAGTTGTCCGAGTTTGGGATAAGGATGCGAATATACGGCAGAGCTGAGAGCGCTACTCGCACATTCAAAGGCACAAGAAGCCAGTACCTAAAATTAAGCAAAGTCATAACCAGTTATTACTGAGGCTCGACTGTTTGACGCCATTCCGCTCCTCTCACGACCAAGTTAAATCCTAGTCCAATTGGTTCCAAATGGCCATTTATTTTGTAAATGACGAGGACGTAACGCATGTCATGCAGTACCAAAGCGACAGCAACGCAGTAACGCAGTAAGAAATATTAAACCATAATTAAATGACTAGTGGAAGCAGTACCCGGGGCAGAGCTAAACTGTGTTTTGGATCTCCCAATTCAGTTGAAATATCAACATGTCCAGGAGTTGACCTGTGTTTTATGACCCACAGATGTCTACCCGGAGTTCGGAATCATTCTCTCATCTATAATCATCGGAGGGATGTGAGAAACTTTGTTCCTCCGACACGGCCAGACCGTGGCTGCACCGCCGGACCCGGCGGACCGCGCGGCGACCGCACCGCACCCCACCGGCTGATGGGCCCGGCGCGCCCTCTAATCTGCCGACGGCCGGGGGCGGAATGCGGCGGCGGCCGCGCACAAACAACCGCGGGGGAGGATGCGGCGTGGTGGGAACCGAGAGCCGGCGCAGGAGCGTGACCAGCAGCAGGTCGACAGACCCGAGCTCCTCCGACGGCGCAGCGGACCACACCGGACCTCCTGACGCCGCCCCTGCGACATCCATCTCCGCCATCTACCTGGCCGACCGACTCCCACTGTTCGGCGCCGCCTGCCGCCGGAGGGCAACAAACAACCCCACCACGATTGGGGCAGGCCGGCGGCCGGCGAGGTCATTGCCACGGCGAGTCGGTGACCTCTTCTACTACGGTGTCCTGAGTTCTGTGGCTGTTCTGTTTTGCTCTGTTCTGTTCTGCTCTGTCCTGTTCTGCCCTGCCATGTTCTGTGCGCTCTGTCCTGCGGGACTAGCCGTGCGTGCCGCGCCCGAGGCAACTGCCAACCGCCGGAGGCGCGGTATATAAGCTGAGTCCCGCAGTGATCCCTCTCTCTCTTCGCTCTCCACTGGAGTCTTGGACTGCCCGTGCGCGACGTTGTGCATCCATACCTCCTACCCAATATCATGTAAGTAGAAGGGGGCGGCCCTTATTTGGCAGTGTATATAGCCATGATCAATGTAATAACAATGTGGGCATATGTAAATAATTACCTTGAAAACTTGCACAGTCTGTTGTGGGACAAATGGTGGGGGAGAGAATGAACGGCGAACTGAACTGAACGGCACGGAACTCGGCAAACGTAACATAGAGCGGCTCGGAAGCTCAAACAAACGCTACCTTTTAAACGTCACGGTTAACTTCGGCACGCCACGCTACCAATAGTAATCCCAACCGTAGCAATGATAGAAATAAGGAACGTAACAACTTATAGAGAGAAAAAATAGTTTCACAGCACCACCCAATCACCAACGGTCCATAGTCATCGCTCACATATTTTAAACATAAAATACATTATCTAGGCATAAATGCATCATAACCGATGCAGAATCTTTAAACAAGCCTGTCCACATCAAGGCATCAAGCTCCACAGGATGAAGATTTATCCCTCACAAATTACTTCACTCTGCGGACGCTATTACCCTTGGGCACAATCAGTGTCCCTTCACAACCGCCACACATCAACACACACGCACACAGGCCATACAACCAGTCAGGTTCGATAGATATCGGTGCAGTGCCCCCACACAAACTCCATTGAAACACACACTTTCATCGAGCGTGTCAGGTAGCATCCCGCTGTGAAGTCTACGACACATCACAGCGAAACGATCCGCAGACGCCGGGTCCCCTAGCAAACAGGGAAGTCTATGGGACGCGACACAACGGCGGAATCGATCCAATCAGCGTCTCAATCGAACAATGTATTGCGTTAGACCTGGCAGGCGCAGTAACAGCCAACGCCACACAGATCAAAACACCATGTTAAAATATATCGTCAGGCGAACATTCAGTGGCAAGTTACGACAATGTGTCATTGAGTTTCAGTAAGCTACGATTATCTTTGACATATCATTGTACCGTAATTGGTTGACGGTTGTCAGTAATTCTTCTGCCTTCGGAACAGACACATCTAGATAAGTTGAATATTAGATGTTCACTACATATACCGCTAAAAAGGTATGGGAGTGGTGTTGTCAGGGCAATAAAATAGTGTGACCATTAATATCCAAGTGGATATTGCAAATGGCTAGGGAGCTATCAGATGATAAATATCCCGGCATCGCATATAAGCATGTAATCGGTATCACATGAGACGCTTATCGTCCGTGGACGATATAAAATGTTTCTAGATGTTAACTCGACCACAGTGGGCATCTGCCGTTACTACAAGCGACGTCCTTCTAGTTTCCTCAGGTCACCAAGGCTCACTCCGTCTGCTGAGCTCAGCCAATCATCAGGTTCAGTCAGCTTAGATTAACTACGCTCGCTCCCAAGCGTGTGACTTCACTGTGTATCAATACACGGAACGTTCCATCACTCACAGCCCGCCACTCTTGGCGCCGCAGCTCCCTTGTCTAGCTCCACGCTAAGACATGAATACGACGAAGATGAGGAAGAAGAAAATGAGCACGCCGAACACCTTGATCATGAGCCAGCGGTTGTTGGTCACCGACTGGAAGTATTTGAGGATCTCCGTGTGGGCAGCCTCGACGTTCATTGAAGTGTCTTCGACGTTAGCATCGATCCTGCGATAGAGGAAAATGATTACCATAGTAGCAAGAGTTGATTGATGAATTATTTAATCGTGGGACCTTGTGGAACCACAAGGACTCATCAGACCTCACCTCGAAAGCAGACAGAACGTCGGAACCAGGACCGATTCGAACTGGACAGCACTGATTTATCAATCGTTTACAAAATCAGTCGGAAACAGGTCTAATTCCTTCCTACCAAAAAACATCGAGGATACACTTACCCCACTGCCATTGGCACGGGCATCATTGGTGAGGATGGTGGTAAAAACATTTGGATTTCCTGGATAGGACACAAATATGGAATTTTCGTAAGTGCAGAGAAGCCGAAGTTTTACCAAGCTCATGGCTAGTGCGTAGCTAGTAATCACAGCTCCAAAGGCACATAACGATGCAAGTCGAAACTTTTGTTACAGAAACGATCATTACGAAAAATGCAAATGCAGTACAATTACAAATTAAAGAAAATGAAAGGAATGCAGCTGTAAGAAGGCTTCGTAAATCATAGGAACGCATTCACACAGCAATAATGTAATTCATAGGTGGCGCTGCGCTCTCATTTAATCCCATCCCAACCGACCCAGAGCAAACCGATATTGCCTACCCAAGGCATGAGCGACACGCCTAACGGGGTAGCCGACCAGCCCTAATTCGTAACCGGCATCAGAGCGGTCACTTTCATTGCAGCCGCTAATGGAACGGCGCATTTGGCGAGAGAGGTTGGTGAAAGGAAGGAAGGTAGAAGGAACAGTGCATTCAACGAGAGGTCGGTGGAAGGCTCAAGCTACTGCAGCTTGACAGAGGCAGGACAATAAACACCAGCAATACTCGGTCACTGTGTCAATAAATAACTTAAACCATAGAGCAATAACATCAAAATACAAAATAACATGTAATTCTGTGAGCCTCCATCAAAACGCGTGCATTTCAGAATACAGGTGCGGGCGATACTACCCTTGCCTCAGCTCAGCGAATGCTAATGCAAAAATATGAATATTTATGGCACTTTTTCACTGTGTTGAATTTCTTAATTCAACACACCATTTTTCATAGATGCAACACATCATCTGGACTATGGAGGAGATGCATGAATGGCTGCCGGCAAACGGTCCCAGAATTCCAAGCAATCAATGCTGCTGCAATGTTTTTAAAGGAAACGCTAAACAGAGCCTCGCTAAGTCAGAGATGTCATGCCTAGGTATACGCTAGTCTGAAAGCCATCAAACCTTTCATACAATTGACTGTATTGTGAGCATCGACTATCGAGGATCTTCCGTTCTGTCACAGGTATACCAACGGAATATGGAAGGGCTTGGAAGCGAAGCAATGAAGGATAAGCACCTCAAAATACTGAAAACTGTTACTGTGTGCGGCCGTTGTAGCGGCGACCGTAAGAACTAAGAACAGCACACCCTCAGCACGGGCAGCATGACGTGCGCCTGCTGAATCGGCCCTCGAGCCGACCCGCAAGAGTTAGTCAGAGAGAAGGCCTGTCTGCACCTCAGTGGCGGGGTATCTCAAGACTGACCTCTGGACCATTTCCTCCTGTTCTTTGACCATGTGCGCCAGCTGCTGGAAGATGGCGCCCAGCTCCACCACCGTCGACTCGATGTTCTTCATAGTCTCCGAGCGCGCCTGGTAGTGCGTGTCCTGAAATCAGACAACGTGTCAGTGCGTGCCCTGAGATCGGACAAAGGATACAATGAGTGCTCGGAAATTAGGCAGCAGCGTCACTAGTCAGCCATGGATGTTCTGAAACCGGACGGGTCCCATCATCTACAGTCGTGCAAGATTCCGGCGGCGCACGGGCGCGTCCAGGCAGTCTCGGGGCGGCCCGCCCCGGTGCAGGCACACTGACCTTAACAAAACACCACACCTATTATTAAACCCGACTCCCCCCACACCTCTCACTAACCGCGCACCTCCTGTTCAATGAGCATTATCTACTGCTGTCAGCACCTAAAACTATCACACATCCATACCCTACCAAGGCACACCCCTCCCACAAACCACTCACCTCCTGTTCAATGAGCATCATCTGCTGCTGCTGCGAGGCGGCCCCCGCGCCCGCTCCGGCCGCCGGCCGCCTCTCACGAACGCCATCCATGTCCAGGGCGACGTCCGCTCGGGCCGCGCTGGCAGCCTCGTCGGCCAGCAGCACGGAGCCCTGGTGGAAGCCCTCGGTGGCCGAGGGAGGCAGGTTGGACGATACGCCGCCCCGAGAGAACTGGTCCCGGCGGGACTTCTGCTGACGCAGGTTCTGAGGGAGGGGACGGGGAGGGGTTAGTCAGAACGGACGCAGTTTAGTGCAGACTGCAGAGCGGATGTCGAGTGTCGGTGTTTGGGTGGTCAAGTGCGTAGCGTGCTAAGCCGTAGCGCCCTAAGCAAATAAAAAATGTATGCTTGAATGCTATATGCTCCTAAAAATGCACACACGCCGACAATCGTTTTTGACTCATCGCTAAATGGTTGCAGTCAGAAGTTTACATTCCAATTAGATACCACGTCTTAGCAGACTCAGTCTCCCCCTCCCTCCCCTCCCTCACACACAAACCAGCGGTCCCCGCCAGCTGCTCTCACCTCAGTCCTGACGTCGAGCACCTGTTTGAACTGTGACGACATGTTGGCCAACTTCTGCTGCAGCGTCACCACCACGTTGTTGGAGAAGTTGTGCACGTTGCCGCCGCCCGCCTCGCCGCCCCGCTGCCGGCTCAGCTGCTGCAGCTGCAGGATCTGCTTGTTGAGGCTACCCATGTCGTGTTTGATGATTTGAGTCAGTTCCTCGATCTCCAGAGGCCGATCGTCGAAGATGGACTTGCGTTTAGCCACTGTGAGGGGAGCGACGCGGAGTTAATTCAACTACTCATACAAGGGTGGACGGTGAAACGTCAATATCGTGGTGGTTTAAGGGACCCAGTCAAAAGGTCTTGGGGGTAATATTTATGTCGAATCATAGAATAGCATGTTAAATTAGACACCTGAGAAATAAACCATAAGTGAATATGATATGCTGTTGTCTGTTGTCTAATAACGAAACACAATAGGTCCAATAGGTGATTAATTAATTAATTGATTCATTCATTCATTCATTTATCATTCACTCATTCATTCTTTCATTTATCATTCATTCATTCATTCCTTCATTTATCATTCATTCATTCGTTTATTTATTATAGTATCGCCAATTCGTTCGCTAATTTAGCAAGATTCCCTTGATAAGACACAATCGAGCATTACCCAGGCCCGACCACTGTCTCATGGCCCACTTACAGTGTGTCAGCTTCTCCAGCTTGGCGTACGTGTTGGAGATGTCCTTTCCGATCAGCTTGGCGATCCGCATGAACTCTGCGTACCTCTGTACGGCGCGCGGCCGAGGGGACGGAGGCGCCTGCGCCAGACCTCCATTGAGCTGGCGACTCTGCAGCGAGCGGAGCACAGCCGAGAACTCCCCGGTCCGGTCCTTGAAGGCCATCGCGAGTGGATGTCCTGCAGAGCAAAGAGGATAGAAGGGGTGGAGAGAGTGGGGGGGGGGTTGAAAATGGAGGGTGGAGCAGCTCACAGAGGCAGACACTGGATGGCTCCAGGCGAGTTGACAGGCACCTTATGACTGTAGATTATGATTCTAAATACGTAGCTGGGCTGGACCTCTTTCACCTGTAAACAGAGGAAAGATGGCTTTGAGGGAGGTGCACAAAATGATGCCTAAAGCAAGGCAAGCTTAAAACCATTATAATGCATTGTGGCATATTATGAATTAACAATGAAAATGCCAGCTCATTAAAGTTCATCAGTAGTTTAGCATGATGAATGAAATGAAGAAAAACTGGCAGTGGTCATGCAAAAAGGTCATTTTGTAATGTGAAGCAATTTAATGTAATGTGAAGCATTTTGTAATGTGAATATTGTTCTAGGAGGTGTGTAGCATATCAGTGCCCAGGAATGATTAGTACATAAACTTGAAATGGGATGCATAAAATCGACAGCATGTCTGATATCATGTCATTAGGCACTAGGCAGTGGCCTGTCAGTGCTCTGATAACCGAATCATTTGAGCAGTGACTGCACAAATTGGACTGTTATCTATTGAAGGACATTTTGCCAGAGCAGATCTCACATAACACAACATTGAACAATATTTAATGAGGCCTCTTTTAATCACTCCAGACTGTAAATTCACTAAGTTTTAGTGATCCACTGCAAAGGGCAATCCATGTTAGTCTGACATTTGGTCAGTCTGACTTGAATCCTCCAATAAGACAGTGATTCTTCTCTAAGTGTTAGTGGCAAGCTCTGACAGTTAAAAACTGTGGAGTGGAATAGCCTCACAAGTCACATCAGAAGTTGGTCATCTTGGTTTGGTCACAGCTATGAGCTATCCAAAGCAAACTGATTGCATAATGCAATTGGGTAACGGTAGCGCAGGCGTCACCGATAGCTTCGGCGGCGTAAACAGTCAAGGTAGGTGTATTGTAAGTATATTGACATAGATATGGTAGCACTGTTAAATTATATGACGTCATTGGAGTATGAAAAAGTCTCTAGAACGGGTCAGGGAGGACAAAATGGGACTCGGCCGGTTCCAGCGGGACATATTGGGACTCAGCCGACTACCGCGGGACATAGTGGGACTCAGCCGGTTCCAGCGGGACACAATAGGATTCGGCCGGTCACAGCGGGACACAATGGGACTCGGCCGGTCCCAGCGGGACACAATGGGACTCGGCCGGTCCCAGCGGGACACAATGGGACTCGGCCGGTCCCAGCAGGACACAATGAGACTCGGCTTGTCACAGCGGGACACAATGGGACTCGGCCGGTGCGGGACATATTGGGACTCAGCCGACTACCGCGGGACATAGTGGGACTCGGCCGGTCCCAGCGGGACACAATGGGATTCGGCCGGTCACAGCGGGACATAATGGGATTCGGCCGGTCCCAGCGGGACATATTGGGACTCAGCTGACTACCGCGGGACATAGTGGGACTCGGCCGGTCCCAGCGGGACATAGTGGGATTCGGCCGGTCCCAGCGGGACACAATGGGACTCGGCCGGTTACAGCGGAACAAAGCGGGACTCAGCTTACTACAGCGAGACATAGTGGGATTCAGCCGGTCCCACAATAGGAATGGGACTGGCCGAGTCCCAGTCCGAATCCCACTATATCCCGCTGTAGTCGGCTGAGTCCCACTTTGTCCTGCTGGGACCGGCCGAGTCCCACTATGTCCCGCGGTACGGTTAGCTGAGTCCCAATATGTCCCGCTGGGACCGGCAGAGTCCCATTGTGTCCCGCTGTGACCGGCCGAATCCCATTGTGTCCCGCTGGGACCGGCCGAGTCCCGCTATGTCCCGCGAAGGTCGGCTGAGTCCCAATATGTCCCGCGGTAGTCGGCTGAGTCCCACTTTGTTCCGCTGGGACCGGCCGAGTTCCATTGTGTCCCGCTGTGACCGGCCGAATCCCATTGTGTCCCGCTGGGACCGGCCGAGTCCCACTATGTCCCGCGGTAGTCGGCTGAGTCCCAATATGTCCCGCTGGGACCGGTCGAGTCCCATTGTGTCCCGCTGTGACAAGCCGAGTCTCATTGTGTCCTGCTGGGACCGGCCGAGTCCCATTGTGTCCCGCTGTGACCGGCCGAATCCCATTGTGTCCCGCTGGGACCGGCCGAATCCCATTGTGTCCCGCTGGGACCGGCCGAGTCCCATTGTGTCCCGCTGTGACAAGCCGAGTCTCATTGTGTCCTGCTGGGACCGGCCGAGTCCCATTGTGTCCGGCTGGGACCGGCCGAATAGAATCCCATTGTGTCCCGCTGGGACTGGCCGAGTCCCACTATGTCCCGCGGTAGTCGGCTGAGTCCCAATATGTCCAGCTGGGACCGGTCGAGTCCCATTGTGTCCCGCTGTGACAAGCCGAGTCTCATTGTGTCCTGCTGGGACCGGCCGAGTCCCAATGTGTCCCGCTGGGACCGGCTGAATCCCATTGTGTCCCGCTGGGACCGGCCGAGTCCCACTATGTCCCGCGGTAGTCGGCTGAGTCTCAATATGTCCAGCTGGAACCGGCCGAGTCCCATTTTGTCCTCCCTGACACGTTCTAGAGACTTTTTCATACTCCAATGACGTCATATAATTTAACATTGCTACCATATCTATGTCAATATACTTACAATACACCTACCTTGACTGTTTACGCCGCCGAAGCTATCGGTGACGCCTGCGCTACCGTTACCTGCAATTGCATATGTCAAGAGATATCATACAGCTGATACCTAGGTACCTACTGTATAAAGTTATTTTGTATTCAGATGTTAAGGCTACTAAAATTGTTAAAACTGATCTAATTATGAGCTTAAGCAAAACTCAATATACTGTTATGCAGTTGGTATGGAATAATGAAAAATGAAGCAATGGCTGAAGCTTGCAAAATGAAATGGTTAATTCCTAATATAAGTTGCATTTGTGACTGCAGTTGCAGGTGCTAATTTCAGTTTATTTGGTGTCTACTTGTTTCATCATCACACAACCTTACTGGAAAACTTTCTTTTATATGGGTTCTTATGGCTTTTCATTTCCTTTACCCTCCATCTTTTCAAAAGATATGTAGGTAATTGAACAGTGAACACCTCAGCATTGCAGCATTGCCAATAATTTTCAGGTTAACTGACCCAAGGCCAATTTTACTAACAAAACAACCGCTGGCTGCCAACAATTCAATATTATTAAGTCTCCCCCAAATGAAACATGGGGCCTGGAAAAAAGATGATGCGTAATGTCATAAAAACATATCAGTTGGACTTAGTATTATGAATTCTCATCAGTGATCAGTATCTATTTCTTCTGCATGGATGGCAAAATTTGGGGTGCCATTAGGCAGAAATTAGCTTTGGCCAGAGATTTGGCTGTTGCTAATACTTGTCTCTGATTCATATTGGTTTACCCACAGGATCCATCAAAGACCCTTCAGCAGGCTGAGACAGCAACAACAGCATTAGAGCTTAGCACCCTTATTTAAAAAAGCCTTTACTTAGGTTTATGAATTGTTTAAGCATTTGATGAAAACTAACAGCTATTTCTTTTTTGAGCAGACCAAGGCCTGATACTAGGCATCCCATATGTTGACCCACAATGGCCATGGTGCAAACACTTTATGGGTACTCGAGGGTAATAAAAGAAAGCCTGGCACTTCATATTTCTTAAAATACTGTGGTGAAAGAGCAAAAATAAAAGTATACCCCTGTAATTGTGAAAAATGCAGATAATTAAATAAACAAAACACTTTCGCTTTGGACGCCGGTGAAAACAGGGCGCCGGAGGGCATATTAGTCACGTGACATTTGGAACTTCTCTCGCTCCAAGGGCCTTCTATATGCCTAACGTCACGTGTAAATTTCACGAACCTTGATCAAATCGCCCCAGGCGCCCTGTTTTCACCGTCGTCCTTCGCTTTCCCTAAGGAAGCAAACATAAATCGCGCCACATTCGGCGCAAATACACCAACTCACAGCGCTACCATATGAAGGGAATTTGCTACCACATCAAGCTTTTATTTCTGATAGTTTTTTCTCGCTTCAACACAATACATGAACGTTTAAGTTTTTACGTCAGACAATTTACATTGCACATAGCATTGCGTCAGATAGATGAAGGCTTGTAGCCCGGAAAGCATATAACTTTTGGCATTGTTTTTACATTTTCGAGGAAAAGGCCTCAATGTTTCTTTACGTATTTATTCTCGCTATGTCCCTCGCTAAAACACTTCACACCATTAATTTCATCTACCCAAACAGTTAAATGAGGTAAACTATCGAAATGAAAAATGAAATATTCCTTTATTATCGTTACATCATAAATAAGCCTTTCGATGTTCACCATCATGTCCCGCATCAGGTGTTAAGTGCGTTCGGACGTGCCCTTTTCACGTGTGGCAATTTCCAATAAATTCCACGCCTGGAAATTCCTCACAAAAAACGGCCATTCGCGCAAGCCCGTTTCGTGGGATCCCGCGCGATTCGTCACGTTTCGCGATGCCCGAACGCCTGCTGCTGTTCCCGTGAGAAATTCCTCGGCTGGAAATTCCACGCGAAAAGCGGCACCCCGAAGGCAGGCAAGCGACGATATAGGCTACGCACAGGCGACAGCAACAAGACTATACCTAAAGCATCTCCCCTTGAACTCTTTATAGTTGAAAAAAAAAACTAAGAAATGAATTTCTTCGTCTACTGGTCAATTGGCTCGGTATCATCCATTCCATTTTCCACGGACCCCCTGCTTAGCTACAGTCATTCGAATTATAACGCTCTTACGGCCATTTATTTACTCATCAATAACACAAACGGTGAACACGAGCTGAATTAAAAGTGCAGGGCACGACAGGCTCGGACACAGCTCGGTCGGTGAAGGCGGCGGCGGCAGCACCGCACCCGGCCAGCGCGCGAGGCGCCACAAAACCCACCACACCCAGCTCCGGCACAACTAAACTAGACTAGCGTCACGCAGGCGCCTCCGCAGGCCGCTGCAGTTCCGAGACGAGCCCCCAGACGGCGCTGGCGGCTCTGCGGAAACTGTACTCAGCACGCAGCGTACAGCGCCGGTCTGACCGGCGCCTTACAAACGCCGCGACGTCGATACGAACATTCGTGTGTTTACGCCAAAACAAGGCGGTTCCGCCAAAACATAACCGAGAATCGGTCTCACGTGCAGGTACTTGTACGGGCTTCTCCAAGCCGTGTACGATTCGCTAAATCCAGCCGGATGGGCACAGAAAAGACGCAATCTTCCCAGGCCCACTGCTGCGAATATTTACCAGTGACAAACCATACCTCTAACACATAGTGAGAGCAAACGTCTGTAAAGAAACCATCCATATACACAGATCATACATCAGCTGATGCAGCGCAGACTTTACCACACACATCATCACAAACAAAAGCAAAAGCTTGGAATGTTATCGGTCTACACTCACACAAACGAACCACCGATCACGGGTGAATATTTGGCCTCCTGAACTTTGCCGGCACATCGCAGCGACACTAGCGCCACCTGCAAAACATTGCCACCAACAGCAGCGCCATCTCTGGCAAAATAAATAAAACACTCAATGGCGAGCACAACATCACAATCCAACACATCCTCTCACGCCGGGCGCGCTCCATCGATGGCATCGTCAGTCACAGCGCGCCGCTAGATCTCGGTCCCCTCCGAGGACTCGGGGATCTTCCGCATGTGCTCGATGGGCAGCGAGGCGGGTCCACCGCCGTTGATGGCTACCGGCGCCGAGCGCGGTCCGGCCAGCTGGTAAAACACGCCGTCCCGATCAGCATCCCGGTCGGCCTCCTCAGAATCCGAGCTCTCCGAGCCGCCGTGACTGGCGCCGCTGGCGGAGGGCGGAGAGCGCGACACTCCGCGCCCGCCGAGTCGCAGAGAGTCGAGAGAGTCGCCGGCCTCGTCCGGCTCTGCCGACGAGCCGCGACCCGACGACTCCAGGTCGAGCACCCAGCTGATGGAGTCGCTCTTCTCGACGATGGCGGTGACTTGGGGCGGGGAGCCGTCGTCCGGTTCCGAGCGGCGGGAGCGCCGCCGTACCGGGTCGCTCTTCAGCGGTGAGCGCGGGCTCACTCTGCGAGACAGACGGATACGCACAGTCAGGGACGCGTCATTCAACTCCACGCAGTTTTAACACGTAGGTAAAAAAACTAACTGCAATCAATGAGTACTTATGGACATCATAAGGCAATCAGCAGTAATTCCTGAGTAAAAGCAAATAGGTAACTTATCTAGCCTTCATTATCCACCGATGGGAAAAACATAACTTCTTATTCAAATAGCATTATAGCATTACTCGGTTAGAGTCGGTTAAAGGCTATTACCAAAATAAATACAGACAAGTGCACCATGCACGTAGCCCATCAGATCAGCAATTCAAGTCAATTAATTTCGGCTTGTCCCGTTCTATATTGTTATCTCCGTCATGCTCCGGGCACCACACCAAACTCCGGGGGTCTCGGGCCGGCACTGGTGTAGCGCGCTGTGCCAGGCTGTGCTGCACGCTGTGGACGGACAGTCACCCCCTCCAGCGGTGCCCCAGCGGCGGTGCCATGCTCTCATTACCTGGTGATGTGAGGTGACTCGCTGTACGCACGCGCAATGAACGTCGGTGTGCGCGCGGACCGGAAACTGGCAGAGCGAGAGAGCACGCCTGGGGAGAGAGGGCGGCGCCGGCGGCAGAGCGGTCAGCGCGCGCAGCGAGAGCGGCCAGCCATGCCCCAGCCGAGGTCAGCGAGGAAGGACGACCAGCACGACACAACACTGTACACTAACTCGGGCCCCGCTATGGGTGTGGTGTGGCAACGAAAACCCCCAAACGGAACAAAATGCCCATACAGTTTATGGGGAAAATAATAAGCGAGAGACAAAAATACACGGTTTAGCTGATGCGGTTCGTACAGTTGACGGAAGGTGACAATTGGTTTCAACTATCTCGGTGCCTCTTTTTGAAAATGTGATCCTTAGAACAACTCTTATTGAACAAGGACGACATTACAGCTCACAGCGCTAAGCAAGCTCTTGCCAATACAGGAAGCCACTGAACTTCAACAATGTACAAGATATCTGTGAGTCGACGACTCTGTGCTATGCATTGTGCGATCTCCAACACTATGCCACCTACCGCTCACTGGAAGCGTCCAAGCATGCGACGCCATCCGAAGCCCCCAGCAACTGCCCTCGCCACTCCTCCCATGCACCAGCCACCCTGGTGACCCGCCGTGACCCCGTGTGACCTGTGACCCGTCGTCTCACCTGGGGTGCTCTGCTGCATCAGCTCCGACTGACTATGGTTGCGCAGCTTGTACTGCAGCTGCTCGTTCTCCATGGAGAGCCGCTTGTTGGCCTTGGACTCCCTGTCCTGGTACTCCTGCAGTCGGCGGTTCTCCTCCGACAGTTGCCTAAGGAGACACACACCAGACGGTTAGTGACAATGGAAGAGGATGGATCAGTGCTCCACACTGACACACGTTGCAAGTAAGGTAGATTGTCTGGTCCGGTCGGAACGGTCGGGTAGGGTGGAGTCAGACTTCAGAGCGGTGTACCGTGTAACGTGATGTGACGAAACAACTGGCAAGTATTTACTCAATTGTTACAGATAACTGTGAGCCCAATTAGCGTACGAAAACCAGCTACACTTGATTATGCTACGCAGCATAGATCAGAAACACTTCCGTAACAAAAAACACATTCAAACCAACCATTCTAATATGAGGCGTCTCCAATTCCTCAACCGTCTACGGTTCACCGAGACCTGTCCATTCCTTCTCAGCCCAGCAGCCTCCCGTCTCCAAAATGCAGCAACAGAACACCGACCTGTGGACGAGCTCGCGCTGCCGCAGCTGTGCCTCGAGGTCCTCGGCCTTGGCCCGGTGTTTGTCACAGCGCTCCTCCAGCCTCGGCACCTTCTCCCTCAGTCGCGCCAGCTCCTGCTCGTCCTGACGCAGCTTGGCGATCTCCTCACTCTTCAGTTCCAGCACCGCGTTCAGCGACTTGATGTCCTCCTCCTGCTTCTTGATCCGAGCGGATAGAACCTGTAGAATACAGGGAGAGGGGAGGGATGAAACGAGGAAAACACTTCGAGAAGCATGGCTGAGCATGACAGACAATCAAGCAAAATAAAAATAAGAGCAAAAGAATACAAAAACCAGAAGTAAGCAGATGAAAAATTCGAAAGTAGCATTTTGTGAAGTGCCAAGAGATCGTTGGTCAGCAGTCCGCACCTGTATTTTGGTGTTGGAGCTCTGCCCGATGGCGGCCTTGAGCTCGCACTCCCGGCGACTGAGCTCGCTGTTGGCCTCCTCCAGCTGGGAGATCTGCTGTCGCAGCTGGTCAGCCTCGGCCTGCGAGCGGCGCTGGCTCTCTGCCAGCTCGCGCTCCCACTGGGCCGTCACCGAGGCCAGCGTCTCCTGGTGCTGCCGGCTCAGCTCGCGCACGTCCTGGTCGCGCGCCTCCTGCTGCCGCACCAGGTCCTGTTCGAGCAGCTGGCGCTCCTGGTGCCAGGCCGAGCGCACCTCCTCCAGTTTCTGTTTGCCGGAGTCGAGCTCCTCCTGGTGGGTGGCGCTGAGCGCGCGCAGCTCGGCGCCAACCTCCTCCTCGCGCTGGAGTCGCGCTCGCTCCCGGTCCTCGATACTCTCCTCGAGTCGCCGCTGGGTGGCAGCAGCCTCGTCTGAAAAGGTGACGCCACCAGCGTCAAAACCGTGCTCGAAGGCAGTAAGCTGAGGCTCGGTACTAGTGATGTCAATTACGGAAAATCGTGATACCGATACCAAACCAAATACCAACAATATCCATTGAAAAATACCGAAACCAAACCGACTTGGGAATATGAGGAAAATACCAACTTTTTACCAAATTCTCAGCCTATTTTACATTAGTGAGGATTCATAATACCAACAAAATACCAAATGCACTCGCCTTGAAATACCAAATACCAAGTTGGTATCGGTTTGGTATCGGTATAGGTACCAAAAAGTTGGTATCCGATTGACATCTCTACTCGGTACCTCAGTTTAACCATGTTAACTATATCATCCCAGCAGCGATTGCATAGAACGAGAATTTGTCGTATAATGAAATACTGGATTAGAAAGAGCCTCTTTCAACTGAATACTTATCATATCAGACCATCCTGGGATGCTTTCAAAACCACGAAGACGACGTGCAATGTGCATAGCAAATGAGGCCTGTCTGGCAAATGACATATGAGCCCCAAACAAATCGTCTCTATCGATGACCTTCTGCACACAAGCCATGTGGGGTGGTTCCTAGACGTAAATACAAACTGTGAGGCTACTAATGACTGCTCCAACCATTGACCTATCATTAAATTAATAAGCAAACGATACAAGAGGTCATGAAAGTGCGACGTAAAACGCCCCAGCTGATTGAAACTGGGAATGGTTCGGTAGCTATAAAATATTTTACAAAAAAAAAGAAGAAACGAAGCAAAGGGGTGCAGCTATCAATCATTTGGAATCTGTCACTTCTTACACGCCTCGTTCTCCACCCTTCAGGCGAGACGATATCTATCATCCCAGGCCACACTCTTACTTACTCATCCCCATATAGCATTACTAAATACCCATGCATCCATTTCTTTCCCCTCATGAGCCTCACCGAGCGCCAGTTGCAGTTCCGTGGCCCGGGACTGGAGAGCCTTCACCTCGTCAGTCAGCTGGAACGGGTTGTACTGAAACAGAGCAAAGGGGAAACGTCAACATATACGTCGGGTAAACGTCAACAGATCAACGGGTAAACGTTAACAGACAGGTCGGAGAAAGGGCACAGGTCAACCAACAGACAGGCTGGGGAGAGGGCATATACAGGTCAGTCAGCTGGAACGGGTTGTACTGAAACAGACCACCGGGTGAACGTAACAGACAGGTAAGGGACAGGTCAACAGACAGGTCGGGGAGAGGGAACAGGTCAATATACGGGGAGGGCAGAGGTCGGCATACTGTCATCGGTCGAGGAAAGGGTATAGGTCAATGCACGGTTATCAGTCAGACGGCCCAACCGGTCATTGGCGCGGTAAGTGAAGAGATGCCGTAACGGTAAGAATAAACAATCAGATAACACTAGCGAAATGACATTCGGTACGATGTCAAATTTAAGAGCTACTTAATAAGGAATACAGCTGCCTCGAATCAAGTAACTTTTACGACTTATGCATTATTATGGTATGGTGCACATAACCGGAGCTTAAACATGCTCCAGGCTCTCATGTGATTACGCTACTGAGTCCGTTGCGAGACCGGCATCATTGTCCGTGTACCGTCACAGGCGTAACAATATCACCGTCACAGCCGGCGCCGAGGGGCAGACGCAACACTAACAAACAGCGCTAACAGCGGCGACTGAACAGACGCGCTCACCGGACGTCACACTGGGTCCACCGTCACCCCGCGTGGACCGGACGGCCCTGAGCTGACCTTCCATCAGCGCTTTCCTCCGACAGAGATCGACACAACGTAACAACCACGGCGACACAGTATCGCTCAGACGGAACGGAGATAGACGCAACAACAGAGACGTTCCGGAGACAAGACAAAACAAGACAAACTACAAGACAAAGCAGGATAGCATACGCCAGCGAGCCGCATCGGAACACATCCATCGCTTATACTCGTATGCACACCTAAAAACCGGACATTCCACCCGCAAATACATCCCCGAAAGATGTTATGTTTTTTTCCAAAGGATAAAATCGAACTAAGGATTAGATTTAAGTCATCAATGGCACATCGGAACACATGTATCGCTTATATGCACACCTCAAAACCGGACATTCCACCCGCAAATACATCCCCGAAAGATCACATTTTTTCAAAGGATAAAATCGAACTAAGGATTTGATTGAAGTCGTCCACGGGTACCGGTCTGCGTCGTGATAGGATGAGGAGCCTCCACCACTCCCGCACGTCTAGCTGCGGTCGTTTAGAGCGGCTTAACGGACCCTCCCGACCGCCGTGTCCGGTTGTCCTGTGATAGCGGCGCGGACAGCGGACAGCGGACAACTGACTGACAGCGGACAGCCGGCAGTGGTGACAGCTGACGTGGCTGAATTTAGGGACGTCGTTGGCTGTGGATTGGCCATGTGTTTGACTGTATGGTTAGATCGTAGCTGCATTTCAGACTAACGTCCAACATGGACATGACCAGTCTCGTATTGGACACCGTTCAACTTCTGGTTCGTGGTTGGTCCGGTGTCTGGTCCGGGCCGGTCTGGGGTGGTCTGGTCCAGGCAGATTGTCTGATCGTCCAGAACCGGCTCGACTCCGGACTCGACTCCCGACTCGAGTCAGATCCGGTGATACCATCTTACATACGGCGCGGCGGCGACTCGACGGGACCGACTCGGTTAGTGGGGCCACTCGAGTAGAGTTCCGACAGGCGCGGCGCGGCCGATTCCACGGTCCGTCTCTGCGGGATCTCTGTTGACACATGTCTCTAGAACCATGAACTCGTCTCTCAGCAGTGGCTTGTCCCTCGAGTTCAGCTCTCAGGAGAGTCATGTCTTCGAGACAAACATTCAGTTCATGTTCTCAACACTTGCTCGCCCCACTGCTCCTCGCAATGAAATACAGCTTCTGATTTGCTCGACACATTGAGAAAGGAAACTCCGTTCCCTGCAATCGTCACGCCCGACTTCCCGCTTAGACAGCTCTGTCACATTTCACGCGGTTACATAATAATCAAGACTACCATCTCCCGCCGGGTCACGAAACACTCACAAGAATCACACCCATGAGCTCGTGACCCCACCGGTCACCGACGACTGACCAGCGCGCTGCCGGTGTGGGAGCGCTGGCACCAGCACGGGTCAGCATTACCAGCACCAGTCGCTGGCCGGTAACTTAGTACACTGGCCGTCCCAGCTGGATGAGGGGTTAACTGGCCAGCCGTGGGATCGGTCACGCCGGCCGGCCCGCGTTTCAGGGGTCAACGGCGGGGTCAAACACCGGTTACCAAGCCTATATCGGACGTTACGGTGCGAAAGTATGCTGATAAGCGGGCGAACGTTATAATTTTACTGGAGGACGTCAGCGAATGCTCGTTTAGGTCCGCACGCCATGGATGGCAGTCTGAACTTCTGGTCGAAAACTCGAGAGCACTGACGCTTGGGCGACATGCACCAAAAAGAGCAAGAAATTTGTAAAACCCACTAAGCACATCAATAAATCTGTGAACCCACCCTCCCAAGCTCCAAACCATGTTTGAAAACCCATACACCACAATTTTCAAACGCAGCCTTATCTATCTGACATCTTCTGTTCCCAATCATTCTCGTCATCTCCTATTATACACAACCCAGTAAAATTACCCTAATTCAATCATTTCTCATCACACATCAAACGCTCCCCATTTGGAGGCGATGCCAGCAGGAGGCAGGACGTGCGTCTGAAAGCGACGCGCTGCGCCGCCGCCGGCGGCCCGTATTTGGCGCAGTGGTGGCGGCTCCGGCGCACGAGGTCACGCTCCTGAAGCGCCGGCCGTTTTGGCGTGGGACGCCGGTGCGGAGACGCGGAACCAGAGGCCGGTCTGATGTAGAGGCGGGGATCCTCGTGGTGGGATGGGAGTGACATTGGGAGGAAGATGCAATTGGAGTGACATTGGTTGAAAATGGCATGAGAGTGACATTGGGTAATGGGTGGAAGGTTGAATAGGAAGTGTCATTAGATTGCAGAGGGGATGCGAGGGGCGTTGGGAGGCAGACGGAATGGGAATGACATTGGGTGGAAGAGGAAGGCTCGCACTAAGCGTCTCCTAGCCTGGGAGCGGCGCGCTGCTGCAGGGATGAGGCAATGTAACCACGAACCATAGAGAACGAAAAAAAATGAAAGCACGACACAATAGATAAAAAGAAACAAGGCAACACGTTTCGGTTGCACAACAAAGATGACAGATAGGAACAGCACACAATACCTACGTTACTGACAACAAGGGAGGAGATCCGAGGGCCTAGATACGCTTTCAGGGCCTAGTAGCTAGAAAACCGAAGAAAATAACGAGACTAAAAATACCGCAGTTTCACAAAGTGCAAAAATATGCAGCACAAATTTTAGCCGAAGCATGAGGGTTATCCCGGAGAATCTCTCCATGTATCCAGGTAAGCTCACTCACAAATGCCTTTGCAAACATGGCAAATGCACTAAAAGGAATTGTCTTCTTCCTTGATTGCCTTCGTTACTTCTGATTTTACCATATGACTTACATCGAGTAGGCATTACTCAAAAACAATGCAAGAGGAGAGATGTCCAACGCTGTGGACTCGGATTATCCGTGATATGCCACCCGGAAAGAACCGTTACACGTTAGACCCCACGGCCCGCCCGGACCGTAGCCATCGGAGAAGACGTCTTTACAGCGACACGTCGACAGGCGCACTCGAGACGTCTGTGGCGCTCCAGACGTATGTGGCGCTCCAGCCATACGTGGCGCTCTCAAAGTTACAGCGCCGGTCGGACTGAGATTCCATCGGATACATGTGTCGAGCGGAGCCCGGAGTCACGACACGGAGAAAACGTATGGTGAGGATAGCTTTCCCTCCCGTTCATTTCAAAGTATTTGATGAATCGTCCCATGGATACGATGGCGCCGCTGGTTATCGGATTTTACACGCGAGACGGACTGATGTTACTCTGACGGCTGAACTAAACGACATGTGGACAAAGCTCCAACCACCGTAGCCCACAGCGCAGACAAACACACAAATACCGCCACAAGTTCACTCCACCGCATCCCACCACACACCCAGACCACACTCTGCTTACCTCGTTGGAGAGGTAGTTGACCATGACCATCGCGGCGTCGAAGCAGCGTGACGCGTGCTGCAGGTCACCGCGGGCTGCGGCTAGGTCACGCTGGTGACCCGCCAGCTGATCCTCCAGCTGGTTGACCTGAACCTCATGACGAGCGGCCGCCGCTGCTGCCGCTGCCGCCGCCGCCGGCCCCACCTTGATGGGCACCGGTTTGGCATCTGTAAGAGAGAGAGAGAGAGGGAGAGAGTTAGAGAGGCGAATGATACGGTGGTTTATTTCAGAGAAGAGACGAAGACAGAACAATGCAGAGATTGAGTGGATGTCAAAGACGTTGCGATACAATGTCTGTACACAGTCGGAGATCTAAAGCCAGGTGTCAGGCAGATGTTTGGTGCTAAGTCGTGAGACGCTAAGCTGAAGTTATTCCTCAGAAGCGGCGATAAGACGGCTATTAATCAGCGGCTTACAGAAGTTTGCACTGCCAGAGTGGAGGCGGTATTATCGCATTGCGTCTCTTGCTGCAGACACTCCACTAAATGGTAGCCAATTCAACAAATTAACGAACATCTCAGACTTGTGACAGCAGACGTGTATGTAGAGATAATTAGAATTTGAGGACACCTTCCCAATCGATCGGTGCAGCACCATTCGAGGGTTTAGCACCCATCGATTACTGAATTGCGATGAAATAAATAAAACAAAATGAAATGAACACCATTTTTCAGCCGTTGACGCTCGTTCCCCCTTCCCGAGTTATTGGTCATTAAATCAAACAGTAAAAAAAGCTTCAGACCCGTCCCTCGTTTTTCTGGCTCTCGTCCCAAATCTACTGTCAAGAGTTGTTTTCCCTCCCTCGCTTTGGCTTCCTGTGTCGTCTGTGACGTCAGAGAGCGGTGGGAGGGGGGGAGGAGACCGATCGACTGCCATGCCCTCAGCTGAGAGAGGTTCACGCATACCAACGGGAGAAGGGAAGGGAAGGAAAGCCAGCTGAACTTCGACCTCGACCACTCAGCACCAGCTCCTCTCCACCAGAGCTTATCGGTCTTCACCCTTCCCGAAATTGGTGGGGATGGCAAGAAGAGAGAAAATCGATAGATGGGTCAGAAGTTGACTCAGCCTCTAAAAAGACTCCGTTCGTCAGAGCATAAAGCATGTTGGGAAACTCTTGTCACTGCTAGACGCGAGCGATCGCCGATCTTACATTCACGGGTGGCCAAAGACGGTTTATTTAGACTCGGTTTGTGCTTGTTTACGAGGCGAATACAATACAAACATGCTTGTCTCATTCGGCCAGAGACGAAACATGTTTTCTTCCACGTTCTGTCTAGCTCACTTGCAAGCGAACCGAACTATTTATATATGTTTTCATTCATGACGTCCATCAAATACTTCAGCAAGGTAAACTTAAATAAATCAAAAAAGGCGTAATCATCGATGATTCAAGTGTCAACCTGAACGCATCAACACCCGAAAGTAAAAATCAGGGTAATCAACCCGGGGCATCATTTCCTTTGCAAACTTCCCGTGAGATCAAGGAAATGATGTCGGCTCAATTGAGGATACTTTGATACCCTCTCATCGGGTTACCTAAAGGCGGTACAGTTGGCAAGGATGCCAGTCCTATGCTATGCGTAGTTTCCTCGGGAAAAGTTAAATCATTCTAGGACACCGTGAGCCCATAAGTATAATCAGGTTATTGGGTTTTCCACACATTCGACCATCATCATTAAGCTTATGCCCTCATCATAAGTTTTAATTCTCACCCTATCTCACTATCACAACATATCACAACACCAGTGCAGCCGTAACGCCTGGTTTCTCGCTCCAGAAACCCAAACAGAGCCCGGTATCCATTTCACGAATGCTCTCTGGGTCGGCCAGGGCGGCGGCGGCCCAGCACTGCCCCAATATCTGACCGTCCGCCCCAATTCGTTCTGTCAGCGCCGTGGGCTTCAGAGGTCTCTAAGCGCCAGCCCGGCCCATCAGGTGCCAGGAGCTCTCAGCACCCACCCAGGCGGGGCCACTGTTTGGCCTAACCGGATCACCGGGCGGGCCAACCACCGACCACCCACAGATACTCGGTCGGAATTAATTACAAACATCACACACTCTGATTCACGTGATTATTCACGGCGGTGAAATAGGGGAGAGTGGGGCAAAGCGGCCACCCTAACGTTTCTAACGATGCCGACGCTTGATTTTTAAACTTGAAAAGATTCTTTCTATACCAATGTGATCCCTATTAAATTGTCTTTTATTCCAACTGCGTTTCATTTCCAAAGGCGTTCACATATGGGAGATATTGACAAAACTTTAAACCTATAGCATATTGGCCACTTTGCCCCATCCCTGAGGCAAAGCGGCCACTGGCGACTTCTCAAGTCCCGATATGAGAAACAGAATAGTTGCCTCATGCACGACTAGGGTATTTGATGGTGACAAGGTTTAAGGGAAGATGGATGTTTACTTTGTTATCTTCCCACCTATTGCTAAACAAAGAAAGAATTTTCTTGGAAAAACATTTAATTGCATAATTCGGTAACTCATGTAACCGAAAAGTGGCCAAGATGAATGCATGACAACACATTTGAATATAAATAATGTTTTTATCCAGATGGAAACAACTTATGGCCAATTGGGGGCTGGCCACTTTGCCCCGGCCGCTTTGCCCCGCGCATACCGTCCGAGACAAAAATATTCCAGCTCAGTTATTGGTGGGGTAAAAAGCATTAAAATTGGTAGAAGGCATGTACGATAACCACGCAATGCATGGACAAAAACGCTTATAAAAATTCCAAACGGTTATGGAATAAAATAACATTTAAAAATTGTAAACATAATTGGTAACCTGGCAAGAAATGCTTTTCCGTGTTTCACAGAACAATGGCGATGGGCCTGAAACCCCGGTCTGGCTCATTCGAACGACCGCAAAGAGAAGTATAATTGGAAATCATAAATTGGAACTGACGCCAGCTGTGGAGGGCTAAAACGATGGATGGCCGCTTTGCCCCGGGTGGCCGCTTTGCCCCACTCTCCCCTACAGAGACTGAGATTACCAGGCGCTCAACTGGTAACGCTGGGCCGTTTAGGAGCCGATTCTTATTGGCAAGAGTCAAACATTCCGACCCAATCCCCGGGCATACCAGTATGTTTGCTCGCTAACGGGACATGTCAGGCAACAATAGATGCTAACAATCGTGCCTTTCTTATGCGGGGACGCGCCTCTATCGTTTGGCTGTTAGCCCAAACAAACGAGCGGGTTGGAATACAAAATGAGCGAAACTTACCACCGACATCTACGGGCTTGCCCCAGCACTGGAAAATGTCGGAGATGGAGGGAAACATGCAAAACAGCCCTCCGTCAGACATGATGGTGGTTTTCGAACAGTCACTCGTGTCTCCACGTGTCACGTCTGGCCACGTATCACGTGCGGTCACGGCCAGTCACGTGCCGGGGGCGAAAACAGCCCGCCACGCGTCACCACTCGTGGCGGCCGTGCGTGACGGTTGTGACAGGCGTGACAGCCGGTCCGTCGGCCGTCACACGCGGCGACAACCGTCGGGCCCGGCCCGGACCGACCCGACCCACGCCGGTCTCCAGTGGGCTCTTCACAACTCGCCGCGTAGGCTATCACGGGAGCTTCTTCCGCGCTGATCTCCGCCCTATCACTCTCTCACCAAGTTCGCGCGTGGGTCGCCAGCGCACTACGCGCTCACTCCACCCAACTCTCGCCGCTGGAGCACTCGATCACTCCTCCACGCTCGTCGCTCGCCACTTCCGACACTGACGCCTGCGACGCGACGCGTCCGCGCTGCCCCCATGCGCACACCTTCCTGTGGCGACTGAGACGGCGCGGGGGGCGGCCGGCACCGGCGGCGGCGCCGCGTCCCTGGCACACAGAAGGCCACGGCTACGCAGCCCGATGCTATCGTTCTATGACGGAAAACGGCGCGCGAGGGGCCCTGTCGTCCATACCAATTCGGCAGATGACCTTTGTCTGAACGCCGCGGACGGGGGGGGGGGCTGCAGGGGGGGGGGGGGGGGCGCACGGAGGCAGGTGAGCGACGTGACGGGTCCTGGTGACCTTGCGCCTTCCATACAGGAACAGGGGGTCCGTCAGATGGGTGCCGACGTCCCGAGACGGTCAGCATGTCATCTCACGCAGATCAGTATCAATGCTGACCGGGAGACTCCGAAAGCGCGTCAGGGCGACTCGCGCGACTACCTCTACACAACTCAGGGACGACTCGGAAGAAACTCAAAAGCAGCTCGGAAGTTGTCAAGAACCTGTCATTACGCACCAACACATCCGCCTTGCTGATCAACGATAAGCTACAACGAGCCGATTCATCACCCCATACACGTTTTTCTGGGCGACGCCCTGACCTCCCAAACACCTCGCTACTCGCTCAGGCTGGATCTCCAGCCCCACATAGCGACAAGTGCGTGCAATTGAGCATGATTTAGGCTTCCGGGGCTTGCCGGCTGCTGGGCGCTGGGCGGCGTATTATGCAGGATGTGCAGCGCCTGAATACGAATGATGATGATATGCGATCATGCAAGCAAGGAGCCAACTTGCCGGACACAACTAATCCAGTGGATTTACCAGATGGTGGATAAACAAAGGTGATGTGAGATCGCTGGACGTCGATCCGTTTTTCAGCGAATTGCGAGCACACGCAGGAAGGAAAATGTGCACGGGAAAGGATGGAAAGACAACAGATAGCGAATCAAGACATGACATCAAGAACAAGCTGCAGGAAAATATTCTAGAAAGGATGGCCGTAGGTAAGGGAAGGAACGCGAGGGAAGGAAGAAGAGACGCGCGGGAACCGAACGAGAGGGATTATCGGAAGGGGACGAGGACTAGCGAACGGAAGGGAGATGGGACGGCCTGTGAACGGATTAGCCCCCCAGCCTTCACCCAGCCCGTCCAAAGCAGACGGGTTGGACACGATTAACGGCAGGGAGCGGCACACGGCACAAACAGTCGCTGCTCTGTTTGTGTGTGTTGGGGCGCGGCGCTTGTCCGACGACGGGGTTAATGAATTCGGCGTCTGCTGCCACCATCAGGCGCGCGGCCGACGGCGTCTCGCCGCCGGCGACGAACGGGCCGGGGTCACGCCCACAGATGAGACAAGCACATAGCAGCAGGAACGCAGGGAGCGTCCTGAAAAAGGAGCGCAGGAACTGCTTGGCTTCGTTCCGAGCGGTACCGTTCGGTCAATTTGTCCCCGCGCGACGACCCAAGACGGCTATATCTCCCGACCCGGCTCCGTTGAAAAATGACAGCTCCGCTCGCCTCAAGGACCACACGCAAGTGTAACGCACGGCTCCACATAGCACTCAGCGCGTGTGGTCTTCCTGAGAAGCCGCAGATACCGCAGGCTCGTCCCTCGCTGTATCAGCTGCTCTGTGCTATGATCATAATAAATACCTTACGTCGCACAGTCAGCTCAGCGGCGCCGAGCGTCCAAAATCGCCGTCCAGACATAACAGTAGAACACCGCGTCAGGCCGGCTTTTCCTTGAACTGTTGTGGTCACCGGCGCTTTTACGTCGCGGCTATCAAGAAAGCCGACGTGATTCACAATGCATCGTTAACGGCTTCTGAGGGAACACCGCCACCAGCTTCGTTTGCGAGACAATTCTGGGAGCTCTCGAGATGTGATGGATGCAGGAGAGGAACAACAAAGCCACGCCCCAGACAATTCCACGTCATGTGAAATGCAGGTCACGAACACGGAACAGCCATAAATTTACAACAGTGGTTCATCACACAACGGGTAATTACCTGTTAAGGGCTAGCTTCGTTTGGCCCTGACTCAGGCCTTCTAGAAGACGAGGTCATGTGAGCTATAATTTATCACAATAACAAATGAACTAAGCATCCACCTCTAGCTTTGAGATGCGGAAGTAAGAAGAAACAAATGGTAAGAGGGAAGTGACGAGTTCATTCACATCCGGTAGAAAGCTGATTCGTGAACACCGCAAATCCAGACGGGTTAATGGCAATTTACCAGTCCATTATACCACTATCCATCATTAAAGGTCACATTAGTTCACAAAACCCATCTACATATTTTCTATCCAGGTCAAATGATTTTCCGGACCGCCTACACCTCGCTACAACGTCCCATCCCGTCCACGGTTCGCCAATATCACCAATCCGTATCATCACTTCCCGTCATGTCTCGCTACATCTCGCTACAGTTTGCCACATCTCGCCACATTTGGCCACGACCCAGTTGAACTATGGCTCGGGTAAGGCGGTCGGTCAAAGCCAACTGTCCACAGAACGAGCGGCGGTGAACCAAGGTCCGTTATACCGCAGACTGTTTTAGCCGCCGGCGCCGGGCAGCGGTCAGCAAGCGTCGGTAAGCGATGGAGGGCGGCCTGGTCTGACCTGACGGCAGGCTCGCTGCCATAGAGACCTGACATTAGACTCTCTACCCCAGCCTGACAGCGGAGTCTCTGCCTCAGAGACCTGACAGCAAACCTTCTGCCTCAGTAGCCCGACAGCACTCTGCCTTAGAGGATTGCTACCTCAGTCACAGCAGCACAGAGCGATTCCAGAGCGCCGCCGGCCGTCCATTAATTCTTGTCCGGCAGCGCGGTGGAAGGGTCGGCGACTCGGAACCGGTCCTGCATCTAAATAAACGGGCTGAGCTGATCTCGCCACGGCTACCGCAGCCTGAAGGTGCACTGCTTGGTGGCTGCTATGGGCGAGATAGCATGATATAACGCGACGGCTGGATGGATAAGTGGTATGTAGGCTGGGATGTGTATTGTGTACGAATATGAGCGGAACATGCTATGGCAGGCAGAAACATCCCGTGTGCCGTGCGGCGCCTGTCCTTCGACCGAGCCAGGTAATCGGATCAGACTCCGACGAGCGCAGTCCGTCGGCCGGCCGGGACTGTCTGGCGCCGGTGACGACTGTCTGGTGACGCTGTCTGGAAGTGACAACCGTCTGGCACTCGTGACGACTGACGACTATCTGGTCAGCGACGGGTGACAGGAACCACGCCGCCCCTGACCGGCGCGCCCGGACCCGGCTGGGAACGCCACGTCGGGCACGCCAGAGCGGCACAAATAACGACGGCGGCGGCGGCTTCAGACGGCAGGTCGAGCGCCCCGACACGCTGAGAACGAGCTGGTCGGTGGTTTTTGTCTGTCGGCTCGCCTCGTCTGTGTGTATGTCCGTCTGCGTGCCTGTCTGCCTGACTGTTACCATACCGCCGCGCCGCACCACACTCAGTCGCCACCCGCGGTGGGTCGCGCTGGGTCACACCCGTCGACCGTCGCGCGCGGCGCGTCCACAGGTGTTCCTCCGACGGCCGGGTTTGGCACCAGGTCACCTACCGTCGGCCGACCCCCCCCCCCCCCCCCCCCCCGGTGCGTCCGTCGACGGAGAGTTGGCGCCCACCCCCGCCGGATCGCGGTCCGTTTCACACTCCCAAACCACTGCCAGCTGCACCGGAGAGATACACCGGCGTGCTTCCTTTGAGAGGTGCGTTGAGAGGAGGGTGGACCACACTGGCACTTCCCACACATTATGGGGCGGTGCGGCAGGACGCTTCTGTATCTCCAGACTAAGGGGCGGACCGCAGCGTCGCCGATCGGGCGGAGGAGGGCGGAAGGTCAACTACACAAGGTCCCGCGGGCCACGGCCGGTCGGTGATTGAGACTAGCCATCGGTGGGTGAGCAGAGAGCCCACAGAGCGGATAAACACTCCATCACACCGGCCAGATGGCTCGACAATGGCCCCAGGACGGCCGGGCCGCGGCCAGAATGGAGCATCATCAGTGGCTCTGGGCCACTTCCGTATACAGCAGAAGCCATGGGTGCGCGATTGAAATGGAGGCAGAATTATTGGGAGAGCCAATGAAATATAAAATATACCGTTCGGACAGTAATCATCGCCAGAAAACGAATCAATTCCTAGAGGCATCAGCACCGACATCAACATATCATTTTTTTTTGTAAAAAAAATAATATGAAGCGCACGAGAAGAGCAGTAATACCTACGGGGAAGAACGCAATGGATGACATGTTAAAAAGCTTTCCAGACCAACATAACACCATAAATATCCTGAAACGAATGTAAGAAACAATTATGCATTCACATACTCCCACGTCCCGAGTGGTATCGTGTCGTCTTATCTAGGCTGTAATCCTCAGATACAATATCGTGTTTGTGTAAGGTCTTATTACGAAAACGTTTCTTTGCCAACATCATACTGCCAGTTCCGGCTCAGACAAGCGAGATAATCTGTCAGTAAATCCTGCGAGTCTGACATTTCACGATCAAAGTCAGCGATTTTCCTGACCAGAAACAAAAATGTGGACCGCAAATGAGCTACCGAAGCAATAAACGAGAGGTCAGTAGACAGAAGGGGCTTAAACGGGCGCCATGTGAAAGGGCAAGATATTAATATCGTATATCGGTAAAGGGCAAGATATTAATATCGTCCGGTAAAATCACAGTGCACTGGCACAGGCTGCTTTTCCTGATAATATAACAACGCCACAAAAGACGTTGAATAATTCAACCAAATACACATTTTATCTATCCATCGATGTCTGATGAGAAGTGAAGACGTTGAACATTCGGATAATCTTGAGTTCTGGCAAGCACCTGTCGAAAGACTGACAGCGAACGATCGGCTAAATATTCATTAAGCATTGAACACCGCCCCACGATTAGTGACCATTCTGATCAGCTATTCCTGTGCGATTTTATGCAGCAGGCGGACTCATAATGGAACTATCGCTAGCTGCTGAGAATCCAATCTACTCATCTGTTCTGCCAAGAACTTAGCAACTGGATCCTAGGAGTGTTCCAGCTCTCAGAACTGTAAGGGCGAATCTGAAAAGGTCGTTTGCTGAATTTATTTCCACTGGACTTCTGCACAGAATTGCAGTTCTTGTCATGGAGGTCATAATGGCTTACTGAAAATCAAGTTCACCCAACAGGCAACAGTCGAGATAAGAAGCATAGACGAAGCTCCGTAAGGACAGGAACTATAAAGTGTATGGGGAAATGACATGGGAAGGTGACTGACTTTCGGACGTTCTATTGTGACTGAAAAGGTCCAAATGACGGCCATTTCGACATTCATGTGGATTTGCCAGCAGTATGTACAGCTACCGTCAAACCCAGCTCGGCCTACTCTCGTCTGTCGGGCAACACATCCATCTACGTGACCTCTGGCTCCAGCCTTTTGGTATCCAAGCAATGCAGTGTCCTACAGCGAACGACTATTCTGTTCACCACCGGCACCATCGACAATCTTCGCCAACGGCTACCAAACAGTCCAACGTACGGAATGCTACCGTCCGCACTCCTCGCCCGGGGCACTGTCCGGACCCACTTTGACGGGCCGGCCAGCCCCAAATTGCCGGCTGTCCAGACGCAATTTGTCGACCGTCCAATTCCACTTAGCGTATGGCTTCTACAGCTTCGTAACCGCATTTGTCTAGTATCCTCAGTCGGACTGCATCGTCACGATCCATCATCGCGGAGCAGTATCGCCCACGCCGTGTCGGCGACATACCTCCGACAGAGTGCCTCGGACCTGTCTAGATCTCCCTAACCGCCCGTCCACCACCTGGTGTCGATGAGACGGGGAGGGTCGAACGGCGACCGGGCGAGACTGGGAGGTATCATCCAGCTGCGTCACAGCGAGCAGCTGCGTGCTGTGCGTTTGTGCGTGCTGTGTATGTCCGGGTGTGCCTTTCAGAGCTGCTAAAGCGGACTGATGGTATTGTAATGTTCAATCGCGCAAATCGCAAATGCCTGAGCACAGAGAATTCAGCACAGCAGCGGCTGCCGCCGCCGTGTGTTGTGCGACTGCGGCGAATTCTGCGGTGGATCGACCCAGGATCATAAATAAACGGGGCTACAGACAACCATCTGGTGCTGGTCGGTGACGATACCGGCGGTTACAGGGTCCAGCGGGAAAATATACAATACAGGACAGGCTCAAATAGACATGACCCGCAGCTTTTTGAAGTAATGAAGAAGTCAACTGAAGTCACTGACGTAATAAAGGCAGTGACGTGTCCTCAGCATAGAAAAAATCACAAGACGTCAACAGGAGATATAAAAACGTCTCGGACACGGCCGTGTCTTCCAGAAACTGACATTTGTGGGGCTTCTTGTGAAAAGTCTGCGCTGTCGCGACTGCCGAGGAAGCCCCTCCAACGAACTTCCTACTGCGCCTGCCCCCATTCCAGACGTTACGTCTGTTTCTAAGGACACTAGCCACCGCCTGTTTCGACTTTCGGCAATCTGCAGCACTAACATCCAACATGGATTCGGGACAGGAAAAGGACGCAGGAACGCCTGCATTTGAAGATAGATATAGAGAAAATGGTTTTCGCTTCTTTTGCATTTCTAACAAATCTTAGGACTTCAATTTATCAACGGCATTTAACTAGCTAAGGCAGGCAATGCACAGGAAAATAAACACGAGTGTGATGCTTGTGATGCAATGAAGCTTAATATTTTCCTTGGTTGTTTACCCGTTTTACTGCGACGTCGTCACCAAGCTAAAACTGTGCCATTTTTGGCCAGCTTCGTGTGGGAACAAGACGTACCCACGACCCAATAAATCACAAATCCGACCTAATCACTGCCAACTTCCATTGAACAATACATGAAAAACGACCAAATTACCACTTATCACTAGCCTCTATCTCACCAAACAGTCACGATTCGTTCACGATCCGATCACTTTCATCGGTCGCCGTTGCCACCTTCCCCGGGCACGGTGTTCTACATTTGAGTTCGACGGCTCACAGCTGGTAGCTCGCGTCGCCACAATATGGCCCATTTCTGACACGAACCGGACGGCCGGGCCTGCCAGCCACCTGGCGACGGGCGACAGAGGGGTGGGTGCCCCTGTACCGGGAACGCCACTGTCGGGGCCCAGCAAATTAGACGCAATTGCAGGGAGCCACTGCCGGCGCGGCGGCGGTGGCGATGGTAGGGGAGACTGTTAATGTTGGTAAGCAATGGGCTTACTCGTCAGACCTTTGCAAGTCACCAATTACCGGGGGCAGTCCCACAGTTCAAGTGCTTGAACTGTCAACTTAGTGACTTAGTGACTACTTAGTGCTCACTAAGTACCTGAGACAGAGAAGGGGGACAGGGCGCGTCCATTGCGCGCACCAGGCTACAAACCGCAAATGTCAGCGCGGTGCCGGATGTGTGCGGCCACAGAAATCTTCCGGAGGGGAGCCAAAAATGGTACTTACCTACAGCTCTACGAACCAGCATCAGACCGCAGTCATGACGAAATCGGTCGGAGGTACCGCTCTGAACGCCTACACCATCCAAATACGTCGCAGAAGATAGCGAGGCTACAACGCTGAATGAAATGTTAAATTCAGCATAGCATGACGATTCCAGATAGCCCGCTTCGCCGAAAATGCCGTAACCAGCATATCGTCATTTACAGCTTGAAGCGACTACATTTGACGTCATGGTAGATAAACCGACAGGGGGATTCAGACAATTACCATGACTAGTATACGAGAAATTTTCCATCCCTTCTGCACCTGCACAAATGCCCAACTTCAAGCAACTACATTCAGACTACGCAATTACACGTATACACAATACACGTAGAGCATGAGAAAGGTAAAATTGTACATTTATAAAATGTTGGTTTTATGCTGCCAGATCCCACAGAGGTCCAGCTCGGAAAACCTACTTTTGGCGTTTTTGGCGGCGTTGGCGTCTGTGACGTTGAAGAGGATGGTCTGCTCTTCAATCCATCGATCCTGCTTGGGCAGGCTGCTATACTTCTTCTTCTTGCTCTTGCCGAAGCAGGCCAACATGGTGGCGTGTGTCTCGCCTCTCCGCCGGTTCGACGGCAGGCGTCACAGTTCGTCACAGGTCGTCACAGTCGGCCGTCAGAGCGGTCACGCCGCGTCACGGCGCGGCGCTGTCTCAGCACTGGCGACGCTCGGCGCTCGCGGCCCGAAGTGACGTCCGCTCGCCCGCCGGCCGGCCGGTCCGTCCAGTCACGTGACCCTGTCTGTCGGGCGGTGCCGAGGTCACGTGGGTGCTCCGCGTCGGCGTCGGCTGGCCCGCCGTCGAGGGTGCGTCGGGGACCTTTCACCCGGGGGCAGTGTGCGGGTTGGTGGGTTGAGGAGTCCCCCTGCCCCCCCCCCCCTATCCGTCACCTCCCACCTCCCGTCTAGGCTGCTATTGAGCACAGACAGTCGTGACCGCTGTGGCCATGAGCCGCCCGTAAAGTGAGACAATTAAGACGCCCCCGAGACGGTTACGGCGCAGGAGCGGCGCAATTCAGAGGTCGATGGCAGGTAATATAGAGGAGACTGAAGTTGCAGGACGATATGGGTGCTGATTGTGGGAGAAAAAGGCGCAGTAAAAGCTGAAGGTTCCGAGCCCCACCCATTGTTTATTTTTCCTACTTTGGTTTGCTTGCACTGGTGTGCTGTACATAATTTAAAGGTGCTTCGCTACGAGCTACCGGTAACTTTTACAGCACACTGGTCTAGTTTCCAATCACAACACGTTGCGTAACACGCATAATGAATATCCAATTCCCGTTTCCTCAATCACCACACGAGTAGCAACTTCCTCATCAAAGTGACACCGCGTTCCCCGGGAACATTTCCGCACTCACAGCTGAATGTGTGGCCGTCGGGGGCAGCTAGCGACCTCCAGCCTAGCCGCCAGTCACGAGGACCTTGGATCCCAGATCGGTGGGGCGTGGGCCGCCGCTCTTAGGCGTGTGCGTGGGTCGAGTGACGGACGATCAGCCCTTGGCCATTCACCGCCGCCCGCCCCGCCCGCAGGGGGCGCCGGGTCACCTGGCGTCTGACCTGTGACCCCGACACGCCCTCAGGCGCCGTCGGTGGCCCGTGCGGTAACTGGCCTCTGACGCAACTGGGAAAGGACGCTGCATTGCTGCCAGTGTTTTCAGTTTGTTGCCCAGATTGTGGGCATTGTCAGCGGACATTGCACGGCGCTTGAAGTTGGCCCACTCTGGCCGAACAAATCAACACCCGTCTTATCTACGAAAAGCGGCAACGCTTACCACACAGGGTGCATTCATCGTTCCAATTATCTCTCGTTCTGACTTACTGTTCTCCACGCTAGGAACGGCATTGTTAGCCATAGGTATACCACACACCCACAACACCCCGGGTCGCCTCAGCGCAGCCGCAGCCGCAGGCGCAACCACAGTCAGTCAACATCTCCAGACCTCGCAGCAGCCCAGCACACATCTCCTGACAAAGCAGCATAGTGCGGCCGCGATATAACGGAACCCGGCGGCCACTGTCCGCAAACCGGCCTGCGGATAAAGCCGCGACGGCGACGGCGGCAGCGGCAGAGGCCCACGCCGGGCGCGTAACGATAGTGCCACCAGCAGAGTCCAAACAAAGTCCTCCGACGAGATAGCCAGTAGCCATCGTCGCGACAAGTCAACTGCTGGCAAAGACGCGGCTAGGCAGTCCATCATCGCAAAGATATTAGGGTGAGGTCAGGACTCAAAGAGGACACCAAAGGTGATAGTTATCACCGGGGAAGACCGCTGGTGATGACGCTACATCAGTTGGACATCAGCGACGTCCAAACATCATCTGATAGGACACGTGGAGAGAGACATGCTGACCTCAGAGGAAGCGTTGCTGACGAAATCTGCGTTGTCCGACACAAGATTAAGCGGTGCAAGCGGCGGAAACATAAACATCTATCTCATCCATCGGTCTAAATCAGAAAATCGCCGCAGCGCTCACTCAGACGAAGGCATTTCCGACAGAACTAACTCCATCCGCGACATCCTCTGAGCAGCGCCGTCGCCACAGTTACAAAGTCGCTACAGAACGTCCGTGTCAGCGCTATCAGACACGACAGCGAAAAAGGCTGCTAACAGCGCTTCAGACACCGTCGACACAGGTGTGGTGTGCGGCGCATTTGTCTGTCCCTCGCCAACAGCCACACCTGTTAGCGACGGGATGCCGTGGCAGGGCCTGCGTCCGCATCTGTGCACCTCCTGTGGTGCACAGTGTGCAATGTGCACTTAGCAGCGCACTGCGCACTTAGCGTCGGAGGGACTATGACCGGTGGCTAAAAGGGGTGAAAATTGCTCTAGCACAGATGGTTTTTCATTGCCAGCTATGATCAAAAGCCATATGACAGCTGCGAACTGCGACAGACGTTAAATTTAACCAGCACAATTTATCACAGTGTGTTTGCATACATCATAGCAAAATCATCGACCGATTAATTTTGGACGACTGCGTTTAGAGCTCACGAGAAACAAATTGATGCTAAACGACTTCCGACTGTCGTTTGGCGCTCTTTCGGCCCAGTTGGGGTCGTCCGCTTATGTCACTGCGGTCGCTGACATAAGCACACCGTCCGCCTGGCATCAGTTTTGCTGACGTTAGCAACTAATGACGTCACACCAAAGACCGATTGGACTTCTGCGGTCTCTGGGGGAATCAATCTCCCCCCAGCTGAGGTTGTAAGCACGTTCAACTTCTGACCTCACCGCTAGTAGCTCATGTCCCCTCTCTGGCGGATGGCCACACCAAACATCGTTTTGACCGGCTTGGCAGTCGCCCGACCGTGCGTCCTGTCTAACCCATGTCCAGCTGCTTCCCCTGGGTCCGACAGATCTCTTCCCCTCCCCTCTCCCTTCCAGTGGGGGCCAGTGACCTGACGGAACGTCCTACCACAGCTGGTGGGCGGCAGAACTACCATCAGACCCTCAACTGACGGACGATCCGCATGGCGACAGAACTACCATCAGACCCTCAACTGACGGACGATCCGCAGGTGACATAGCTACCATCCGACCCTCAACTGACGGACGATCCGCATGGCGGCAGAACTACCATCAGACCCTCAACTGACGGACGATCCGCATGGCGACAGAACTACCATCAGACCCTCAACTGATGGACGATCCGCAGGCGACAGAACTACCATCAGACCCTCCACTGACGGACAATCCGCAGGTGACAGAGCTACCATCAGACCCTCAACTGACGGACGATCCGCAGGCATAGGCGGCGGAACGGGGGGGGGGCACCGGGGCACCGTGCCCCCCCCTTGAATTCTGCAAGGGGGGCACCAATAGCAAGGTGCCCCCCTTAAATTTGATGCATTAGTACCAGGAGCAGATTCGGGAAAACTCCAAGGGAAGGGTCATGAATCGAAGTGGTGCCCCTACCTATACCCAAAATGAAAACCTCAACGGATTTCGGCCACTTAATTTTGGTGGTGCCCTATTTTCAGTTTTCTATTTTCTTTATTTTTGGTTAGTCGTGTGATGACTGGTGCCTCTGCTAGGCCGCTGCTGCCCCTGGAAAGATTGTGGTACCTACCTACCCTGCCCCCTGACAAGCCCACGGTGGGCCCTGGGTGCCATGGGTCCTAACAGGCCCGTGGTGCCCCTGACAGGCCTGTGGTGTCCTTGCTAGGCCTGTGGTGTCCCTGGGCCTTGGCAGGTCTGTGGTGCCCCTGGCGAGCCTGTGGTGCCCCTGTTAGAACGCAGGTGCCCTTAACAGGTTTGTGGTGCCCCTGACAATCCTAAAGTGCCAACGACAGGCTTGTGGTGCCCTTGACAGGCCCATGGTGCCCTTGCGAGGCTGGTGGTTCCCCTGCGAAGCCGATAGTACCCCTGGCAGGCCTCTGGTGCCCCTGGCAGGTCTGTGGTGCCCCTGGCAGACCTGTAGTGCTTTTGCTAGGCCGATGGTGCTCCTGACAGGCCTGTGGTGCCACTGACAGGCCCGTGGTGCCCCTGCTAGGCCTGTGGTACCCCTGGCGGGCCTGTGGTGCCCCTGTCGGCTGTCAGGCCTGTGGTGCTCCTGGCAGGCATGTGGTGACCCCAGGCCCAAAGTCATGACCCATGTGACCTCCCCCCTGGGATTCGCCACTGATTAGTACTGCAATGGCTTCTTGGTAATTTGATACATGTAGGATTAACCCTGGCCAGGCGAGGGCCTTTTCCATAACACGGACGGCGAGGGGGGAGGATTGGTACGACCCCCCTCGCGATTGGCTCCTATGGCACTTAGAAACGACAAATTTACAGGGTAGGTGGGTCCATGGGAGATCTCGCCCCTAGGAAAGTTTGGTGACTCTAAGTCAATATTTAGGGGGTTTAGGGGGTATGAATGCAAAAATTTTGCTTAAACATGTTAAAAATTTTCGCTTATAACTTTTTACCTAGCAAAGATAGAGCAAAAATAAAAGCACCAGTGAACTCAGGACGTCAGTGCGCATCGAATGGTATACTTTGTTACCAATTTTAGTGAACTTTGGAATTCAGTTGCCGCTAAGCTAGTCCAATTTTCCCCTGACCTTGTACCGGTTTTTGTGACCTGGTGACCTGACCTGAAATGACTGGGACTTCAAATTTTCAGGAAAGGTGCGAAAATGTTGCCCCAGAAGGTATGCCAAATTGCGCCGCCGTTTTTACGTTATTTGCGAAAAACTTTGGGGGGGTTGCATCAACCCCCCTCGTCGGGCGAGGGTTAATGGAATTTATCAAACGAGAATAAGAAAGAGACAAACAAATAGGTACTTGAGGATCAGCTTCAAGTTAACCACACATACGGGGGTGTTCTGCCATTTTCGTTTAGTAAAAAAAAAGAAGAAAAAAATCATAGTGTCAGGGCTGTGGCGAAAAATAAGTGGCCTAAATCCGATGAGAAAACAGGATTTGGGGGTACCCTAGGTTTGGCTCCTTGAGCTGGTGCCCCCCCCCCCCTTGTCTCAAATCGTTCCGCCGCCTATGTCCGCAGGTGACAGAGCTACCATCAGACCCTGATCCGCATGGCTAGGCCACTCATGACGGGAGAGGGGATGTCTTTAGACGTTTAAATTATACTGCAGTCCGTTCTTGTCCATGTTCATCCTTTAGGGGAAAGTAAAATAGCCAATTACAACTATGTGATCATAACAATCCCTCTGACTTTGAACATGACATTGGATACTAGAGCATCATCTCTGTTTAGTTTGAAGGGAAGCAGCATTCGCTGGGACGCAGGATCAGCGAGCTTACCAGAGTGACAGCCGAGGTCACCAGGGTAAGACTCTGGGGAGACAGCCGGGAAGTCGACACACGGCCGACACTTTTTATCTCGCTTCTACGGCTGATCTTGTGTGAAGGACAGCAGGGCAGGCTCAAACAGACAACAGGCTGGACTTACGGAGCAATTATGGTTTACAATTGAAGCATGTTCGACAAGCCGTCACAGCAGCGATGCGATGCATTGACAACTAATTTGCATTGTCAAAAGATATCCATTGATATTTTCTATTGAATAGGCCAACAATCTACCAACGCCCACAGAGCAACGAAAAGTGAGAACTCTTGGGCACGCTCCGACTCAGAATCCCACTTCTGACAGAGTCCAGGTGACTCCCTCTCCGTCTGAGTCTCCCCCCCCCCCCCCCTCAGCTGTCTGCGTGTGCGAGTGAGTGTGGGCGGCTGGCAGGTCTCCGCGGCAGCAAAAGTCCCACTAATGAACAGCCCGCCTGACACGCCAATACAAACAGGAACGACGCACACTGCCGCGTCGGGACCGACGATCCACCGACGACCCTAATCAGCTGCTCGCCGCGACCGCTGAACGAAGCTCAGCTCGAAGAACGATGAAGTCACGACGCTTAGATCTTTGGCAGTGAGTCTATGCGATAATTCAACAGAGTTGGCGACCTGCCTGTTCCAAAATCTGACCGAGTTGAAAACTGCGAGATCAAGTTTCCAGGTTATGGGTTTAGTCTGCTAGACTGCCACTGTTTGACCTCGCTGTTCCCGATAAAACTTCTCATGTTACCCCTCTAGACGTGACATACCGACGGTAAAAATCGCCTAATCAAGGCCAGAGCCCGGCGGCTTTTGTTTGAAACACCGGCGAGTCATGACGAGAGAGTAGAGAGAGGAAATCACCGGGGCCTGCCGCGACGAGAGGGAGAGAGGAAGAGGGAGAGGGAGAGAGGGAGAGAGGAAGAGAGGGAGAAAGATAGGGAGGGACACGCGAAATCGCAGTCAACCTCGGACAGCGCGCAAAAACGCCACGACACGCGGAAACCCGCGACACCGCCCGCGACATAATGAGGACATGACCTGTCGCGAGGACCGCACGCGCACCGGCCCCTCCCTCCTCCCCCTTCCCCACACGGCTGAGCCGACCCTCGGCTACCTGTTGCATGGCAGCGACCGCGGCGGAGCGACGCCAGCGCCCCTAGCGGCCGGGTCAGGCAGCTGCCGTCAGGTCAGTCGAGTTCACAGCGGCGCCGCACACTGGTCGGAAACGCCCTCACGAGAGGCCACGGGTGATTCCGGAGTTTCGGATTATTTTTTATATAGATCGATTGGAAATTGATCAAATTATTATACTTCGGCCAAAAAAACTAATCCGGGTGACCAAAAATAACTGTAATCAGCCCCCGAAGATGGGGTATCCCAGAACTCGGAAACTGACGCGGAGCAAGAGGTTTCTTGAGCCGAATATTCAGAGTCTTATTGCTGATAGACACCAAATTGAAATCCCACATATCATGCATCAAAATGTTCCTTATGAAGTTGCCGACTGGTCAGTGCAAAATTTTTGGTATACTTTTTCCCTAACTAAGATTTACTGTAGCTTTTTTATGAAGGCTCTCCTACAGTGATTCTGGAATATAACTGCAAAGTTTAGGTAAGGAAACAACAGGTAGTCCCATCTAGTTCCACTCTGATTTTTTGTGAGATGAAGCAGGATTTGAATTTACACCAGGGCAACATAAAAGCTAACTGCGCATATTTGCGCAAAATTTGCAGGAGCCGCTCTTCCTACCCAACTACCGCCCGCCCCGCCCCAGTTTCGGCTCGGCCGCCGCGCCCGGCTTACGCTGACCTGTGTGGCCTGCACGCATCGATGCGTAGTTGACTGGTCATTAAAAACAGATGCGTTTGAGTTTATGAATTTTGTGAAAAGCGCGTTTTATGTATGCATTTATGTATGTATTGACATCAAAAGCCTTCCACATATTGCGTGGCGATTACGGCTTGCATTTAGAGAGCCTTGCTATTGACAACCATCACTCGGCTGAAGAAAGTGGAAATTGAAACCTTCGTGAATATAAGACGCTGCAAATATAGGATACCTGTCACTGACGTCGGGTTACCTTGGGCCGTCTTTTTACATTAGATCACAATTCCGGTATTTAACCCTGGCCGGACCGATTGGTTTTCTATATTGACCGGGGATGGTTGGTTCAACCCCCTCGCCGTTTCGCCTCTAATTGAGCTAGAGCCTCGCGGAAAAAAGAGCTTGTGTGCCGTTATAAGACGCAACAATTAGGTACTACCCGATTTTAAGGTCTTAGGTCAGCCAGTGACCTCTTAGGTCAGGTAGGTAAGTGCCACAAGGCACGGGCTCGGTTTTAGGTTAATTACTTAATACTTTGCCAAAAATGGCCGCACTGCCGCGATTTTGGCATCATCGTGTTTGTCTAGCTCAGGCGCGTTGAATGCTATACTTGGTGTTCGGGTGAAGTCAACTTAAGGTGTTAGCTTCGGGTCAAGGTCAGGTCGGAGCCCCTCAGGTCACGAAAATGGTTGAAGGAGGTCATATCGCACATCATTCGATTCGGCAGATCTTCCTGAGTCCAATGGTGGCTTTCCCGACTCTCTAGCTCCATCTGATCAGGAGTTATTGACGAAAAACTTATATGACCTTAGTGACGTCATAAATGACGTCACGCAAAGTCAACAATGCTAAAGTGAAGCACTGGACCTTGCAAGGAGTGCATGAAACCATTCCCGGTGCCCGAATAGCAGCTCCCAATTTCCCTTGTTGACTCAAAGTGGTGTTAGATCCTGTATTATACTCAATTATGACGTCATAACTTAACAGATTCACGTCATACATTTAGTAATTGACATCCAAATGATAGCTTACATATGACAGAGAAGGTATGCAAAGTTTTATGAAGTTTGCTTCACTAGTTGTGGAATAACAAGCAAAAAACTTTTGCGGAAAGGCCGCTGGCCTCTCGCTGGAGCGTTTCCGACCAGTGTGCGCCGGCTCGTAAGGAACCGGTTGAGTCGGTGCAGCGGCCGCCGGCGGCGCCGTCCACAGCCATAGCACCCTGATCATCACGAGACCAGTGCTGACAACCAAGGTCAAATCCCAGCAACAAACACTGAGTTACCGTCAGATCAGCTCGAGAACAATCGCCGGCCCTGAGCGCCATGACGACCGCTGACCGTCGAGAGGGTGTCCGAGCCCATGGCGACTACATTCAATGCATGCTGATTGCAGAGAGCTGCATCGATACAGGATCAAGAGCAGTGGAGTCGTCACGACCCGTGGCTTCGCGAGCTGAGCACAACCAATCAGGAACTCGTCGCCATGGGTCACCTCATGTCGCCACGTGCCCAAAGAGCCGGCCACGTGTCGCCACGGCGTCGGCCACGTGCCAGACACGACACGCGTCACGTGCGGGTCAAGCGCGGAAAATATCAACTCGACCGGTTCAATGCGGAAAACCGGCTCTCATTCACGAGTTTGCACAGACACATTGTTCTAGACACAGTCGGCAAAATCCGTCAACTGATATAAGACTAGAAATCAGTTAACGAAAATTGTCTGTGTTCACCGACCGTATCCGAAAGACTGCATTATCAAGCCAGCAACCACCCCACCGGTCAACCTGAGGCCCATGACCTCATATCTGGCGACCAGCGAGCTGTCGGAATCCTCCCGCTGCAGAGCTGACCACAATCCAAGCAGACGCCGATGACCATTCGACAGCCCATCGACACGGGAAAGCTGACCGCTACTTCTGCAGCCGTACAAGTTCCTGACAGAGGCACCATCGGCTCCCCAGGTCACCGCGTCAGCCCGTCGGGTCAGCAGACGGCGCGCGCCAAAACGACCTCTCGCGCCACAATTCCTCAGCCGCCGGGAGAAAGCCGGCCGACCGACCGGTCACAGCAGTGCCGGCGCACGCGGCGAAAATGGCGCTCATTAGTGCACTCACGGCGCGCCGGCGGCGGTCGCGGCGCGGCGGCGGCGTGGGCGGCGCACCACCTCCCCCTCCCGCCCGCCGCTGCACGCGTCAGGAATGTCTTCCCCACACGCGGCTGCACGCGCTGCTATGTGGGCTGAACGTCCGTCAAAACACGAATACGGACCCGTGTGGGCCGTACTACGGGCGTGGACGGGCCGAGCCAGGCTTGTGTCCATCTCAGTGGGCGGGCCGGTTCCGAATAGGAGCCGCCCAGATACACACACACCAGCTGTGATACGGACGCGTCCGTTATATTTGATGCGCTCAGAGAGACGGGAGTAGAAACGAGAAATTCCTACCCAACAGGTGGAACGAATTCGCCTGGCAGATGGGTGTTCATCTTCTGTAGTCGCTCTCGGATCTGACCGGGAGCAGTTTAGCGCAGTTGCCTCTCCAGATCCATTCTGCACGTAATCCCTGCTTCCCAGGACCCTCCCAGGGCGGGTCGCCAAATTCGGCGGTCCAAGGCCACGGAAAGACGACCGTCTGCCCCCTCCGTGGTCACGGAACCCGAGATCGATGGCTGTCGGTCACGGCAACTAACTCCCGAACGGGTTACCAGCCGGGGCATTCCACGTCAAATCAAACACCGAAATCCGTCATCCCCTTCGATTTTTCTGAAAATTTGTAGGCAGACTGGGCATGGTTCAAAACTGAGTTACGTATAATTTTTTCGAAATTTGATGACGTATCGCTGAGATATAGGTCATCGAATATAGCGAAAAATGCCACACATCAATTTTTTAAATGGCTATAACTCTGGTTCCTTTTCTGGTACCAAAATGATATTAACAGGGTCTTATAGGCAATTGATAAGGCTTTGATTTTTAATTATAAAATTAAATTGAAGTGACCTTGAAATGCATTTGACCTTGAATTAAAACAGAAAAATTTAAATAGCAAAAAACACGTCACCTTCGATTTGGGTAATTTTTACATATTATGTCCGTCACAATGTACCTAACCATCTGTGAAAAAATTGGAGTGGGCCATTCATAACTTTCGCGGCAAACGCCGTTTTCATGCATCAACATCACGCAACCGCGCGTGACCTTGAAAGACAGAGTCAAGACATGCTTGCTTGTGTACACTTTCTGAAATGAATGATTGCTGATTAGTGATATCCCAAACTCTGCGAGAATGGAAATGCATAGTCATCGTAGTCAAGCATTCACGTTCCATAGTAAAAGTGTCTCAGGCAAACGGTATTTTGCGGTGAATTTTGAGCCGTGTGGAAATGCATCATGAAGTAAATTCAACGAAAACAATGAAAACATTATCACGCAACGATATCTTCACGTCTTTTGATCTTCACTATACGAAAGAACATACATTTTTTAGTATGTATGGGGAATTTCTAGTTAATCCAATAATAAATATGGCAGTTAGAGGCCTGCTAAGAGTAACATGTCGCCGGCTGAGGCGGGCTCGGCCGATGCGGGAAACGCAGCAATCACAATTTTGTGTTTACACGTTCATATTTCAATTGTTTACCAACCGATTTTCAAAATTCTTTCACCATGAGATTGCCTGTACATTTCGTAGTCTTCTCACAAAATTTGACGCGAATCGAACGTAATCAGCGGTAGGGAGCGCGATGTAAAGACGGAACCGTTCCGTTCCGTCCCGGCACAGTCTACAATTCAGGCGGCGGCTAGCGGTCGGCGCCGGCTGCCGAGTCGCCGCGTGGCCGCGGCGACAGGATGTTTCACTTTACACCGCTATTACTAGAACAGTTGTGAACCGATTTTCTTCTTGCTTGCACGATGAGATGTGCAATTCAATTTTGAACAGGTAGCTATAATTAATTTCGCATTAATACTATGAGATATTGGCGACAAACAGGAGGGGTGGGGCGAAATTCACTCTTCCCCCTCCACTGCGCGTGCTAACATACGTTTGCATATGTGCCTTCAAAACTTATGAATGGCCCACTCTAATTTTTTTCACAGGTTGTTAAGAATATGGTAGGCAATAAAATATATGAAAATGAGCCAAATCGAAGGTGACGTGTTTTTTGCTATTTCAATATTTGTGCTTAAGAACAGAGTTAAGCAAATTTCAAGGTCATATATCTAAGTAGGTGCAATTCTAAACAAATGCTTAAGAAATTACCTAAACAGTAAGGTTTATTTCATTCAAATCAAACAAGTACAACCAAAGTTATGGTCGTTCAAAAATATAAAGATGCAACATTTTGTAAAAATTGGATGCCCTATATTTAGAAGACCTGTGGTCAGAATGTGCAAAAAAACATCAATGTAATATCCGGGGCCACACAGGAACTCGCTCACAAATTTATAATGAAATCGCTGATGGTAAGGTGCAAAACAGCCGATTTTTGTTCGATTTGACGTGGAATGCCCCAGCCGTCTGATGTTTGACTGTCCACTGTCCATGTTCAGCCAACCCTAACTCAATTCATGGTGATTGGTGGAACAAGGGGACAGTCGACCCTCTACCTATCTAATGGCCGTCTGGAGTTCATAAAATGTCATTTTCAGCCCTTACGACGTTCCCCTTCTACCAGGAAGGGACCGTCTACAGTCCAGACAGCGACCACCTGCTGAGTAACATCCCTCTCTCTCTTTTCCAGGGAGCACCTGACGATATAATGACCTCTCCACGACATCTTTCATCCCACCCTTTCCTCCAGCATTTCGCAGAGAACCAGCTAACCCCATCAGACCAAGCCAAGTCAAGACGAACGAAGCAGAGATAAACCGAGAGTCGAGCCAAAGCGGGATGCAGCCCGGGAAATCCCGAGCGGCCTCATCAAGCCCATCGGCCCCGCCAGCTACCGGTAAATTCATCAGCCCGACTCGGGTCCCCATTAATGGCCCATTACGGCTATAGTGTCGCCGTCTGTCGGCGGCGGTGTCAGGCCCATTACAGCACGTGTTAGCGGGCCGTTTTTGTCCATCTCTGCAGGCTTGATGGTAGGCGGATAGCGCCGTGTGGCTCTGGTAAAAACAGCCACCAAGCAGGTCAGATGGTCCGACCGTGGCGGCAGCGCGGCGCCCCGTCAGGGTAAGGCAGTGGCCTACAGCAGTGACCCCAGCAGTGGGAGCTCATTCGTAGATTTCACCGATGTGCCATTATCAAATCTCCATGAATCTACAAGATTTTACCTGCGCCTTCTTTTCCCTCATTTCAGATAAATTTCATAAGAAAAGTCGCAAGCGACACAATTCAAAGCACATACTTCTTAAGATGTTCAATAAAGCTATAGCAAACATCATTTTATCCTGGACCCCTAATTTATCACGCTATTTATTCGTGGCTCGTGACACTTGACCGAGTGGAGTCGGAACTGTCAGCCCTCCACTTCATCACTCAGTGTGCGTACGGTAGGCCGGCGCACCTGCCATAGTGGCATGCGTGGGTGACAATGCGTCTCTGAGGATTCCACCCAGCTGTCAGCACCCCCCCCCCCCCCCCCGGCAGTGCCGTCTCCAGTGCAGTGCTGGCACATACTCAGACAGGTGCATCCATCTGGCACCCAGTGGTATGTCCGCTCACCGCACTGGCCAAGAAACGGCCCACCTGTCTTGATTGGGCGCTTGTGGGGTTGAATTTAGGTGAAAAGTGGCACGGTGAATTTCCTGGCGTGGGGTTAAACCAAGGCGCAAAGACCGAAGTCTATGGACAAATCTTATGACCCCTGCCGCCTCGAATCGTTTTGGCTTGACCCGACGCTGACCCCGCCATGGCCTTTGACTTGACACGTTCCGCGACACACCTCCGTCGCCGCTCTCGTGCGAAGGCAAACTACGCATAAAACGAAGCACAAACGAAGCGACTGAGCTGTGGATCAGAATCAAGTTCCAGAGCAGCAGTGCCTCGATGACGTGGCCCGGATATCGAACATCACAATACATGTCCTAAGTTAATTAATGAGCGAAATACTCTAATACCGTTCCAGAAATTAATGAACAATGGGGACCCCGCTGCGAATGTAAGTCACGAGAAACCATTAATCGCGGTCGAAAGCAGCTACTGGAGTGGGACAGCCCGGTTGCACCATGTAAAAAGTCCCGTTTGCTTAGACAACAAACCCTGTTGACTTTTCTCTCCACCCAAGTAGTTTTGCACTAATCGGACATCTCAATTCATTGTTTGCCCACACAACACAGCAGGATACAAATAAATGAAGTCATCATTTACCATGTCGCGGCACGGCGTAGGAACGGCTGGAACATTGTGGGTGCATGGGTGCAGAAATCCAGCCATGGCCGGTGAAGCGGGGGGGGGGGGGGGGGCGACACCCGAGCGAAGGCTCGTTACGAGCTTTGAGGGTGTACCATGTCGAAAAGGTACCAACCGATAAGTGTATTTGGAAGCATTGACCCTCGCATGTGTAGGGGGGTCGGACGAACCCCCCCATGGTTGTTCGCAAATAACTCGCGCAAAAAGCGGCCGATCGCGACGAAACTTTTAGTACCCTCGAGTTGATCAGTTTTACACCTACTCTAAAAATTTTATGACCCTGACCCAAAAGACCTTTGACCTGTGACCTGATTCTCGAGACCATGTTCGGCCGGAATCGCGATTTGGCGTATGTCAGCTCACATTATCCGCGCGTTTCCAGTCTTTTTGTGATTGTAGACGTCGAAACATGTGAAATGATGTTCGTCCCATCATGCATCACGGTGGGTGTGAAGGTCACCTGAAGGTCAGGTCAGGTCATTGACCTTTTGATGACCTCGGATCACTTTTTCGAGTTTTACATGTTTATAGGGTAGTTTTTCGGGCTGATTTCGAATTAAGCATCCATTTGAACGTTTACGAAGTAGTTTTAGTGCTTTCGTGACATGCTACGACGCCGTCAGTCACTGGTAGTTGACACCTACTATGGATAGCCGGTAGGACGCCTAATGGTTGACCTGACCTGACCTGACCCGATCTGGCCTAAATGCATGAAGAAATCATCTGTGATCAAAACTAACATCAGATATTCGTGATCAGCACCCCGAAAAACCCGATAACAGCTTCACTTTACGCAGTTCTAGCAGGTCCCGATTTTCCCGACTTTTGGAATATTGACCTGACCTGGAAGGTCAACCAATGAAGAAGGACCTTTAAATTGGGTATCATCGGCTTCCTCTCGTCACGAACAACACCCTCGTTTTTTCCGCGAAGCTCTAGCTCGATCAGGGGCCGAACGGCAGGGGGTCCGACCGACCCCCCTCCCCCTCCCCCTACACATTAGAAGCTGGAAAACGCTGCACACATTCGAGGGCTAATATTGTCAATATTGACTACCGCAAAAAGTAAAAGCGGCCAACTTAGCCATTTTCGAAGATATCGGGCTAAAGTTTTTGACAGTGGGTCATCGGTTCGGTATGTGTTCAATCACATGCTTCATTTCCTTTTTTTCAGCACAAATGTAAGTTTTGAAGACCATCACTGATCACAGTAGCAAATGCTTCGAAAGATGGATAGTAGGCAACATATCCTGAATTTGCCGTGCTGCATGGGAAGTAGTGTTGATGAAAAAGGGGTTTTTGGTTCAGATTATTGTGGGTGCAGAATACATTGTCTGCACCCACTGGATAAATATTGTGGGTGCAGCTGCACCCTTGCACCCATGGTTCCTACGCTTATGCGCGGCACATTCACAATCGGTTCTCGTTTGTTCGGTAGGGTAACGGATCTCAGCATCAAACCTGCTGAGTCGGATCGTCCATTTGAAAGTTAATCGCCTTTCGAAGGGACGGAGGTCGACGGGTATCATTCTGGCCGCCTGCAGCACCCAATCTCAGTCGCTGCTGCGTCAACAAAACCGGTCCCGAGCGGTCAGCCGGCGAATAATCGGTCCAGGCGAGCCGTCCTAACCACGGCGAAACCTTATACACCGCGCGACAGGCCTCACAGCAACCTGGGACAGGCCGCCAGCGGGCCCAGGCGGCCAAAGCCAACCGCAGAAGCCCCAGGCGGCTGGAACAGTCCGAACCGGGGTACCGTGCAGCACTTTCTACTTGGCATAGTGTGGACGGGAGAGACCCGCCACTGAACGGGGTGTCTTCCGGAGACACCGGTGCCAGTTCCTGTCGACGCTGACTTTCCTCGCGCTCACGGGCGGTGAGACGTCACCGCCGCACCGACCTGATGACCTTCCTGACCTCTGCTGACCTCCGGTGACCTCCGTGACCTGGAGATCTCTGATGACCTCAGAGGTGCGTCTGTCGACGAGCGGCGAGAACCGGAGAACCTAAAGAACCGAAGAGCCCAGCGGAGCCCCATTCTCGGCAACATTCACAAGGCGTCACACACGGCCTCTCTGCGTATATCCCAAACATCTCTCTCGGACACGCAGTCCCACCAACAATAGTTCGAGCACATGCTCCTACTCGGCGCAGATTCCACGGAGGCGGCGGTGCGGGACCGTTTGGACGGACAGCAGCCGCGTCCGCTGACCCACATCGACGCCTCTGTGAACATGGACCACCGGGGAGGCCGAAATCGCCGACCGCGCCCCCATCACGCCTACCGACTCACGGCTCACCGGCGGCGTTTTCACGGAGTCACGAACAAAGGCAGCAGCCCAATCACCCATTCAGAGCGATCAGGAGATAGACGTCAAGTGCTTTCACCTTTCGCGCTCGCTGCTCTCATCAAAGCCGATCGGTAAAAAAGTCCTCACAACGGGAGAAAAGGCGTGAATGGTGGACGTCCACGGTCCAGTAAGAAATCAGCGGAGCGCCCCGGGCACCGAACCATGTGAGTCAACGGCAAATGACCCGGGGCAGTGTCGAGTGGAGCCGTGAGAGGCAGTGTGAAAGTCCATAAAACCACCTGCGCGGGCGGCCACTGCCGTCTGTCCCCGGCTGCTCGGACCGGCTCAAAGGACGGAGAGAGAGAGGGAGAGGTGTCGCGATACGGTTCACGCGCCGGGGGACAGATGAGGGATGATTTCAGATGACGCCAGCCGACACCGGATGACGCCACCGCCGGCGGATGACGGCATGTCCGAGCGATGACTGGGCAAGTCGCGGATTTTGGAGACACTATGTCCAAATGGGCTCAGCTCAGCGCTAATGCTTCAAACCGGATTGTCGCCGTTCATTACGAGTACTGAGCAGCGAAACGCACAAAATTGAGGAAAGCAGCTTCAGCTCGTCATGGACGCCACACATATGGTAGCCAATGTCACAGTAGCTGCGTGACGGGTAAACGCATTACCCCGCGTTTTCCGGTGCCCCCCCCCCCCCCCCCACCGCTGACCGGAAACCCAGGAGGCGTCTTTAGCTGCCACACCTGCCGCACGGAGGGGGGGGGGAGGTCTTATCGTTGGGGACAGGATGGAAGTGAAGGGAGGGTAGCGCCGGTCCCCAGCTGGACACAGGGGCTACACTGGCAGTGAAGAGACACGTGAGTCTGTCGGACGGCTACCGAGCAGGATAACATTTTAATTTAAATTGAAAAACGTGGCGGTTAGAACGAATATAGATATTAGACAATAAGGACGACGCATTCAAATAATATTTTGGCTTTCAGACGCTCCGAGGATTTTTTCCAAGAGAACCGAAATCAAGGACAATACGCCTAGCCTTAGAGATGAAACACATGCCACTTGAAAATAAAGTACATAGAACCACTGATGGAAACAGCCAGTGACTTACAGCCACCTGAAACTATCATGAAGCCACTCACTGGACCACCCGGTCACCTGGGGACCACCCCGCTGTGTCCCGCCTACACCGGTCGGCGGGCTCATGTTCCCGCCTCTGACTCCCGCCTATACCCGTGTCCACCGCCTACCGAGCCCGCCTACCGCGCTAGGATATCACACTTCACCGCTATACCTCTCAGGTAACACGGGCGGCATAAGTAAGAGAGCCGGTAACGCAATGGTCACCGGCCGTGACATGACCTGACACCGTGTGATGTCATGTGACACGGCGAGACACGATGTGACACCACGTGATGTCATGTGACACCACGTGACGCCAGATGAGCCAATCTGATGTATCATGACGCAGCGATTATAAGAGACGCTATACAGCACGCTGGAAAGTGCATCACTCCCGCTATTGCAATAGTAAGTACGACCCGAGACTTAAGTCGTTATACGTTTCACGTTATATGTGTGGTCGGACATACCATTCACAATTCGTGGTAGCCCGGATGGATCTGATAAGTTGAGTCCGTTGAAACCCACAATGAGAGCCGGTATTCCGACTAGCGTCTGCATTGTCCCGATCAGGTCAAACCGAGGCACCAACCCCACCGGCCGACTGGCCGGGTCGAGCCGAGCCGGGTCGGACCGAGCCGGGTCGGGCCGGTGTTACCTGTTTTTGCCAATCAGTCGCCCCATTCATCGTCACTGCTCGGAGGGTAAGGAGGCTCGCGTCGGCGCCACCGCTCTTCCGGTGGGGCGAGGGTGTGCGAGGGAGAAGGGAGACCCATCGGCCGACCCGGGCACGGTAATTTCAGCCAGGTTACGCTTTGATGAGGGGGAGAGGGGAAAGGGACAGATGGAACGCACATGCCGGTGCGCGGATTTGTGAAATGGTGAACACAGGCAGAGGAGCGGTGAGAAGGCAGGAGGAGAACCGTCTCCGGGAGCATCTTCCTACGAATGTACACGATGCACCGCTATGGCGTTAACATTGACAGCAATTGAAGAAAGTTGCATTGTGGGCGAGAATACTGCTTGTTTAATGTCGTTTTCCGGGAGGAAAACACACCCGGAAAGAAAGATGATATCTCGATTACGATCGTCATTTTTAAATGTGCTAGAAGACGATAGTGCCTGAAAGACTTGCACAAAACTACATAAAAAAACAAATACACAGCCCAACCGCCCCAGGCGTCCCACTTCAACTTCCCAGTGTAGCGCCCCTCACCCTGACCCAGGAAAGGGAGAGGGACCCTCAGGGACCAGGGCACCCGACGCACGTCACCAGCACCACGCGGAGCACCCACTGTAGCTGACCTCGGTCGCCGCACCAGCACCACCCGCCGGCACCACACGTTCGCACCGACACACTGTCGGCACAGCACCAGTGCCGGTGCCGGCGGCGGGCGCCGCAGCGCCCCTAGCGGCCAGGTGACGAACTACGTCCGCTTCGGGGTGACCGCCCGGCTGACCGCGGCGGGCGGGCGGTCTCGCTTCATCCCGCCGTCACCTTACCACAGATGACGCCGCCAAAGAATGGCGTCATCAGCGGATTGGCGTCATCAGACGGCGACTATCTGTGGTCGACAGATACCAGCAGATGTGGCCAGTATCAGACCCGAACCGTGGGAGTGACCCATACTGTGCGTCTGATTCTGTGAGGCGGCGTGTCTCTGTAATTATATCAGAATCCTGGCCTGTATTCCACCCATGTGGTGGACAGTGCTAGTTGTCATGTCACACAGTCGCCAGGCTGTTCCTATCTTGGGAGATTATGTCACCCCATGGCTACTTCTCCAAGTCGTCTTACGTTTTCAATTTATACGCGGAGGGCGTTTGAAGGGTGAAAGAGATTAGAAGTAAGCACGACTAAATCCCATCAACAAGACGGTTAACACCGTGTTTTAGCTGCCACAAGCAGCACTCAGCAGCCATAAAGGGGCAGGTTTGAGCTATCGTAACGTCACTTCGCGCATCCTCCAATCCTCCTGAGAAGCAGCACAACATAAGCTCAGATTATTCAGGTGCAGATATTGAAGCACCTCACTATACGTCATTCGCCTAAAAGAGCCTATTCAAAACATCAACCGCCTGACATCCGGGGAGCTCCAGCCATCCTAACGAGCCTAAAACATTAAAAACGGCTGCCGCCAGGAAAGTGGCAGTAGTCTGCCGTGAACCTTTCAGTTAGCAGGTAAACCAGACAACAAAAAGGCGCCTAAGCCGTCTGATGGTCGCACGCGATAGTGCACGAAACACAATTGCAATTGTTAAGGTAAATACTCGCCAAATAATCAGTCTATGACTGCTAAAACAATCTGTAGGTATCAGTGACATTTCGAGTCATTGCATTGCTGATTTGAAAGTCAAACCTAAAAGCATACATAAGTTACACACATGGGACATTCGAAACTCCAATTTCTATTTGAAATGTCTTATCGCTATCCTATCGCGAGATGAAGAAGATAATGACATTGTGGAGCCATATCCCAATCTTTGTGCGGTCATTATACAAAGCGGTTCGCTGATAAGCGCACAAGTTGCCGCGGCCAAAAATAGCTGCAACCATGTCATACAATGGAGACCAACCAAAACAGTGAACTAACCCATCGATGAGCACCAATGGGAATTAATGAGCACAGTGGCATTGATTAAATTTGCAGAAATATATCGGAGGGAGTGGATTTCTTCCAAACTAACATCGTGCACGTTTGAATGCACTATGACTTGGGCATGTAAAAACTGGTAATCCCAGTTTTTCAAACATTTTTATTTGCGCTAGACACTACGATCCCAAGAGAGGGAAAACCACGCCGTTTGTGTATCATGTAAGTCAATAAATTTATTTCCCTTAGTCCATTTTCAACTCAATGCAAAAACAAATAGGACACTCATCTGACAAACCCTGCGGCATAAATGTGACATTTCTCCCTGATGCCTTTGATGCAGCTACCCTGCCATTCCACGGACCCCCTGCTATCAAGTTCCGGCCGTAAATGAGAGGACAAGTCAACAACAGCGGAGGGAACCCTCCATTGGACCAACAAACAAGATATCCCGGCCTAACCTGACAGTGAATGGCCATCGCCCGTCACGAATGGCACTTTATCGATGTCGTGATTTCCGTTTCTAGCATACGGGTACTGTCTGACGAATAACACTTCAATCGACATCCGTCCATAGCCTTATACGAAAGATTCGAGGAGTGGTCAACGACCGATACCGGGACCGTGCAATTCATTGCAAACTGGTTTTTCATTTGTCAAATGTGTGGCGTGGCTCGTTCATTCGGTACCGGATGTATATTGAAGCTGATCCGCTAATCGAATGGTGCAAATATTTATACCGATACGCATATTGCGCAATGCACATATGTGCAATATACTATGCTTATCAAGTAAAACGTATGAATGACCTGTTGCACAAGCTCTGTTTAGAGGTCGGTACTGATTAGTGATAAGTAGCGCTTTGTGCAATGGAACAATTACTAAGTCCAGACCAATTTCCAGATCACCAAGTTACAACATTCTAACGAATATTCCTTTCAACATATTTTGTTTTTGCAATGGTAGAGAATGTACTTTGCAGTCGCAAAACGTTGCACCGCACGATGTAGCAGCACCAGGCTCCTGTGTGACGTGCAAGGTGCGAGACTGGAGGGACGAAGCCGCAACACCCAGCGCCACCTAGTCGAATATGTTATGATCTCCTGCCACTAGGTGGCAGGAGTGTCGCGCATTAGCCCGCGATCGGAGCCACTAGCTCCCCAGCCAAGCCCACTGCAGGCATCAGCCGGTGCAGTGTCCAGCGTGTCACTCAGCAGATCAACAATGGACCATGTAGGAGCAGTGAGCACCTCAATCGTGATTATATGATCTTTTCATGGACGATGTTGTTGAAGAATAACAAAGTAAACACCTGATTGCGGATAGGGAGCGAGAGAAAACGCTGTGCCGCACTTTGCACGATATAACTGTGGCTACCACTTCGACTAGCCGTAATGCTAAATTCCGCACAGTAACAGCGAACGTCACAACCATTAAAAAGTGAAACGACGCCATCCTTCACGAGACATCTTGCATCCAATCGGCACATCTTCACGCTCATTAGCCGTTTCACGACGGCCATCTGCTTCGGGGGAGGGTGTGGGGAGGAGAACGAAGGGGGCAGGTGCGTCAAATTGAGCGTGAAATGGTTCAGTCAGTTGGTGAAAGTGCTCCGGTAATTGAATGACATGATGGCGGCTGCAGATGAGGTGCATCAGATAACGCGCTCGCAGAGGTCACTGGCGGTCTCTAGCTGCGCTCGCTAGGTGAGGCACGGAGGGATGATTGGACTAGGGGCGGTGCCGATATTGACAGGTCAGGTTCAACTGCCCTCTCGGCAGTCGAAGCAATTTTCTGAGAAATTGCCACTACAGGCTCTAGCCACTTTTTCATGTCACAGTCATGTCAAACGAACAATGAGAGACACGACGACGGCCAGCGCCGACACTCTCAACCAGTCTCTCACGGGATCGTGTCAACAGACAGCACACCGCTCTCCACCGTGTCTATTGTCTAACATATGGCATCGCCACGCCTTCCTTTTAGCGCCCCACTACCTTAGTCCACTCACAGCACTTCGGTCGCCGCTATAAACGGTCTAACATCAGAGACGCACGCCGCCACCACCCTGTTTCTCTCGTGACCTGTTGATCGTGGGTCGTGACGGTCACTCGTGATCCCACCCTTGTCTGTTACACCGGTGGTTACAACGTGTTTAACGATACCAAACATGGGGCATGACAGGACTAGACTAGCAGACCAGGCCAGACTAGACCAGACCCGGCTAGGCCAGGCCGCACCAGACCAGACTATCAGACTATCTGGACTAAACCAGACCAGACAAGGTCTTGTCATACAGAACTAGCCAGCCAGACAGGAAGAAGACGTGAATGAAAGTTCACTACGGGCTATCGGCAGATCAATTTTACCACAGCCGATATCTGGAAGAATTGCAACCAGTCGCCTGACAGGGCGGAAGTTCCACTATCTGTAAATGCGCAAATACTACGCGGATCACGATTAATACCAGGAATTCTTATCTTGAATTATTTACGACGGGATAGTAGCGCATGAATGCGACGTAATCGGCCCAATCGCGGCCCGTAAACGGATTTTATCCCAGCATCTTTTGGAAAGATCATGATTTGCCGAGTCGGCAAAGAGTACGTTCAGAAACGAACCGGTCCATTTTCACTCGTGTGAGAACAAAATATGCCGGTTTCTGAGTTCACTGCAACCAATCCATCTAACTTCCTCCGTTCTGAGATCTTAAAAATAGTTGACACAGCTAATTCGAGCAACAATTAATCACGGCATGGGCGTTACGCTACGCCACAGATTCCTACGGATAGTGCAGGACGAATTCTGAGCAGCCCGAGCGGAAATGCAATTTGAAATAGCTGGCCGCGGAAACTAACAGCCAAAACGTAGGTACCTATTACAAACATAGTCAGTTCAGTTACGCAACGATTAAACAGATCACCAGCGTCCATATCAAAACTTTTTCTGCACCATTGCACTGCATTGGCTATAATTTCAAGGCCAACGGTCCTCTGGGAGTCGCATCGATCACCGTCATCGATGAATGTGAGCCATCGATGCAGCTCAATCAAATACACCACACCTGTCCATGGGCCCATCCACACTTCGATCATCAGCGCTCAGCTCCACGTGTGGACCGGGTGACCCGCGTCTGACCCTAAGGGAGAGGCTCAGTCACCTGTCGGGGAGCTGGAACTACATAGAGAGAGGAGAGAAGAGAAGAGAAGAGAAGAGAAGAGAAGAGAGAAGAGGAGAGGAGAGGAGAGGAGAGGAGAGGAGAGGAGAGGAGAGGAGAGGAGAGGAGAGGAGAGGAGAGGAGAGGAGAGGAGAGGAGAGGAGAGGAGAGAGAGAGGGAGAGGGAGAGGGAGAGAGAGAGAGAGAGAGAGAGAGAGAGAGAGAGAGAGAGAGAGAGAGAGAGAGAGAGAGAGAGAGAGAGAGAGAGAAAGAGTGAGGAGAGAGGGGCCAATTGGTATGCAGACGGTGGAAGACATTGGTGATGAGCTGAGCAATGAACATCAATATGGAATGAGATTCCCTTCTAATCAATCCACCAAAACAGAGATACGCATGTCCTCTTTCAGACGCTGACAAGGTCAAGAACCATAAGCCAAGAGCATATGAAAAACATATTATTCTGATCCCTCTGCATATCTGAAATACTCCACTGGAACAACTTGTAGATGCTATCTTACAAATAGGAATGTCAGGGTCACACAGACACCCTGCCAATATCGGGGCGATAAGGGAGGACCTGTCAGCGGCTCGGGCCATGAGGACACCATTCCCTCAGTGGGTCAGTCGTTGGGGGGGGGGAGGGGGAGGGGAGGGCCAGGGTCGAGCCGTGCGTGAGACCTTGAGCAGACGCCCCGTGGCATATAACGGCAGCCGATAGTCAGAAGTCTGAAGTCGGCAATCCGTATGCCTAGCGGTCAATCCAATCAGTGAGGGGCCAGCGCCTCAGGTCAGAGGTCAAAGCCCTGAGGTGCGCGGGGTCAGGTCAGAAATGACCAGAGCAATCAATCGTCCAGTTAGCGGTTCAAGAATAAATCATTTATCACCGACTTGGAGGTAGCATGGGCTCAGGGCTGACTGATCCTGACCACCGACCATTTTATACCAGCAAGCCATCGAAATGCGAAAAACGGAAGGCGACGCAAAACGCATACTTGTAGCTACTTGACACACAACTACCCAGCTTCGAAAAAAGACGTTTAAGAGAAACAGGTAAGACCTATGGGTAAGACAGCCACGTGACCCACCAGCCAAAAAAAAAAATCATTGCGTTGGCAAAAATAAAAGCTGTTTGTACAATGTACCTACAATAAGGAACGAAAACATAACGAAAAGGAATGGAAAACTATGTCGACAAAACAACGCATAAGCTGTAACACAGCTAGAGTACTGAGCACTGAGTAGCTATAGACAAGTGGAAACGCGCAATACAGCAGGGACCAGTCAAGGCCAGCTTAATTGCGCAGTAACGTTGCCGTACACACCGTAACAAATCAATAGGTACTTCCTTTCGTACGATCTCGCCTCAACATGACGCGAACGGCAGGTGAAAAGGTTAAATTACAGGCAGACTAAAAAAGACAAACGTAACAAACCGAATGCGGCTGCCTGATTATTCAAAACATTTGAAATATGACAATATGGCAACAATCAGCGGTATGACCTAAACACGAAACGAGCCGAAGTACGATGATCTGTCCGTCAAGGATGTATCCATGAGGCCTTCCCTCCCTTCCAGCTCCTGTCTCAGCATCCCAGTCACCGCACCGCCCGAGTACGATGAGCCATCGGGCGATGCCCAAAAGTGACGTCATCAATAGACGGGTGACGCGTTTCGTCATAAGACGAATGGCTCGCTCAGTTCGGGAGCGATGGATGGCCTATCCCCAGAACCAGACAGCTTCATACAGAGCACGTTGCGTTAAACGCAAACGATTTATGGAACTTGACGGAAGTTGCGGCAGCGAACGACGAAAGCTAAAATCCGAGAAGAAAATACAATAAAATCGAAACGGAATGCTGGAAGCTCGCTTTCATTTAACGTACCTACTTGATTGACATAAACGCCCATAAATACCTTGAAAATACAGTAAGATCTTCACAACACTAGAGAGCAACCAAATTCGTGACAGAAAACATTCCCTATAAGAGCGAAACTTCAATTGTTAAACATACCGCAGTTGTCGATTGCCATAGCCCGAATCCCCGGCCTACCTGTCGTTCCAACGCATGGAGACGTGCTCCTCCAGATGAAAGCCGTGCCGCCGAGCCGTACGCGTTTCCATAGCAACGCGGCAAGCATCGCAGCCAACACAGGAATGTTGCGGGAGCTGAACACACTCAGACTCGATGCTTTACTGTATTATCGGCAGAGGCCCAAACAAGAACCACAGAGCCAACCGCTCGTAACCACGGTCTCCCTGCCTCTCCCGGGCCGCCGACCGCCCAGCCAGCGCCAGCCCTCGACCCCGCCCGAGGGCCACGCGGCAGGGGCGGCGCCGGGCGCGGCCAGCCGGGGAGGCGCCACGGGCGGCGCCAGGCATGCCACAACGGGCGGTCACAGCCGCCCGTAACACCCCTCCCCCCTCACGGAAACAATCATACATTGAACAATGCGACACTTACGACACGCTATTTACATTACAACTATATACACAATCACAGCCTTCACCACCTCCACCACACTCATAGTCCCGCCTGGAACCTTTCAGGTGGTCGCGACACTCGGCCTGATCTGGTCACGTATGACATTGGCGGCAACATTCCCCTCTGAGCGACGCCCACATCACCAGATGGGCCAGCTCTCCCGAGTAAGTGCATTAGCGGCACCTCGAGCAGAACGCCATGCTCGTTACCACAGTCGCTCACGGGATCCACCCCCACGGCCTCACCACGTCCATTTGGACCACTCGGATCCTGAACTGGCTGCAAGTCGGTCCGACGAGGGATGAACTCCTTGAGGTCGTTGTGGTGCACGACGCGTGTCTTGCCGCGGACGTCCTGTATCCGGTAGGTAACTTCCTCCCCCGGTGTGCCTCTTCTCTCGACGATGGTCACCGGTCCTTTAAACGGCAGACCCAGCTTCGGTTTTCCTCCCACAGCGGCAGTGTGGTCTCGTACCCACACCTTCAAGCCCGTTGGGTACGCGGTAAAATTGAGTTTGCTGTCATGGCGAACCGCCATTCGAGCAGCTGATTGGGAGGAGGCTCTCCTCACCTGTGCGAAGACCCGCTTCATGTTCTTCAGCCGTTTGTTCAGGAAGGTTTCAGCTGGTATTGCGACTTCATCGGTTCCGTACATTACATCCAGAGGCAACCGAGGCTCAAAGCCATGGATCATGTAGAAAGGTGTGTGACCGGTGGTTTCGTGGAGGGAAGAATTGTAGGCCATGGCGTATGATCTGGTACTTTCGTCCCAGTCAAGGCCCTGGCTGTCGATGTATTTCGACACCATGTCTTTCAGGGTCCTCATGAAGCGCTCCACCATCCCGTCGCTCTCAGGATGATAAGGCGTTGTTCTAGTCTTGTGGATGCCGAGCCTCTGATACAGCTCACGCATCATCAGAGATTCGAATTGAGCGCCCTGATCTGTGTGAAGCCTCTCGGGAACACCAAGCTCCTGAACCCAGTGAAGGAGTGCCTCCATCACCGTTTCTGTCTTCTGATTCGGCATCGGGAAGATTCGTACGAACTTTGAGAAGTAATCCATGATCACGAGCACATATCGGTTGCCTCTTCTCGACACAGGCATCTCCGTGATGTCCATGGCTATTCTCTGGAAGGGTCGTGAGGTAACCTCGGTAACCATCGGTGCTCGTCTTTTGGGTGCCGGTCTGTACCGCCGCTGACACGGCGTGCACGAGGCACAGAAGCTCCGGATGTCCTCATTCATCCCCGGCCAGACGAATCGAGCCTTCACCCGGGCGATGGTCCGTCTGCGACCCATGTGCCCGCTCGATGGATCATCATGCGCCAGTCGGATGATCTCGGCCCGTTCAGTTTGAGGCACCGCCGCCTGGAACTGTCGACCCGAGGCAATGCCGATTACTCCATTCATGACGCGCACCTTGCTCCAGTGTTTTCGCAGCACTCCCCACCCAGCGAACGCTGCAGGCCTTGGCTTCTCCTTCCTCTCGTGTGCTCTTCGGAGAGCCGACAGCGTCGCGTCACTGGCTTGCGCCTGGGCGATTGGAGGGAGGGTCCGTTCTTGGACTGATTGTGACACAGCGACTGATACAGCAGCCGGTTCCTGCGTAAGCCTTGAGAATACAGCAGTTGGAGCTACAAGAGTCACAACCGACTCAGGCGAACCGCCTTCCGTCGGCGCGGGCGAGCCGCCCGCTACTGACCCCACCGTCTCCGTTCTATCTCCTCTCTCTGAGACAGAGCGACCGGGACACCACCCCTGGCCTTGGGCTTGACCAGATCGGACCGCAGACGCCATATCTGGTGGTCTGCGAGACAGCGCATCAGCGTTCCCGTGGGCCAGACCGCTGCGGATCCGAACATTGAAGTCGAAAGAACTCAGCTCGATCGCCCATCGACCACGACGTCCTGTGCCGTCTCGCTCTGCTGCGATCGATGTCGGTATGTTTGCCAGCGGCTTGTGGTCGGTCACCACTTCAAATCTGGCACCAACAGTGTACTGACGGAAATGTCTGATGCCATGAACGATCGCCCAGAGTTCCTTATCGTAAGTCGGCCATCTCGTCTGCTGCTTTGTGAGTGCCTTACTCTCATAGGCGATCACCTTTTCCTCATCTCCAATGCGTTCAGCCAGCACCACACCCACGGCAGAGTTGCATGCGTCTGTATACAGGACGAACGTCCCTTCACCTGTTGGCAAAGCCAGTACGGGAGGCGAGGACAGAGTGGACTTCAACAGCTCGAATGCAATGCGCATCGGTTCGGACCACCTGATTCGTCCCTCCTCTACTGCGGCGTCCCTAAGTGGCTTTGTAATCGCGGCATACCCCTGAATAAACCGCGCGTAGTACCCGCACAGGCCTAAGAAGCTTTTCATCTCCTCCTCAGATGACGGCTGCGGCCAGGCCAGGACCTTGTCCACGTTATGCGGATCTGGACGTATCCCTTCCTCGGAGACGAGATGTCCAAGGAAAGTCACCTCCTTGCGTGCGAATCGACATTTCTGTGCCTTTAGCTTCAGCCCGGCTTGCTGAATCCTCAGGAGTACCTCCTGCAGGGTAGCCAGATGTTCTTCCTCGGTCCTGTTGAACAAGATGACGTCATCCAAGTACACCAAACAGCTTTTGGTGTCAAGGCCTGCGAGAATCAGTTCCATCATCTTCTGGAAAGTGCCGCTGGCGTTCTTGAGACCCATTGCCATGACTCTGAACTGATGGAGGCCTTTTCCAGTCGAAAATGCCGTCTTCTCTCGATCTTCAGCCGCCAGTTCAACCTGCCAATACCCTGTGGCCATGTCCAGCGTGGTAAACCACCTCGCCCTTGACAGGGTATCGAGCGAGTCGTCGATTCGTGGGAGCGGCATGGCGAAGCCCTTCGTCACTGCGTTCACAGCCCTCAGGTCGACGCAGAAGCGGAAGGATCCATCTTTCTTGCGCACCAACACGACCGGCGAACACCACGGACTTTCGCTTTCCTCAATGACACCATCCTGTAACATCTTTTCTTTTTGTTTCTCTACCTGGTCTCGGACTTTCATGGGTATCCGTCGTGGACGTTGTTTGACTGGGACTGCATCCCCCGTGTCAATCCTGTGTTTTGTCACACCTGTACGACCAATGTCTCCCGGTCTTTTACTGAAGACGTCACTGTAGGTCTCAAATAAACCCCGTAGTTTGTTACGACCTCTCTCACTCAAGTCTGTCAGTTCTGGTGACAGGGCTTGCTGCACCTCCGGTTCCACCTCTCCAGGATCATGAGATGGATTACCTCCATCTCCACAGCTCGCCACATTGCAATCGGCACAGTCTGCCCCGGGACACAAAACACACAGGGCGTCTTCACCGCCCCCAAACGCAAGGAACGTCCCGACATCAGAGCCCTTCAAGAGACGGACGCCCTCCGCTCCGACATTCGTCAACCGGATAGGTATGGTGCCATTGGAGGCGATCACCACCACAGCCCGTGGAATCAATAGATCCTCACGCTCCGCCGTGCGGCTTGGCTCCATCATCCCACTTACCGAGCCTGCTGACGTCACAAAAGGTCCCTGGCCATCAAGTCGCTGCACCACTGCTGCTACCGTTGTTACCGAACGACCTGGTAGTGTTACTGCATCGCCAAGAATGACTCTAGCCCGCGGGGGACGGATCTCAGGGTATGTTGGAAGTGGAATCGTCATCCCTTTCATACGGATCACCCCCTTCTCATCGTCAATGATAGTTCTGTTTTGGCAACAGAAGTCACGTCCAAGGATCACGTCATAGACCAGCCCCGACACCACAGCCAGTCGTGGACACACAATCGACTCCTCCTCCACCTGGATAGGGACATCACGGAGCACCTCAACGATGTTCAGGGGGCTACCACCAGCTCCCTTCGCGGACCGCGTCGGGGTGGTGGCCTGACAAGCCAGTTCCGTTTTCAACCGCTGCTGGAGCCCATCCCTGACCATGGAAAAGTCGGCACCCGAATCGACCAGCGCCCATACTTCGAGGCTGCCCAAGTGGACTCGAATGGCTGTTGCAGTTAATCGGGACTGGATACACGCAGCCGGCTCTTGTCCCACAGGGCCAGCTGCCCCTAGTTTTCCGCCGGCTTATCAGATGGAAGGGCTTCCCTCGACATCAGCCCCCGACGTCCACCCATTGCTGGAGGCCCCTGCTGCAGGCGAGAATGGCATGCCGCCATCCAGTGCCCAGCCTCGCCACAGAATAAACAAAACGGTTGGAGCGGGGTGGCAGCTTGTACAGCCGACTGACAGTTGCTCCGAATGTGACCCTCCTGCCCGCACGAAAAACATTTCACCCTGGTGGCTCTCGGTCCAGTTCTCGGCTGACCACGGCGTACCACCGGGCAGTCACGCCGAAAATGGCCGGGGGCACCACACCCGTAACATTTGACAGCCTCAGGCAGGTGGTCCGTCTTGGCAACGGCGAACGCCTCCAACGAAGACCGCAGCTGGCCGATCTCCTGCTGCAGCTGAGCTATCCTTGCATCCTGCTGCGACCCACCTCCTACCTCTGCATGAACAGCTGACGCTACAGCACCCAGGGGAAGGGGCCCAGTACCTGTATGCGTTGATGGGTTAGCAGCGCGTACCGCCTGGACGACCTCCTGGCGTTTATGCAGCTCTCGGATCACCGCTACAGCCGCAGACAGTGACTCAGGATTACGGTGGCACAGTTTCGTCTGGAGCCACTCATCCCGAAGTCCACATATGAACCGACTCGTCAGGGTTTTCATCACGAACGCCCTCTCTGCATACGTTTCCTCAGGACCTTTTCCCTCCCCTGACGGACCGGTAGAATGAGGGAACGCAGCCCGCCCCAGTCTCTTAATACGGTCAGCGAAGCTCTCAGCTGATTCCCCCGGCGACTGGGAGGCGCGCCCCAGCTCGGCCTGCGCCTGTAAGGGCTCGATTAACCGACCAAACCGGACCCCAAGTCCTGACTTTATCTCAGAGTACGAACTGTCACCCTGATACAGCGAATGCGCATAATCGAGTGCGACGCCATCCAGCAGAGGCAACAGCCGCTTAACTCGCTCAACGTCTCCGAGTCCCACCGTTAACGACTCGAAACGAGATATCCACCGCTCCCAATCATCTGTCTCTATACCCGCAAAACGAGGGGTTCGCGATACCAAAATAGTGTCGTTGAAATCCATGGCCAGCGGAAACAATTCACCAAATTATTCAAAACTGCACCCAGGCGGACCGCCTTATTCCTAACGTTCCCCTCAGAACAGAAAATATCGGCGTTCTATTTTCGAGCAAACCGCCCGCTTTTTGTCGAGCACAGACTAGTTACGATAATCAACATTCATGAACTAAATTTCAATAAATATCATCAAATGAAATTAATGAACTCACCCTTTGTCGTCTTCTGCAGTCCTACCGACCGCGCCAAATGTTGCGGGAGCTGAACACACTCAGACTCGATGCTTTACTGTATTATCGGCAGAGGCCCAAACAAGAACCACAGAGCCAACCGCTCGTAACCACGGTCTCCCTGCCTCTCCCGGGCCGCCGACCGCCCAGCCAGCGCCAGCCCTCGACCCCGCCCGAGGGCCACGCGGCAGGGGCGGCGCCGGGCGCGGCCAGCCGGGGAGGCGCCACGGGCGGCGCCAGGCATGCCACAACGGGCGGTCACAGCCGCCCGTAACAGGAACAACAAACATGGCTGAGCAGGGGTCAGCTACCGTCAGGTCATCCAAGGCTGACTTGAACCGCCAAGTCAGGTCCTGATCAGGCAAGTCTGACGTCCATGCCTGCGTGGATTCAGACTTCACTAACGCATAAACGCAGCGTCCAAGACACAATATTTCGTTCACTGTTTTCACTGTCGAATAATTTCAATAGGTATTCTTCCGAATCTCAGTCGGATGTAGGCTGTCTCACAAGCTGTCTTGTCACCACTCCAATCGAAACCCCGCCGTCTCAGCAGCACTGCAGTCACACCCGATCAGCCACAATCCTGTCCCGGCGTCATGCGCCGTCCATTCGGCTCTCACTCACCACCAGCACTGCCTTCGGCACCTCACGTCCTCTGCAAGCCCCCGCCGCTTTCACGCTCGGTCAGAGGTCGTGTCGTGCAGCTGGGAGCAGGACCGGCGCCGTCTTTACACCTGTGCACACACCGCGAGACCTTCCCACGTCGGCTCACAGCTCACACTGAGTCCACGCGGTACACGCGAGGACATCCACCACCATAGCCACCGGCGAGACCCCCACTTCCTCGAATCTCCTCCTCCTCAAAAGGCGAGCTGTTCTATCTGCTCCCCATCGCAGCCACGTTCTGAATGCGACCGACGCGGCGGCGTGTCTCTCTGGCCCCGGGGGTGTCGGACCCGCCCAGGACCCACCACAACACAAGTCGAGTTCGCCCACGTCCAGCGGTGCCCCGGAGATGCGGCCGCACTGGGGACCCGCTCCGCGGCCTACCCACGCGACAGAGTGGGAGTTTGACTGATTTACGCAGAGGCTGAGAGCCACGCAGGCTCAGTCGATCAGCGACAGAATTAGCGGGCGGAGATGGGAGGGGTGGGATTGGTGGTGGTGTGACGCCCAGGGAATTCATAAGGTTAGCATAATTGAGAGTAAGTAATGAAGTACAGCAGAGAGGAGGGAAGATCAGCGTTCCCTTTCACTGGGTAATGGAGCAGGTTGTTGGATGACGAGGGCGGATGGACAGACCCAGCGGCAAATATTCAAGGACTGACCTCCAGAGGAAGACAAACATTCATCAAGACTCATCAGCCGTCGATTAAAACCGGAAATCGATCGCATCCTACGCATTTTTTGACACGTTTGACATGGCTGTAATCAAACAATAATGGGGAAGCGATATTGACAAGTTACAACCTTGGCTTTACTCCTACGAGCGAAGGTAATAAATGGATGTTCCCTGATTTGGTGTCACTTTCTATAAATATTCAAGCATCGGACAAGCCTTACCGACTTTGAGCCATCAATCTCGTATCTTCTTCCCATTAATGACGACAAATTTATCAAAACATGTCTCGTAAAGCACAATCAACGCATTATTTGTGCCAGGTGTGAGACCTCTTAACGATAGCATTTCCGAAAAGAATAAAATAATCCAATTTCATTACATCTAAACGGATCACCAGTTGCTAAATCCACAAATCACATAAGAACATCGATACTGCAGTGCGCACGGCATATCCCGTTTTTGGCCGAGGTAACTCGTGTGAAACCGTCTATCTGCGCTGTTCATCGAAAATTGACTGATCCGTCCCGTGCCGTAGCGGATTTTGCACACAAAACGGGAAATTCCACGGCGTTCATCGACCCTGCAATGTTGTGCCAAGTAAAATGTCGCCGACAGCTAAAAGCGTTTTGAGATAACGCAAAGAATATAATCAAGGAAGTTTCCACATGTACCAAAGCTCCAAATTTTATCAGAATGAATCCGGGATTTGACATAAATATGTTCGTCATTGCATTCTTTGCATTGGATGATAACGTGAGCAAAATATTAGATGAAACATCTGCTCAAAATAATTTCGATCAAAATCTAAAACATGGATCTCCACTTAAGTTTGGCATTTCCGTGCGTCTTGCCGTACATTCCTGTCAGCGATTGCGTCGCTGTGAATCCCACCAGACCCAGCCGTACCGTATACGGCAGAGAAGCGTGCGCGCACGTCAGGATCGCGGCTCCACCGCGGTCGGTTGGCTCACCGACCGACCCACGCTCAACGCAACGCCTGTTTGCCAACCGACCGGCGAAACCCGACTCCGAGTCAATAGCGCGACGCTTTATAAAACGCCAAACGTCACAGCGGCCGCCTTTTTAGCGGCGATCGAGCCACTCTGCACACTTGACGTGCGACAAACATAGGACGAGTGCGCCACCCACCGCCCTCCGCGCTCCTCCAGACGGGGCATTGTCGATCGAGAGTGAAACTTCAGACTGACAAACCGACCTGGCCCTCCGCTGAGCCGCGGTGACCGATGGTTGCGCTCCGTCCGCCTCCAATGGGCCGCGAAAGTACCGCACAGCCGGCGGTGCCCCGCCAGGACAATACGGGTGATTGGGGCGGTGGGCAGACCACAGAGCGATTGGGCGGACCGCAGAGGTTAGAGAAGTTTGGGGTGGGAAGGTAGGGAAACAAATGGCTTGGAGAGCACGGTCAAAGAAAATAGAATAATAAGGGAACCTCTATGCCTGATCGGGAAATATAGAATAGTAAGGTTCGAATAGGATCGAAAAAAAATGTTTGTGCCTTAGGTGCTCGAAAAAGAAAATTCCCACTCAGCATGGCGTAATCAAGCCATGCCATGCTCAGCATTTACCGACGCCGCGGGATAAAAATTGTGATAACCACAAAATTAAAATTGTGAACAAAGCTCCCCCCCCCAAAAAAAAAACAATACAACCTCCCGCCTGAGGAGACACGCCACGCTATACGGACCACTCTCCCCGCTCACCAAAGTCCAGCGACGCCACCACCAGCCTCATGGTCAAATCACCGCAGTAAACTGACCCCCGTCCCGCCTCCGCCTCCCAACTGAACTCACACACAACACAGGTTCGTTCCTGTCTGAATTGTCGGTTACAAACCGATTCAAATTTCAACCGTCGTCCGCTGGTTCTGGCCCTGTGGGAGGTGCCTGCCCGCTGTTTGGCGCTGGGTTCGTGATGGGATGTCACGGCAGTGCGTGTTCCATCATGTCGCTGATGGTATTACGGCCGTGAGATAAATACGGCCAACATACAGGGTGTCCCAAAAGTAAGGTCATCATTTGTTTTGGCCACACCGCCAAAAATACGCGATGGATAGAAATAAAGAGGACATCATATGAAAGAGCATTTTATAAATTTTATTCTGATATACATATGAGTCAATACATTGGCTCGTAGCCCCACATTTGCTGCTTTTCTACATGGCTACCATTTCGGGCCGCGTGCACGAATAGACTGCGTTTTACTTCCTCCACGATTCTGGAGCGACTCTCTGGTGAGATGCCGCTTATATTTGCTCGGAGGGATCATCCTTTAGTTCTTCCCGGCTCGTTGGGTTGTCCTAAAAGACAACCTTTCCGTTGTGTACCCAGAGAATAAAAATATGAAGGTGTAACGTCAGGTGACCGCGGAGGCCATGCAATGGCGTTGCCCTGACTGAAAATTACGCGATCTCACATCCACTCTCGGAGACAATGCATGATCTTCAGGACGGTGCAAGCATAGTCTCCATCCTGCTGAAACCACTACTGGTTGATGGTGTCGGCACAGCTGCGTTGCGGCGAGCGGAAGAACCACTGGGAGGACTCTCGGCCACCTCTCTTGATTTATTGTCACCCGATTCCCGCTGTCGTCCTCAGGACCTCGAAGCACAGGTGGCCAAGTATACATGCCCTGTGCGTACATTATACCCTTTTTTCTGACGTTTTACCGGTTGAGGCGAAACTATGCATGAGTTCAGAGATAGGGCGAGCTGATAGGGTCTGCTTAGGGCCGAAAACCGGGCGGTATTTATCCTTTGTTTTAATGACGGACCCTCTCTAAGAGTTGAATTTCGACCTTATCAGTTTTATGCCTACTGCTCGGTGTAGTTATGATAAAAAATTGTTTAAGCATGCAAGAAAATAATTTTATGGATGTACCTTGCACGTGTTAAAATTGGAAGTGATTCGGACTCTTACTTCTCGAGATATTTAAGTTTTAAATCATTACCTTACTTTTGGGACACCCTGTATAAAGGTGTCTGGCTTTTCTGAGGTCATCTGACCGATTCATGACACGAAATTTACCCGACGGAAAAGGCTGTTGGGTTGTTGCTATTCTTTTTCAATGGAAACGTTTGGTCGGACTTTGGAAAATGGAAACAATACCAAACCACGACGAAGTCCTTTGAGAAGCCAAGGAAAGGGAAATGACAATAAAACGAACTAATTGCACATCTCATTACCAGGATTTAGATTACTAGTTAGATCAACCATCCAAAATGATCAGCTTACAAGCAAATGGAGAACTTGACCCCATCCTGAGGTCACCTTTGACTTATGCTCTGACCTTTAGCGGCGGTCAGCCGCCACCCGGAAATTAATAACCACCTACGTCATCCTTCCCTCCTAGCGTTGAAAACATACGACGCACCGTAACCGGGGTTGCAACACTAGCTGGCGACGCAGTCCGCAGCTTTGCCGGCCCCGAGCGTCAATTCCCGGCTGGTAGGTCACAGGCCACAGGCTCCGGCCGGCCGACCGTCCAGCCGCCCCCAGCAGGGTGGTTAGCGCTGGCCACCTGGCGGTCGGGACGGCTAACTACCGAGTTTCCTCAATTCGCCGCTAGGTGTCCAGCAGCGCCGTACGGCAGGCGGTGGGGAGGGGTGGGGGAGGTTCAAGCGAGTAGCGAGCCAAACCTCATCATATGCGGCGGTCGACGGCAGCCGTATTACTATTCGGCGCACACCCCAAGGAAGGTCACGCACCACATGAAATGGTGCGCTGTGCCGAGAGCATGGCCACACACACACATACTCACTGAGAGAGACACAATCGCTCAGAGCGTCATTCACTCAGTGACACTCGGCAGAGCTGTGTCATGACAACTGACAAGTGTCAATGTCATATGCATGCCCACAATCAACGGGCAGAGCCATATACGATTCTCATTGGCATTCATTGGTCAAATGAAATTAGAGTACGAATAATTGGCTTCAAGGGCACGCAAGGACACAACGCGCAACCCCGGCAGTTGTGCATCATCATGCTCTCAGTTCTGCGTTGTGGAACACCCAGCTCGCCCGCCTTCAGGGCTCGTTGGAGGGCGGCGGGCGGTCGATTTGCATACTATCACGAGTAGCGCCCGGGGGGTGTGAGGTGGGCTCGCCGGCCAACCTTGCACCGAGAGCGCTGTTACCACGCGCTGGGCCTCAGTGCACCAGACTCGGCATCATTTACATTCACTCTCGCTGGCGCATCATAAACGTCCGCGGCGTGGCGATGGAAGCCATATCTGAGCTCCGCAGCTATACTTTCTGGCAGCATTTGAGAGGGCACAAGAAACGCCCCACGAGATGATCGGTTTATACGAAATAACGCAGTTGTTGCATGCACCTCAACAGAAAGATTGTTATCAAAGCCTATAAGCATACCCAATGTTCCCATTTTTGTGCCGATTGCTTGAAGTAGGTATGTGCCTACTTACACTGAAATCGCGGCGCGTCCTTGACGGCACGTAGTGTGTGGGCTCAGGCACGTATATGTGGGCATACAGAGGCCATTTTATCACACATTCGTCGCGTGAAGCGTTCGTCACTTCTTCGCTTCACGCCGGCTCGCCACACAATCGGCCGTATCAAATCGGCTGGCGCCGCGCCGCCCCTGCAAACGACTGCATACTGTGCCGCAGTGGCCGCAGCCGTCGCTGCCCCTGTCACGCACGCTGCGCCGCAATACTCACTCAAACCGCGGAGGCCGCGTGGCCGTAACCGGCTCCATTCATGGCTGCGGTTGCACGGGCGATCCGTCCGCGGCATTGCAAGGTAGCCCGATAAAGATCAGAGGAATGTTGGCGTGCATTGCACGCGTGCACGGGTCCGCCTCTCGTCGGGTACTCACCACTCGAAAGGCCAGGGGCCGGATCTTGAAGTGCCAAGTACTCACCTGAAACAAGGGATGTATTTATTAGAAACGAGAGTTCACGGACAAACGCCCATAGGGCCAGATTCACCAGCACAAAAGAACAAACACTTGCTTTTACATTGTCTACATACAAATGTCCTACAGATACGACACAACAATGGTCCCATCCATCTAGTAAACCCTTCCTTCCTGTAAACCAGATTAAGTAAATAGTGCGTAAGCATTGCATAATAACGAGCCCCTCCATTCACAGGTGTGTGTCGCATGTCGAGGGGGGGGGGGGGTGACACACCGCACCACGACCCATCACGTGGTGTGTGCGCCCGCTGCCTGTGTAAACGCTGCACACTGAGGCCCGGATTATGGAAATTCGCACGTGGTAGTCGATGACAAGTGAGCCAGTTCGATCCGGGCGGTCGGCAGCGGTCTCTCAATCATGCATGCCGCCGTCTGAATATAGACACCGGGGCGGATGCTGATCCGGTGCTGGCACATGTTCAAACGAACTCGCATATTTGCTCAGGAAATGGCCGCGTGTTATCCCAACACACATGGACAAATGTTCGGAAAGAAATCACCGGAAATGCGACGGCAGCGTTCCGATGAGAGGAGAGAAAAACGAGGAAGAGTAAAAATTGTATGTATTAGTTAGTTAGTAACCAACCGAACCGACCCTCAAATGTTTTTTATCAATCGTTCAGAAGCTCTCTGATTCTATCCGTTTATTTTGATGTGTGAATGATTCACTTGCTAATTCAGTCCCGAGTTTTCATTTTCTCGAATCCAGCTGCGCAGTTAGGTAACCTTATCTAACAAACGCGTGAATCAACCGATCTAAATCGGTTGGATAATATTGACTGCTCTCGATAAACAATCTCGGCAGCTTCTGCCTGTTGGTCGTTGGCACCGCGCCAGACGCCATGCGTTGCCACCAGGCCCCCAGGCGGCCTCGGGGCGTCTGTTATTTGCCGTCCGTGTAGAGGTCAAGGGGTCAGCAGTGGCGGCCCGACGCCAGGCGGGGCGAACATTTGGCAACATGGCACAGGTAGACAGGGAGTGCAGACACCAGTCTGCTGTCTGGCTACTAGCTAGACCGACCTGTAAGATCAGCTCAGAAAATGCAATTTTGCGACATCCGCATAGTCTGGAAACTCGGGTGGATGCCGGCAGAGGGGGGGGACTCATATTCCATTGTTGAGATTCATTCGTAAACCGATCGAACAGCCATCAACCCATGAACACGGATGAACTCAGATGCATTGTGCCTCGTTGTCGTCGTGGCATAGCATAAATGTTTGGAAACTGGTTACGAATGCCTATATCTACCGAGGAAACGGACAAACAATGCCAGTGACATGCTCTATGAAAAAAATCAAGATTGAAATTGACTTCTACTCTCACTCACTCACTCACTCACTCACTCACTCACTCACTCACTCACTCACTCGCCGTGACCCATAAGTCTGACCCGACTAACGCGGCCCCTCAGCTTCTCATCACCCATAATAAGCCCCACAAGGTCACCAAACGCAATTCTCCCACCGGGAGCTCACACATACAATTAGCGAATGTGCCCAAATGAGGCTTTTATAGTAGTGGCGATGGGTCCAAGGATTATATCGCACTCACTTTCAGCAGCGGGGGTTTCGCACTCCGAAGGGACGCAGCGCCGGTACAAAACCGCGCCCATGACGACTCTGCTCTCCGGGTGATTGGTGATCAATTTTTTTTTTCGGAAAAATGTCTTGTGAGTGCGACGGACGTGCACTTGGATTAAATCGAGGCGACACCGGAGAACACGGATGCCGAGGAGTGATTAAAAATTTCAGAAACGTGTTGAAACACTCAAGATTGATCGATCACAACAGATTACAACACAAATTTGACACAAATAAAATGACGGACAAATTGAAAAAGGCCGCCGCATAAACTACCGCTCGAGCTATGGCATTTTTCCAAACCACCGGGGGACTTACTCCGCCTGGCAGGACTGACTTGCCATCAATGACCGAGCTCAAATCAAATGATGCGAAAGGTCGCCGCTCGCCCAGTTGTTGATCAGTAAATTGCTCGAATCTGTCGGTGCCAGTCTGCCGCTGGCGCCGCGTCGGCGCCGCTGCGTCGGGACCGTCCCATCCGCGCCGCCCGCCGTGCACATCCGTTGGAGCGTGTCGCCCAAAGTGGCGCGGCGCCGATGCTGCGACAATGTCGGCGCGGCGAGGCATTACAAATAGTGACGCGGGCACAGATGGGCACTAGGGCTCTCCGTGAGGAAAACGCCAAAGCATATCAACGTCCGTAAGGTTGTGTGAAAATGTTGAAAATATAGCGATGTAGATAGAAATATAATCGCAGACAGCAAACTGAAAGACCGTTCAATGATCATTATGACCGTAAACCGTTGCACTCAGTGACTCATGAAGAGACCGCAGGGTGCCAAGCAAATTGAACGGTAAAAGTTAATGACACAAAAAGTTATAATTGTCATCCTACATTACAGGCTCTCTTCAGAACCTTTCAACTAAGAGATGTCGATTTCCATCGTCAATTGCCAAAGAAAGCCCTGACGACGGCCTCAATGACCGTAATTAGTTCAGCAGTGCCCTGCTGATTCCCCCGGGCCATCAGCAGCTGAAATGCCTCAGATGCCTCAATACGTCAGGACACGACTAATTACAGCTTTGCCAACCGACAGGCTACCTGTAGCCCGTCATCAGGCGTACGGCAGCTGCCCGTCCAAGGCTGACCGAGGTCACCCAGCGTTCGACCCGGCCGCTGTGCCCGCAGCTCTAGGTTAACTGCTCTCCCGTTGGCAAACAAACGAGTGTCTACATGACCCGGCCGGTGCTAGCTGCCAATGGGTCATAAAGCCCAGCCTATGGGCTTTTTCACTGGCTGTTAGGTAGACCGGAGCTGCCGCAGCACGCTTGGGTGGCTGGCGGCAGCGCCGTTGGAAGGCACTCTAGAACCAGTGACGTTTTTTATGTGTGAACCAAACACAAAAAGGCTAGGTCGACCCCGGCGGATAGAGCTAGAGATGTGACGTGGTGAGATCCGTGTAAGAGCGTCAGAATTAGGAGATGAGACTTGAGAAAAATGTGTTAGTCCTAGATGATCAGAGAGAGTAGCGGCTGGTGGCACATCTCGGAAGCTGTGCGTCACAAGCTGTCAACGTCCGTCACTTTCACAGCGCAGGTCAACACTTGTAGCTGTCACAATGTCTCCAAGCGGCTGTCCAAGTCTCTGTGTTTTCAGCGGGCACTTCAGTCTTGTTAGTAGCTACTGTTGGGACATACTCGCAAAGCGTCAGTTACAATGATCGTTCACACAACCAACTGACATCCGTCACTGTCAACAGCTGGTTGCACTGCCAAACCGCAACACCCGACTGCGGCCACCACAACAACACAAGTGACTGTCCGATGACATCGGAAACAAACTCATACCACGTAACAGCTGACACGAGGTTCGATCGCTGAATCGTCGTTGGGATGTCCTGGAGGGAGTCGTTTCCCTCAGCATATCTTACTTGCTGCTCACGTTCAGAACTGTCGACTGTTTGCGATTCAGAGTGATAGTGTCTGTCGCCCAGGTCACGCGTCTAGATTCCCGAGGAGCTGGTCGTGACGAAGTAGTAGAGCCTGACGCCACTGGCAGCTCTTCAGACGCCGGAGGGCGATACTTCAGAGCTGGCATTGACAGCAGTTTGAGAGTCGTGACAGTAGCGGAGCCCTCTGCAGAGCCCTAGAAGTGGCAAGTCTGCCTGAGGACCACCGTGCAGTCTCGAAAATTCTGCGTACGCATGGTTCACAGTCCAGGGCCAGGCGGGCCAAGACAATGAACGCAGTGTTCAGCCCTGCAAAGTTGCCAGTGTTGACGGGTTGTCTGTGGCGTCGAGACGTGCATGATAGCAAAAGTCAACATGTCAACTATAAAGAGTCCACTGTTGTAGGCGACCACTACCAACGGCCGGTCTAGATTTCACCATCATCTGTTGAGTTGACTGGTCACTCACTCAACCTGCATTATCTCAAGTTTGTGAAGATGACACGATGCAAGTGTCCAGGGACAGAAGTAACGGCTCCCGGGGAGAAACGCAGATGAAAGCCGGCAGACACAAGATAAACACTTGTGTAAACCACCCGGCCCATGAGCGGCGTCCCCTTGTTTACGTTGCTAGCTGGTAGCTCTGTTAGTGGTCGTGCTCCCGGCGGATGGCTCGGTCGTTACCCCCGGTGACGTAGCGGTACCCGCTGACGTCCGATTCTCCTAGAGAGCAGCAGGTGCAGCGGCCGGCTCCCCCGCGGGTGGCCGCGTTGCTCCACAGGGAGGTCACGACTGGCACTCGCTCTCGATGGGGAGAGCTGATGGCACGTGATGTTGCGCCACATATCGCCTCTGTGGCCATTGGGCCCGCCCTCGGGTAGGTCATGCCACGCCCCACTAGGCGTGTCTTCGCGAGAGCCCGACATCAAATACAGTCACGCCCTCCAAATTATCCAAAACCCACGTTGTCCACTGATCCCAATGCTGCTATTAATTCGCCATTAGCACGCATAGCATCCCACAAATAAGCCGACAACACTACGGACAGCGGTCCCCTAAACAGGTCACTCCACCGCGCTGTAACCCACTCCGTCGCGACAGCATCGGCTTTCGCACGTTGCCGTTTTTGCACGGCCTGTGGACTGGAAAAACAACCGCCTGGGGGCACGTCACCAGGCCAGTGACGGCGTCCAGCTCTGGTTCCACGCGAGACCGGCCCGGGCCTGGGGACAGCCTGGAACAGAGACGCGCCCCAGCCAGGCTGGGGTCTAGCGGGGCCCAGGACATGACAAGATCGCAGCTGCGTCGGCCCAAGCAGCGTCGTGCCGACATGGGTCGGACGCAAGTCTATCCGTGAAACTACAGAGACGTGAGGAGGGTGAGAGCGTGGACAGATAAGATCAGAGCGGGCCGGCGATAGGAGAGCGGCGAAAAAACGACCGGGACCGCGGCTCAGGAGCGGTGCGAGGACCTCTCATCTCGAGTGGGTAGTCAGAGTAGAGCACGACGCGGTGAGAGGAGGGGTGGGATGAGGGCGTGCCCCGCCCTCCGATGGTATGCGACGAATGTTAGGTAATAGCGGGTGGTCGCAGTGACGCCCACTTTTTAGGCATCAGTACATCAGTTATCGCAAAGCGAAAAATGAGCAATAAACTCATTTACATGATGATTAAAACAGACATCGCCCATTCCCCGATATCCTAAAAGACAGGTCGGAAAGTGTATGGCACGTACAGGGTGGAAAGTAATTACGCGAACATGTATTTTCTTACAATTTCGCCCGTCAGTGGAGATTTTGTATGAGCGCCGGCTGTTATGGAACATGACTGGTCGTGTTTGTTGTCGCCTCATCTAACAAAATTGACCTTACTTTGAAAAATGACTTGGAAGGTCTACAACACCTCTCGGCTTCGAGTGGTGCTGACGCTATACGCTGCTCAAGACAAAAATGGGCAAAGAGCTCAATTTGAAGTTGCCAGGGAAAGCGTTTGTGATTATTTTGGCTGGATTGGTGCGGAAGGGACTCGGAACGGTCTCGGCACCAGTATTACTCAATTACACCTTTGGTTGAAGCATAATAAAACTTAAGAGGACTTAAAAAGCAAAGCCGTTGGCGGCAGTAAAACCTCGGCGAATTCAGGCGCCGAATGGGTGGTCACCATTTCCGCGACCAAACGACAACAGTCTACCCGAAAACAGGCGAAATGGTTTACTTTGGCCGGGTACCCGGTCTAAGGTATCACGATTCATACATAAATCCGTGAAAATTCGAAAATCAAGCCGTACAAACAATCGAGATGGCCAAAATTCATGAATTAACAGCAGGATTGTCAATTTAAGTTTTCTAAAGACCGCCAAACCTGAACAGAGGAGGACAGGCAGCTGGCTTTGTGGTTGGGTGAGACATCTTCGAAGCTATTTCATCCGTCAAACCTGCAGAACAACGCGTTGGGGGCTGCTGATGCGTCCGACGTCCCGCCCGTCCCAACCTTCAAACATCCGGCAAAGGAACACACATCAGCGTGTTATGAGCGCCCGGATGGTGTCAGAATTGCATGTAGTGACCAACAAGGCCACCAAAAATAAAGTATACAACTAGTGGAACATCCTTCCAGACGAGTCTCTTTATCTAATCCATCAATGCACCAAAAGGGGCAAAATGATTGAGCGCACTTTTGTGCCCGACGCAAAGAAACTCTTCTTCATGATTGATAAAGTCCTTCCTCTCACGGCCAAAAAGACGCAAGACTGGTGCTTAGAGAACTCGTTCTTCTTCTGGGCGTATAATGGTCAATCTGGGAATAGCCCAGACCTCAATTTGATCAAAAATATCCAGGCGACTCTTCAGGAGAGCGTCTAAGAGCTGCTAGTAGCCACCAACATCGATTGCCTCACCAGACAGCTCCAGGAGGCGTGGACTAAGCTTTGGCCAACAGTGCTTGACATGCTCATGTCAATTATGCCTGAACGCCTTTGTCAGTGTATCGCACATAAATAGGAATATATGAAAAGATGAAATTTTCATGTTACCGCCGCTTTTTCCATTGCTATAAGACGAAAAAGTATGTTCGCGTAATTACTTTCCACCCTGTAACTACAGGGTGGGCCAAAAAAAGTGTGTCACTTTTCAGCAGTAATTTCTCGAAAGTGGTAAGAGATACGAAAAAGAAACTTTCACAACTGAAAGAAAATCGTTTGACAAATTATATGATACCAATTTTATGGAAAAGTTTCGATCGAGCTGACGTTGCCATCATCGATTTAAAAAACGGGATCTGTGCGTCTCTTTATTTGCGCATGTGCTCGAAGTGGGCACCGCCAAGCTGAAGGCCATCTGAACGCGCTCCGGAAGCTGACGCCCACCTCTCCGCGGTGTCTGCTGTCACTTCACGCACGTACTGCTCGACGCTGAGACGCAGCTCCTCCAGGCTACCGGGTTTGTTGTGGTAGACGCTGTCGCTGTCCTTGCAGGCTCCCCAAAACCAGTAGTCCAGCGGGTTGAGGTCAGGACTGTGAGGAGCCCACTGCTTTTCGCTTCCCTTGGAGATCACGCGGCAACCGAAGAGCTCTTGGAGCAGCTGCAGTGTCTCTCGGGCCGTGTGCGGTGCCGCTACATCTTGCATGAACAAAGCTTGTAGCGTGATCACCAAGGGAAGCGAAAAGCAGTGGGTTCCTCACAGACCTGACCTCAACCCGCTGGACTACTGGTTTTGGGGAGCCTGCAAGGACAGCGACAGCGTCTACCACAACAAGCTCGGTAGCCTGGAGGAGCTGCGCGTCAGCGTCGAGCAGTACGTGCGTGTTGTGCCAGCAGACACCGCGGAGAGGTGGGCGTCAGCTTCAGGAGCGCGTTCAGATGGCCTTCAGCTTGGCGGTGCCCACTTCGAGCACATGCGCAAACATAAAAGACGCACATATCCCATTTTTGAAATGGTGATGGCAACATCAGTTCGACTAAGAATTTTTCATAAAATGGGTATCATATAATTTGTCAAACGATTTTCATTAAGTTGTGAAAGTTTCGTTTTGGTATCTCTTACCACTTTCGAGAAATAGCCGCTGAAAAGTGACACACTTTTTTTGGCCCACCCTGTATAGCTCCTCAATCAGGTCAAAAACGGGTCTCAGCTCCGGAACGCATCACAGCTAAAACCACCGTTACAGTCAGTACACTTGACGACCACCGTGATGACATCTGCGGTCGTCACGCAGCTTCGGTCGGCGGTACGGGGCGACCTCATCTGCCCTAACAGTGTCCGAGGATGCTCAGGATGGCGAACAACAGTCAGGCGCTGCGGAGGGCGGGGCCGGTTCGGCGCGCACGGGACGATTAACGACGCACGGAGACGATAAACGGCGCACGGGCACGCACAGTGCGTCAGGTGGCCAACAGGCCAATTATCGAGCCATTCCGTAGCGGCGCAGAGCGTAATAGGGCGTCACACAGGCGGCGGTACATCGCTTCACACCACGTCCTATGTTGCTGCAGTCAACAAACACTAAGCAGCAGGTGTAAACGAACACTGATCAGCTGGCGAAAACGAACAGCCATCAACCGGCGGAGACGAACACCCATCGGGAGAGAGACGAGCAACAGATCTGCCATGAACGCGGATGAGGGTTTCGCTAAACAACGGACTTCTGAGCGCTCGTTTGATTATATATGTAGCTCAGGAATATTTGTGGAAATAACTCAGCACGCTATCAATAGCATTGTGTATGGAAATGTAAAAGAGCACATAAGCTTACCAGGTTTGGATGCAGTTGCTACACCTATCTGAAATAACTATCGAAATGCCTTAACATCAGGAAACTCATAAAACAGAGGGATTTACAACAATTTAGAAACCACAGACGCTATCATCGCAAGCATCATGCACAGTGGCACAGGATTTAGAGAAAAGATTCAAGATTGGTTGGGTATTGTAGCTGTGCAATTTATTTGCAGAATTGCAACAATTTGTTTTCAACGCTCCTGGACATTATTTGCGAAATTTGTTGGTAACGTTGACTTTTATCATTGGCAATAACAAAATACGTGGAATAATCAGCTTCAAATCCTTTTGGCTGTTTTCGCGACCGACTAATTCCAAGACGGATGAAAGTGTTGTGCATCCGACGACTAGCAACAGCTTTGTGACGCATCCACACACATGCAACCGGCGTCGTAACACTCTTGAAAGTGAAAGCAGGGCCAGCACATACGATCGCCTCATCTACAGCATCTGCATAAAAGAGTTGACAACAATGGGAAAAACTATCGACACGACATCGGTAGGCATCATAACGCGTGACATCAGAAAGTCCTGCTGTTGTCACAACTGCGAAAGTAGCACGTGAGATTCCAGAGTTCTCGCGAATCAAGTATGAAACAAGGGTTCCACCGACAGAGTTTGTCGGGGCGCGGTTACTGTCACGGTTGAAACATTGGTCGTGATAGAAAGCCCTGCCGTTCCGTGACACTAAGGGCAGAACGACACTGATGCGTTGGACATATCTGACACGCCTGATACGGTGTGGGAAAGACTCGAGGGCGCTTGAGGTGGCAAAGCCAAGGAAAACGTCACAGCACAGCCAAGACCCTTTTCACTTCGCCACTTGCTTTGCCAGATTCGTGAGAGCAAAAATGCTTCCGTGGGCTTTTCAGATCGTGATTAACTGGGCGCGGAATGACGCAGCTTTAACCCGCGCCCTGATGGGGGGGGGGCCATTTTGGCCCCCCCCTGTGGTTTTTCTTAAATAGCGAGAAAACGGCGGCGCGCAGCGCCGCCAAATTTTGGGTACCTTACTGGACATCAATTTGACACCTTCACACAAAATTTCAAGTCACAGGTCACCTCAGGTCAGGAGTTATTGAGGTCAAACTGAGGTCATGTTCGAGTAAAAATGAGCAAAAAACATGACATCTTGAAACGCTCACCAATTCTACAGTTCACAAGCAATTTTAAAGTTTTTTATGTGGTTGTGTAGAGAAAAGACGGCGCTACAAAACTGCTATCTCGGATTTTTGAAATTTTTGGATTTTGACCCCTAAAAATAAAAAAAATTGATTTTTTTTAGAAAAACTCAAAAAATTTCCAAAATTTTTTCGAATTTCGAAAAAACCGGAAAATATGTGATAGTCCCTGCGCTCTTCGATATACATACCAAATTTTAGATCGATACCTCTTTTTTTGGCCAAGTTATAGCGAAAAAACTGTTAAAAATTGATGACGTCAAATTTTTGAACTCAATTTTTAGCGATTCTAGACCTCGTAGCGCAAAACGGAGACCACCATTGAACTCCCCGTGACGAGCTGCATCGAATCAATACCCATTTTATGCAAAAATATCAACTTTGAAATTTGACCTAATTTGACCTGACCTTGACCTGACCTTGACCTGACCTTGACCAAAACGTGACCTAAGCTGGCCCTAATGTCTGTCTGACACACATAATCGCATTTGTCATGTAAAATGGACCATAAAACATGTATCACACGACACTTTCATATTGTGACCCCCCAGTGACCTGACCTCTGTGACCTGACCTGGTATCAGTGACCTCAAATAGCAAAATATGTGTTTGAAGAACATTTCCCCATCGATGATTTTCAATGAAATGCATTTTACACGATTTTAAAACGCATTTCTTGAAATGCCTGTAAACGGTGAAAATTCGACCTTTGACCTGACCTGTGACGTCATCGGTTTGACCGAGGTCAATGAAATTGGGTCACAAGGTAGTTCCCTGTTGGGGCTATCCAACACCGTTTACCGCTTGTCGCTATGTTGCGTGGTTCTCGAGATCTGAGGGGGGGGGCCAAAATGGCCCCCCCCATCAGACCGCGTTGCTCGGCAGACCCCATCTGGGCGCGGGTTAACGCATTTAAATCGAGGTCGCTATGCAGTGCTAACCATGCCATTCATCTGAAAAGTTAGCATATTGCAGCGGTTCACCTTTCAGCCAAATCGCTGGGTTCTGAGGCCGGCCTTTCAGCAAACGTGCAGTGAATGTAAGCAGGAATAACGAATGGCGACCGTTCCGACACTTGGCCCGAGCTGCGACACGGCGCGGATAACTCACGCAGTTTTAGGCAGTGCACATTATGTCAGCGTTTCACGGTCGTCACGTCCGTCAGCTAAAGGCGCCGTCACACGCTGTCAGGCCAGCGTCAATGGATAGCTCCGCTCTGAAAGCCACCTGGCTCGCGCTGGGTACCATAGCGACAGCACCGCGCCGCGCGGACCACACATTCCGCGTGCACAAATGTGCGTTTCCCAGTGACGTGGCTCGTCCCGCAAATCACAGGGTGCGCTAACTGGCTTCATTAACTCATCCCACATCCGTGCAAAGCAGTCACGATTACCTACCGGCCCCTTTCACACCACAGCACGCTAACAAGCAACGTCGATGGCCAGTGAACTGTTGTGCAACGCGGGACCATTGAAGCGGGCTACTAACAATGACAGATTGGGCCAAGAAATCGCCTGAAAAACGAACGTTTCTGCGGTCTCCTGGGGCGCGCCACAGTGCAGCGTCCGTGACCGAGCTATGAGAGGCTGCGCCGTCCGGGAGGCAGGCTGGGCCAAGCAGGGCAGGGTCACGCAGCCACCGCTGGGCGTTGCGGTTAGGGTCGGGGTAAGGGCGTGAAACGGCGCCGCTTCACCTGCCGTCAGAGTCGGCACACGAACGGAAACGTAACATCTAACTGCCGACATTAGTCAGGCTCGAGGACGCTAACGTGAGGCGACGTACGCTGAGGTCGGAGAACCCGAGCACCCAAGCCCCGGACATCCACCCGACTTTCCACGGAGGGTTCACCCTGCCGGAAACGCTCTACGGCCTGACAACCGGCGCAGTCTGCGTGAAATGCAGCATAGTGCGACGACCTGCCACAGCTCGGCAACAGATGGTCGCTCCAAGGAGCTACGCTCGGTGGATGACACATTGATGTCATGGCCGCTCTAAGGAGCTACAGTAGGTGGATGATACACTGGTGTCGAGCTAACGAATCCGCCTGTCAGGCATCTGTGATCGAGGCAACGCCCATCAGGGCCGGACAATGCCCTACCGGGATGAAACTACGGGAGCAAATTAAAATCCCGTTAAACGATGACGTTTGACAAAAGGCAATAGCATTGTGCTCTAACCTATATCAACACCTGAATTGTAGCATGGGGTCTTTGGCGGCTGTTTGCCCAGTCGATTACATGCAAGCCTGTGAACACACGTTCAAAGTCACCGTCAAAGAGCGCGACTATCGGCAACAAACACACGTCATCGGTGACGTCATATCCGTACCTTTATCGTCGAGCGACTCGAGGACCAGGAAGATGTCCGACCAGCGGTCCATGTTGTTGGAGCGCCACATTCGCGATGTCCAGCGATGTCTGGCCGGTTCCACAAACCTTCACTGAGATGTCCCGCGGGATAAACAGTCCCGTCTTTCACGGTTGTCCGGCCAAACTCCAGCTAAGCTGCCACTAAGCCCGGCACTTAACGCAGTTCACAAAGCTGCTTGACAGACCCGCGATTCAAGGTCCACGTCTAATCCACTGTCGAGACTGAAATGCGTTTCCAGTTCCCTCAAAGGTCCGGTTGTACTGTTGGGCTTAGCTGTATTTACACGACTTTTGATGAGGTCACGCTGCGTAAACTTCTCCGTAAGAGCACATTTCACCTGGCGCCGTCTTCACGAAATTCTTCAAGTCACAGCGGCTTTTGCACGCCCACAATGACACTCCGAACTGGAGCAGACAACTCACATGACGTTTTCCATTAGCGCGGCGACCACTTTCCCACTCGTCGGGACGGCGTTCCCAGCGTTGCTCTCCAGCCCGAGGTCGGGTCAGCGAGTGTCTCGGCGCACCCAGAGGGCCACCTCCTCAGCAACGGGCGTCACACCGACTGCGTGTCCACCTCAGTGGAAAGTGACACGCGTCCAGCACGCCAATGCGTGTCACGCACTCTGGAGTCCAGTGCGTAACGCATACAGGCGCGTCACTGTTTGCGAACTTCTGTTCAGCGCGGTCAAAGGCCACTGTTTCTCCCCAATGCCACTCTTGTGGTGTTCACGGCCGGGTCAGTGGCGTCTACACAGGCCTCGCTGTTAAAGCTGGGCTCTTGGACGCCCTCGGGATTACCTTCAGCTGCGCGCAGTCGGAGAGGTTACTAGATTAGCCGTATTCGAGACCGAGGAGGCTGTAGCTGCGTCACTGAGAGATACAATCCACACGTACTCCATGAAGCCCCCACCCAAAGCAAGTATCACACATTATTGGGACCCAAGAAGAAAATGACCCAAAAGAAATATGGGCGTTTGTTCGTGCGTTTCAACTATATCCGAAAGTAATCATCAATGTCTCTGAATAACAATCACGGCCTGAGCATCCCGCTGGGCGCTGCACACTGATGGATTTAGAGCGTCAAAATCGGCATTAAATACCCGCCCAGCAGGTCTCTGGCTTCGCCACCAATCAACTGAGGTCATTACCTCCCAGGAGCCCTGTTCCGGTGGCAGCCAATCCCCAAAGGCGAGCCCTACAGTTATCTCAGGGCACATCTGAAGCACCTGCGCCCACGCCCAGAGAAATAGCCGCCGCATCCTGCCCTGCCGGCCACACGCTAACACGCCAGTGCCCGCAATTAGGGCCGTATTTGCATGAATTATTTATCAGCGTCGCCGTGTTTCGTAACTGATCGTGGAGTTTTAGGGCGGCACGACGTTCAGAGTCGTGACCTCCTGGCCGGTCGGCGCCACTGTTGTGTCACTGCGGGGCCCGGTTTGGCCCCAGGCGTGTGAGAACGCGACCAGGGTTTGTCCGGCGGCGACCTGAGATAACAGACCGCTAAAAGTCTGACCTCAACGTGACAGGGGCAGTGAGTGGTTTCACATGAGCCAGAAATACGCCACGTCACGCAAAAGATTCAGCGAAAGGGAAAAATAAAGCCCGCAAATGGCAAATAAATTCATGGCCAGCCTTGTCAAAAAGTGATACTGCCCGTGGTTAAGGATTTATTGGCGTCTCACGTAAAAACTAAGGCGTAACGACCAAAAACCCCCAGACAGGTCTTTGCCTCTCACTTGGCGAAGGAGACGTAATTAATGGCCCGCAAATCCCGTTATAGGCCGGGATAATAACAGCATCTGTCTCTAACAATGGGGAGGGACTCCTTCAATTTGCTAAACTGTCGCACATAAACCGATAAGCCTCTGGAAAGCGCCACGAGTAAAAGTCAGCGACGATGAATAACCGAGGCCGTTAGCGTCGGCGAAAATAAAGGTACGGACGTCTAATCGTGTAGCCATGACTCGCGGAATTGATCAACCACCTGAGACAGACGCGCGCTCGTTAGCATACAGCGGCGACGGCAAATAATCAGCAAAGGATTCGTTACGAATACACCACTGGAGCAATGGCTAGTATTGCAAAATAAAGAAACGCTATGGAATGATTTTGTGTGAGGATTATCATAAAAACAGAGCAGCGCTGCCTTAATAAAAATGTAAAATATTCCGTAGCATTTCCATATAAATTTAGCCCGATGCAGCTAAAACCGATGACAATGTTTCAGTTTAAGAGTAGCATCACCTAAAACAGTCCATCACATTTCGCAGATGGCTCAGCTTCTGAGGACAGTAAAGCTGATGACTCCCAGTCTGTATGACCTTCCCGGAGGTCGGTCAGCTCCGACAGAGCCGCCGACCGACGCGACGGTAGAAGCCAGTCATCGACCAGGGTTTGTCCCTGGTTTGTCACACATATAGCCCCAGGCACACAGCCAGACTTCTCGACGAACGCCTGGCTTGTGGGATCTGGCTACAAGTAGCGACTGGTTAAAAGCGTTCGATAAGCAAATGATAAAGACATGTTGCTTTTAAAACGATATGCAAGATAAAAATAAACCTAATCTACTGAAACTTGTAATGATTCGTTCCGCTCTGCAAGATAATGACAAAGCTGCAAATCCTCTCAGCAATCAACTTTTTATGAGCCATTGTTTATCTTAAACACAGCATTGAAGATCTAAGGAAAGTCGGCACGTCATATTCACAAACGCATGTCAGTAGCTGTCCGACATCATCGGCGTCACCAATCGACAGAGGTTTGATGACGGCCTTCATTGACGACATGGGACCGCCATAAACTATGCCCGCTTCGTCGGGCGGATTTCGGCTGATCATTTCGCGGAGGCAACCAGAAAAGGACAAGATCCAGAACTGCGTCTGCAGCCCCCCCCCCCCATGGTCCGCAGCCAAAGTTTTGAGTCGGGTCACCACGGACCAGAAGCAAAGTTCTGAGCCGGTGACAGGAATTACGTCTCATCTACTCTGAGCGGCTGTTGAGACGGAAACGCTCACAGAAACGCCGCGCCGCCAAGGCTAAATCGCGAAAACGCTGGGATGTTTGCGAACGTCAAGAACGAGAGACGGCGACCTCTTCTCGACGTTTTCTGCCGAGGCTGGTCAGATTAGGCCGTCCATCCCCATGGCGTCACAATATTGTATGCCGGTGAGCAGACGTTAGCATAATATGTAAGCGCACTAAGCTGTCGGGTGAAATATTCTGGCATTAATGCCGCACACCTCACTGAGAGAGGCGGATCAAAGAGATTAAGTTGTGAGGCGGACCAAAGGCAGGACGCCAGCCCGCGCATCCTGTGATTATTTATAAAGTTGAGAGAGAGCTGAGCAAGGCTGCCAAAGATCACATCAGAACTGGCAATACAGGTTAAGCTCGGCCTACATGTGGTTCTGACTAGTGCCAGCTTATCAAAGCAGAGCAGAAACACGCCATGAAACTAACCAGCATGTAAGGTATGATGAGTTTCCCTTCCAGTTTCTGCTTTCGTTGTCTACCATAAAAATACGGCACGACAATGCCTATGAAGTATGAAATCCATTAGAATGTGGCCTATGCACGCACTGAGCCTCTACCAGAAGAGATAAATAAATGAGCAACTGACAGAACAGCAAAGGGGGAAATAACTAATGGTACAGCGGTCAGCAAACGATTCTCGATGCTGGTACCAGTACGGTTCCCACCAACCTGATCACAACGAAATCGACGATGGCCCTGAACGGGTGACCGAATTTCGACGCTTTCAGAGCAAATGGCAGAGGCACTCAGTGTTTTAGAATAATTTGGGTCATTACGTGGATGGCCTTGTTGATAGCGGTTGCCACCACAGTCATGATATGACATTTCTAAAAAGATCGTGTGATAAATGACATTTCACTTTCCATATCAGTCCGTCACCATTATCTCAGCTCAAGAGGCAGCGTCCTGGCTGCCAGACCCAGCTGCATCGTAACAGCTTCGTTTCCGCTCCGGCGCTAGTAAGTTACTCATAGAGTGGCTTCAGAAATACCGCATGATTGCAGCTCGGCGGGAGTCTGTCAGCCGGCTGGACAGCTGGATTACGAAAACAAACGGCCGCGGGCTGGCTTCAGCTCCCCTGAGTGAGTCGTGTCAGCCGCGGTGCCGGGGTTAGCTCGGGCTAGCTGCAGAGGCCCGCTGAGACCTGCATCCGTTCACACGGCTGCTCAATAGCCGGGGCTCTACCAAATGGACGAAGCGAGAGAAGTGAATGATAGGACATTGCGCAAGTAATCGATAGCCTTAGCAGGTTTTGCGGGGATACATCAATGAGTATCTCAGGCAGCGCTGTGATGATGTTGGTGACAGGGGGCTGAGCCAGCTCTAAAAAACATCGTGAGAACTAATGCTGCATATGTTCACTGTCCTGAGCAGACATTTCAAATGTTAGATATGGGATATCTAGAGAGAAGTTTAGAGGGCAAATCACAATTAAAACTCCAAATGAAATACGTCATCCTATTTTACTGCTCAAAGTAAAGCATGACCAATAAAACCGTGTGTAAATTATGCAAAACCCACGTAATGTCCCATGAAACTGCCGGCAAATCCTTCCCACATCGACCACCTGGCCATTCGTCCGTCTGACTTCCCCAGGCTATAGCGCCAAATCCGGAACTGAATAGCTAGGGAGGGGCCCGATAGCAACAACAGGGCACTTCAGCAGTTCTTTACGAGTGTCCAACAGATAATGCATGGTAGTTACTTCCAAAACAACACAATAAACTGTGTTTCGCAAGCACGGTCAGATGTTTTATGTAATTGCTGTTTAAAACCAGGCACCTTTATGAGTAGCCAGCCCAATGTGCGCACATTGTACGCATTGTGCAATCTTTGGGGAATAACTCCTACGCGCACCAGCAGTGACGCAGCTCAGCCTCCCAGGTCTCCGTGTCCGTCCTCTGTAGAAAACAACTCCACGCACTGGAAGTCAACACTCCTCACTCCTCAATTCTCACACTTCTTCCTGTCCTCCTGGTAAGTTCGATCCAGGTCAGGTAAGGTCGGGTCTGATCAGACCAACACACACCACACCAGCGCACCACCTCGCGCCGCCCGCGCGACCCTCCCCACCTCCGCGTGTCGACTGAGCGGGGCGCTGGGCGACGGCGGCGGCGGCGAAGCTACGGTGGCGTGGCGGCGGCGGCGGGGCCCTGCTCTCTAAGCGCATCCCGGTCCACCGGCTGCGTACAGGTGTTGTTGGATAAGGAGAGACCGTAACGGTAAGGAAGGGATCAGCGGAGCATGAGGAACAGACGATGACAGAGAAAGACTCGATTGAAAATGTAGGTAAATTGAAAATGGAGTTAGGACACTAGGAATGCATTAGCGATGCGTCTGAGAAAATGCATGAATGAGTGAAAAATAGGAAAACTTCATATGGCTGATAAGCTACAACTCTGAAGATATGCCGACTTTTAGGGCCTTGCTACCGACTATATAGAGGATTCAAGTGGTCAGCGTTTGAATTCGGCATACAGAGGTCTATGAAGTTGACCTCGAGCCGGCACCATTGACGTATTTTACTCAGAGGTGCTGCCTACGGTACGCGCTGCGTACGATAAGCTATCTAGGTAATAAACTATCCCAATTACGCTCACTTACAGCCACATGAATGACCGACCATTGTCAGATAATAAAGCGTTAGAACCATGGGCGGCGCCACCGGGGGGGACGGGGGGGACAGGTCCCCCGCTATCGAAAGTTAGGGGGGTACAGTACCCCCCTATCGGCGAGGCCCGTTCAATAGTTGATAATAATGCATTATAGAGCTATCCGTGGCATTTAATGCATCGTTGGTTAATCAAGGCAGGTTCTGAATAAATATTGCTGTTGGAATGCATCGCAGGGGTCCTGGCCATCTGCAAAAGGTGTGGAGCTGTGATGTCTGTAGTTATAAGGTGATCGGCAGGGCCTCGGGGATCGTGCCCCCTTTTTGGGGCGCCAGGCAGGGTTATTACTTATTACCTCCCCACCCCACTGCCAGGCCCCATTGCCGATAAAACCAAGCTGAAATTCCATTGATTTCCGTTACTATATGAAAATTTTCCATTCCTAATGAGTCAAATTCAAGCATGGCAGTTCTACCACAGGAACCATTTGAAATCTATGCCATTTAACCCCAGCACTTGTGGGGAGAAGTGTTCGGATAGATCACAGGCAGGACCAAAAAAGCACGCAGTAGCCCAAGACCTTATAATTGGATATAGCATCGGCTCCCTCTCGTCAAGGGGTTCGATAGCACTCGTTTTTTTTTCTGCAAAACTAAGTTCGGTCGGCGGCCGAACGGCTGGGGGTCTAATCGAGCCCCCCATCCCTCCCCTTCTTACGTCAGCGGCTGTGAAAATGCCATTACCAGCTGTTGAAACATGGCAGTTGCTTTTGCATGAGTGCACGAAAGGGTTTTAGGTCCGTGATACGTGAAAGGTTCTACATGAAAATTGAGATACACCAGCTTATCAAATTGTGCTCACTGTGGTGCGCTCGGTTTTACCTTGACTAGTCTTTGAATTCTGGGGTGAAACAGACCAGTCAAGAAACCTGTTCCATAAGGAGAGCCACTAATGCTTAAGAGATGTGGGATGAGGTTTCCAGAGACCTTCATTACCTCCCAAAGGGGGTGCCCCGCCATTTGCCAATCCCTGCTGTAGTTGTTACGATTGGAGGGTGAATATGAGAACGATGCAGGTCGTGCCAGCTCGATCATGACGAACACAATGGTGCCGACATCACAGCTCTACTGCCATTTTTGACGAAGTTAATCAACAAGGACCGGAATCCTACCCTGGGGCATTTCACCTGCAGAGGTCGCCGGACCTGAGACCCTTTCACTCAATTTTTTCAACGGTGCATGCGCTCGTTTTTCCCGCGAAGCTCTTGGCAAGTAAAATCCATCAGAAAGTGTGATCTAATAACGGTTGGTGACCTTCCATGACCTAGCATGGCCTTTTGAGTGACCACCGATGACATGACCACTGACGGCTAGCCATTAGCTGCACCCTGCCCGTTGCATATGGATCAGGTGGTGATGTCATGATTCTGAAATTATATTGCAGTTTTGGCGCACTTGTCAGAGCAGAAGACATTCCCACTTTTCCTCCATGACTATGTATATGATGGTGAAGCCCTGAAGCTGACCAGACGTAAGATCGAAAATTTGAAAGTACGAAATGTAAGAATAGCTGGCACTGCTACTTATGCCTAAGCAATTCGCAGCTTGTAGGAAACCAGCTTTGAGTTGGCAAGACTGCAAATTTTGATTTAGAGGGAAGGATGCTTGAAAAGGTGATCGATCTTTTTTTGCATACACGATCAGTATCTACTTTTGGGATTTTCGATTTTCGGTCCCCGTCCCCCCCTATCGAAAACCCGTGGCGCCGCCCCTGGTTAGAACTGCAATATCAGATAGCCACAATATGTTACAACGTCTGTGCTTTTGAAATGCTGGTGAAACTATGCAGCTACTTGGATTAAAAAAAACACAAATTCATCGGAGACCATCCTTGGATTTAGAAACATCTCTTAAGCGCAATAGAAGCCATGTAGCAGTTAATTATACCGCAAGTAATCCCTCATTATTGTCTAAATAGACAAAAGATAATCTTCATTGCCATCCGACTTTCAAATTGTTTGAAACACAACGATGCCTTCTGTCGTGGTTAAAGGACGCTGACCAGACGGGCGCCCCTCCCTTTTACGACAGTCCGGCTCTCTTCCCGGTCTTGCAGGCACGTGGTGGCACGAAGGGGAGGGGGACCGGATGAGGAGAGGAGGGGGGCGAAGGGTTACACCTGTCCGCGACCCCAGCAGTCGGCACACAGCCGGTGGACACTGGGTCAGACTACCAGCGGATTCCAGTGGACAACCTCCAGTCCCCAGACATCGGTTAACAATTCGCGAGTGGCGCAGACGCCCTACAATAATCAATGAGCACAATGAGTAGCCCTCCAAAAAAAAAAAAATACGTTGAACTCACGAATAATGTTCGCATAGCTTCCAGACAACCCACGGACAAACTAAGGACAACTTATAGACAGCCTCCAGACAGCCTGCTACATGGCAATCGACACTCTGCAAACAACTCGCAGACAACGCTGCACTCGTGACATCGGCGGACAACACGCTGACATCGCTGGAAAACATGCAGCTATAGGCGGACAGCCCACGGACATCGACGGACAACCCGCGGACATCGGCCGACACTAGCACGCACGACCAGCACGGCAGACGTGCCTAACAGACGTGTCGCCGTGACGTCACAACAACCTTGTGACGTCACACAGTACGTGCCGTACGAGGTTGGACTGGCGGACCACGGCGTGGTGTCTAGCACACCTCACCTGACCACCGTGGGTGGGCAGTTATGAGCAGAAGGTGCAGCATTCCGTGCTGCTTACTAAAGGCTCGACAGAGCAGGTGCTGGAATCTAGCCCCAGTAGTGATGTCATAGCTACATACCAGAGTGAGGCCTGGGGACTGGGAGGCTAAGTGACATCAGAATACGTGAGGATAAAACGTGTAGCCACATGTAAACCGAGCTTTGTCACATTGCAGCATGCCAACCAAGGCCATCGAGGGAGAAATTACTCTTGTTCACTTATAGTGAAAGTTGGAAATGCCCGAGAATTAGAACGGATCAGAATAACTAATCCGTTTAATGGAAGGAAAGACATTAAAACTGGCATTATTTGCGCATGGCATCATAAATGCATTCCTACAGGGTGTCCCAGAATTATCCGGACATTTATTTTCTGGCTAAAAGTACGACTGCGCTCGTTTCTAATGATATACAAGCATCATACTTTTATAAGATATCCCTTAGCTATCGAGATTGGGGACTGTGTGTTTTTGGTGGCCGGTAACGACTCGAATCAATTATTATCCAGAGTCAAGTAAGAGTTGTCCCTTTCCGTTTTCAGCTTAAGCCACTAATAGGCAACCATGGTGAATCAACTCCCGTTCTCAACTTTGTAAACGGACTTTCGGCATGGTTTTTGCTGGAGAGCTTCAGCAGCTCATCTGCAAGCAGTTAGGATTGAGCAAAGCGCAATTATATCAGCTAACGAAGCCAGAGAGAGCAAGAGATAAACCTGATTGACAAGCTTGGGCTCGGCCAAAAGGGTCATGCACCAGTTGTCAAACAAGGGGTTGCTTGTCATAGAAAACAAACGTCACCGATCTAGCTAAAAACTAGCTAAACAATAGATCAGGATTATCTACAAAACATCAGTCTACTTTGCATCACTATCTTCGGCAAAATTTTGGGATTCGGGGTCCTTCGCCAGAAAAATATGCGAAAACTACGAGGAAAGCAGCGCAAATTGCACTACAATTCATCCCAAAAACATAACATATACAACAAAACAGTATATTGAGGCACACTTTGTGGTCTAACGAAGGTATTATGTCATTTGAACCGCCCGAAAAAGGCTTGTGTGAACGTCAGATGGCTACAACGCCCCAACAGCAGAGACGGCCAGGCACCCGTCGAAAATCAAATTGTGAGACATTTTGAGCCACCGTGCACTCATTGGGCTTGATATGATGGCCCAAAGACAACCGTTAGCACAGGGTACTACTGCGGTAATATTCTACCAGTGCGAAAACTGGATGCCGTGAACCAAATGGCCATGAACGGGTTTATTTTGGAAACCAAATCTGTTGGAAGCCAAAGGTTGCGCAATGTTCACACATGGAGCTTCTCCACTCCAGATGTAAAAAAACGCAGCAAAAGTGGCGTAGGCAGAAATTTTTGTTTTGGGGGATAATACCTTATGGCCTGGGAACACTTTGATGTCAAGTTTATCTTATATGATCGTATTATCCTCCGGTAAGAGGTCAAAGAAAACAGGCCTACACCCAGTTTCGGGAGACCCGTAAAACAACTGAGACCAGCAATGGCTGGCATTTTCCATCACTGTCGGCTTATCTTGTAACAAGCGTATCTATTGCATGTGCTATTTCACAGCCACCCTAGTTGACTATATAGGACGGTAAAAAGGAAAAAGCGCAATCATGTTTGCCTTATTTTATACGCTAATTAGAAATGTCTGGGTAATTATGGGACACCCTGTAAATGTCACCACCATGCATGACAATTTCACTGAAACGGACGCTAAATCCACTACAAATCCTCCAGACAAAATCGATTCTTTTACACGGCAATTTTAACCGTATTAGGATTGAGCTGTCGTCACACTATGTCACTGTGCTGGATGTTTGTGTCTGAACTGAGCTACACATCACGTACGACTCGTTCACCAATCAAACCCCAGCCCCACCGGCACCAAGACCACTCTGCAATGTACTCTGCAATGAGGTCACCCCGCGGGTAATGTGTGCTGCAATCACCCGCAGTCATTATGCCCGGTTAGCGCCGCGTGTCGACCGTCAGGTATGACAGATGAAATTCTCCGGTCACCACTGTGCCCAGTCAGCACTTTGTGAGCGTGTGACAGTAGCGCCGCATACGCCCAACGGGCGCTTATTGCTTACTGGTGAACCGGGCGGTATGCATGTGATCTCCGAGTCAAGGACGGCGAGCACTTTGGCGAAGGTTGACGGATGACGCCGGGTAGTGACAGATATTGACGGACGATGACGGCCCGTCAACGTCCGCCCGTCATCCGCGGTGTGTCTGCCACTCAGACGCGTCTCCATAATGCATGCAAGATCGTCCCGGCGGCGCCCCGTCAACACGGCCGGCGCCGCACTAAAACCGCTGTTTTCCAGTCAATTGATCTGCATTACCGTCAGGGCCGTGTGCAGAGACACGACAAACAGTGTACCCGCCCAGGGTGACAGCAGCAGCGTCAACCGGTCCGCAGTCGCACAGCAGAACGTCAAGACCAAATATGGGGCGGGTGGCGCACTGTATTGACGACTGCGTATCATGTCATGTTGCTGCTGAGTACTGGTAGCCAAGCAATGGGGCATGCAAAATGCACATGAGGTATACAACTATACATGTCAAGAAGACAGGCAATTATAAGGTTTGTATTTCATCATATTGCAGAGAATTGACGTTTCTAGGCTTCAGTGAACACTGTAAAAAAATGATTACTAATTTCCTAGTTATCCGGCCACTTTTCACTAACAAAATAGAGCACACTTCACTTTTACTAACATGACTTAAAGTCCACTCCCATTTTGTTAGTAAAAAGTGGCCGGATAACTAGGAAATTAGTAAAAAAAAAAAATTACAGTGAAAGAGAGGAACAAAAAGCGTTCCCGGGACTCACGCACAGATCTTCTTATTTAGTTTCATCACCATAATTTACCAGAATACGAGCTATACGGACGGTATAGTGAAACAACTGTGTAAGAACTATTTTGTGTACGGCTGAGGTTTATCTATGTAGCATCGTTTCTCTCTCGCTATACGATATCCATCATCTCCCCTCTGCTGCCAGCGCTCTCAGCTCTGTTCCTAACGGACAGGGGCTGGGCCATGTCACCGTCCACGTCCCATATGGTCCAGACAGGGACCGCTGCCGACGCTGCTAACTGCCACTTCAGACGGCGTCATCTGTCTGCCACCTCTTCAGACATTCAACGGTCCACCTCACAACAGCGAGAGACCCATCGCGTCATCCACACAACAGCACCAATTCCTCGAAACACTTACCAAGCCGATGGACCATATCGGGGAGCATCTGATCGTTTGCTCTGGACTTCAGCGGTCAGTGATACGTGCAACAGTCCATTCAGCCTGCACATTGCACAATGCAAAGGGTAAACGGCATCTCGTTCTGAGAACTCCCATGCGGATTCATCCCATTCGGGCGGAGCCAGAGCCGAAATGATCTTTTTACGACGTCAGCCTCATGCGACTGAACCCAAAAACCGCCAAAGTGTCATCCTCAAAACACCTCCCACCGCTGCGGGCCATAAAAACCTCAGTGACTCCCATGCCACCGCGTGGTGGTGTGAAACATGACGGGGGGACGTGCAGCATCCGTGCCACCGTAGGGCAAACCGCAGGGGTGGCTCGGAGCGCGTCTCACAGCACCGGGTTAGTTAGCAGGCGTGCTTGGTACTCCACAGGGTCGTGAAGGCACTCCTGAGGGTTGGCACGCCTTAGGCCGTGATGAGGGTACCTTATACCTGCGCGAAACGCACTGCAATGGGACCAGAGGCAAAACTCCAACGGCCAGAGGCACGGGCACAGCCAGAGCGACTATTCATAGATTTTATCCGCGTTCAGGCTCAACTACAAGCCGCGGGCAAAAGTTGAGGCCCGCTCTGATCATCACGCTCTCGCTTTTGAGCAAGCTGTATTGCTACTGGTGAAACGAGAAAAATGCACTCCTGTTCATTTATCATTTATACAAATTAAGCGTTCTTAACAATGAGATTGGCTTAGCCACATCATTGCGGGATGAATGTGCGTATGTGTTCTGTTTTTCCTCTCTCTCATTTTCCGTCTCGGTTCGGCTGTTTTGTCACACCCCGTTTTACCGCACCGCTGATCGACATCACACAATTCCAATAGACCCTTGAGCGGTGTTCCCACGCTAGGCACGCGCCAGACGCGTCGTGCGAGGCGGTGGAAAGCCGTTCCCGTCTCTCTCCCGACCGAGTTGGACGGGAGTGTCACAAACTCCAGACCGGGTTGGAAGCGGCGGCGGCGGTCGTCTGAAGCTATATGGCCCCATGACCGGCGGTCTTATGGCTCGAAAATCCCACCTTGGCAGCTGTTCGAGCTCTGTCGAACGGCTGAATCGGGCAGCTAATGAGACCGCTGAGTGTGAATTGTGAGCACGATTCGCGCCGCTGAAGTCTGAAGCTGAACGCCGAAGCACCCATCGGCAAAGGTTCTCGAACTGAGTTCGAAGTTCAGCTCCACCCACAGAAGCTCGGTCCAGACGGGCGTTCCGGTAGTGTGTCTGTAATTAGCATATGTATCGATTACCAGTGAACAGACGATTAATAATCATAAGTCAACTGCAATCAGATCTTGCGAAGGACAAGAGACCCGACGACTCTGAAGGATTCGGGCCTGTGAATGACCCCGATCAAAATATCATTCACAATTCTCTCTGCGTCTGTAAGTCAAACAGACCCTGGGAACGGCGCACTTCCATTCCCAACTCCACCCAGCCATTGCGGGCGCAGCTCGGCCGGGCGCCCTGACCCGGTTACGTGCCGGCGCCCGGGGCGTCCACCGGGCGCCCACCGACCCGCACGCCCCCTCCGACAACACTCCAGAGGTTGTCAGAGGACCTCCGCCGTGGTCACAGCCGTAGCCGTGACGGGACGGCGACGCCCAACACGAGATTCTCTCGAAGCTGGGAGTGTCCTGCCTGTCTAGGCGGCGCCCACGCGTGGTGATGATCAGAGTCATGTTTCCGCGTATGAACGCTGATTAGTTCCGCTCCTGGCGACAGGGCAGGTGGAGCGGAGGGGCGGTCAAGGTCGGAACCGTGTCTCGTGCCGCGTCTCAGCATGACACCGTGTCATCTGACACTGTGTCATCTGTCGTGGTCTGGTGTCAGAGACGCGCCGCGAGTGTCATCGCCGCGCCGCGGATGTCGCTGCCTGCCGCAGAACACCGCGTCTCACCACGCACACCATTTGTCATGGTTAGCGCTGGGAGTAGCCCAAACAGCGTCAATCGAGCCATGACGACAACGCGACGGAATTGGATCTAATGAGGCCTTACATCTCCCACACAGTCCGACCAGCTCAGAGTCATCCAGTCGGCAAACATCAACTCGATGAATTAATGCCGCCGACGACCCATCCTGGGACCGCGAGCGAAGATGAAGGTAGTTTTTGCGACCAGGGTCCCAAATAAAAACGCGTTAGTTACTAGAGCGTCTTTTTAGCGACTTCAACGCATTGACAAAAACGGACGAAATCAATTGCGTTGAGTGCGTTCATCCGTCATTTGGCGCCGTTGGGGCGTGCGCGTGACACGAGACACACTTTGACAAGACGAATCACTAACATTGCCATGTCAGAATGACCTCATCGCCCGCGGGTCTCTGCGGAGAGCGCCCGACGGACCTGTCTAGCAGAGAGCAATAAGGCGCGACGTAAACATGGTGAGATGAGCTCACGGTTAATCTCACATAGACTCGAGGACGTGAACACTTATCACCACCCAGATGATGAAGAGAGGCCCGGAAAGATGAGTCAGTCGGCTGAGTTGACGTTGGAAGGAGTGTGGACAAGTCACCAGAAAAGAATCTCCAACGCCGCTTATCAACAGTGAGGCAGCTGTGTGGTCGTTTCTTGGGACTAACTAAAGGAAGTTTTTAAACAACTGTAGCAGAATCAAATTCACGGCGTGAGTTCATTGGATATAATAACCTGGCGTCGAGTGGAATGAAAGGGAGAAAGAGAAAGGAATAACTTCGTCCAGCCAATGATCAACATAACAGAGGTCAAGTAAGGTCAGGCCAGCCACCACAGTCAACAAGAAGAAACAGCTGGGGTCAGGTCAGATTACACCGCACCTAATCAGACTCGTCGCGAGCCCATACAATACCAACTACATCACCGTAAACAAATTACCACCAGCAGGGGTCAGCACGGGTCGTTCGGGTCATCCAAGTCACCCCGGGTGATCCCTGTCGGCGCAAGCCACCGATATTTTCTCATGAGAAGCCCTACACACCTCACGCCGTCCATGGAAACAAACGAGGCTACGCCATGACCTAACCAGAACCGGAATCCATCTCTAAAGATAGTGAGAGTGGTTCAGGTTCAGGCGAGAAACACACCGGTCGGTTAGAAAGTGACAGCCCGGCGTCGGTCGGGTACGAAGCGACCCCCCACAGCGCACAGCGTGGGCTTAAACGGTCAGCGCCGCGCCCGCCCAGACACTCGGGCGGTCTTATTGGCTCGTGGAAATAGCGTGTTCTCATTAACATTTCATCCGTTGGTTATTATGGTATTTAATGTGATAACTGACCGATCACAAGGACGGTTACTGAGGCAGATATGATCTGTATCCTCCACGGCAAAGATACTGGGCAGGAAAACAGGAGATCAAAGGGAGTTGTACTGCAAGGTCGGAATGTCAGAAGGATGACACGATGACTGACAGGCAGATCAACTCATAGGTGACGGAGTAGGAACTGTTGACTGAGACTGACGAATGACCTACTGACGTCAAGGTCAAAGCATAAAAAGCTAGTTGCAAGTAATTTTAACCGTTGTAGGTACTTTTGATTAATTGCGTGAGATTAGATAGTGTTTTCAGTCAAAATTCATCATACAGATTCACCGAATTTGTATCACTGCAAGAAAGATGCCTTAGACCACTCAAGTGTTTATTCTTATCCAAGTCATTAATTTGGAGATATTTAACGAGTGTAGTTAACTAGATCGTCGGAACTCCGAGCTGCACTCGATTTACATCGTTTCGAAAAAAAAACTAAAATTATGCGGTTGGATTTTATCTGAAGTGATATCGCTCGGATCGATTTCCCATGCCACAGCCGAGTTTCGCAAGACAGGGAAGATGATGGATGGCCATCGACATACGATAAATTTGATCATGGCAAAATGACAGCGCATAATTATTATAGGCGCCAATATTTCAAAAGAGTTCAATGCAGATGATACCTATGTGACATACGGCAGTGGAGACTTGCGAGTTTTATATCTTTGTTAGGATATTTGAAAGATAACTGGTCTGCTATAAATAATACCGATGAAAAATATCGCCGCTGAGCTAATGCGAAGGATTCCAAAGCTGATGATGCCACACCAGCGTGCCAAGTTACGAAACGTATAAATCAAGCGATGTTAATCATGAAAGTAATTCAGCGGAAGGCCGCCAAAGCTCCGGAAAGTCAACGAAACATCAAGGACCGTCTGAGACCTCGAGAACATCCTAAAATAATCCCGTGTTAAGCCTGAGGTAACGTCCAATCATCCCGTCTGCCGGTGATGGTGAGTGCCGTGCAAATACGCCCAGGGCCAAGTGCAACACGCGTGGGCGCGGACAAATTTCCTTCGCCATCAGGGCAAATGTTATTGGAGAGGAGCCACGGGCTACGCCAAGCCCGGGTGGCAACACTTTGTAAAAGGACAACAAATACTGGGGTATTGTCTTTATAGCACAGGACCTTTCCCTGAACCTGATTTAGTGGTGTGTCTTTGATATGAGGTTATCAATCTGGCTAACTGTACACTACTGCTGAATTCGTCGCAAACCAGTTTTTTAGGGCCAGGGTCCAGCAAAGTAATACCGCATCCCATGCACCTTGCCAATCCATGGTATGGTTACATCCATGTATTGCGTATAAAATGTCAGGTTTGCTTTTTGGAAGACAATCAATCGCCGTTCAACCTCAAGACTTGCTCAGTTCACCAGAGAAATGAAGCGCCCGCTAGTGCCACCTGGCGGATATACCCGCAACCAGTGTAGCACGAGTACCGCAGGCAGGTGGCGCGCAGGTCGACCACGAGTTATCTCCACCGGCGCTGCAGGCCAGCCTTGGGACACCATCCATCTGCCCACACACTCAGCTCTAGGTAAGGTAGCTGGGACTGACCTTTGGTAGATGCCTTGCTTTGTACTTTATTCTGAGATCTTCCACCGATGGGTGGTCTCGTCGAAGGTTTCGTCGTTTTCGTCCCTGGTGGAAAAAGAGTAACGGTGAGTATTCGCCTACCAAAATTACGTCTCTCACAACGGTGGATCCACCTTTTTCAAAGCTCTTCTCAGACTGCCATGAGCGTTGAGTAGTGGCCCAGTGACCATTGTGACAGGATTTTACCAGTGATGAAACACTTAGAGCCACGGTCAGAAACGGTGGTCGGGACAGATCAAATATTAATTTTTTGTTGTTGTTGGGTTAGGCCCTTTCGGTCCAATTAGAGTTAGACCATTTCACAGCAGGAAGGATGATAGGATTTAGGGGGAGACATTGGTCTGGGCAGACACCCTAGAGAGTCGCCGGGGCTGAGCCCGTCCGAATGGACAGGCCGACCAACCCCCCAAGCACTCTCTGCACCCGGCTACGGGGTGCGCTCCCTCGGGAGCAGCGGTGCCGCTCCAAGGGAGCAGCCCGCATGAGATAAAGGTGCCTGTCCAGCCCGGAGTGGGGGTTGCGGCGTGGAGGAGAAGGATTTCAGTATCCTGAGGATGGAAACGACGGAGCGGAGGGCAAAAGTAAATCAGGAATCCATCTACTCATCCTAACAATTTGACGTCACATTTGTGACATGTCAGGAAAGCCGTGAGGTGATCGAACGCGGTGAGACAGGCAATCAACCACTGGCCGTGGTCGGTAGCACGCCCCTCCACGTTCGATATATTCTCCACGCAGTCGATATATTCGTACCCGTGCCTTGGTTATTCGCGATGTTGGTTTTGTTGGAGAGTGGGGCGGCGCGACGCGATGGCGCCTCCAGCGCCGCCCTGGTGGCCGTCGTCGAAACTGCCCTCGAAGCAGCGGACGGCTGCTTGCTGCCGCTACGAGATGTAGTGGGGGCGGAGCCTGCCGGCAAAAATGACGAAGTTATGCTTGAAAAAAGAAATGCACGAAAGTTATGCTTGGAAAAGACTCTGCGAACCGTAAGAGAGCATATTGGACATTGTGTGAACGTTTTGAAGAGGCAAAACGTCGTAGCCCAATCGAATAGGTAGGTAAGCTGAATTCAACTGATACGACCAATACACAAAGTATAAACAATATGCACATAAACCTCAAAACCACTAAACATCGAGCAATAAACAAAACATCGCCTCACTCCAGACAGTCATTATGATGACGCACCCGTGGCCGTTACATCCCGAAATTCTCCCCACACTGTCACGCACTAAGGAATGCGGATCCGACCACAAACGGTCTGCGTTAGTCACTGAAGTGATCGAGCGTTTCCACACGGATTCCGCTCCGAACGCGACCTGTACAGGAACGTCCGGTGTTCTGAGCCGGGAGGACGCGTATGGTGAGATCACGGCGACGACGGAGATTAGACATCGGGAGATGAGGAAATCACAGCCGGTTTAAATGTAGATGAACAGGAAAATTTAATTCATGGATGTACGAGAATGTTAGAATGAATGGTCATTTCGGGCAGTAGGTAACTGTTCAGCACGGTCAATTGAGACAGTGGTTGTTACAGGAGCTAATGCAGAAAGTACACAGACAGCAGTCAGTTCATACAGCATTGTTAGTTCAGACAGCGAAAACAGTAGTCAGTCCACATAACACAGACAGCACAGACGGTAGTCAGTTCAGACAGCACACATGGTAGTCAGTTTCAGACAGCACAGACAGCCAATACAGTTCCGTTTCCGTTCGGTGCCGTGGGCCGCTACCTGGCCCGACAGTTCTGTCCATTGCACTGTCACGACCCAGTGCGGCAGCCCCAGCCCGCTCCCACGCGATCCGGACACCCATGCGCGGGCACTCAGGGCAGTGACACCGGCGACAGCGGTCCACGACAAGATCTACGTCCATGGTGGGAAACCAAAGTACGAGTGTAAATTGTGACAGTGTCGTCCAGACTTTGTGACATGGGAAGGGGAAGAATGAAGATAGATGTGGGGCATGCGTTTTTTGTTCACCAGAATGCTGTCATACCACACGAAAAGCCCACCTAATAGGGCTTATCTTCCGACAGGCTTTCATCCCGAATTAAACCGCAAATCTTCCCATCCTATCGATTACCAGTAATTACTTCCATGAACCATCGTAAGCGGCTTGTGGCCATGACCGTCATGTCAGTGGCACGCAACTATTCTAATCCCGTCCACCGACATAGGGTCATCATCCGACACGAATCCGGTGGAGATCGAAACGGCCATCCACAGCGAACCAGCACAGCGAATAGTCCGGGGCGACCTAAATATGAACACGGTGACAACGCCCTGTCATGGACGTATCCCCCATGAGAGATGCGCAGTCATCCTCGCGCAATAACCATTAAACGCATGCACTGTGCACTGACGTGCACGATGGCGTGCACATTGCGTGCACACTGCGTACATCGCCCACGAAGAGCGCTGAGTTCATGCAAAAATGTCATCCGAGAGTTTCGGCGCAATCAGATGTTTCCAGCGAATCATGCTCAAATCACTGTGTGTGTGGGAGGAAAGGGATGCGAGCGCCATAGTGGAATGTCTCTGTTCGAGCAGCTTCACTGCGTACCGGCTTAAATCACTGCAGTTTTGGTGGTCCCATCAACCACAAATGTCACCCATCACCAAATTGTGATCACAAAACAACCTCCTTCCCTCCCTCCTCCACCACCAAATTGTGATCACAAAACCACCTCTCCCTCCCAGCAGGCTGACTTTCTGTCCACCAGACGGCACGCATCACTGTACCTGTGGGTATCTTCCGCCGGATGGAGACTGCAGCACGTTCAGACACTGAAAGCAGCGTGAAGAGGCCGCCATCAGCCGCCGGCAGACAGACATACAAACACAGACAGGCAGGCAGGCGGGCATATACACAAGTCAGCAGGCAGCTGTGAATGCATTATGATATTTACATAGTGAGCAGTAGCAGTGACAAGTCAGCAAACATAAAATATGGGAAACTGAAAGCATAATACGAAGACAATGATATAAGACAAAAATGAAGCGAAGATGAGGTGTTGCAATGCCAATGTTGGGACAGTGATCGACCCCAAACATGTCAGCAGGGTAGGTACGTCATGTGAGAAAGGTAGGTATTATCATGGATGAAGTAGTCCCTAGTTAGTTGGCAATCCATGGTAGGTACGAGTATTATGTTTAATTTCATGCTTGTTGATGAAATCAGGGGCATTTGGAAGTAATTGAGTCAATATCATCCGTTCATCTCAGGTCGTAGGATGACGTTTAGCCGCTTAGTGCAAACAGCCAAAGACTATCATGCCATTGAGATGGAAGAGAAGCTATTATACTGATCTACGATGCATGCACATGACAAAAGCTCCGTAATCTAGCTCAATCCATAACGACCGTAAAGAGAATGAAATTGGATTAATTAACCCTCATCATCATCAAGTCCAGCCTCTCGGACTTTCTCTAATTAGCGGTTAAATCTACATCACCGCATGCTCCAAGCGGGAGACGATGTCATTTAAACCCAGCCCGCATAAATCCTGGCCGACCTTTGGCGACCAGTCTGGAGCTTTTCAGCGCGACTTACCGGCCTTCTCTGGTCCTGCGGCCGCGCCGAGGGGTGAGACCATTTCAATTAGTCGGCTTTCGAAAACAGCAGCTCCCGGCGTCACGCCGAGAGCACCGTGGTGGTGATCAATGGTATACGGGCGGCGAAAGTGAGGGTAATCTACACCGGGGCAAGGTCGGGCGGTGCCGCCGCCGCGGCACGCATGGCCGGCCACGTGTGGTACACTATGGGCGTGGGAGAGGTGCTGAACGGGGCGGATATCGGCCGGGTCACAGCGCGCGGGTCGGTCAAACAGGAACGTCGTGTGCAACGGGGGCGGTGATTGGGCAAAAGCGGCTAATTTGGCGTGAAACGCACACGGGTGGGTTAGCGGAGTTGGTGCTCGTGAGGACAAGATAAGCACGACGGTGATTGTGAAAGCAGTGAACACTGCGAGCGTTTGCGTAAGCGTCATCAAAGCATATCTATGAGCCACGCAAAGTCTAAATTATCCACAGTCAGGCAACAGACCTAACCTTTCTGTCTCATAACATCGACCTTTGTTTCGCTCTCCTGTGCCTAAACCCAACCCCTATGCCCAAGCCCAACCACACCCATTTCTGCGTCCCAAGGTGTCATGTTTCTCGTAATGTTTGTCACGCTAGTGGACTTTGTCATGTTTGTCGCGATGTTTGTCACCCCGTGTCGACACTTAGTCATGTTTGTCGCGAGAGATGTCCCCCACCAATTGAATCAAGTGGGTCCCATTGTCGGTCACGCCCCTTGGAATGCAGCCAAGGCCGTGGATCTCGTACAACTAGCGCTCCCCAGAGGAGACAGGGTAGAAGCAGCATTCACTCATCACTGCACACACAACATACAGCTGCTGGGCCAGGGGAACAGAGTCAAGGGCGGCGAGCGGAGGGTAGGGGGCGGGCCGGGGGTGCTATGAATAGGCTCCCACCTGGAGCGTGTTAGTAACATCGACCCGGAGAGCTGCGCCCCTATACACCGTGTGACGAATACCCTGCTCGACCGGGCGCGCTGAATTGGACGAGGGTTGGAACCACAACACGGGCCGGCCCATCTGTTTACTGCCAGCGTGGTCAGGATTCTCAGTGGGAGGTCGCGTGCTCGTTCGCTCACTCACTCTCACTCTCACTCACTATGATCTCATTCATACCCATTCTAGTCTGAACTCTCTGTGGAGCTCTAAGGGCGGAGTTGGAAATATTGCTCTGGTATGATAATACTTTAAAGAACAATTCAGCGACATGCATTTCCAGGAAACCCATAAAAGTTCCAAAAGTTGGAATCGGAGAACATTTATATGAGGAAAGTAAGTCTGATGAGATCAGCGGAATTCTGAAAGTTTTTGGAGTTCTAATTAGATTTAGATAGAAGCTCCACCAAATCCTTTGGGCGGTCACCCAATAAAACAAGTCGAAAGAATAAAAAGAGCCGGAGCAACTGGAAACTTGATAAGGATACTTAGTAATGACTCTGGCTCTGCTGCGATATGAGATGTTCAATACCCATCATTGTCACTTGTCAGATAAGTATGCATCTAGACGGCGAAACAACCACCTATTAGTCGTCAAAGAGTCACCAGGTCAGGATGGTTGGCAGTCAGCGCATCAGCAATCAGTGGTCAGGTCTGTCTGTCAATCGTCATCAGCTCAGCAGGTTTGTCAGCCGTCAAGGGATCAGCAGAGACGTCATCAGCTCAGCAGCTCCGTCTGCCGTCATCAGGCGTCATCAGCCGTCATCAGCCGCCACCAGCCGTCATCAGCTCAGCTCATGTTACTCACCGAGGGAGAGGACGGAGCCGGTGCGGCTCTTGGCGGCCAGTTTGGCAGAGTCGCGCGAGTGCATGGAGCCCCGCGATCCGGCCGAGCCGGCTGACGAAGCCGTGCTGACCTCGCTAAGGGTTGGCGACACAGAGCGGGAGCCGGAGCCGGCTGGACGCAGACCTGACGGAGCGGCGGTCCCACACGTGAGCGGCGGACGGACACAGAGGGCGACCCAGGCGGCCCACAGAAAGCGGGGACACGGGGTCAACCCAAAGCGAGATTCTGTCCCATAGGGTGGTATGTTCCACAGAGCTTCCCAAGAGCAGCAATGGGGACTGCCCACAACCGACACATTCTCAACGACGACAGGACAGAGTCGAAGACAAAAACGTCCAGGTGGTAAGCGACGTTTCGAGGGGGTAATCTGTAAAAAAAAAAAGACAAAAAGACACAATGTCCAGTCCCGGATGGTCGCCTAGAAGCAAAGCAAACACACATTGATGGGGTGAGCTCTAGCCCTGTAGCACTGAGTCGTAATGTAAATTCCAGATCTAAAAGGTCGCATGGTACAAATATCGTTCAATATGACCAAAGAAAACAGCACAGATATTTTACGACATCGAATACCCACAGCCGCATAATCAATCACAAACCCACAAACCTACTGAGAATTTTTGGGCCAGAAGACAACCACAGACTCACTTATAAACGGTCACAGTGTGTCACAGACAACCAAAGCAGTCACATTGCATTACAGGGCGACCATGAACCACTCACGGGTGATAAAACCTTACCAACCTCTGCACGGTACTGCAAAAGTCACGGCCCAGCAAAATGGGCCGAATTGGTGGCACGGAGAGACCCACCCAGCGAGGACACGAGCCGATGACCCAAGCACTCGTAGATAGGACGTCCTGCGGAGGCGGGACCTCTATACACCTGTCAAGTTCTCGCCACGTGCCAGCGGTGGCACACACACAGCACACAGGTGACGGCCACGCGTTGTCAGGTGCGTTTGAACCCGACTCGGCCGGTCTCCGACGGCTACACCATATCGCTGCGCGCTCCACTGTGCCGAAACGCGACTGATGAATTCACCGCGAGGCGGCAAAGAGGCCGCGAGTTTAGGAAGAGGCGGGGCAAGTCGTTAAAATCGCCCCCTCACTGCACTGCACGATATCGCGCCGCGCCGCAATAGGGGGCCTCAAAGCGCCGGGACGAACAGTCAAACTGGCGAAATGATGAGCCCCACAGCTGCGATCGAGTGTGTCACGCCTGACACACGTGATCAACACAAAACAATTCGCGTCACTTCCTTCCAGAAATTGTCAACTATCACACACACTGCGTGGAACAAACTCAGGCCCGTCCACGGCCAGGTTCCATCTCTCCACATCCGCAGAGGAGCTCTTCTCAGCGCACAACACAGCGTCTCACTCCGTCCCTCTCACGCCCCAGTCCTCCCTCCGCACACGGCGCCGGCTGCGCCGCAAGTGCGCCATCACCCCGTCGCCGAAATGGAAAGCGAACGTCGCTCCACCGCCGCCGCCGGCGCCGCCGGCCGCGCGCGAGCGTTTGGTGCCGGTCCGAGGGGCGCACGAGCCTCGTCGCTGGCGACGACGGCGCGTCGGCCACGACGTGGGCCGAGCGATCGATGGCGGCCGGCCCCGGGCCCATCGACCCTGGTCACGGTGAGGCGACCCCCAGTCTGAAACACGCCGTAACTCACGGACCAGACTGTAAGGAACGTGACTGGGCTAGCTTGGAGGCTGACGGGCGACGTTGGGTTTCAAAGTGAGGCGTTCTTCAGGAAAATGTTTCTACGTTTGTCTCTGAAACGACTTCATAGTTCGAGACCCCGTAGAGTTGAAACAAAGGCGTCGACACGTACCACGCTGCTGAAAGCTGAAGGTTGTCTGAGCTTGGGAACGCCTGGTGACAGACGGGGATAAACTTGAAGGTCTCACTTGACCCCTGCTGAGTAGCATAGCAAACGAACTGAGATCTCTGCGATAAACATTCGTCAGCAGCGATTCAACAGGTAGGGTTTTGGCCTCCGGGAAATATCCAGAGAATTGATGGTGAAATAAGCAGCAGCACTTTTATCAAGAGCTGAATCTTTTTTAACCGTAGTGTAGCATCTTTCTAGCTCGCCAGATTCGTACGTAGCAAGGTGTGTAGCAATGGAAGCCGGAAGGCCATTCGCTTTCAACTGTGAAATTGTTGAAGTTGGGAAAAGAGCATCATCTAAATGCAAGCATGACAGCAAAAAAAAGATAATCAAACGATTAAATACCCTTTTACCTGCGAGTATAAGATAAAAAGTAATAAGCATTCGTCAATCGAATGGCTCGTATTGATATATTGTCGTATATATTGATATCGTATTGATAAGCCCATAACCCTGTTGACCAGTTACATACCGTCCTTACTGACCGCCAGCTGTCCCCAGAATAATCACCAATACCACACCAAGAGAAGCCCTCGTGTACACATATTGCATTATCGAAAGCCACATAATCCTCCCGATCAATAGGTGCATCAAGCCAGACCGGACAAGCAATTTACATGTCCGCTAGCAGCCGGTGAGCTGGACAGCATCATAGTTCGATTGTGGATCGATTCGCTGTTCGATTCCTGTGCTACTGGAGGAGGAACTGGGGGCACCAGCTGTGCTCTGACAGGTCACGACCAGCGCTGGAACGAGGCGCATACCAACAACGTCCGCCCCGCCCAAGCCCCGTCCCTCCCCACTCCGCGGAGCCGCCGCCCAGTCCGTCACCCTCGGGGCTAGAGATAAGGATGGCACACGCCCCCGTACATCATCCACCCACCTCTCCGACTGCCCTCACTTAGCACCGCAGATTGGGGTTCGGGAGGGTGCTCTTATCACCAAGCGGTTATGTCAGGAGCCGGAGCGAATGAGTGGATCTGGAGAGAGAAGAAAGGCTGACTAAACGTCAATGTATGGTGGGTATAGGGAGATGGCGTGGTAAATATGCTGATATGCGGTGATGATAGTTGATTTAGAGAGATGTGAGAATGTCATCTACCATGGTACGCAAGGCGTTGAAATATTCCTGCAGTCTGTGTCTGAGCCCAAACCATGTCATTTGGAGCGAAATAAGTACTCCTTTTAGCTTTTTACAACCGTACTAGCACCTCTCAGTCAACCGAAGTAATTTGGGCTTAGTTATCGCTGAGGCCATATTCTCCATTGATTTGTTTTCGATGACCACCGTCCACGGGCAATGCGGGCATTGATTAACGATAGAAACGGCCGCAGATTCCAACACTGTTCCAACGGTCAAGGCAAAATAAACACACCAATTACCTATCGACCGCATACCCCAGTGCGAGCAAACATGATCGAAGTCGGTGTGAACTGAAATATCGCCGCATGCCCTACGTAAAGTTCAGCCAATTGTTCCTGAAAGGCATGACGAAATGTTTCAAATGTCCAGTATTACGAAACCATTATGAAATTCACGCGCCAGCAGAGCAGCCTATCTTATCTTGATCTACATCAGAAATAACCCAGTGGAATAGCTTCAGCTCGCATGGCAACAACGTCCCTCACATCGACGCGGCGGTTCCGTCATGGATGAAGTAGTATGCCGTTCACCTGCCGGCCTCTGCGATAGTTCAGCCGGCTGGCGGTAGGTGGCAGCAGCGTATGAGCCGGTACCGGCCCGCTCCTCGCGAGCTCCATGCACTGTTCGACCGAGAACTAGCGACTGTGTACGACGCATTTTAGCACAAATCAGACATGTGCTTGGATCCGGAAAAATGGACCTGAGATCCGATCCCATGGATCCCGATCCGAGATCCATCCAGATCATAGATCCAACCCCTCAATTTTGTCGAGAGATCTACTGGGATCATAGATCTGACCCTTCAATTTTGTCGCTAGATCCACTCGGATCATAGATCTGGCTCCCCAATTTTGTCGTGAGATCCATTGGGATCATAGCTCATAGGTGCTCAAAATGTTAACAACTTTATTTCATAAGAAGTTATGAATACCAAAGTATGGTAAGAAACAAACAATCTTATACAAAGGCCATATTAGTAAAGGCATCCAGTTACATTATACAGAATACAAAATAAAGGAGGCTCATGATGGTCACAACTTGAGAGAATTGAGTGACATGAAGATTGTTCACAGTTCACATACCAACAGAAAAGTTTGCATTAACAATTAACATAGAGGTAAGTCAAAGTAATGACTAATGAACAATACATAACTAGGTACCTACCACATCACAATTCATGTTAGAATCTACAAAATGATATTGATAAGACAATCTTGCATTAGACAACTATGAGGCTTTCCAGTTTCCAGCTAACACAATTGATTGATAAACAATAAAAGATGATACTGACACATGTGGCTTGGTTAGGTAAAGGTATTTCAATCTATTGAAAGAAATATTTGATAAAATAAACTGAGATATAAACAAAAGTATAAAAATATTCAACAGCCTGCGGAAGCGATGGGAAGCGAAATATCAATTGTAGGGTAGCCTGGGGCAAGACGCCCCAGATAATTTATTTTGCTACATAACTTTTGTCCCACATCACCTGGAAGGCCAAATTTGTGCTCAATGCGTTCTTTGGACATTTTATTTTAAATTCCACCCCTCAAGTTCATTCACTTATGATCGAACTCCCAGCTAGGAAGTGATTTGTGAAGCAACTGCAAATGGGGCATTTTGCCCCAACCCCAGGGCAAAACGCCCCACGGCCTGGGGCAAGAAGCCCCATACTCTAGATTAAAGACTAAACATGCTAGTTGACTAAATCTTATTTGAGAGGCCCGTTAGACCTTGGGAGGCACGGCACTGAAGTTAGCACCTTCCATCCTGTCAGGTGTTCAGCTGTGACACTATTGTATGTACAGGTTTTTCACATGCCTCATAAGGCCAAATAATAAATTATTGCAATGCAAATGTTAACAAAATACTTCCTTTGCCATTACTTTGCTGAGAAAAGCACATAAAATTGCATAGAAACTTACTGTTCCCCAGTTACCGAACATTAGGAAGTGGGTATTCGGAACAACACATGAGGTAAAACGCCCCATGGGGCTTTTTGCCCCGCGGCCTACTGGGGCGTTTTACCCCATCACGTAGTTCGGTCAGAGAACAACGCCTTGCGCTCCAGCAAGACATAATTTAAAACGGACCAACCCATTATTATAAGCGTTAGACACTAGTTGTTCAAAATACATAAAAGTCGTTAACCTGATGTGGACCATAAAAGAACGCCATGATGCATAATCTGACTACAAAACATAAAAATCACTCCAAAAACAAATTTTTGGCTATATCTCCCTCAAGAGTTAATACAATTTCTTTCCAGTTTGCTCATATAATGATCATATAGTGCACGTTTTATAGAAGAGAGGATGTTTCCTCAGAACCTTACCAGTTCCGAGAAACATCGGTGAGGCGTTTTACCTCGGCGGGGCGACTTGCCCCGGTCTACCCTAATGGCCTTGGATATTTACCGTAAAATGATTATTCAGTATCTAAATAGAACTCGTGACGTCATTTCAAATAACAAATGAGCTAGGCGTTCTACCTTCGAGTATAATGAAAATAAATATAAAATCAAACCGGAAATTCAAAAGTCTCGAGTTATTTTTTTAAATAATGTTCATTTTTTTGCCTCACATAATTTTACGATACGATTTTTTGTGAATATCATCTTTGTAGCGTTGAATTTAATGACGTAAACGTAAGCTGAAACGGTATAACATGGCCCTGAGCGGTGTGCGCCTTGCATCTTTATTTTATTCACTTTTCAAAAGAATAACAATATCTGACGTCATTAGTTTAAAGGGCCTATTACGGGGAATCTTTTGAAATCATTGCGGTTTTGGTCAAATAAAGCTTTTTCATTGGTCAAACGATAATGACGTAATAAAACCATATTACCAAAACGTGAGCTATGAATTTCGTTTGTCTTTTTTGGGAGGCTCTCTCATAACGAAAGCACAGCATGGCACCACACGTGGCACGACGGCCTTGGCACGGTGCCAAAAGTAGGTAATCTGAAGAAGTTGATGCCATTTTTGAACTTGTAATTTTATTAGGAAAGTATTAGAGGTTGGTTGCTTTTCTTACTAAATCGAAATTGTGTTGCACTTACTAATAGCTCATACGAACATTCTGGATTGGGATTTCATACCTGGCAGAAGTGGATTGCTGGATTATTTTTAACAAAACTGACCTATTTGGCTCCCAGGTTTGATTTCCTAACATCTGTCTATAGGCGGCAGAACAGGGGGGGGGGTGGCACCAGGGTACAGTGCCCCCCATAGATTTTGGCATTTTAACATTAGCCGTACTGGCGTTGCATGGAAAGAATGGGACCAAAATGAAAATCTGCAGAGCCCTACTGCCACTGCATCTGTCTGTACTGTTTGTTCATTGAATTAAAGTGGCTGTAGCTTGTTGATAAGATTGTCATCAGTGCTGTCATGGAAAAGTTACAATTGGTCACAAAAAGTAGCAATATGCATGTTCTTGGTTTATTTTAAATGTAGTACAAATGTTGTTTATTTAAATTCAAATTTAATGATGATACCTAATGATTACAAGTGGTCTTAACCAATAACCATGTCCACAAGTGATAATTCTCAATTGTATTGCACTGTAAGGTGCACAATTATGTAGGATAAGGGTTTCATTGGCTACATGTTGTCGTGAGATCCATACAGATCATAGGTCCTCCACAAATTTTTGCCCGCTGGATCCACAGAGATCATAGATCCGACCCCTAAATTTTGTGGAGAGATCCATTCGGATCATAGATCCAACCCCTGAATTTTGTCGAGAGATCCACTCGGATCATAGATCCAACCCCTCTATTTTGTCGAGAGATCCACTGAGATCATAGATCCAGCTCTTGGATCCATGCACATGTCTGGCACAAATTCCCACCTAAGTGGCCAAATGGGTTCCACGACCACTGATTAGCCACTAAGTGACAAAACCCGGCTGGAGACGCCTTTTTACAAGCTCCTAAAGAACCGTGGGACAGACGGTCGGCTGCAGTCAAAAAACCCCATCGGTTCCTGCATGCAGTGGAGTCTGCAAATGCCTAACAATACCTGATCGTAAGCAGCTTACATTACCGATAAACGGACGGTGAAATCCCCTGTTCGTGGCAGGCAGTAGGTATGCTAATTCCGAACAGGTGTGTGCTGTTGAAATAAGCTTGGCATTGAAGATAACGTTCTATAAACAACGAACGTAAACATAAACCAACGGAAGTTCACTCCAAAGTCCAATCTCAAACGGAAATGTGCTGCCACAGGCTTACTAGCCGGCATGATCGAACATGTCTATTTGCACTTGTCCGAAATTAGGTCAATGCTGAGGAAGGGCGGTCGAACGGAGCGCGCACGCAAAATTCGTGACAGGTATAGTTATCGTGACATCCGGTGACACGTGCACGCCACGAATACGACGCGGCCAGCGGACACGTGATCAAAGACGTGGTTGCAGCTGGCGAGATAAGAGTGCTAGGCTAGAACAATTCCACCCCATGATCATTACAATGTCGAGTTTTTCCTTCAACCAAGGCCCACTATTTGTTCTCAATTTAAGTTCTGTACCGCAAAGCCGAGACCGATAGAAAAAGGTACCGTTGGTAGTAAAAATATCGCACCACTTCCTTTCTGACGTCATCCCGTCCAGCGATGACGCACGGCACCCGACTCTACGTCACCGTACGGTCCCAGGTGACCCACAACCGGCGCGTCGCCGCACACGCGCCGACATCGCTCAGCCTGGGAAAATAGTCGCCCGGTTTCCCGAAATCGCCGGTACGGGCTGCCATGAGCCGCCGTGGGCATGTAGAGTCTTCTGCCTCTATGTAGACGGAAGGTTTCATGAGTGTAGTGGGTTATCTTCACTGCCCGGGCATCTACAGCGTTGTTGATCCCAAGGGAGTTATAAAAGCGATGGACAGGAGGTGAGATGAGGAAACGGACGATTGATGGAGAACATCATGGAACATGGAGAGAACATGGAGAACATGGAGAACATGGAGTAGTAAAGTAATCTTGGAGAACATTGCTGAGGTAAAGCGGCGTGTTACGGAGAACACTGTCGGTCGGTCGTTTAGCGTGCTAATGTCCTCCTCATTCAGTGAAGACAATGGTCTATTGGGGTAGATAACGGCTTACGGATACCGGGTTATGGCCTGGAAGCTTGCTAACGTGGGATGGAATGTCCGCTAGTAATGGTAAAAACTGGATTGTGGGACCTGTGTAGAAAGGGAAGCTTACGACGAAGGCAAATAATGGGGTTAACAACACTCTTTTCGGGGGTAACGCATTAGGCTCTACAAAGTACTAGCCAGCACGATCGAATGTTACAAGTTGCCGTAGAAATGGACCCGACCATTGATTTACAACACCGATCACCTGTCGCCTCTAGCATCCGTCAATGTTTCTTCTAGCGTTCTTCAATGTTTCCTCTTGCACCCGCTGATGTTTTTTCGAGATGTGTCAGTAATCTTGATCATCGTGCAATCGTGCATGCACCAGAAGCAATGTTTTTATTCCTTGGACCGTGTCACTACATGAAAACACTATTAGCAATGATGCTCTTCAAAGCATCAACACGTTTCAGGCTATAGAGAGATGCAAATGCACACAACCATGGATAACAACGCGGAAACGAGCTCCGTTGCCTACATTAGCTCAGCAGCAGAACTACAGCTTTTGAAGCCAGCTCACACCAGCTCGACAGTCCATTTGTTATTCTGCAGCACGTAAAGCCCGACTTCACGACACCGCTGTTCATGGGTTCTCTATCAACCATGAAGCGGTTTCGATCGCTGATATAGCAGATCGGCCTCAGTCTGCAGTAAATTACACACGACAGAAAACAGGGGGATGCTTCATGCCAGCAGACTTATATGTAGTTAAGTCACTGTTGGATGGACGCCTGTAGAAATGCACAGTCATCTCAGTCACCTTTCAGTTAAGGTTTAACCCTTCCTACCTACGCCATGGTGACCAAATGACCTAGTGAATCACATCACGAATCAGTCGCAAACACAACCACAGAGGTCAGTCGCCGCTTGTCACTGATGCCAGGGTCACCAGATAGGGAGAACACATCAGAACAGCGTAAAAGACGGCAGAACAGCATAACAAACAACAACTATATGCAACTATTCACTCTCACAATCTCACAAACACCCGTCCCCAGGCACTCACCAACTCAACCCAATCCACAAAACATGTCACCAAAAACACCATATCCAGCATTCCAGCTCCCATGGTAACCAACCACACACCCAACGGCTTCTCATAAAGGTCCCGGCACGCCCTAGTCCCAGCGTTTATTACCCAAACATGGCTCCCGCCAGACCCCGCCAGATCAGACAATATTGACTGGAAATGCAGCAAACTGGATTGGAATATAGACCTTAGAATATAGAATATAGACAGCATAAAAGTGACGAAACACTCCACAAGCCAGCCACAATCACTGGAGATAACTGTACCTATGCATAAGCGGACAGACAGAGACAAATCACAATCCCTAAGCGCATCAAACCAGCAGGCCTCGAGTCTGAGCCTGGCTTTTGGGCGTGGTCTGGGTTGTGGACTCCCCGACCCTTCAACCGACACTTCGGCCTGGTCAGCGGGCAGCATTGGACGGCCCACACCAGTCCCACAGGCCTTCATGGAGGCAAGCCGATGACGGCACAGGGTACTTACTCGTCCTGCTGCCGGTCAAAGTGTGGGTCGATCCCGTCCTCGAGTTGCGACCGCTGCAACGAAAGGGCAATGCAGGTCAGAGTGGGGTCACGTGAGGTCGGGTGGTGTCTGGGTCGGGTCATGTTGAGAATGTTAACGCCTTACTTGAGGTGAATGTCCAGTACCTAACAAACCGTTGGAGTAGATAATGTAATGTCAGGCGGGCAAGTGTCCTACCACACCAGGCCAGCCAAGAAAAATTATTCCTCATTATTAACGGTCAAGATTCATGATCATATTCATGTCGAACAATAACTATCACTAGCATATGCCCAAACACTGGCACTATCCCCTCGTCACCCAGACCGTCAACATGACTGGGTGACTGTGTGTCAATACAGACATTGCACGAGTCGGTCTGGGTCAGGGGGCACACGACCGACCTCGGCCGGCCAGTCATGTCATTCATCACAGAGCTGCCGTTGCAGAACAAAAACTCCCCGGACCACCGTCCACCGCAGCCGACCGGCGGTCATAACAACCAATAATCGATATGCTGCCCCGACTGCAGCCGATAATGGGTCAGGGGATCGGAGGTCGGGTCAAAACAACATCAAATCAGCGCTCTCCGTGATATCGGGGAGCCGCGAGAGGGTTGTGAGAACTGAGACACGCTTAGGCGGCTGTCGGGGCGTAATACGGTAAGTTTGAAATTAAGAGATTTTCTTGCATGACAAGGCCAGTTTGAATGGTACAAATAAACGCAATGCAATTAAAGCAATAAGCGTTTCTGACTGAACCGTGTTCTTTGTCCATCGTTATCGCATTTGCACCCAGTTATATTAGAGTTGCATTGGCACGATTGAGGTCTAAGCAGCCAACAACAAACCTTAACTGTCAATTGCCATTGAAAAAAAATCACAAGTACAGTGATTATTCAATTCTTGCGCCTTTAACAACGCTTTTAGCAATACCCTTAGACGTCATCAACCATCACTATGCAATTATACAGCAGCTATACGAGAACTCTTCTCTGAAGCAGCCGCGCTATCACGCCACCAACAGCCCTCTCAGCTGGAAAACTATCACAAGCCGAACTAATCGCCGATTAACGCCTCCACAGTAGGTCAAATATCGCCCTGATGGTCCTCTTTCCGCTCCCCTTGCGCTCATCCCGGCGTTCGGCGGGGGTTAATCCAAGCGTGACGCTGATTGGTTGGTCACGTCGCCACGCTCCCGATCCAGCCAATCAATGGTGTCGTGACACGACAGCAGCAGACGGCAGCCGGTCGTGCGCCGAGGTCAAAGGCCGTGAGCGGAGGCCACGATTCAGGAGAGGTAGGCTACGAAAACTGAACGGCACACTGCTGACAGCATATCAGGGGAGACCAAGTCCAATATCAACTTCGTGGAAGAGAACTTCAACCCGGTGCTTGCTCACCTTTTAGTTTTATTCCTTCTAACGTGGAACCACCACCAATGGCAGAGAACTAGCTCAGTCAGTCCTGAGCAGGATCAGAATTATGAAGGGACTGATCTGCTTCAGACATCAACAACACAAGATCCAAGTTCAGCCAATCACCCATCCCGTAGAAAATATCGCATCAACAACGAGACCAAACATTGGCATGGATAATGCTCACTAACCTGAGCTCGTAATCACTTAACCACTCCCAAAACCAGATTGACTTCTCAAAGCGTTCACCGGGTGCCAGCCGTCAGAAGTCGGGCCGAGTAAAAGGGCTCACCGATATCATCTTACAAAGTAACCCGTTCGAGTCGTCCTTCGGGCTGCCAGAGCCATCCTTACTAATGAACAAAACGGTCGTTAGCCAGCCGCGAGATGGTTTCTAGCTGGGCCTGGCAGCCATCGCTACAGACATCGACGGTTTTACAATGGAAAAGGAATGGTAGGCCAGCGGTTCAACGTCTGCCTGAAAGGAGGCCGTAAAGCGTTTCGATGAGAAAATAACCTTCCAGATTATACTACCAAATTGCGAGAGGGTGTCTCGAACGATGGTGTTGGGTCACAGTTCGCGCTTCCGCCTGTCACACCAAGAGATAAAGAGGGCTTCACACGCCGGAAACGAACAGATATGTAAGGCTGCTAACGCGAATATAATCAGTCAAAGGAGTGCTTCACACGATTGTAATACAGCGTCAGCGCCCACATGAACCGCGAAATTTTCATGAGAAGATACAGATGTCTAATAGATCATAGCTTGGATAAGGAATACGAAGACACCATTAAGTACACCTTGTCAAGGATGGCAGAATCGCGCTAACCGATAATCGGCCAGTCAAAGCGATCACATACATAAAGACCACCTAAAGATGTTTGTGAATTTATTGATACCTACTTAATTATCAACCCAGGCTGCATATTTCACACCTGAGCTAGCCCCACCACCCAGTCTCCTCTCCCTGAGCGCCGTCAGCCTGCGACTCTGTAATTAGCCGTGTCGGCGCGCTGCGACGGTCACGGCGCGGCCGTGCGCCACTAATGGCCTCAGGTGCGCCGCGCTCGTGTCGACGCCGCGGTCCCGTTCCCACAGTGGGTCGCAGCCGGCCTATATCGGTCGTGAATCGGCGGGATGCTCGGACCGATGAGTAGAGTAGCCAGGCTACCAATGCTGGTCGCCGGATGGACCGGCCACGGAGGCTGGATGGGGGTTGGGTGCGATCAGGTGGGCTGTGAGGGCGCAGTGGGGTCAGCGGGTCCGTTGAGGACTAGGTAATAGGCATGTGAAGTAGTGATGTCAATTTCAGAAATTTTGGAAACCAATACCAAACCGATACCGACCAAAACCACTGAGAGTATACCAAAACCGAACCGATTTTCAGAAATAGGGTGAAATACCGACTAGGTACCGAATTCAGGGAATCATGAAACAAATGCTTCAAACTTTCTCAAAACAAATGATAAGCATTGAAAGGTACCTAATACTTTAGAATAAGGCAACAAAAACAAGTCAGGAAATCTCTAAATTATTTCCAATGCAAAAAATATAACTGTATTGTGTAACTATTAACAAATATTCAGGTCAGTTACCTGGGATGTGGATTCAAGTCATCTGGATGAGGTGATAGGACAAGAACTTGAACCCTGAATCTCATCCATCTGATCCATGCCTGAACCATCAAACGTCCTTTCAGTTCAAGTCATTCAATTTGAGTCCAGTCAAGACAGGGTTACATGTGGTATCATGATCCAAAAATGGTAACCAAATGACAGTGATGGGCTGGGCTACACCATTAATGTAAACAAAATCCATGATACCTACAGTTCAACTCAAGTAGCAATGGTGACGATAGTGACGCAGCCAATTTTTCATCATAAACAAACGTTTAACACAACAAATCTTGATAAATAATTACTTACGAGGCACACTGATAGATAGCAGACACCACTGTAATGATATCGCGATGAAAGCTAAGTAAAATGTCCATAATTTTACAGAACCATTGACACGTGTCACGTGGCATCTCTTCCACAATGGCAGCCTTGCAGGCGGCCAGAGGTGAAATAAAGTGCCGTCACGGCGACGCACGGCGTATACCATACGAAACGCACGGAACTGCATAAAATAAAGTTTTCCTTTTTACACTTCGTACACTTAATTTAGAAATATGATGTTCATATTTTGGTATCTTAGAATTAATTCAAGAAAGATTGAAGGCCGCTATTGCTAAAAAAATGAAGAACCAGAAAAACAAATTTGCTCAATTATTTTCAATTCAGTCTACACGGATTTTTCGGCCGCCTTTCAATCTGTTAATCATCGTTTACTTCTCTTCAAGCTGAAAAATTCTCATCATTTATCTGACAAAATTTTGGACTGGTTCGAATCGTATCTGTCCGACAGGGAGCAAAGGGTGGTGGTGAACGGTAAAGTGTCCGAGTGGCGGAACGTGACGTCAGGCGTCCCAGAGGGGGCTCTTTTGGCACCTCTTTTATTCGCGCTTTTTATCAACGATTTGCCCATGGCTGTGAACTCATCTCATTGCATCATGTTTGCGGACGACGTTAAGTTGTATCACCGGGTTAGGTCAATGTCTGATTGTGAGCAGCTCCAGTCTGACCTTGATAATCTCAGCAGATGGTCGGCAGACTGGAAGCTGCACCTCAACCCGTCAAAGTGCTTCGCTTTCACACTGAGCTTGAGGTCGTCACCCGTGATGCACTCGTACGTTATTGATGGATCGGTTTTGCAGCGCGTTTCCGAAGTACGTGATTTAGGCGTAATGCTGGATTCAAAATTAACATTCTCGGCCCACATCAACCACATAGTTTCAAAAGCAAACAGAGCTCTCGGCGTTTTGATTAGGTCTTTTCAGACTGGCCTCCCGAATAAAAAATTCTGCATGAAAACCTTGCAGGCTACGTACTTTGCGAACATTCGGTCCATCTTGGAGTACGGGTGCGTCATTTGGGGCGGCGCGGCAAAGTCACATGTGGAGAGGCTGGAGCGAGTACAGCACAAATTTCTTATGTGGATGGCGTCGAAATCAAACAACATTGTGTTTAGCTCGCTGTCCTATGAACACCTGCTGCAGGTCTTTGAGATGCCCACTTTGAAAGCCAGGCGCATGCAATACGACATCATGTTTTTACGAAATGTTTGTCGCGGTCAGGTGGATACGCCATACCTCCTCAGCTGTTTTTCACTTCATGTACCCGGACGCACCACACGCCGACTTTCGCTCTTTGAGACTCCGTATGCCCGTGTGAACGCTGTGAAGACGGGAATTTTTAACCGGCTTCCTGAGATGATGAACAGCTTCCTGCGCGATGTTCCTAAAGCCGATGTTTTTGACATGAGCCTTTGTATGTTCAAAGGTCATGTCAGGAAGTATGTGAGAGCGATGCCATTGACATAGTGTTTTATCCATCATACTTCATGCTGTATACTTTTATCACAGTGCGTCTTGTTCTTAGTGTATACTTTTATTGATTAGTCATATTTATATTAGGTATATTTTTATAGCAGAGGCCAGTTTTACCAAAAAAATACCAGCCGGCCGCCGAAATAAAATATCCAGCCGAAAAAATAGCCGCCACACAGCCACGAGTTTCACCAACAAATAAATTCCAGCCAACATCGGCCGGAAATATTTGTCGCCGGCCGTCAGCTGATATTTTAATATCGATAATGGTCAAGGAGATTGATAAATTATTTAAAACATGTTTCAATTAAAGTTAAGCGTTTTTTTTTAATGCAAATACAACAAAGATTGAGAAATATTATTATTGGAAAACATAACATATATTTTCAAGAGTTGTAACCACAAAATAGACCATAATAAACTTGCCAATACAAGACCACCAAATTGTAAACCTACGTCATTTATGACGGTCACGATAGGAAGCGTGCGTTTTAGTGGATCTTTTTTTCCTGTCAGCCTATTATTTTTTCATTTTTACAATACCTTCAATTTGCAATTAACCTTTTTGTCTGCTTTTAGTTGCACCTTGTAGAAAATAATCGTGTCGAACGTGCACGCAATGTATGGACCCCCACTCCCACCTTTTATGAGGTGGGGACTATAATAGATGGGACCCGCTCCCGACGCGGGAGTCGCACCTCTTTCCTAGATGTCAAAAGAGTGGGGAAGAAGCGGCAAGCATTGTTCCCAGAGGCGCCACCTGAAGCTGGACGGACAGTTCCGCTGCCGAGCGAGTGAACTGCGGTGCTGCGAGGCGGCTTCGCGCGCACTGCATTACACCTACTTCTAGGACCAAGAGGGCTAAGGATTCGCCAAAGCCTATATGGGTAAAGCCTTGTGCCAAGGCGAGTGTCATACCTCAGGAAGATACCTACCCAGATTAACTGCACCGCGGTCATTGCAGGGCTGAGGGCGGTCGTTCGCCCCACTTCGGCGAGGTGGAGGTCATGCTGCCCGGCTAGGTGGTTTCAGCCGATATGCAGGCCCCGTTTGCCGGGCCCGGTCAAGACGAAGGAACGCCACACAGCAAACAATATAAGCTCCGGCCCCGCTACACTGGTCCGGCTCGTAACAATACCTGCGCTAGCTTCGTCGACCGTCGTTCGACTGCGCCCAGTACCGCTCAGTGGAGAGTCCTGCCGAACTCGTCCACGTGTGCCAAGATCATTCGTTGCGCACGGACACAATCGTCCGACGGAGACCGCTTTACATGATGATCGCGTGGTGACCACCTTTTCGCCGGCTTCCACGCCCAGTCGAGCCGTCTGGCTACGCCCCAACCAAATGATCGTTCTAAGCCTTTCGACTGGTTTGCAAAACTCGGGTCTAATATCGAAGTATTTGGGAGTTAGGACACGTTAAATCCGTGTTCATGAACAAATATACATTATACAACTAAAAACGCCTTACTTACTTTAAGTTTTCTGGGCTGATGACAAGGTAAACACCTATTCATTGTAATATTTCTAAAATGTAAATAAATCATGAGCGATGAGCGTAAAAAAGGTGAAAAAAACGATCAACTAGAAGCTAGCGTGGAAATCCACTGACGTAGGTCGGCTCGTACTGGCGCAGCTCGTACAGCGGCACCGGCGTCTCCCGCACCCGGCCGTCCACCTTGCCCGCCTGCGCCGTCAGCCGCTAGAAATGGCTGCGCTGCCGCTCAAACATTAGCGTGACCGCCTGGCCGGCCCGGCTAACGCGCGCCGTCCGACGCACGCAGTGTGCCTTCAACAGCGCCGGGATGTCGTACGACACGACCGCGTCCACGGCGTCCGCGTCAATACCGCGCGCCATAGCCTCGAGCACACCAGCATCTCAGCTGGCGCGCGCCGCCGCTGTCCCGCCGGCACTGCCCCAGGGAACTCGGCCTCGCGCGCGCCCAGCACCGACAGCGGTAGCTCCAGCTGGTGCGCCGCCTCGTTCCAGTTGACCAACACGAGCGAGCGCCGCCAGTCGGGCTGTCGGAGCAAATTGTGCATCAGCAGCGGCTTCAGCGGCTGCGGCGCCACCACGTTGAACGACTCGCTCAGCTCGGCCGGCGTGGTGAACCTGCCGACGAACTGACCGGGCAGTGCGACGGCGGCCGGCCGTGCCGGCCACAAGCAGTCGCGGCTGGAACAGCGACATTCGCTCCAGCTTCTCCGGCCTCCGGGTTCTGTGACAGGGTAGCCAAGAACGGCAGCTTCTGCAGCGGCAGGTGAGGCGCGCAGACGGCGGCGGCCGTCAGCCGGCCGGCGATGCAGGGCGGCGGGCCGTGGCTGCCGCCACCCGCTCCACCGCTTTCAGCCAGCCCGTCTCGGCCATCTCGATCACCCGGTCGGCTTCGTCGATCACCAGGTAGCGCAGGTGCGCTAGCGAGAAGCCCTCGGCGCTGGTTATGTGATCCATCAGCCAGCCAGGAGTGCTCACCACGATCAGCCAGGGAGACCGGGCCGCGCGGCCCCACCGCCACCAGTTGGTGCCCCCCCCCCCCCCTCGTGCCACTTCGTCTCCACCCAGCAGCCGGACGCAGAGCGGCGTGTCGGCGTCGTACTGGCGGAACACGGCGGGCACCTGAGCGGGCAGCGCCTGTGTGGGTAGCACAGCTAGCGCGCGCACCCGGCGGCCGGCGCACCGCGGCGCCGCGCCTGCACCAGCGGCAGCACGAACGGCAGCGTCTTACCGCGGCCGGCCGGCGCCGAGACGCAGAGGTCGGCCGGTGGCAGCGGCGACTCTGCGGCCGCCAGCAACTCGGGCAGCACCGTCACCTGCACCAGGAACACCTGTTCGATGCCCTCGGCGGCCAGCCGGGCGCGCAGCTCGGGGCAGAGCGCCGGCAGATTGGCCGGCGCCGGCCGCCGGTCGCCAATCGGCTCTGCGGGTGCGCCAGCCAGTCGGGCAGCGCACGCGGTGCACGGCCTGTCGGCTCGAGCGCTCGACCTCGTCCAGCACGGTGAAGTCGTCCGCGGCGGCGTCTCCGTCCGACTCGGAGGTGTCCTCACTGTCGTTATTGGCGACGGCGGCTGCCGCTGTGCGCTCAGTCAGGTCGGCCATCACAGCAACACTCGCCGATGATTGGCGTCATCGAAACCGTCGGACGACGGTGGATTCACCACCGTTTTTGCAGCAGAGACTGGAAAAACCTCAGCAATAAACAAGGAAAAACATCAGAACATGCCACAGCCCGCAATTGTGCATATTGTCATTTTATTTCTCACATGACAGAAAATATTGGCTGCCTTATTCTAGGAACTGGCATGAAAAACATAAGCTAAAATCAAGCTAAGTGAATTATTATTGTATTTCAACATGAGACCAGCGTAACGGACGGGCTGCATGAACATTTCGGCGCATGATCTGAAAACTCTGTGTGCAGAAATTTCAGCGCTGAGGTGAACAAATAACATTTCGACCGCAATTTGCCTGGTGCCTCCACAATTTAGCAAAACTAACTCACAATACTTACAGCCAGTTTTAACATGATCCCTGCATGACTCATGCATGCAAGATACACATGCATTCAATATCAGCACAGTGCACACTGCACACACATCAGTTATGGATTCATTTACATTTTACAACATTACTATTATTTTCTTTTCCTTCAATATTGGCAGCATGACTTGCTGAGTTCAGTGGCACAATCTTATGACAGCATTCAGCAAGTTTGTTCGGGTTCGCAACCATGCAAACTTTGCACGTTTTGCTTAAAAAACAAGCCTTTATACATTTCTTTCATGCTATTCAATTTCTTTTTTAAATTTATTCTATCTTGAGTTGAATTATCTTGAATTACTATCTTGAATTATAATATCTTGAAAATCTTGCCATTTTGGTCTTAGCAATGTCAATGCACCATGCCGCACAGCTCGAGTAAGTTCCACCCAAAAGTAGTAGTGGTATCAGTAGCTGGCACCTTGCAATGTCAAATGTAGATGAATATGTGAAAACAGTGACATATTTATTTAAAATCTTGAGTCCAATGAGCCTACCCTCTCTGCCTCTCCTTCCAGCATTTCTTCAAGCACCTTCGATTTTCGAAAATGACCTTCCATCATTATTTTCCACTTCCGTGCGAGCAATGAACTTGTAAGCTGACCACTAGGTAATGCGCTATCATCTTGCTGTTGGGTGCTGGTAGCAAAAAGATAATATAAAACGAAAAAACTAACACCACAACACCAAACACCCGTCTTAATGGTTCCTTTTGGTCCTGCCTGGTGACAAAGGCTCTTTCTTTACGCAATATCATCAGTATTCCTCTTCTAATCTTGAAGCCCAGATGCTTTACAAATTGGCCATGAATGATACTAAATTATTATATCAACTGAGAAGCGCAAATCACGATAATTAGTAACAAATGAGGCCAATTATCCCCACACGACATCAAAAAAATAGACGGGGTCGCCTGTCTATTTTTTGGGGCTGTTTTTCTACATATAATGGCGCAGATAAACACTCCATTAATGCCGCATTTGCCGTTGGTGAAACTCGTTGGCTATTTTTCTGGCTGATATTTTTTCACGCCGGCGGATATTTTTTCGCCTGGTTGGTGAAACTCGTCGGCTGGTTTTTGACAGAAAAATTGCGCCGGGCTGCTATTTTTCTGTTGGTAAAACTGGCCTCAGGTATATTTTCACCATATTTATTTTTACTATATGCTTTTATTGTGTAGGCATGTATGTAGCATGCAAAGCTAGTAGACTCTTATCTATTCTTTCTTTCGATGTAGGTATTCGTATGTTTTTGACTTCGCCTCTCAATGGGTACTGCCTGTTGGCGATGTTGTGAAATAAACAAATAAACAAATAAACAATTAGTTGTTGAGCTACATCGGGTTTTGGCGCAGCTGCGACATTTAAAAGTTCTTAGATGTGTTCAGTTTTAAAACTGCTATTTGCGATTCAAGCCAACACCCAATTATATTTTAGAAATGCTTTTGATTACATTGCTAGCGATTTCTATCTGTTGAGGAGAGCAGGAAAGAGAACACTAATTAAAAGAAATAAATTATCCACAGGATCTTTTTGAAGTTGACTGCGAAGTTGAGAATTTGTGGAATGTTGCGAATGTGGGATGATGATGAAGTGATAAATGCTGCCTTCAATATTAGATGATAATGGTGAAGCTAGTGCTATAAAAAACAGGGTTTTGATTTTTGGATAACGTAACTGCATTGCAGTGAAATGGAGAGCAAGACAAGGTCAAGATCAATCACAGACTCCTCAAAACAAAGTCAAATTTGTTACTAATGAAAGCTTTGGAAATTTTGAGTACCTAAGGTAGTTAAAGTGTGTTTTCCAGTATACAGTGAGTTAAACATTGATACATGTTTAGGTATGTCTTGCACATTAGCTTTTTTGTAAGATAATTATCCTCATGGTGTTGGAATTTGCTAGTACTGATAAGTTGCCATTTAACATTCGTAGACTGATGTGTTTGATGTTACAGTTAATGTGTTTGCCCATTTGTTATGACATCATGCATTTGGGAGAAATGTGTCATGGTTGTCCTTTTTCTTCATCCAATGTCATTTAGCAAATCAAATTTGAGTTCAGAAGGTTTATCAAAAATGTTTTCAATTTTTTATGACAGTAGTTGACTTTCATAATACCGACAAAATACCAAATGCTTTTAGTATAAAATACCGAATACCGAATCGGTATTGGTTCGGTATCGGTATACCGAAATATTGGTAACCGATTGACACCACTAATGTGAAGTGGATCCATTAGAGGACTGGATGGGGTCGGCTGGGCCGTGTTTGAGAGGAAATTCACGCGCTGGGTCAACCAATCGTGGCGAGGTAGCGCATTTATGTATTAGTGATGGCAGAAGCACCTCATGACATAACTGATTCAAATGGTGGAGCACGCACCAAGACCGTGCGAAAAAAAGCAATAAAAAAGACTATGTCGTGAATTACTAAACACACACAAATCCTTTGTGTAAAGCTCGTCCTGTTATAATCACCAAATAACACAAGCATATTGGACTCGGGCTATGCGAAATGTCCCGGAATAATCTCCAATATGTATCCTCGAAGACAAGAAGATAATAAATAATCGTTACTAGAATATCAACCGATAACCACGCTCCACACCCAATCCGTCAAGCAGATGGCGTTTTACTCCACGACTGCCAAACGGTCATCAGCACCAAGCATGGCCAGAGGGCTGGTGTCCGCTGGTTACCAATGCGGACAGTCCTGTCGATTACTGTAATCGATGATATAACTGTGAGAGCATGTTTGCGAATAACCATGGAAGCACGGCTGCGGCCGCGCAGCCGTCCCCGCTTCTTGACAAGTGGTGACGAATTGAAGCCGATTAGGCCGTATATGACTGCGGGCAAATCCGTCCTCAAACGAGTGGTGTTCTGTGTACCTATCCCTTCTACAGTCGACAGGGTCGTGTATGCCGCGGCCAATTTTGCATTGTATCAACCAAATTACCCAAAAAATAGTCACCAATGAATGCAATCATTTCGAGTACCTATGCCTAATGCTTGTCGAGGCTTCAACACACTACGAACTACAAAGCACGAATTCCCATGTAGTCCCTCGGTTCGGCAAGATAGATAAGCAGTGAGCACTCATGAATTACAACAGAATCCAGCCAGCTCGGAACTTATAGATGGAACACTCCAAGTTTACAGATAACCAGTCACCAACAGCACTCTCGGGACAAAGTTGAATCGTAACAGAAAACAAACGGCTCATCCCTCTGATCAAGGTCACTGTTCTGAAAGAACCCGGATCTCGGGGTGCCGAAGTTGTGGACGGAATCAGGGGACTCAACCAACCATGATGAGACAATAGGTATCTGTAGGTATATCAGTAAAGAGGTAAAGCTAAAAACGTCTGTAGCCGCAGGTACGAAAAGCCGTTATAGATGAATAGATCCTGATGCAGATAAAAAATAGTGCATGTCAATGTGATGAAACGAATCGCACGGTGCACGCAAGTGAATCCGTCATGACCTTGACCATGATTTTGTGACCGCCTGACACGCAAGACCGTAAATTACATTGCTAATTGTCCATCAAACGTGTAAGGCGTAATAATGGATCATGAAAAAGTCTAGATGTAACCCATTCTCATCCAACATCAGCGCATAACGCATTATGTGCTAGGTAGACCATTAGCCATGTCAATCGCCAAGAGTGCTTCACAACTGAAGAAGTTAGGTTAGGAGCCGAGCTTAGCCTGGTTTGAATACGAACGGTTTGTTTTACTAGCCACGACCACCGCAACCGAAAGAGATTCGGAGAAAACAAACCACCCATCACTAGTGCCAGAAACGCCGCGCATTTATGACGTCATGAGTGGCGACAGTGAAACGAAAAGGCGTTCGGGGTGTTGGGTAGTCAAAGACAAACAAAGTTCGGTCAGGCAGCCAGACACAAAAACAACAAGCGCGGCTGCGGTCTATGACCTCTAAATCTTCGAAATGGGCTGTTCCCTCAGGTCGGGAACGATGAAAACGGGGAGCTAAGAGCAGCAAATTATGATTTAATAATGTTTTACGACGCGTTGTTAGGCATAAGACGAGAATTGCCCAACAAATTTGGCTGTTTATTGTCACATTGTGAGTGAATTTGAGCGCATGGAACTTGGAAGAGAGGTGGTGTATAAGTCTAGCAGCAATTTTTTTTGCGCTTGCCGCATGTATACTCGGCCCCGGTTAGCAACATCTTCCATCTCCCTCACGCTGGGCTGACCGTTCGTTCCATTCCCACTAATTGCAATTTGCACACCTTACTGCACCGTTGCACAGGACAAAACAAGGTTTACCGCAGCGTGACACACGCCATATAAGGAAATAATCTCCTTTCATTTCATGGAAGTGAAGCCACTCCGCCGCTGATGTGCGTCATCTATTCGGAGCTGTTTGTTTGTGCCATCTCATCAGGTGGTATGTAGCCTTTTGCTCTCGGTTCCATCAACAGCTCTCTCCACTTCGTCTCCCAGCTCTGTCCAAAACTCCAATGGTCCGTATACAATGCCACAGCTTTCACAGTTCCGTTGACTTCTAAAGTGACATCTCCGGGCTTAGCTAAGAGACGCTGTGGGCTGTGGCCGACGTCTCCAAAAACCAACCATTGGACCGTGCAGGGTTCACCACGGCACGCCACCGTTTAGTCATCGTCACGTCAACGTCATCATCACCGGCGTCATCTCCGGCGTCATCGCGGCCTCATGAGGTCACGTCCTCTTCATCCGGCGCCCAGTAGCTCTCATCAATCACCAGTGGCGGTCGGGCCGCGACGTACTCGGAAGGATCAACACTGCTGCCGTGTTATTGATGGAGGAATCTGACGGATCCCACACCGTGACCTTGTCTGGCTGGCGAGAGCCGGGGAGTGTCCCCAGTTCGCTGACACCACCCACCACGAAGGGGAGCTTGGCCAAGAGCTGGCAGAAGTGTGTAGCTCTCTTGGCTGTGGTCAACATTAGTGAGCTGCTTGGCAGCCCATTCTGCAGCCGTCAGCCTGTCTGTAGGTCGGGTGTTCATCTTTGACAGCTGACAGGCTCTGCGCCCGTCAGCAGTCATCATGTATTAGCGTTCGAATGGCGCCCGCCGCATCTGTCTAACACCTTCGCGGGACGGCATGAGGTCTACAGTGTTAAGTCGAATTGACGCAGAACACTGAATATGTATGAAACAGAGCACAGGTGCTGGGGAACAGTATCGCGCCAAAGGTGAACACCATGTGGAAATGATCGATGCATTCGAACATCACCCCCACTCCCTCCCCCTCGCCCGACCCCACGGCACAGCTGGTGAGTGACATCACCCCACATAACGTGAATGTCCCGTGTTGAGCCCCAGCCGGCACCGGCCATATCTGTTTTCAGCTGCGAATCGAAGGTAGAACAGGCGGCTGTGAACCGGGCGAAATATTTATATTTAGCATTATATCCGACGTAGAAAGGACATACTTCGATGCGAAGATGAAGAAAGCCATCGGAATTATACATAGTGCGATTATCCAATATTTCATTATACGTAGCTAAGCAAAACCGTTCCAGCAAAAAAGGTGGGTATGAACGATAGGTAGGTATAATCGAGCAATACTAAAAGTTACTGCATTTGATAGCCAAAACTGAGCTCCACTGCACCATTCCGCAACATTAGTGGTTTTCACTGTAAGAATTTCAACTGAACTGATGGCCGCAAGGACGGGGATGCTCCCGATGGAATTAATTTTAGAAATGGCAGAAGGTCCACCAGCGAAGCGAGAGAGAGTTAATGGAGGGCGGTCACGGCTGACCAACGTGAAATCATTTCGATCAATAGAACGGCAGTGAAGGGTGACCTGAGCGAAATAATTCAGACAAGTGGAAATTCAATAACGCTTGACCGAATTGAGATAATGGGAACAAACGCTTCCGGATCCCTCATAAAATAGCAAAAGGCTTCGGTCAACTAAGTTGACACAAAACCACAAATTTGAAAGCCATAAAGCTTAACCTTCATGCATTTCGACTCATCTCTGCCCGTGCAATTTGTAAAGCCTCACCACGATGCAGTGGGGAGTTGCCATGAGAAATGGTATGTCTCCCACGAAATCCGGTTAGCGTCCGTCTTCCGCCTAGCTAAGCTCATGCCACTCCAATAATCTTCACTGATGCATGCGGCTTCGGGGAATATGCCCCAGTTCATGACGACCAAACAGTCTGTTGGATCACGGCCCCGAGTTTGCAGTGTTGAAGCCTGGTTCATAAGGTACTCAAACCAATGCTTCGTGCTTTGTGAATGTGAGAAACTCTGAGAGGGTACCAGCCTTTCACACAGTCTCCTACATAACATAATTGTTACGGCATTGGTATCTCAGAAGTTAGAGAAGCTACAGAAATACATACTCAGACAACCACATATTTACAGGAGGTCAAAAAGGACCTGCAATGTTTGACAAATTGTATGCATCAGTCCCAACATGTAGGATAGTTATCGAATATCCCAAATACCCAACTATCCACATATGGCAGGTCGGTGATATGGGCTTGTAACCATAGCCCTTTTGTGTCCGAAAGCCCCCTCATTCGCATTCCGCTCGCAGCAGACCGTTAACGTTGTCAGCAGGTCGTCCATGCACCACACGCCGTGTTCTGTACACACCGCTAACATCGACCGCATCGGGTCACGACCTTCCTCTCTCTCAACAAAACCTGCGCCGACACACGGTCACGCTCCTCGACCACCGGCGGGCTCCACACAGACACGCGCTGACCCGATGAAGAGTGAAATCCAGCCGCCACCGGCTACCACGTCCACCGCCGCGCCAGTCGACGTGGCTTTCCCGCCGGGCGGTCGGCCGGTCGGATGGGCGAGCGGTCGAACGGTCGGGCAGATTTCCGGTCGAGTGGTCGGAAGCACCCAACAGACAAAACACGCCACAGTTACTAGCCAGTCTTCGAGCGCCCCAGTGCCCGTTCAAGCAGCGAAGACGCCGCGCAGCTACCCTCAGGGCAGGCTGGTGTTACGCCATTGGCCCATTAGCGGTAATAGGCGGCTCGGGCGGGCCGCGGGTCGGACCCGGCAGCCACAAACTCACGTGGAAAGCCACCGGAGTGACGCCCGCCGGCTACCGGTCCAATGGAAGGCAGACAGGGTTTCGCCCACATGATTAATTCAGCCGTCAGTTCGGCCCTAGTCATAAATACGGGTTCTTCAAGTTTAATGGCCAAAATCAGTACATGAAGAAAGCAAGGAGCTAGAATGGCTCAAAGAAATGAATAAAAATGGACCACATCAAAAGGAATGATTGAATGGTGTGAAACGTTTTTTTGAGCATGATTATGATTATAATGGAAATCAGATGGATTAGTAACCTTGAAATCAGATGGATTAGTAACCTTTGATTCCACTGAAGAAGGTCCAGCACCGAAAATATATTTTGGATTTGTTTTTGGCTTACATTAGTTATGAGCAAAAGGTTACTAATCCATCTGATTTACATCAAAAGGAATGTGAAAGTGAAAACGACGAGGACCAGCTACAAAAAAGCTGCATTCTTTACTACGCTTGACAAATCGATACATGGCTCAAAATATCGATACAGGACCCCAATTCTGCGTATAACAAAATACAGGATTGTTTGATGCTCGTTACTTCGATGTGTTTTTCCTTTCAAGAGCTCGCAAAAATTCCTTTCCGGCAATCAAAGAAAAATTCAGAGTTTTTTCATGCGTTTCCTTCCTCCCCTTCCCCCTCCGCCCGTTTCCCCTTCTCCCCACTCACCTGAGACTTTTCCGGGAGCCGTTCTGGGTGCCTTTGGCGGGGGTCACGCCTTCGTACAGCCTGCTCTTCACCTCTCTCCGAGGTCGCGTCTTCTCCTCACTCTTATTCTGTTCGATTCGGTTCATCACAGCGTCCCAGCGGCCCTTGCGAGCGGGCCGGGCCGGCCGCCGCGCCGCCGCCGCCTCCGCCGCCGGAGAGGGCGACTCCAGCATCGAGCGCAGCTTGCTCTGGACGTTTCTGCGCGGCAGCGGGTGGTTCATCTTGATGGGTTCCTTCTTGGGCGGCGGCTCGCGGGCGCGGACCACGTGACTCGGGATCGGGTCACGACGACGGGCCGGCGGCGTTGGCTCCGGGGTGGCGGCAGCAGCGGCGGCGGTGGCGGGGGCGGCAGAAGTGGCAGTGGCGGCGGCGGCGGAGGGGGTGGACTCGGCAGAAGGCGGAAACTCCAGCTCGGAGGCAGATTCTCTCACAGGAGTGAGTGTCGTCTCCTCAGTCTCTTCTATGGCCTCGATCTGCGACAGAAACGGTGTGTGTCAGAAACGGTCTGCGACAAAAAAAAAACAATCGCAGTCAATGTGGGCTGAAAAATTTCGTAAGTGGTACTATACTAATATCAGCTAAAAAATACTTCACACAAAACACTTCAGCAAGACGGCATTGGAAAATGTACGCTGAAACTTGCAAAGTTCACTTATATAGAAAACCTTATCCGGTAACCAATTCCTGCAGAATACAGATGTTCAACGAAATCTTATCATTACATAACCACATCAGGACATATCCCGCCACATTACAGCCATAATCCTAGTCTGCGGATCACAGAGACGATACCACAGAGTTCGATACACCGCACCGGTGGGAACTCCTCTTCAACACATCCCGCGTGGGTCGGTGTGAACCACCCTTCTGGTGTAGCACGTCAGGAATCCCGCCAAACCACCCTTCAGCCTTCCGTCATGCCCCCCCCCCCCCCACAGGACATAGCTGCGATGTTGACGTGCATAAAAGCTCAGTTACCATTGTTCAGGGGTAGTTTTACACCACGTCTGGACCGCATCTTTGTTGAGTGTAACCTCCGGAGTGCCGGGGCGAAGGCCAAGGAACGGCCTTGGATCCGTTCGCTGGTCTAGTGATGCACAGTGAGGTGCAAGGAGAGCGAGGGCGGCGTCTTCTATTCACGTACGTGAATGAAAGTGATTAGGAGACGTCCGTTCAATTAGTTGCTCGTAGATGCATGTATGGTCTTGTACGGGAGGGTGACAGGGAAGGCTAACACGAAGGGATCTTCTAATTAAATCCAAGTACACTTGCAATGCGTAGGACAGCTTTTTACGCACCAAGTCCAAATAAACACCATCAATTTCGTTCTAGAGATGCCCCACTTCATTAACATAGTGCATTGAAAAGGCAGCACTAATTTCAAATCTACCACGTTTCAGACACATAACGCGACATTGAACTTGACCACGAATTGAAGGTCGAAGCCCAATGCTCTGCTAGATATCAGCTCAGACAATCGATGACCTATCTATAACCCTTGAAAGCCGCGGTCAAGAGCGACATAGCCTTTAGCCGCGGTGACAAGTCGCATGAGCCCTGAACTCTATTGGTCATGGTCGTCCTCTTAACGAATGACAATTTGTCATCGTCTGTCCCTCGTCACCGACATGACCCCGTCAAAGCCCGGGTCACTGAAAGGTCATTGTTCACTTACGAAAGCCGGGCAGGCGGGCTAACACGGAAAACGTACTTATCGGCTGACCCTAGTGTCTGTGCAATGTCTTGCTAAGGCACACGACACCCGGCCAATGCATTAGCTATGTCGGGATGGCTGAGCGATTCCCGGTACCCATGGCGGATGGGTTCTGTTGGCCTTTTAATCCGTGAGCTACCTGACGGTTACAAGCCGCTCGCTTGGATGAACATTGAGGATAGGCGATTCTTGTTACGTCTAAATTCTTGAAAAGATAAAGGTGGATAAAGCAATACGAATTGAATGCATTGAGGAATGAATATCACATTGGATAACGCTTGGTTGAAGCGATCACCGCGGTTCAAAGGTCGATGCCTACTAAGCTGAGCTCATTTTCCCCAACTCAACCCCAAGAACCACGGCCCATCCTATGATGGCTCCGATTCGTCAATGCTCGCTGACTCACCCACGACTCACCCGCCAGCCCCGGCTAAAAACTTCCCCTCAGATTTACCGATGCACAGGTCCCCCGCTCCTAACAACTTACAGGCCACCTGACTCCCCGTGTCAACCGACTCCACTCAATCTTACAACTCGTCTCAACTCCCCAACTCCTTGACTCACCGGTTCACGATCGGGCTCCACGGAGCGGCGCGACTCGGCGTCCGAGTAGACTCCGCTCGACTCCATGTCGTCAGTGAGTCGATGCTCAGCCTCTGACTCCGTGCCGGCCGCTCCCTCGCTGCAGAAGTCAGAGTCGGTGAGGACGTCCAGTCGCGGCGGAGGTCGAGTCGGGTCCTCGTTCGGCGTGCCTGGGGGCAGAGAGGTCACATGCGGTCACGAGAGAATTTTGTGCTGAAGTTTCGGATTCACAACAGTGATATGTATCAGTTTCAACACGTATAATATCTTACAGTTGACGGCTTTTGTTCAAAATCGACCACAGTTAGCACCGAGGCGTGAAACACGTTCATTTTCAACGGTTATCTAAATACACAAAGTCATCTGACAATTATTCTGAAGGAGTCTGAAGGAGCAAGCCAATCAGCTCAAGTTGGTCCTATGTCTTAAGCTTCAGCTGGAAGTCAACATGAAAGGCACGGGTTGCAGGGATTGCGATGCTTCCATGTAAGGCACAGTGCGCTGGGTCAGCGGCACGCGTTCTGCCCCCCCCCCCCCACTACAATAGAGGGGGAGGACCGGTATGCACCCCCCCCCCCCATGAGAGGCCACCAGGTTACCGGAAAAACAAGTTGCGTGGGATCACTCTTATGTGACCAGGCACTACAGGAGCTTCTCACTTCGGTACCGGTTCATGAAGGAGTTTTGCTTCCGGAAAGCTTATAACCTCCCCCTGAGCGTGCTGTAAGAATCGGTTCCTGTTGTAGGTCACGCAAGTTCCGCAGCGTATGTAGGATTGAAAACGTGTTCCTATTCAGCGTTCATCGTCCTCGTTCTCGTCCTCACGGTATCACATCCCATATATCCTTTAACTACTCTGCTTGGTTCAACATGTGAAAGGAAGTGACCGAGACAGTCAACACATGTTGTTTGTTGTCGTCCACCCATGCAACACGTCATAGTGAACGGAACGTACCCACATAAGGCGCATATTTTATGGTGTTTATTCACTGTCACTGCATACAATGTCAGCAGTGTTATGTGTTTGAAATAGCACCGCCGTTGCTTGGCAACCACTAATAAATAGTGCCGGCGATGTCACAGAGGTGCTCGCAGTGGAGCCCATCAATACGAGTCTGGTTTGTAACGAGTCGGCTCATGCCTTGCAGTCAAAATTAGCCGGCACGGCGCCACATAATGAATGACAATGGTTTACAAATAATGAAATAAAGGGGACCCGGCTCAAGCTGTAAATTACGTAGGACAGATGCACAAATATCAAGCATGAACACTGAACAGCTGCTGCACTTCGTTAGCAAGTGAACGACGTTGACAAAGAAGGGTTCATAATCTTAATTGTTTATCCTGCCGGGATACCACTGCCGACCGACACTTGTTGAAGAGATATTGCACCTGCAGCTTTTTACCAACACTGCCTCGCCGTACCAGAATAGTCCAGAGGTCAGATCGCAGCAGGTCACACAGTTCATGTCAGTGCGCCAACCAGCAACCACAGCACCAGCTTGTGGTCCACCGACCAAGACCACCAGGCTTTTTGGCGCCACGTTTTGGCTCCAGATTTTGCCGCGCTCCGCTGAGTTTTAGCCGGTGGGAGACCAAACAGTCCACGGCGCGCCAAATTACCCCGCGTCCCTGGCGACTGTTTTCCGCAAACAGCACGTCTGAACCGCGACGAGCCGGGTCACCGCCAGCGACCGACCCACCGACGGGTCACGTGACACCCCTCCCCTCCCGCCCCCGCCCCTCAGCGGCCCGGAACACGCGCCAAACTTTCCCCGGGGCCGCTCAGAATTCGGCTCACGTTCGGAGGTAATTGCCGAGCTCGCAGGTCACCGACGGAAAGCAGTCGTCTCGACAAAAACGGACGGCGTCATTTAACGCCCGATAGAAGTGGCCATCTAACATAGCAAAGTTATTAAAGCAGCAAGCATTGCACATCCTTTATAAATATAATTGTAAGATTAGGTCGGGAGCACGACGAAATTAAGTCCAGAGTAATGAGCCGCTTTATGATGGTAATTTCCGAGACCTCTCGTGACCAGTCAAAACATAGCATTCCATATAATGAACTTCCGTATAAGGACATCATTTGTCTGAACGCAAAATTACAAGAGCAAAGCATTTGATTTGATGCCACCTTGATGCTACCACTTACGGCATCAATTGGAAGAGTCACCTTTTTTATAAATTTAGCTCGAATGATTGAATGGACGGATTGACAGAGTCAGAGCCCACGCTAAGCAGAGCTTGTTGCGTAGACCCCGACCCCTACCGTCCAATCGCGCAATTCCGGGTATCGGGAGAATTTAGAAGCCAAAGTTTAACGTGCCCTTCAAAGCCGAACACGGCCTGTCCCACTCAACTGACTTCAACTGGCTGCTGCTGCTCCCACCAACCGCAGACCATCCCCGTCAGGAGTCTCAAATATCGAGCGCCGGAGCGTCTCGAACCCGGGCTCTCACCACCGGGAGTCCAATGCTCTACCAAATGAGTTACGGGACAGGCACACCACCGGTAACCGCACACCACTCCATCTTTATTGCAACCCTGTTGTTGATGTTGGTTGTATAATAGGTATCCTTCGCCCACATCACCTTTTCAACTTTTTCTGTACAACAGCACACAACACTGAAAACAAATCGACACAGTGAGGGCATGTTCTGTACTGGTAACACATCAGTCATGTGTTAACCGCACCCAAAACACAATACGGCTGAGTATTTTCACGCTTGGCGGGACCTTCGACACGTTTGATAACACATAAAACAGAATAGTGACACAATTTTATCGTGCCAAGCACGCTGGACGAATGTACACCTTTTTGCACTCAAAATAGGCATCTTTTCATTCAATTTCGGCGAATTGCATTCAATTTCAGCGATCTCTCTATTCGAAGCAAATGAGAGATCGCTAAAATTGAATGCAATTCGCCGAAATTGAATGAAAAGATGCCTATTTTGAGTGCAAAAAGGTGTAATGCATCAGTGTATCGAAATCATGTGTTGTCGGATATGGTAGACGTGTACCCTTGCACAAATACACCGTGCCATCCACCAGTGAGCGACCTCTGAGCCTTAACTTCAGATGGGGATAATAGAGGGCGTTTTTCGAGCACCGACTTTTATGCTGGGTTTTTGTAAAAATTTGCCAAAGTGTTTTGAGAAAGGTCAAAATGCACAATACAACCGAGGGAGTCGATACATGATAAATTGTCTAGAGCAATATGCGCTGATTATATCAAGTGCAAGCTGAAGCATAGCTAATTAACGTCTGCTTGGAGGAAGAAACTCCTCGATCTATATAGGATATATTTGGAAAAATCGGTGGCTGTAAATTTATCCCGGCTGTCTGGACAACTGTATTGTACAGTAGTCCTCCAAATTGGGGCATCGCTACTTGGTGCTCTGATTGAACCGTCCACGTGACGCGTTCACCCTTCGGCTCTGAAGTGGACGACCGGGCGCAACTCCAGCTCGTGTATGGGTCGGCGGCCTCGTATGGGTCGGCCGGCCGCGTGCTCAGCCCTGACCGCGCCCTGACCGTATGGGTCGGCCGGCCGGGTACTCAGCCCTGACCGCACCCGAGCGCCCGATTCCACTCGGGGCCCGGCTTTGGCGGTCAGCCTGTCCAGCCAAAGCCAAAGTCCCTTCAACTGCGCCCCGGCAACAAACTACATAATCACCACGTGTTTCCTTCTTTCACTTGCGATTTGTGTTAAATTTAGTAACACATTTACCTTGTATTCTGCATATATATTCACACAAGCCTTATGTGTTGAAGACACAATGATATTGTGTTTTAGGACACAACACGACTGGGTTAACACATTTGTAAATTGACACGTCTGTGACGGGTCAAAAAATGCACGATGCAGGGTACACAAGAAAGCCTAGTTAACACGCTCTGCCTGTGCGTTTTTAGTCGTTTTTTGTGTCATTTTGTTTTCAGTGAAAAGCTCATGGCTCCTCCCTTCCAACACATTTCCCTCTCGGTCCTCATTTCTGCGTGTCCCAGTTGTGCTCTATGCCGACGCCCATCACGCCCACCGACTAATATTGATCGATGAACACCATCCGGTCCTATCAGAGCATGGTGTCCGGTCCTATCAGAGCAATCACCGGGCACGGACAGGACAGGTGTGACCATTACACGCGACATAACGCCGCCGGCGGGCCACACGTGACGTCACAAGGGGTGGCGTGACGTCACTGCGGGTGTGACTACCGGTAATGGTGGGTCAAATACAACATGAGTGAGGAATATGATAGTGAGTGATGAGAATGGAAGAGCAATGAAAACAAAATAATGGACGCTCATCTGCAGTAACCACGGCTGGGGTTGTAAAAAGTGGACGGGTAATAACTCATACGAATTTGGGGCACATCTTCTGAGTTCTAGGCGCATTTTACGAACAAGAAAATTTGTTACCACGACCCTACGCTTCCTGTTTATCCCTTCTTATGCTTTTTTTTCAAAAATTAAACTGAATGTGCACAACATAAACTCCAACAGCTTCACTTCCGTCCTATCGCCATCAGGTTCGAGCCCGGATTCCCCCTCCCTCCCCTTCCCCTGAGTTCGTCTGGCACGCAGTATGGGCCCGGGAACGTTCGACCGTCGGCCCATCGGCTGTGTTTATGGTGCGCCTATACGACCGACCCGACCTGGGACCGGCGCCAGGGGGTGACGGGGAAGGTTACGTCGAACGAGGAACAACGCAGTCGTCCCAACGGAGCTCCCTGCAGTCTGACGGAGGAACGACAAAAGGATGGGAAGGGGTAGTATGGGAAGAAAGAAAATGGAGGGGATGGAACAGGTCGGGTCGAGTTGCGTCAAGACGGGTTGGGTTGGGTAGCAATCAGGTCAGGGCACGACATGGCAGGACTGGACTGGATGGTATGGGACGGGACAGGTGGGCAAGTGAGGACGATGACAAGATGCTGAGTAGGTAGGACATTCACACAAAGTAATCCGAATGCTGACGCCAGAAGCCATAGAATAGATGGTCGTCACGAACGAACGACCACTTGAGTTTTTTCTATGACTTCTACGTTTGAGAGAAAAAAAAAATAATAAGATGATCGTTGTCGACTGTTCAGCCGAATATCTGTCATACAGCGAGGCTCTAGCAGAATGTACGACAGTAAGTCGCCGATATAAAGATCAAACAGCATGAATAGTGTGCCACTTTTCTAATATTTTAGCGTAAGGTTGCGTGAAGAATGAACAGCCATATGAACAACGACCTCTTCCCTAATAATTTCCACTACCGCTCTGGCGACATTTCACCATTGCCACATCGCGCAGCCTGACAGCTCCATCGCGCCCTCACCACGACTGCACCGTGATCATCGTTTGACAGGTAATCCTGTCGGGCGACCATTGTGTCCGCAGTCCGGAGCACGCCCGTGACGGTCGTCACGCGTCACGTGACGGTACGTCACGCCGCAGGCCGTCCGCGTCACGTCAGTCAGCCTGTCTCCACAGTAGGAGGACGGCTACAACGCTGGTGGCGCGTAACGAAACTGTCACGCTGCGTGTTTGGGCATCATCACGTGGACGGAATTGTGTGTAGTTCACCGTGACGTCGCTTGATGTGGACTCCTCCGTTGTTCGCTTGCCTCTAATTGAAAATTATGCGACAGCATTTCAAAGATTGATGATTCAATCACGATCATATATTTCTTGCAACAAAATGCGTCGAAACTGCATCCAGTACATACCTGTCAAGCTTACTAGGGCCCACCACTATTGCCGATATCTTCGAGAGAGCTACTCGTATTAGATGTCGCTCATGTCTAACCGTAGGCGTGCAAGAGACAACCAAAGCAGTGTTGAATATGGTAATTGTATTTAACCACCATATATAAGTTCAACAATAGCGATCGACGACAGCGATTAACCATACAAAGTTTCAACAGTTGTATACGCCAACTGGGCACTACGGGTTGCAGAAATTTACAAGATAAGGACCATCTACATGCTTTGTTACCTACGCCGTGCTGCCTTGGCATAACGGATGCCCCAGAATGGCTATCCTAAACCAGAGATTCTATGTCGGAGGCCAGTGGCTTGAAAAGACCGGGTACTTTTCAACTCATGATCATTTCAAAGTAATTTGATCCATCCTTATCTATTTAACGGACACGTCCTTCAACATTCACGTTGCACGCAACGCGTGACTGCATGGCATCCCATAGCAGCATGGGACAGGCTTATGCGTTGGGACTCAGTGACAGCCAGCCTGTTTCATGTCTCGGACGGCGGCGAATGAAAGCACCAGCTAACCACAAGTCATGGAGGTCCACAGCGCCTGACAACACATAATAAACACACCCAGCAGCAGCGTGTCTACTTCAGATGAGCCGTCGTTAGACGGCCTTTTACCAGACACCACACTGGCAACTAATTAGCTGTCCACGAGGTCATTAATCCCTAAAGCTTCCAGAGCCTCAGGCGTGGCTTCGCGGTGGCGCAAACGCCACGAAACACGAAACGAGAGCAGAGAGCTGACGATGAAAACCGGCCAAGAGAGAGGCATCCACGAGCCGATTTGTGCGATGAAGTGTGAGAAGACGGAGCGCCACAGCCAGGCGGATGGCGCACGGAGATTGACGACCGGGCCAGACCCAAATAGAAAGCGCCGACAGCTTCCAGGAAGGATTTAACGCGTCACGAGACATGTTTCGGGTTTACCGACAGGCACGTCGTGTAGTTTCAGCGACATAAGCAAGGTTTGATTGAAGGTTTCCCTTGCTTCATCAGCTTGAATGAGTCTGCGGTGGCCCATAAATGTGTGATCACTTTGACTAATGGCGATACGCCGCTGAATTGCAGACTGCAGCCTCTCTTGAGCGATATCTTACAAAAAGTATTACCTCAATGACTAGCTCTTCAAAGCACAAGAATGAAAGTGACAAAAAGATATTGACATTTGCATGCACATTTTCCAGCCGTGCGAGACACACTTCTCCAGCGGAATGTCATTGGATTAAGTCGGTTGGGTCCTTCTTGGATATCCATGCGAAAAAAAATATTTTCCCTAGTTATGTTTTCCACGAGCAAACACTTGAGACCCATTCACTCCATGTCCGAAGACTCGTAAAAAGCCACACGTCTGTCTACACCTCCGACTGGAGATACGTGAACCCGCATCGCTGCGGTGTAATGATGAGCTCACACCCCACACAAACACCACCGCCAACCCCAATCAAATCCGCAGAACAATCTCCACGGAACGCCGATCTTGGCAGCAGCAGCAGCAGCCGCCGCGAAATCAACAGAGTGTTGTTGCCCACCGCGCCGGGTCGGCAGCTGAGTTGCCAGCTGAGCGATGTGATGCCAGATAGAATGTCACTGTCTGAAGGGTGTGTCGGCTGGAGGAGAGACTGAAGGTGTGGTGAAGCTCAGGACGAGCGGAGTGGCTTCCGGCCGTCGCAGTGAACCGGTCCCGGGACGCACCCAGTATGGTGATTGACCTGCGGCGGCCACGGAATGACCTAATGACCTTGCCGAGTCGAGAGGTCGCAAATGATGTCTGAGAGCCCCTGCACGTGGCGCCCGCAGCAAAACGAGCCATAGCAAGTTTGTTTTTTAGTCAGTTAGCTGGTAAAAACATTCCCTTAAATAGCTGTGATATATAATATTCATCGGAGCATCAACAATGGACAGTTTCAGGCTATATATATGAAAAAATGTTTTACATATATGTATAGTAACCAAACACATATATGTAGGGGAGAGCGGGGCCAGTTGAAACACGGGGTCAGATGAAACATGGCTTTATTTTCAACAGTATGCAACATATGGCGTTGCCGACACCACTGCGCATCCGCGCTCGACCACTTCCTTTGTCAACGGCGTTTGGGCGGCAAACGGACGGTAATTTTGATTTGACACTTGTTTTTGTGTTTTTGAGGGGCGTTTGGGAGAAATCGTTGTTATGAATATTTTGTGATATCTCATATACCTTTGTTTGCTGAAAGAAGAACTCCTGGCTCCGGAATAACACCTTATTTGGCCCTTCATTCAGCATGATGCCGTCCCTCCAGCTCGTTTGACATGTGCTTTACGGCGCGTGCGAGATGGCGGGAGCGGATGGGGTCAATTGAAACGTTTCTCTGAGGGTCAGTTGAAACAGGGCCACAGGCCGTTTCAATGGACCCCGGTGACCTTTGCAATGGTTATTGTTCAGGGGCTGTAAACATTAAAGGAAATAGTCCACCTTTGAAATGAGCTTTTAAACTGAAATAGTAGTTTAATAGATTTCAATTTTTGACCCCTTTTTCTCCAGCCTTTTGCTTGAAAGCACACTAAAGCCTGAGATATTTCTCATTTTCCTCAACCGCCCATTTTACCATAGTCTATGTACTTTATGTCACCTATTATGAGGAACTTTGCACTTTTAGCTCTCCAACGACCTATTGAATGTAGCACTTGGAAAAGTAAACCGGACAAAATATCTCCTTAAGAAAGTGGCCTTAAAGAGGAAACCATCCCATTGTTAAGGATAGGTGCAATTGACCCCATGGGCTGGTTCAATTGACCCTCGCATCGGGGTCATTTGAAACGGGCGTAGAGCTGTTTTATAAGCATGCGTTTGGCAGCAAAATATGTTTGAAACATAATTTTACATATCTTAAAATAAAGCCAAAAGAGCATATTTTTTCATGGCATTGTGCATTTTTCGATACGACAACTAGATCTCGCTGTGCATGTCAATATATAAAAAGTGGTTCAACTGGCCCCGCTCTCCCCTATGTATTGTATAGTGAAGATGGCAATGCCTCGCCTAGCTGGCAGAGACAGCAGATGGCGCGCATTTGGCTGTGTATTCCGGCTGGGCAGGTCGGTCAGCCACGGAATGTGTGGGGGATTCCGACGATCTTATTACTGCCAACAATGTTGGAACGTGCAGCCGCCGGCCCTTCGAGGAACATGAAAGCTCCCGATGTGCTCAAAACGTGCCTCACGGCAGGCGAGCCTGAGGTCATGAAACTGGGCCGTCGGACCGAGTCCTGATTGTAAGGATCGCAAGGTAAAGTAAGGGCTAAGAAGAAATGTTCCTGTTTGGTCCGCTCACGGCTAAAACTGCGGTGTTAACACAGCTATTAGGCCCATTACTTCGGTAGGAAGTGAAACTCTACTGATATTTTGTTATTCTTTTGTAATGCCTAGTACTTTGATCCATCAGATACACGGATGTTTCTACTTGCTCAGCGATCTGTTCTCAAGCCAAATTCTAAGAAATGTCGATAAGCGACAGTAGAAGACAAATGTCTCAAATACATTATCCGAGCGTCGTTGTTGTCGCATTACTCAGCAGTACCTATCCAGCGTTGCGTTCTCGGAAGAAAGATGTGTCGATCGGATTAAGCAAAGTTGCGAGGTGTTATTGTTTTGTACCCTTCATTCCAAGCAAGTGTAGTTGCGGGATAAAACAAGGGTGATAGGCGCGCATTCATGCAAATTAAGTGTTTCTTCTTAGCACCTAATCTGCAACCGCTTCCAGGGAATCGTTTTCACATCCAGTGATACAAGTGAGGACATGAAAGGAATGCAGTATACGAACTAGTGTTTAGAAGAGGGATAACAAATAGACGGATTATTGCGGATGTTTCTACAACCAAAAAGCAGTTACGAAGGTAAATTAGCAAAGCATGTGTCGAGCTCGCTGCCGCCCTGGTAGACGCCCAACTCCCTGTTCATTCCTCTGTCGCCCCATGGTAGAGTCTACCACCAGGCGTCTACCAGGTGGACGCCTAACTCCCCGATAACTCCTCTCCCACGACCTCACCTGTGTCGAACTCGCTGTCGCCCTGGTAGACGTCTTACTCCCCATTTACTCCTCTCCCATGACCTCACCAGTGTCGAACTCGCTGTCGCCCTGGTAGACGTCTTACTCCCCATTTACTCCTCTCCCGTGACCTCACCTGTGTCGAACTCGCTGTCGCCCTGGTAGCCTCCGTCGATGCTGGTCGTAGAGGTCGCGCAGCTGGTGACCTGATCGGTGACCTGGGTCGAGGTCGGCCCAAGGTCCTCGGGCGTTTCGGAGGGTTCAGCGGCCAGACGCACCTCCGCCTCTGGCTCACTGAACACCACCGACTTCCGCTCCTGACCGGGGGCAGACTCCTGAAACGGAGCGCAGGGTTAGGTCAGGTAATGTCAGGTCATATTGAGTGAGGTCGCAGCAGGTCAGGTCACACCGAATCAGACAGCGTTAGACGTCATACCAGGTAACACAGGTTAGGAAACACGGTAATACAGATAAAGTTTAACAGTTAAGATGGCTTACGCAGCATAAGTCAAGATGCCACATCGCTCAGGTCAGGTCAGGTCAGGTCACAAAGGTCAGGTCACATAGCTCAGGTAACACACTTAAGGTAGCATAATTCAGGTAACAACATATCAAGTTCCAGCTCATCTCCCGCTCACAAAGTGCCACAAACTGCCACAATGGGTCTTACTGAGTCACGTATCACCAAGCTGGTGACGTTGGACCTGACTCCGGAAACGACGCCGGAAGTCGGGACAAGTCAGAAAAAACGGAAAGTCAATATAGACGTCAGTAAAACATGGGACAAAAAGACGCATAAAAACGTAACAGGGACGGGTCGATCGAGTAAACACATAAAACCCGCGGCTGGATAGAGAAAAAGACGTACATAAAGATGAATGTCAGCGCTCAACAAGCTATATCAAAATTATCCCTGCTTCTGCCGCTCATTCAAATCACCCAAAAAGTGTCACCAGAAACACGGTAGGTAGTCCATTTATTTATTTCGTGTATCTTTTCCGTTTAATCTGGTCACAGCGCTAGACACACATCAAATCCAGCGAAGAAGTTCGTCCACTAAGATAACTTGCTAAATGGATGCTAAAATTATGCTATGATGCTAAAATCAACTCGCTACCATCCCAGCTTTTGAACACACCATTTTGTCCCCAACCACCCCATTCTGATTCAGCTCCCATTCCTCCAGCCCCCGATCCACGACCGCAAAAGCGCCCTCAGAGACCGCTCTGTAAACATCCGCTGGGTGCGCCAACTTTGCATTCCAAGCACAGAAAATGCACAGGTGCCGTCAAGAGCGAGTTCTCAGAGCCAAGAACGGAGTCGCACTGAATGAAGCAAAGGTTGACTTCTGCCGCCAGGGAGAGGTAAAACCTTCGTCGTTTCAGACACTGAATGGAACGACCTATTAGAGACAGTCGTCGAGCAAACTTTAAAGGTTTCAGACGAATACATCAAGCATCGCCTCATCAAGCATCACACATCAAAGAGATGTCAATGATTCGATGAAAAGTTACGCCTCGAAAGAAGTTCTATTGAGCTTCGGCTATTTAATATTCACACATCCCAATGTATTTCAAAGTCATGACCATTGACCATGTTCTCCAAGGCAGGCGAAAAGTCCTTGGTTGATTTCACGACAAGTGAGATAAGTAGTTCGGTAATGAGGCTGTGCTGAGACATATCTACTCATGTAGATAAAAAAAAACAATCAGCTAATCAGAAGGACGCATGATAGCGTCATGAGCCAGGCTAAAGGAAACGGATAGATTAAGCGGAATCATAACGGAGTCTAGTCATGGCGGTCTAAGTCATGGCAGACCCATCAGAGCCCTTAACCACAAAGACAACCAGCAACGCACCCCAGGCTCTATTCAGAGCTCCTGCACGGTCTGCTGCTCTAAGGAGCTCTGGATCCCCTACTCAGTTCACCCACGCAGAAACGGCTCTGCCGCCCGTGGCAGTTCCGCTAGGCAGTCCAGCGTGCAGGTGCCACAATGGGACCAATAGCGACCCGGGCACGTGCCGTGTGAGTGAACTCCGTGACCTTCACAGTCGGGTGCTGGTGGGATGGGCCGTCACGGCAGGGTGCGGGTGCTTGTCAGCTAGGGAAGTGCGGATGACGTTTCGTAGTCAGGTGAAATACTAGCGAGGGGTATATGTTGCACATAAGTAAGAGTATCTAATGCACATCAAATAATACACGTCCAAAAAGTGTACGAATTTATCTAGATTCAGATTAAGATTCAGATTCACTTATTAGCAATCAGCCCACAATACGACGGCTTTCCACCATTGCAAGTCAATCTAAATGGACAGATTGTGGTTAGCTAGATACACGTAGGCTCTACCCGGCGCGTCGAACACTGGCTAGTTTCATGAAGTGAGCCTTTCAGTCATAACCAACACACAAATCTAAGTTGACCACAGGAATGGTTAGCCCACTTCTCTCGTGACATTACTTTCGCTGCGGCCGCGCGAGCCCACAAACACGCAGTGACTATCCCGCTCCGCCCCGCCCTACCGTTCAGTTCTCCGGACCAGGCGTTGGCCAGTCCAGGTGGCAAAGCTGCCGGTTGGTGGGGACAGCTAATCGTATTCCGTTCAAAGAGAGAGCACGGCCGATGGGCCGTTTCACGCTGGCCGTCCCAGACGCGGGAGATAGCGGAACGGACACATGAACACACATACTCGTCACTCGAGTCGAAGCGTCCCCACTCTGCTCTGGGAGTCTGCACTTTCCAACGTCTCTTACATGTCTCTCGCATGTCTCTTCGTGTCTCCTTCGCGTCCACTACTCATCTATGTCGTATGCTTTGCCTCTCCCAGTGTTCAATGCCTCCTTCATCCTCAATTTCTGCATATGGAGTGACAGCGATGGCTTCAAACGAGCAGCCAACCAAGTGGGGCTTGAAATATAGTATGCACTACGTCATTTTGCTACTGTCTCCTGTCCGTTGGTAAGAGCATAATGCCTTATTACACTGCATAAACCTGAACTCAGCTAAGCAAAATCAAAGCATCTATCATTCACCAAGCTTGAAGAACGTGCATATCAATGTCCGTGAGAATTCGCTGAATTTTGTCTGATTTCCCGGCTCTACTGTATAATTTTGTTCTCATTGCATACCACAGACCACGCACTAGACAGACACACAAACACACGCAGAGGCGAGCAAAACCAGCCCGTCGGCTTTGCGAAGGCGATGACACGGTGTGGAGATGGTCAGACACGGTGTAAGATGGTCAGACACGGTGTGAGAGATGGTTAGACACGGTGTAGGCTGAAGTTTGGACACGCTCTCACCGGGTGGTCGACGGATGGTAGCGGATGTCGAGGGAGAGTAAAGACAAGAGACAGCTTGAGAGCATGGTGAGCAGTGAGCAATAGAGCGTGTAGAGGATATTAAAGTCAGGTGATGATGTGGGAAATGAGGAAATGGAGAGGTAGTGCGTGGGTCGTAGTGCTGCAGACCTGCAGTTGGAGTGGTAGACAACAAAGTGGTGTGAGTTAAATGTAGAGAGAGAGAGAGAAAGACAGAGAGAGAGAGGGGGAGAATGAGAGAGAGAGAAGAGAGAGAGATGCAGAGGGAAAATGTACATATTAACTATAAATCTGAAATCACAATATCAGATTGAACACAAACTCATCTCACTTATGTAAGAATTCCCAGTCACAACAAATCTTCAAGGATGATGACACATTCACACATTCAAATCACGACCTTACCGAGAAGGAAAAATTAAGGTCGCATCGATCACAACACTATCCCTCTGCTTCACTTACAAATATACCGTCACTCGTCAGTTCAACCAGAGAATAGCAAGCACAGCACCACAGCACACCACTTAAACTGAACAACCGCACAGACAAAACGGTAGCAGTTACTGAAGCGCGCACTATCTGGTCCTGTCTGATACGATAGCAGGCCCAGTCACAATCAATGTTATCGTTAAAATCCCGGGCACGCGTGAATGTTTGGAAGCTGATAGGAGCTCAGGTATTTGCGTTCAGATTTTCAGACTTGCCTCAAATCAATCAGGGACTTAGTAAACGTACCTAGCGGTGAGTCAACAGACGAGCACGATATCAGAATAAGTGGCACTCCATTTGTAAAATGTGTTTTATCTAAGTCAATGTACGAAACATGGGAGATAGTTCGAAATACAACGCTCACAAGAACGTGGTAAGGAGACATAAAAATGATTCGCAATAAGACAGAGTTAAAAAAAGATAAAAAGTGAAATTATTACTTCAATTGTAAGGAAGGATAGGGGAAACAATATGAACTACGAAAAGGCTGGTTAATGCAAGGTCACAACTGAAGGCGAAACGTGCCACAATATACCAGCAAGTCGCGTTTGTTTCCTTTCCTCTGAATATTCCGTACCTAAACCGCATCCATCAGAATGTAAGTGCGGTGGCACGCGACAGCCTTCGCAACTTTAGACCAAAGCCATAAGCCATGTCTTATGGGTGCCACGGGGGTCACAGAGGTCACCACGGGTCAGACAGGGTCACACGATGTCACAGGTTAAGCACCGGAAGAATGACAGCTTCCCAGTCAGGCAGGTACTAATTAGTTTGGCAGGTGTTAAAAAGGTAATTAGTGTGTTGCCTCCCACCTTACATGCTGTCGCTGATGCTGCAGAAGGCGAAATAGTCTGGTTCGACAATGGGAGCTGTTCTAGGGCACTTGGACGCCTCCAGATCTTTAGAGACGTGACCTGGGACGTAGGAACGCTCACAAGGTCTTTCCCAGAATAGAAACATGGCTCTCAGATCGTCTCCACTGACTCGTAAAATGGGATGGAGGATATTGGAATGTTCAACATTTCTCAAACGCCCTAGAGCTCAGCTTGAATAACGTTCAGGAGGGCTTGCGTCTTCCACAACAATTGATAGTGACTTCGCCCTCCGTAAGAAATCTAGCAACGTCTGCAGTCAGCATTGATCATTGCTTACTCAAACACGATGCTGCCTGTCAGTTCAAGTTCGACAAACCAAGTAGATGGTCTGAGCTTGTCAGCATCACTTCAATGCGCTGTCGAACATTCGTTCACGTTCGTGACAGGTGAAAAAAGATGTTTCAGATTTCTGACTCTGATCGACAGGATGTGTCCCCATCTGATAGCACATAGCGACAAAGTATGTATATCTCTATGGGATGATCGACAGATCGGCAGCGCAGGCGAGCCAACATAACGACTGTTGACGGCCGCATTCCATCCTAAACAACGTGGGAAGAAAACGCACGGCTGCATCAATTATCGAAATCAGACCACAGAACTTGACGGTTTCTGCTTCATTTGCTCGGCTGCACTAAGCTCAGCAGCGAACAGGTTGGAAGTGCAACGCATCGGCGTTTTCAACTCGCTTACAACGCGCCTTGCACGATGTAAACATCACAAAAACTAGCCGCGGACTCGCTGAGAAAGACGTCGAACCGGGTCGCCATCGCGTCCCTACCCTCTCTCACACCTCTCTCACTCTCTCACAACAGTCGAGGTTCAATTTCAGGTCGCATGTACGCCACTCTGCCCCCTGCAGTGTGGGGGTCAGCACGGGAAGAGGAGGGAGGGTAGCCACTGGGCGGGACAGGGCTGAGTGAGCTGGTCAGATGGGGTCAGATGGGATGGGACAGGTGGGGCGGGAGAGGACGGGAGGGCAGTGGGGCAGGTGGGGGAGGGAGCGCCTCTCTGGGTCGGGAAACAGCTGTGCGTACACGCCAGAGCACACATGCGTGCCACCTGCGTGTCATTTGTCCAAATAACACCGGTCGGCTGTGAGCACAGCGTTGGTAATAAGTCGGACCGAACACACAACGCATTGCATCGAGACAGGAACGTCATATACCCTACCGCGGCATAGCCACGCCATCGGTAGATGTGTCTCACCAATAGAATTAATTGGCTGTATGGTGAGCAATGAGCATGGTCATGGATGCTCACCACAGCCAAGCAAAACAACGTGAATTGTAGTAGTGTAGCCTGAAGACTTTCCGAAGCAAAATCGTAAAAGCATTTGTGAAGAACTCAGCTGAAATTGCATGTCAGTGGCTAGAGCATGGCAGGCATGCACCGCGGTTGAGCGATGCGAGGAAAAACCGCTGAGCGAGTTTCGCTGAACCGGTTTGACTCGTGGTACCGGAGTTTTTCGGCGGGTTAATAAGAGTTTTATGCAGATGAGCAGCGAGGTATGAATGTTATCATTCACAGCTTGTTTGGCAGAAGCAAAGAGCTCCTACTTTCATTGCAATATTGGGTTGCACGCGACTTGGTTTTGCAATGCAGCCAGTACGAGGTTCATCGACGCTGAGGAGATGTTCACCTAGATATAAATGTAATTACATGAAAACTTCTGCTATTGCTTTATGTAACCATATTGTAAAAAATGCAAAGCAATGATATATAACTTTGACTTTAAGGTCTACCTATAAAACGAAATCATAAAAAGCATCACCTCTTCCACAAACAGAAAATGTCCTTTCGTAATCCAACTTTATTGTGAGAGGTACAGCTGAAGTCTCCTCAAACATATCATATGACCAATGTGACTGGCCAAATCGTTGGCGATACAGAGTGCTGAAAGCTCTTTTTATCTGAGGAAGTATGCAAGCTTAAATTCATTTCTCTGTATTACTTGAAGGCTTTGCATGGGTTTGGCAGACTGTGACAAAAATCAAGCCCAAAACTTACTTTTGATAGCCGCAAAAGCTCTGTGGGAATTCTAACTTTGACCACAAAGATTTTATGTCTTTGAGAACATCGTGTGGTCGGATGCGTTTGCGATGCTCAGGCTGAATGAATGATTGTTAACAGTGTGCAGCTTTTTGTGTCGAGAACAATGAAAATTTTCTTCGACGACACATCAGCGACATTCATTATTTTAATGGCGTGATATTAATTGTACATAGTTGCATTCCAGCAAATGTCATTTGCACCGACAGTCCAAGGTCATCAGCCACAGGGATCGTTAATCTAACGAAAAAATAAAACGTGAAAAAAAACACATCGATCAAAGCCATCGCTATTCAGTCGGAGTGTTTTTTTTTTGTGACCAGCTTAAAAAAAGATCGTTCACCTGCGTCTGGACAGTTTACAGCTACGTAGCTAAAATGTTTTCCACGCTGCATTAATAGAACAAACCTGGCATCCAACACGCCCACATTAACTACACTGAAACCTGCGTGCTAGCTAATACACATAGGTCGAGCAGAAGACAGGACGTTGACGATTTTATTAACATCGTTGACAGCTATCAAAAAGAGAAATAGCATTTTCAGTTGGTATCTTCCCGGCATCTTATCACGTCAAATTGGGCGAACACTTAAATCGATAACTACAATGTCACTTATCTCATATGGCTTAGATAGGTTTAAAAAATACACCTCTCGATGGCAGGCAATCTGATCATACCTACTGAAGGCATCTGTTGCAAACTATCGATGATATAATCACCCGCAAACACCCGATAACCCGATAACCCGTGTTCGATAATATCACCCGTAAGGCTGCTGTTTGCTCTTTCACTTAGATGCCTTATCCAAATTTGCATTGTCTATATTAGCAAATTCAAAGGAAACAACAATGGCAATATAGCTGGTAGCATCCAGCATTAAATAAGTAGTTCTTCGCATCAACCATCTGAACTCTTCGCAATTAGTTTGAAAGTTACAATTTTCAAGATCAAACAATCAAACCCCATTCCATCCAAACCAGAATACTGCTTCACGGAAACCACTTGTGGAAAACGGCACTATCAATAAACCCAGTATCCGGTTGGCTCCCAGTTCGTATCTTTACCCCGCGGCGCTTCAAAGTCCAGCAGAGTCCGGCAATCTAAACTGTGACTCATTCATATCTGCACTACATTCCGGCCGATAGCTGCAGCGATGCCATGGCTGTAATGGGTCGGCCGCCGACCGCGAGGAGGGATGGAGAGGACGGGGCGACAGACGTGGGATGTTATCATTGAGCCCTAAACTCTCGGCAGTGCGGTACTCTCAGGCAGTCCAGTCGGTGCCGCATGACATGTCAAATAAATAGCAATCGGAGCGAGACAGCATGAAATCGATAGGAAGCGAGAGTCTTCAAAACGTTTCCTGAGCAGCAAAGAGCGCTGAATAGTGCTGTGATTCTGTCAAAAACTAGACCGTGGTAGATTGGGAAGAAGCCATAATCATTACGCCTATAAACTGGATAAAAGAGTCTGATGATTATTAAAACCCCATTCATACCCGGAACGTTATACGATTCGTTCCGGTCGAGAGAGTAGGGGAGAGTGGGGCAAAGCGGCCACCCTAACGCTTCTCACGATGCCAACGCTTGATTTTTAAACTTGGAAAGATTCTTTCTATACCAATGTGATCCCTATTAAGTTGCCTTTTATTTCAACTGCGTTTTATTTCCAAAGGCGTTCACATATGAAAGATATTGACAAAACTTTAAACCTATGCATATTGGCCACTTTGCCCCATACCCTGGGGCAAAGCGGCCACCGGCGTCTTCTCAAGTCCCGATATGAGAAACAAAGTAGTTGCCTCGTGTACGACTAGGGTATTTGATGGTGACAAGGTTAAGCGAGGATGGATGTTTACTTTATCATCTTCCACCTGTAGGTAAACAAAGAAAGGATTTTCATGAAAATAAACATTCAATTGCATTATTTGGTAACTCATGCAACTGAAAAGTGGCCAAGATGAATGCATGACGACACATTTGAATATAAATAACGTTTTTTATCCAGATGGAAGCAACTTATGGTCAATTGGGGGGTGGCCACTTTGCCCCGGCCACTTTACCCCGCGCATACCGTCCGAGACAAAAATATTTCAGCTTAGCTATTAGTGGGGTAAAAAACATTAAAATTGGTAGAATAACATGTACGATAACCATGCCATGCATGGACAAGAACGCTTAAAAAAATTCCACACGGTTATGGAATAACATAACATTTAAATTTTGTAAACATAGTTGGTAACCTGGCAAGAAATGTTTTTCCGTGTTTCACAGAACATTGGTGATGGGCCTGAAACCCGGTCTGGCTCATTCGAACGACCGTGAAGAGAAGTATAATTGGAAACCATAAATTGTAACTGACGCCAGCTATGAAGGGCTAAAACGATGGGTGGCCGCTTTGCCCCGGGTGGCCGCTTTGCCCCACTCTCCCCTACGAATCCGATGAGTTCGGGTTCCCAGATAAGAGACAGTTCTTTGGTCCGCCGGTTTCAGTAATTTGTCCCGCGTCCTGGCTCCGTCTGAGCGGGTCCGGGAGCCGAGAGGAGAGTCTCAGGCGACCTCCGTGACAGAGGCGACCTAACGGGACCATTGGACACATCCCCGGCGCACGGTCACGGCGGGGGAGAGTCAGAGACCGAGCCGGCCAGTGGACGGTATCGGAGGTCACCTACCGAAATCACGACCGATCAGTGGAGCGGAGAGAACCGGGAACAGAGAGGTCAGAGACGCCACTGAAAGCAGTCTAGCGCATGGGATATTTCCAAAGGTGCGAATTTAATGAGCCTGTGTCGCAGAATGTTTTAAATTAATTGAAAACTCCTCGCAGAGCATACGCTACCACGAAATCGGGCGTCGGTCTCGTGCAGCAGGTTCACACGGCTCATATGTTCGCTACTTTGTCCGCGAAAACTAATACTCTACAACCTAGGTTGCTGAAAGCTGGCCCATTTTCGCGATGTAAATCACCGATGGTATGGGACTGCGCCTCGACATGCGCCTCACTAACGAGCTATTCAGCCGTCCATGCACAAAGGATTGCGGTTTTTAGGCGAATTTAGCGTGGCACATTTACGACTTTGGGGCGATGAGTTGCTCCACAACTCACAACGAAACGCTTACCACCGTATTGAGCTGCCACACGCAACACCTGTGGACCAAAGGCCTTTGAAGAGATGTGGCAATTGGTACAATCCTTTACGCGAGGTCGCAAAGCCGCGGCACCGGACAATATGCCAACGCATAAGTGCATGCCTGACACATGGAAATGCATCTCGAATGCGACTGTAGTAAGTACACTACAGGACTCGGGAAACACTAGAAACACGTAAAGTAAGTAAAGTAAGGCACGTAAACAGTCAGAAATACACGGTCTTCTATTAATTCACCTAACATATACGCACAGCCTCTAGCAGCGAACGCCTACCTATTTAGCATTTCATTCACGCGTCTCGGTCTTTGGTTGACTTCCGCTGCGCTTGAGACGTGCCGCCGGGGGCCGGACGGGCGGCGGCCAGCGGCGACGGTGTGAGTTCCGGCGTTTTCACTCGAGTCGCAGCAAGTCACGCAACTCACGGCTCTCGGGAGAAGTCGGAACCGGGCCCCCGCCGCCGCCGCCGCCGCCGCCGTCTTCTTGGCTGGCCGGGCGCCCGAGAAGTGGTACGTGCGAGCATTTTTGGCCGGGCGGCGGCGGCGGCGGGAGGCGGGGCTGGCGTGTCGCTGCGGTCATGTCGCCCTGCACACGTATTGTCTCCATGGTGAGGTTCGCTGAATAACCGGGTCGAGAGGCTGAGAGAATACGAGAAAGGATGGGAGCGAGAGAGAGAAAGAGAAAGGAGATGGAAAAGATCGAACAAAAGACAGATAAATCTAGGGAGGAAAAGTCTAGGAATGGCTGGTTGCACCGGAAAATGGCTCATTTAGGTTAACGATCGTAATTCCCACCAATATTAACATGGTTAATTGCGGTGCAATGTGGAAAGTGGCAAATGTTCTGAAAACGGTAACAGTAGAGCGGGCGTTACCTATCTTTCTAGTTGAGGTTTATTTGCCATTGGGTCTACAGTGCAGGGATATTTCTATCTCGCACTCCTCTGAGATGCAAAGATAAGAATTTGTTATATCTGCATCCCTCCGAGATGCAAAGATAAGGTCTCGAGGGTTCATAGCGAAAAATCAAGAGTTCATGTGATGATGGGTCAATAACCGAACGACATTTTTAATGGTTGTTTATGGATGAAACTTATGAAATAAGAACATACTACTCTGAATCTACTTTTATATAGATGAATGCATTTAAATATAATATTTTATTAATTAAGAATAAACGTCAACATAGAAAGATATAGGATTCCTCATGGCTCACTCGTGGAAGATCGGATATCTTTTCCTCGCGTGTTACAGAAAAACCTCGCTCCTTCGTCGCTCGGTTTTTCAGTAACCCGCTTGGAAAAGATATCCTTATCTTCCACTCGGAGCCATGAAGAATCCTCTATGTACCATCCCCAGTTCGCGCGTCACCGCCTACTTAGCATCTAAGAAAACAGCGCGAACTTTCTACTGACGTGCATTTATGTGACGAGCCTGAGACCATATGCATAGTTTTAGACCACAAAGTGTGGACCGCATGGCTCAAGTAATAGGGACTAGCATCACTAATAATACCAGCATCACTTGTATCACTAGGGGGATAAGTATTATACCTGACAAAGCCCTTTCGCCCTTTCAGCCCCAGCACCATCCCTTTCGCTTGCTTGTTTATACTTCCTACACCCCCACATCCGCCCATACCCGCACCTCCATTCCTCCCCACAGCTTACCTTTTTGCGTTCCAGCACAGGCGACACGGACGTGTCCGGTCTGGTGTCGTGAAGCCCCTGCTGTCCCTCCATCTCCTGAGGCTCCTGCTGTACGTCCATCTCCATCTTCCGCTCCCGCAAGTCCACCTGCACCTTATCCGTCACCGCGCACACCACATCACCACCACTGACGTCTGTCACCACCGTCACTGGCTTCACCAGCGCCGTCGCACCAACGTCAGCCACTAGCTCAGCCTGCGGTCGAGCCAGCACCAGGGTCTCCGTGTCGGGGGAAGGTGGTTCGGCCAGTGCCTCTCCGGCCCCATTTGACTCGTCCTTCAGCGTCACATCCGAAGACTCACTGGACATGCTGGCAGTGACGTCGACAGGCATTGTGACGTCAGCGCTTGAGTCGGTGACGATGAACGTCGTGTCGCTCTCGCTGTGGTTGGTGCCGCTGACGACGCTCTCCGGAGAGATGGTTGAGGATCCTGGAGTGGCGGACTCCGCAGACTCTGCTGGTTGTTCTGGGTGTTCAGTTACCTTTGCAGGTTCAGCAGGTTCGGAATCACGTTGCTTGGGTTGACTCAGGGCTGGCTCGGCGGCTGTCGCAGCCGGCGCGGCGTCGAACTCGTCCTCCCAGTCGGGCTCTCGGCCGATGGTGACGGTGACGTTCAGCGGCGCACCTTCGTCAGAAATCAGCCTCATACGTTCCGCCGGTGCCGACACGTTGAACGCACATTCTGACGGCGCCATGTCCGGATCGGGACTGGTCAGCAGCTCGAGGGATCGGTTCAGCTCGTCGGGCCTCAGCAGCAGGTGGGAGTCGTCATCCATCTGGTCGGGCGTAAGGATGCCCAGCGATAGCTCGTCGAGTTCCATGTCCTGCAGAAGCTCGACGTCATCCAGCTGGTCACCCACGCTTCCCTCGGTGTTGTCCCACCAGAGGTCGCCGGCAGGGGACAACGCCGCGGCCCCGGCGGCGGAGGCAGACGCGGAAGGACTCTTACTTCCACCGGAGGCCGCGATTCGAGGCGTGCTGCTCACGGGCAGGGTCAGGTCCTCCCGTCTTCGCGCTGATGTTACCTCCGGCTCTGGTGTCATCTGCGGTTCTGGCGGCGGTGACGGCGACGGCGGCTCCGGGTCGTAGCGAACCACCCTCGATACTGGAGCGAACAAACCATGACCGCGTTGGCAGAAGAAGTACCGCCTGCCTCCCACCGACCCGTCGTTCTTTCCGATACCGCGCGCCAGCTCCACGCCCGCCCACAGTCCATCGGCAAACAGAGTGTGACCGAGAAAACGAAGGGTACCCGGCTCTCCGTCCACCAACACTGGGTCGCCCGGCTTCAGGTCGGGCGGCGGAGCTTCGGCAGCTGCTCGGAGGCTGGCAGAGCTCGGGATGGCAGTGGGAATCGCGGAGGGTGGAGGCGGTGGAGCGGTGGAGGTCAGGCTGGCGCTGGGTCGTGGTAGTCGGGTGGCCAGCCGCGGCAGGCCAGAGCCGCCGGCCCGGACCCCGCGCACGGGGATCTGTGAAAACAGACGGAGGTTTGTGTCAAAGAACTGCGATAAAAGCTGTGAGCAGGATTCCCAACTATTGCGAACAATTGATACAGTGAAAACACGGGAACAGTACATTGACGTGAACACATTGCGTTAACAGCGCGCGGGAAGAATCAAGAAAAACAGGAGATGCCTCTTATTAGACAACACAAGAATCAATCAAGAGTCAAACAGGATGGCGAGATCAGGCCAAATAGGCTGTCGGGTTCTCCGAACTGTTTTACGAGAGCGACGTCGAAGTTTTATTCATTATTCATGACCCATCAGTCAGACAAGTGCCAATCGCTTACGACTTAGCCATTCAAATGACCGATCTCAAATCTTAAAACCAACACTTGATTCACTTTGATTTCACAAACGCCTAAAATGTCAAAACATCTTTCTCCGCTTATTTACACAATCGCTCGGTTTGGGTGTCGAGACTAGTGGTGTCAATCGGTTACCAAAATTTCGGTATACCGATACCGAACCAATACCGATTCGGTATTCGGTATTATATACCAAAAGCATTTGGTATTTTGTCGGTATCATGAAAATCAACTACTGTCATAAAATATTTGAAAGCATTTTTGATATACCTTCTGAACTCAAATTTGATTTTGCTAAATGACACTGGATGAAGAAAAATGGCAATCATGACACATTTCTCCCAAATGCATGATGTCCTAACAAATGGGCAAACACATCAACTGTAATATCAAATACATCAGTCTACCAATGTTAAATGGCAACTTATCAGTGTTAGCAAATTCCAATACCATGAGGATAATTATCCTACAAAGAAAGCCAATGTGCAAGACATAAACATTAATTAATGTTTAACTCACTGTATGCTGGAAAACATACTTAAACTACCTTTCTCAAAATTTCCAAAGCATTTATTAGCAACAAATTTGACTTTGTTTTGAGGAGTCTGTGATTGATCTTGACCTTGTCTTCCTCTTCATTTTACTGCAATGCAATTACATTATCCAAAACCCTGTTTAATACAGCACTAGCTTCACCATTATCATCTAATATTTAAGGCAGCATTTGTCAATTCATCATCACCCGCATCACCCCACAAATCTTCAACTTCGCTCAACTTCAAAAAGCCTTGTAGTGAGCGATGCTGTCATGATCCTGTGGATAATTTATTTTCTTCAATTAGTGTTCTCTTTCCTGCTCTCTCAACAGATACAGATCGCTAGCAATTTAATCATAAGCTTCATAAAATATAATTGGCTTTTGGCTTGACTCGCACACAGCAGTTTCAAAACTGAACACATCTAAAAACATTTCAATGTCGCAGCTGCGCCAGGTTGAGGAACCGATATAGCTCGTTTTTCTGGTACTTCATTTTTCAGCAAAAGCGGCCTACAACTTTCTTGAATTAATTTTAAGAAGTCAAAATTTATACAAGGAATTTTGATTTAAGTGGACTTAAGCAAAAAAGAAAAGAAAACCTTTATTTTATACAGTTTTATCATTAATGCAAATGGCCGCCGCCTCTAAGGCCGCCATTATGGAAGAGATGACACGTGACGTGTGCCAATTCCTCCGTAAAATTATGGACATTTTACTAAGATTTCATCGCGGTATCATTACAGTGGTGTCTGCTATCTATCAGTGTGCCTCGTAAGTAATTATTTATCAAGTTTTGTTGTGTTACACATTTGTTGATGAAGAAAAATTGGCTGCGTCAGTATCGTCACCAATCACCATGCTACTTGGGCTGAACTGTAGGTATCATGGGCTTTGTTTATATTAATGGTGTAGCCCAAGGTGTAGCCCATCATTGTCAATTGGGTCACCACTTTTGGATCATGATAACACACTTAACCCTGTCTTGACTGGACTCGAAATGAATGACTTGAATTGAAAGAAGGTTTGATGGTTCAGGCATGGACAAGATTCAGGGTTCAAGTTATTTTCCTAACACCTCATGCAGTTGACTTGAATCCACATTCCAGTAAAATAACTGACCTGAATATTTGTTAATAGTTGCAAAATAAGTTATAAATGTATTTTTTGCAATGCAAATAATCAAGAGATTGCCTGATTTGTTTTTGTTACCTTATTTCAAAGTATTAGGTACCTTTCAAGGCTTATCATATGTCTTGAGAAAGTTTGAAGCATTTGTTTGATAATTCCCTGATTTCGGTATCTAGTCGGTATTTCCCCCTATTTCTGAAAATCGGTTCGGTTTTGGTATACTCTCAGTGATTTTGGTCGGTATCGGTTTGGTATTGGTTTGCAAAATTTCTGAAATTGACATCACTAGTCGAGACCGACCTACAATCAGCTCACGCTCTAGCTCCGCTTTGCCATTTCCTGACGTCACAAAACCTCGGTATGATGTCATACAACAATCAAAACGGCAAGGTTGCCGCTGCGACCGCGCAGCCGTCGCCATTTCATGCATCATTTCCTGCCCTGCTCCCAAAAACGGAATGCGAAACCAGTTCGCTGAAAGCCGATAGTTTGTGTAATGACTGTCAACGAGCCACTGAATCGACAAGTTACCCAAAATCAGGATTGCTGTCAAGCCAATAATTAATACCTACCGACATAAATGGTACCGACATAAATGGTACCGACATAAATGGACCACCGACTCCCGTTAACTACGTTAACAGTCAGCAATATCGGCCTACCAAATAACGAAAAGAGCGACTGTACATAATGCAATCTGGTCGGGTCCACGTCATTGCAGCGACGTAACTCATTATAATCATCAGCTTCCAAAAATCTGGCAAATAGCAACCAGCTTGGGACATAACTTATTCCCTTCGGTATAAGACAGTGGAACGCTTCTAGCCAGATAAGCTACAATCTTGTCACGACACTTAGCTAGGGTCAATAGCCGGGTGATTCCCACTCCTCAAATTATCTCATTCACGTCATCATATCTAAATATACCCATGGTGAATTCAGCTTCACCACTAGTTTAGTTAACGAACACAGCACAGCTCATGATCGCCCGTCGACGGAAATGTCACCAAGATCGTGACGCCGTCGGTGCAGGCATCTCGTGATCACGAACGAGTCGTGACCTTCGTCACCCAGCGGTTGCAGATCGGACGGCAAGTCACGATGGATGACGTCAGAAACAGCGGAACACGTAGATCAAGGTAGTTATGTCGTCCAATTGGCAATCAGCCCAGCCCAGACGAACAAGATGTTCCGCTTCTGGCGCCAGTCTTAGCAGCCTTCGTCGGTAGCTTGAGGGACCATGAAGATTCTATAATATGATAAGTGAAATGTGTTATCGATCTGCCATCGCAAAATCTCTCGAATACAAAATGCGTTGCATGCTTCCCCATAATATTAAAACGTACGCCTGGGAGCCACAGGCGGGATTTGAGCACAAAGAGGCCGATGAGGGAGGGTGCCATGAATTACCGACCAGCGCGACTGAGATCACCCAACAGGACAGGATACAGCTGTTAGCTGATGTCACCGTGCCGGCTGACCCAGCTGTCGGAGCGTCAGCGCTCAACCCTGCCCTCTCCTGGGAGCGAGAGGGAGAGAGAGAGAGAGAGAGAGAGAGAGAGAGAGAGGGAGGGAGGGTGCGAGGGAGAGAGCGAGAGCGAGAGCGAGAGCGAGAGCGAGAGCGAGAGCGAGAGCGAGAGCGAGAAAGACCAAAGACAGCAAAAAGGAAACGATGAAAAGACTTCCCTTTTCTGGAAAGCTCATATAAATTTCACGGTAACAGATATCAAAATAAAGACGTCAGCAACTATTGCAATGGTTTCTTCAGCAGATCCCCTCAAGACGAAAACAACGGATGACAACATCACACTCGCAATGTTTTCCTTGCCATCTCATGCTCTTTTCCTCCCGGGCTTCATCCCCTTATGCCACTGCATCCCTCGCCACCCCATTCAGCTAACCCATGTGGCTTACCACGCCATGCCCGCGCAGGGCGTGTCCGGCCTCTGTAGCCGTTGGTTTGGTAAGCCTCGGTTGGTGGCGGTCTGTGACACCCCCCCCCCCCCCGTCACCTTTGTCACACCGCCCCCGTTACAGCCGTCACACCATTGTCCGACCGTCACGACCCAGTTGCCCGTCAAATGCCAAAGTCAGTGGCAGATGAGATAGCTGATTGGGTAGAAACGCAGGCACTGACAATGTTAGAAGCTAAGCACTAAATTATGCACTAAAGAGATAGTCTTTTTATTTAGAATTTGTATTCTATTCCGCGTCCGGCTCTATCGTTTCCCGCCTTCAGTTTTCAACACTCTTTATTCCCAATATGACTCATGCCTAATGTGCAGCTCGGTCATTGTTCCACTATGTCTGCTGCCACGCCCAGGTAGCTCTAAAGGCGTGGTTTGGCAGTTCACATTGCAACCGAGTACCCAAAGGCATTCACCTGCAGCGAAACCACGAACGAAGCAAAATGCACAGAGGGAAAGGTGGGGCTAAAGCACAAAGCTACGATACTTTCATTAAAAATTCATGGTTTTTCATTCTCACGTCTCGTCACGACGGGACGAAGCTGACACCATTCGTACGCTTCTATACTTTACAGCTCGCCTGTCTCGCTTTTCTATGACAATGGAGGGGCGTTCGGCAACGTTAGACCTCTGACCGGTGCTCCCTGAGACGGCGCAGTGGTGCCCAGACGACAGACAGAGGGGAGAAGGCCGTCTGTCGGGTCTCCCCTGGCCCACAAACGTCAGACCGAGTAAGGTCTGACGTGGAAAGCCGGGCGGAGCAGCGGGGTATCGCAGGGTCCCGTACTGGGGCCACGTCTGTTTGACTGCGAAGGGCGGGAACTGGCCACGATGGGGCCGGGGCTAAACAGCGGGCACTTACAGATGCGTCGGGGAACGATGTAGTCCGCCTGTTCTGCTTCGCTGCCGTCGAACAAACGGCCTCCCCGCACACAAAGGAAACGAAACCGGCGTCGGGACAGATCAGCGGACGGGCGTGGATGAGGGCGGAGCAGACGGAACAGTAGGAACGGAATGACAGCGGGAAACATCAGAGAAAGGGAGGGTCGGAAGGGACTTTGTGAGAATGGGAGGGTCGGAGGAGACTTGGCAATGGCCAGGCGAGCAGGCGAGTCGCCTTGAGGATGGTAGTTGATAATTCCTCACAATGATGACACAGATGATTACTTCTGAGTTGGTTTGCAAATTGTGTCGAAACACGAATGTTCAAACATGGCTCCAGCGACTTCTCAGCGTAAAGTCAGTCTTTCCGCAATGTTGAACTTGCACCAATACCTCGCCACCAAAGTCAAACACCCATTCATTCCCAGCAGTGGCTGATATGGCAGCCTCTATCACGCAAACGAGCATCCTCTGATGTTTCGATTATGATATTCAAAATATGCATCCAAGTCCACACGCACGCCCTTTGGAAACCACAGAGTAAATACGTGAAACCTTCCTGCGCCACGCAGTATCAAATTTCAGATCAGGTCACAGCTCATCTATCCTTTGTAAGTCCACCACCTTAACCACGACACCCGCAGGTTCACCAGCCCCACACGCACGCGCGTTCGGCCCGGTACCGTGCCTGGATCCCATTTCACGGCGGCCGTGACGGCGACCGCAGAACTCACGCGGCCGACTGCACCCAAGCGAGACACAGAAACAGCACGATACGGTGTCGACCGCGCCCGCCGCAAACTTCAGGGACACACGCCGGTTACTCATACATCACGGCCGGCGGCACACGGCCACCAAATTAAAAAAGCTGCCGTCTCACGGCTCGTGGATCCTGAGATTGAATCACGGTATCCGTCTCACGGAGCGTGATTCAACACACACGAGCTGAGTCACCCAGTTCGTGATTCAAAGTTTCGAGTCCTAAAACAACATTTGGAAACATGAGAGAATCCATCGGCTCACAATGATCAGCCTTATCTTCACGTTTTACCGTCTCAATCTTGTCCTAAATGCCAGTCGTATTCCTCGCACACCGCAGGTTGCAGCCCTGAACCCATAACTTACACATCGCATGCAGACTCTAAAAAGAGCAGCTGACCCTCATGAAATCGACTGATCCACACTGACGAAAACGTGACTCAGCTTCACGGCATTGATCACCCTCATCACCCGCTCCCAGTCCCTCTCCTAGCCCATGATAGGACCAGAGCTCCAATGGTGACCAGTAGTGGCCTGACCCAGCACGCTTCCTTGCAGATGCTTATCTCGATGATGTATGCGCCGGACAAGGCCGTCATCACACCATAAAAGTGAACTTTGGTGGTCACCTGAAGGCCGGGCACCAAACTCATATGCGAAAACCTTGCCGGACAGTAGGCTATCTCCAGGGGCATGCACGTGAGATGACTTGCCCGGTGAGCTAATGAGGCTTCAGTCAGACATCATGGAACAATAAATATTGATAGCTTGTTTTGCTTCACGTTCCCTGTAAAGTTTCAGGTAAATATGGAAATCATCAAAACGGATCATGGAAGAATCATCACGGAAAGTATCAAAGCGGATAAGGCTCAACCGTTGTTTTAGCATGGTCCACCGCGGCATCACTGCGTTGTCATAACCTCCATGAATAAAAGAAATCCTGCGGTTGGTGAATAGATATGACTTGGATGGGCTTCGCACCTTTGACCTTCCATTAAGTCAGAGCATCTCGATTAAATCATTAAACCTGACGAAGTGTGTGCGCAATGCATCAGATAAATACCCCTCATTTGGCGTCCCACCCACCATATCAAGCCATCTTATCTCATGCAAACGAGGTCTCACTCGCACCTCGTTGACCAATGCTTCGGTGCAGCTCAGGTATCGTTGGGCTCGACTGGTCATCCATTCTGCATGGCCCACCGGCGATGGTGGCAGCTATCTGCCCCTCCCCTCCCCTCCCCTCGGCCCAGCCCGGTCGCCGAGCAAGGTCGCTGCTCCGCCCGCGGCGATGGGCGGGGTGGGGAGGGGAGGGGTGGGGTGCTGGCGAGGCGGCTCCTACCGACCACCGTGAGTTCGATACACCGCGAGGGCAGGAAAAACGGCTGCAGGCATCGAGTTTTTCCTTGTAAACGCGGAGATTAGAAATCGACACCGAAATACGATAGAGGTGGATGTATTAGAAGTGGTTTGTATATTTCATGGCCACTGAATCGCCCACCAAAAAGGCAGGGTTGTAGGCTGGGCAGGGGCTACGAATTAAGTTATGTGGCTCTCGATGCTGATTTTATCAGCAAGCCACAATGGCACAGCACTGAGAGGGTGGTGGCTGAAATCAGCACTCATGCGTGTCTGATACTGCTAAACGAGCCACTGTGCAATTGTTAGTGTGCGCGGGGCAGAAACAGAGCAAAATGTTTATTTAGCTCCGTGACCTAAACGTTCGCAACAATGGACAATTTTTAACAACAATTTTTACAATAAACTCCTTTCTTCCTTTTGGCTTCAGATCTAGCCATTCGATCACTCTAAGCGCATGAAATTCCATTGTAGGTACAAATGATGGATCAATCTGAAAAAAACGAATAAAGTACTGGCCATTTTTATCACACCATCCCCACTTTCCTCCATGCAGGTTCAGGGAATAAATTATTTCGTTCGCATGCCATGCATTCATCAAATGCGGTGTAAGCTCGTCGATTTCTCTACAAACACGCGACACGAAGGCACGTCATCAGGAAGAATCGCTACCGTTTTTCTGCCTCACGCTTTTCCCGTGAGCACGAGCAGTATCAAAAAGCTGAGCGCCTCTGCATAACATACCAGAGCATGTCAGGACAAGACCTTGCCACAAGACATGTCGCGAGTCGTCACAAGTTGTCACAGACCATCAAAATCCATCACGAGCTCCGTCACGAAGCGTCTCGAACGCGTCACGAACCGTCACGAGTGCGTCACGATCCACGAAACGATTGACCGGAACGCGGACCAACGACGCTCGGAGCCTCTCACGGGCATGGGAGAGCTTTCGCCGCAGTCCGGCCACCGAACTACCGAGACACCAGGCGCGGATACAAGGGGGGGCCATGGGGGCCATGGCCCCCCCCCCTTGGCCGATTTTTTTTTTAAATAAAATAAAAAGTTAAAAAGCTGAAAAGGGGGCCTCCTGAAAATAAAGTGGCTATTCATGTTGAGATGTTGCCTGAACAGCTAGATAAGCTCAATAGACGCAGTTTTTTTGGGGGGGCCAACAAGTGGGAAGATGGTGCCTCCAACAGGTGGGATTATGGGGGCCTCCTGGTTTCTAATGGCCCCTCCCTTGGAGATTTTCTGGATCCGCCCCTGCGAGACACCGACCGGGAACGGGCCCGGGCGGAGCTGGGCAGCACTGGAGCTGAGTTTGGTTGGACCGTGTTGAGTCTCTATATCAGCTGTATGTCATATGGTAGTGTTTCAATCGATAATGGAGAAATTGGTTTAACGAAAACCAATGAGCATCTTAGACCAGTGAACATAAAGGCATGAAGAGCATTTGCGGTGAAGAGTTGAAGACATAAGTCAGTTGAGGGCCCTTCATGATCAACAAGATAGGAACATTTAAAGGTGAATTGTGAACATCACCGGGAAGACAAGGCCCCTGCATCGTGCATATGCCATTGCATAACATCCAGACACAGGTGGTGCACCGTGGCCACGTGGCAAAATGTCACACAGTGACGTAAAAAGTGACGTCAGTGACTGTCCGCACGGCGGCCACATGGGTCGCTCCCACCGGACACATGCGGCCATTACCGTCATCCATGGGAACGGCGCCGCCCGGTAAACAATGGCGCGCTGGCTGCAGGGGCACTGGGCAGGTAATTATTTTGTCCAGATCGCGGCCCAGTTAATCGTCAGATCGGACAGTTCCGGCACGCTGCACGACACAGGAACAAACCCCGGAGCTGTGCTGGATCGGTCACGATCGGCTTTGTTTCAGGAGGGCCAGCCTAATTTTGTTCTGAAGTAGCGCGGTAGCGAGTTGGTGCTTACACAAAAGACTTCCTGTTGAATGGTGACGTCAGCATTCGATAAGGAATCATAACTGAACTGTGAGCTACTTTAGCTGAGCTCGTAAAATGCGCACTGTGCAAAATTTGAAGTTTCCTCTGAAGAGGTGACCTGTTGCAGCAAGCTGACAAACTTCATCGATATCCTGATAAAGAAACGCTTCCACGACATGATCGACAGCCTCGGCGAGGGTCTACTCCATCGATAAAACGGCACAATCAAGCCAGCAGCCAACCAGCAGTTCGTTCAGTCGACGAATAACGCACCTGAACCGTCACGTCACCCAGACAGCTACGTCACCATAAAAAGCCATGTGCATTTGCAGCCTGCACGCCGGCAAATCAGCGCACGTTGCACTACAGCCGATAGCACTATTGGCGACCACTTTGTCGTGACCATTTCACCCTCTGAATGTCGCTCTGACGTGGCGTCTGTCCGCCCTGCCTCGAAAGTCTACAACGGTATACACTACAGTCTTCCCTTTCCCAGACATCCCAGAGAACGCGCCTAACTTGATTGCTATCTGTGATTATGAGCGAGTTGAACAGAGCGTTCTAAAAGCGGAGAAGCAGGTAAAACAACGGAAAAAGCAGGGTAATAAATCCACCCTGTGAAAGCGATCTTCATTAATGGTTTTGAAAGTTTACAGCTCCAGAAGTAAAAACGCAACTCAGGAATGTGAAAACTGAAAACCCTAGAGTTGGTACTGAAGATCGGCAATGCCAGTCCAATTATTCCAGAATGAGACAGTGTGACAAGTAATTATCAAACTAGACCTATTGAGTTAGCAGATGATTCCAGCATCGTCAATTGACAAAAGTCTACTCAGCTGGGATGTTTGTAGCTAAATAGGTTCTTTAGGCGCCTGGAACCAGCCCATTTATGCCTACACCACTAGATCTTATAGTGTCGAGTCGGATCGCCACCTGGCGTGTCCCAGAGTGATGTCGTCACCGATAGACTTGTAGATGCGACGGCCCCGAGTAATTTACGAGCTGATCGTGTGATACCCCACCTTTGATATCACCGCAGTAAGTAACTAACACGATACCTGACCCGCACCGGGCCATTGGCATCCAACAAGAAACAGCGAGTCTTCCAAGAAACTCAGATCAGCCGAAGACTGGGGTGGGTCAATCACTGGTTGGTCAGGGGCGCTCCTGGAGTTAGTACTGGACTGAGTGGACAGTGGATTAAACCAGTGACTGATCTGTAGACTGAGGACTGGACTGGATCAACGGGTGTGATAAATGATACGACTGATCTGAAGACTGAGGACTGGACTGGATCATCGGGTATGATAGCTGTTGACTGAAACTGGACTGATCCAATGACTGCTTTGCTGACTGGCGACTGAATTGGATCGATGAGCATACAGGTCACATCTCTCGGTCAGTCAGCTACACTAACGAGCTCCGCCATCAGTCACAATGGACTCCGGTGTCCGGTCGCCGGACGACACCGGACCAATTACGGCCTGGGGCGACCACCGCGGTCTGTCCCCACCCCTCCCCTCCCGTCCCTCCCTCCGCTCTCACCCACCCCGTCCTCCTCTCCGCCCCTCATTAGTCCTACCCTCCCCAGGCAGAGGGCACAGGCACAGCAGTGGTTGTGTCTGGTCGGAAAAGACCAGACAGAAATCGACAAAGCCGTCGGAACAGACACAATGAAACGATCCAGACTCTCGAAAGTTTACGTTCAACAAAGGCATGGTTGTTCCCTTATCTCCTGCTACGCTCTCTCGACTTGCCACTGCAGAAACATGCAGCAAAACATCATAATGAAGATGATCACTGAACTCCACGGTCAGTCAGACGGTCTGGGAAAGTCGGAGACCACCGGAAACCGACGAAGAATGGAGTGGCGCTATGACTCATCCTGCATCGATTCCGACAGTCCAGCCAACGTCGTCGGTGCAGCGATGCCGACGGTGGGCCGATGTAGGCAGACGGCGGGGGGGGGGGCGGCGAGGGCGGCGAAGGAGGGTGGGAAAGGGGGCGAGGGAGCAGAGAGTTAGAGCGGAGGGTGGGAAGGACAAAGAGTGGCAGAAAATCCGACGGTATACGCCCGGAGGGTGTGAGGGGCAGAGAATATGTCCGGTAACATGCGGAGCGTTCACACCGTGCACTGGCGTCCCAGACCGCGGAAACGGTCGCCTGCCGTTCCGGTGGGAGCGTTCCCCGCGTGGTGGGCACTTAGCAGACACTGGTGCAGGCGTCAGTTCCGGTATGGGCTCCGCCCAGTGCAGTGGGCCGACACCGCCCTGCCCGGCCGAAACTTCGCCAGCTCACGACTCAACGTCCGGTGCCTGAGAGCCGAATCTCTCCAAGTCTGGGAGCGACCTCGATTGAGACTTGTACCAAAACAAACACCAAAACCAAAGCTCACGTTGAAGCAATGATACAAGCTCCTAGCTCTTCGCCTCACACAACTTCTATCCACAGCCGAACTTCTCAGAACCGCAAAAACTCGGAGACAGCCGGCCATTACCATGTGACATGGCCGGTGCGGCTTCCTCGGGCGCTCAGCGCCGCCCCCATATGGTAATGTGATGCCGGGTGGCCCGCTGCGAGTGGGCCGCGTGCGTCCAACGCACGAGCGCCACGCTCCCTTACCACCGTCAGCTGCGCAGCCAAGCAGAAATCCTGTGCGCATTCAGGATGTGGTGCGGCACCGCCTCGGGCCCTGGTAGGCTGGGGGGGGGGGGACAGAGCTCCGCCCGGCTGGAAGAAGGATAGCAGGCAATTGTAGCGAGCTCTGACAGGATTTGGAAGTGCTACAGGCGAATCTCAGCGGGACGTCGTGATGAAGGCTGAAGTGAGCCCGTGTCAGGACGAGTCATGGGACTAAAATGAGCCCACCAGGGTCCAAGCCCTCGTTATAGCATGTGGTTAGCAATGAGGGAGGCAGAAAGCCCGCATGGTGACGCTGTTATACGGGTGGAAAGTGCGGCTGGATGCGGGTCTGACGCACTGTTGACATCGGGAACGCAATAGTGGAGCACTTCCTGGGGCATTGACACGCAGCTTGTTGTGTCCCGAAGCCGTACAACGCGGGGATATTCGACGCCGCGATACGCTCGCTTGAGGCTGCTGGCTCGAGGCTTCGGTTCCCTAATCCTTCCACAAGGATTCCGGATCCTGGTTCAACAGGTTCTTGTGAGAAATTGGAGACCAGTGAGCCGACAAATTCTGAGATCAAGAGATCCTGTCACTTAATCTAATAGTGACAATCAAGTAAAGCAGGCTCCTTGAATAGACAATGAAGCGCAATGCGAAATATATTTTTTGTCGCAATCCAACTATATTTCTCTTCAAAAGGTTATGCTGTCTTTCCACTTCATAATGAATTATAAAGTTATTAGAAAACGTACCGTATGGCCTGCAGCAAAGCTCACATTGGTCTGACAGCTTGTTCACTCACTGAGGAGCAGCCTGTGAGCGGTTCGTTCTGGTTACGAAGCGGACACGGTCGTCAACGATCCCACAAAGTCGATACAGCTGGGTGACCTCCGCCGACCAGTCAATACAGCCTGGAGACCTCTGACGTCACAGTTCCAAGTAATGAGAACTGGCCCAGGTGACCGGGTCGAGGGTAATCAATGGCGCTCTAGCCAGCATTCCAAAACTGTGTTTACCTGCTCTTTTGCAAGTTGTTAACATTCGCAAGATGTTATGGCACGCAACATTGCAGGAGACGGAGAGCAATTATAAATGTCCATATCAAATAAATAGCATTCAAGGGCGGCATGCAGCTACCCTTCAACGAATCTTCAGCGATGATTGAGCTAAGAAAATGTGGTTGCTTGTTTCTCTTCCTGTATGTTGTCACGCCATTTTATAAAGTGCCAGATGAACAAATCCCTCAGTGTAAGACTATGAACTTTAGGACTACCAGTATAACGCCTTTTGTGGCGACTAACGGAGCGAGCGAGAGGGTGGGCCTTGCACGTGCGAAATTGCGAGGGGGTACCTCCAACTGACTTGTGCACGGCACCTTACTAACCGGTCTCTAGCGATGTGCCAAATTTGAGCACAATCGGCCCAGCCGTTCTCGAGATCTGGAAGCGGCACCCTGCACGTGCGCACGTGCAAAATGGGTCCCAACTGACTTGTGCACGGCACCCTACTAACTGCTCCGTAAACGTGTACCAAATTTGAGCGCAATCGGTCCAGCCGTTCTCGAGATCTGGAAACGACCCCTGCACGTGCGCACGTGCAGCAGCACCCCAACTCTGGCACATGGATATGCATTGCCTAGTGGGTGCCTACCTACATGCCAACTCTCAGCGCAATCGGCCCAGTAGTTACCGAGATATTGCAACAATTACAAAAGTGACACCTCTTCGTTTTGCACGTGGCACGTGCATAAGGGGTCACCCACATGCATCGGGAATAGTGCAATACTTGGTAGAAGGAATGAAGCTACCCTACAAAAAATTACCGCATGTAAATCGGTCAAGTGGTTGCTGAGATATAAGCCTCGCAAAAGCGTGACCACGGCCATACTCAGAAATTTCCGTTAATCTAAGGAAAGACTACGCTCGCCTCGCTCGCCCCGTAATGAACTTTCAGCCAGTATGTTAAAATAACCAACAAAATGGTCACTTCTCGTACACAGAAATCAAGTAGCTGCAGAAAATCACCGTTAGATTTCGGCTGAGCAGGGTGCAAACGGAGGCCAACGACAATCGCAACTTGTAACCACGACTATCTGCAGCATGTACACGACTTGTGCCGCTTTCGAGCAGCAAACAGTCGCGATTCCGGCACTTCGTGACCGCGGTATTATCACTACATTTCACGATACTCTTCGCCGAATGCGATTGCTTCAAGGCAGCACAAAAACTGACAAGCCAACGTAGCAATTACATGTCGGTGATATAAATGTCAATTTCCGTAATAACCTACCTTGTTAATTAAAATCAAAATGGTTGGAATCAGTCTAATTTGCACCCAATTTGGCAAAGCATACAGGTTTATGTGATGACCTCAAGTCTTTCGATCTTTGGATGATGATTGCTGGCTCGTTGTTAAGTTGACACTTTTCAACATGGGACTACTTCTGAATTGTATTCAGATGATGTGCACATAAATGGTTCCTTGGAACACTCACTCCGGTTACGGTATAAAATGTGAGTGTAAGTTAACTAATTTTGCTTAAAAAACTATCGTGAGTTTAACAATTTAGCCTTGGTCGACCATTATATGGCCAATCACTATAAATGGACTAAAGGAACGCAAAAACGTTCAAAGGGCAGGGGCAACATGGACACCGTGATGGGGTTAATCCAACATTAACTGAATCTCGAAATGACATCCTTGCATATCAATAGAAAAACAAAATTCTAACGAATATTGTTTATCTATTTCAAGCAACCTGCGGTTACTTCTGATAAGCAATAACTAGCTGTGCACCATTCAACGTCCGTATTCATTTTCAAATAATTGAAGCAATAACCGCACATTGCGAGGCATTTATAGGATGTGCTTTCACCATGGTCTAGTCAACTGCAAAGAAAAAAATAATCGCTTCGTCCCCTTTTAGGAAAGCACACGACCATGGAGTCACCTCCATAGGTATCTATTTCAAACAACCTGCGGTTATACAGAGGTCTATGAAACGACACATTTCATACAGAATCTAGAGACAGAGCCACCACCGGACCTAACTCGCTGGAATTTTTTCGATCAGGAACAACCACAAACAGCGCTCTACAATATTTCTTAACAGGACAGGAGAGTCACGGAATGGACCATGGAAACTCTTCCTTCCAAACACGCTCGATTCACTCACCTTCGACATGGTGATCCTCCGGAGGTCACAGGGCCTCGGCTGACCTCAGTCGGGTCAGCTGGGTCCCCCGGGTCGGGCCGGGTCGCTCGCGTCGCTCGGGTCGCCTGAGGGCACGGCACGGGTCGGCGTCTCAGGGCGGTCGCGCGGCACGGTCGGCGCTGCCGCTACCCACCACGGTCTGCCGCCACCGCCCGCCGCCCGCGGCACAATCAATACAGCGGCGGCAGCACGCACATGCGCCCTACGGCCGGAGGGGCGGCCGGCCGGCGCCGCCCCCGCGCCGACAGAGGGGATGCCCAGGTCCCGCCGTAGGGGAGTTTTTGTGAGGGGATAGACTGCGGCTGAACGCTAAAAGGCTAACGTAGGGGGCTGAGAAAGAAAGGGAGGATGGTCTGGAATCAGGTGAAAGCCTTCAGAGTCAAACATTAACTTCACTCGTCGTTCAGTTTGAACTTCCCACCGAGGCTTACCTACACAGGCCGATTTTTTATTATACCATGAACACTTCTTATTCCCTGAGGTTTATATAGGTCAATTGAAATGGAAAAAAAAATAGATGAGTGAAAACAGAATGCAAATATCAACAGAACGGAGCATTATCCACTTCCAATGAGCATGATTGCCTGGTGTTCCCGTTGTCCAGACAGCAAGTTTCCAACACCCATCACTTTTTAACCCACTTTGCACATGGCATTTAAATGCCCCTCCCCAGAATTCCCGAACTTAGAGAACAATGCGTCCGCGTCCACAGAAGCGTTTGCTCGTTAACTGAGGGAAACGGCCCTTAAAAACCATCAGCGCACGCGGCCGGGCCCACCTGGCAGGCCGGAACTGGGACAGCGTGCTCCCCCAGCCGTGTCGCCGCCGTGTCGGTCACGTGACCACGCCAGTCACGTGACCGTGCCCTCAGGCGGTCCAGCCGCCCGCAGGCGCCCGTGATGGCACCTTTGGGGGTTCACAGCGGTGGTAGACAACAGCTGCTGGGAGATGTATTGCCGAGTGATGCAAATATCAAACTCGCTGACCTGTCACCCGACTATGGGAAAGTCAGGGTCAGGTGGGCGAGGCATTAGAGTGAGACACGGGTAACGGTCATTTTTATATGGAAAGGAAACCTATATCATAAAATGATTAAATGCTGAGATAATTATTGGTTATCGTTGGGTATAGTGTGGAAATACAATACACATTGGCAATGCAATGCAAATTTGTGTCGGTAATTTGTATGTCGGGTAGATATATTATATCAAAATAGCGGTAGGATAACGTTGACAACGAATGCTCAATGCTGGATGAATCCAGAATGCCATGAATGCTATGCTGGAATATTTGCCGACTGTTAGGTACTGGGGCACAGAGGGTTCCATTGACTTTTGCACCATTTAAAATAATTTTATTGCATTGTCATCCCGGATCCCCTCTCAGTATCCAATAGCGGCAGGTAAAGGTGGATAGTAAATAGTTTCTGGGGGGGGGGGTTTGGGCGCCCGGACTCAGACTACAGTGGTCACCAGCGGTGGATAAGTTTCGATTAGTCAAATTTTCGTCGTTTTTCGTCAAGTTGAATGCCCAAAATAGCCCCCGGATTCGTCGGTGTCCACTCGTTTTTTATAACGACCGGTAAGACCTTTTTTTGGGGGGGAGGAAAACGAGCGAGCTCGATCAGTCGAGCGGTTACCTATCGAGATATCAAATTGAGCCGACCGCATCGCAAAGCGTCAAAGGGCCGGGCCGGGTCGCACCAGGTCGGGTCGCTCCAACCGAGTATAGTTAAATTAGGAGTCGAACAGCTGGGGAGGTGGGGGGGGGGGGGGGCGATCAACAACCATATCAATATGGAGTGGCGAGCGGCCATGCTTGATGCTGATCTGATGACCACTGCTGAATGCTGATGCCGTCGAAACTTGACTGACGTGTGCCTCGGTTGTCGTGAGTGAGCCGTGACTCGTGACTGAGCGTGAAAGTCAGACGGACGTGGGAAGGATGTATGAATCTTGAGGACAACGGTATCTCAATCTACAGGTGATGAAACTACCGACGTCTAGCACGAGTACCCAGTAACCTACTGTCACCAGCAACCAGCATATCAAGAGTGATTCATTCCCGTCCGATATCTAGCGCTAGCACTCGGCGGTCCACACATTGACATTGACATCGAAATCGAATTGCCGTGCGTCAACACAGTTCATACTACACATAACACATTCAACCGATTCAACCACTCACCTAGATGTCCTTCTCTATGTATGTAATATGTATCCTCTCACTCACGCGGGGTCCATCGCCGACGAACGCACCCACACACAACACAGACACTCGTGATCGCCACCCGCCCTCACCAAAACCGCGCGAACACTGCGCGGCGCGCGCGCGCCAGCCGGCGTGGCGCGGCGGCTGCGGTTGAGCGGGCCGCCGCCGCCGCCAGAGCCACCTGGCGAGATCAGCTGACGGCGCTCGAGCCGCCGGAGCAGGTGGACACGAGTGAACAGTGGACAGCAAGGTGGACAGTGGACAGTGGACAGTGGACACTGGACAGGGCTGCGGCAGGGGGGAGTTACTGGGGGTTCAAATGAAATTGTCATTCTAGCCCATGTTCCCAAATATTGAAATTAATTTGTCCCCGACGGCCCGACCAAACATCCCACCGTCTAGCCTGGCTAAATATTCGGCAAGTAAAAAACTAAGCAGAATGACGCGTTATTCCTGAATCCTGATTCCATCAGTCCTTTTACTACCCAATTAGTACCGACCTGCCCTTGTTTTCGATCACATTTCCCTCAGACCCTCAGCCCTACAGGTCCGGTCCCGGACAAGTTCAGCCAGGCGGCCGAAGGGAGACCGGAGAAGATTGTAATGGAGCCAAGTCTCCGAGCCACCCTCCCACGATCCCACCGGGACAGCCCTCTCCCAATGGGAGGGATGGGCTCAGCTGCAGCACTGCACCAGACGGTCGTCGTCTCAATCTGTGCTACGATCCCCATCTCCACCCGTTCGTCCTCATTCCACGAGACTCCTGTCCGTCTCCGTCCTGTATGTATGTAATTAGTAGGTACGTTTATCAGCTTACGCAAGGATTTGTCCAGAGGTGAAGATCTCGGGGGTCGGAGGGTCAGGACCCCCCCCCCCCCCTGAAAACGAATTACTGCTATGTAAGTCAATGGTTTATGGTACTGCATCCAGCCCGCCTCCATTTGCCCAGCCTGGACCCCCACCCCCACCCCCCTGAAGTTTTGACAGATCTTCACCCCTGAATTTGTCGACATCGTATCTCAATGTCATAAAATAAACAGACAGATTCTTTAGACTCTTTCGGTCAATTCAAATTGTGACCATTGCAGAGCCGGAACTGGATGATAAGAATTAGGAGGAGACATTGGTCCGTGGGCGGGCACCCTAGTGTATCATCTGGGTTGAGCCCACCCAATTAGACAGGCCACCCATCCCACTGAATAATCGCCGCACCCGGCTACGGGCATGCTCGGTGCTCCTATGGGAACACGCGTGCTCGGCATGCAGCGGCGCCGCCACGCTTTTATGAGCACTACGTACACCCGCATGCAGGTTAGTGGTAGGCTCAGGCACGACACCCAGGGTGGGATGAAAATTTCCCCAAGTTCCAAGGTGCCTATTTATAACATCACCAAAACCTGAAAACTCTCTGGATTCGTCCCACTGATTGTCGAGAAGTCAACATTTTCATTAAAATAATACAAAATGAGTAAAACGAATGATCTAATAAGCACCCAGCTGACCAAGGGAAAGACGGCTGTCTCTGCCGTCCCTCCCTTGGCTTCGAACCGATTGCAGTCTGCAGAATGATGTATGTAGTTACAGTTGCACTTACACTATGGGGGCCTGGGGCAGAAGCATGCCTTTCCAGCCGGCGAGTTTGTGATGGTGAAAATTTTCTTCGGGACCACCTTCATAAATAGCAATTTCGACTGTTATTTGAAAACATTTGTACAACTATTCTGTAGTCAGATTAATCCGAAGTCCTACTTAATCCTTTTGTCTGTTTAGTCGAAATGGCTTGAATACAATAAACAAAACAAAGCAACTCAGATTCAGACGCTGTATTTTCATGTTACCTATATGTACATACATTGGACACTGCCTTTCTGTTGGGCGTCGAGTTACACCAGGTAGGTACACTGGCGGATCCAGGGGGGGGGGGCAAACCGGGCCAAAATCAGGTTGGGGGGGGCTAAAATGGGATTTGGCCCCCCCTTTCTGCAACTGATTTCGTCCCTGTAAAATCGCCTCTGGGACGCGATCGGCAAACATGCATGCTAGACAAACTACTCAGTGCGTCGTCCTCACAACTCCGTGAATACCTACCTAACTGCTTCCTGAAGTGGATGGACAGCAGTAAGCCGTCAGCATAGCAACAGACTGGGATACGCGACTTTGCCCTCGCAGGCCAAGTTAATCACACTGAACAGTGAACTCGAATCCTGTCTCAAAAGTCTGGTAATTCTTAATCTATCCACTGAATTCAGTCATACAAAGGATCAATGAAAGTTACATACGAGTACGTACGTGTCCTATTCTATCCAAAATTACTCCTCACAAACCACTTTGGACATAGTAAAATGCCACCTTCCGAGGCTTACATATATATTTCCAGTGATGCATCTGTATTATATTTGTATTGTATTGAACAATCATAAGCGATCCACATTCTCAAAGTGCGTGGCGATTACTGCTCATCTATTTGACCCAAGACCAACAAATAAGTTTTAATGCGCGTTGCCCCTAAATATATCTGACATATGCTCTTCTCATTTGTTTCATTGAAGCCAACGCTTAGAGATACTTGTTCGGGCATCTGCTGGTATTTCCAAGGGTTGCTCCAAATTGGCCCAAAACATTTACCGAACCGAGACCATGCGCGAGACGATGAACACTAATTCAGTCTCAGAAGTGTGTTTTTCTCAACGAGTTCACCAGACATGGCCACCAGACACTTTTGACGCGCCCCTTCCTAAGGGCCGATTAAGGGGTAAGGGGTAAGTTGCACACATCTGGAACCCGAGACTGCGGCTATATATTGACTCGAGGAATCGTTTGCGGCCCTTATTTTGGCGATCAGACGAACCCTTGAGGCACTTTTGACGCGCCCTTTCCTTTAAGGGCCGATTAAAGGAAATAGTTCACTTTTTAACATGGGTTTTGAACTGGAATAGCAGTTCCGTAGCTTGGGCTGAGACGAGCATAAATCAGGAGCTTTTACAGCCCAACGATCACCCTAGGCAAAGATATTCTATTTCTCGTCCCGAAAAAGGTGTCTTGCGTTGAGGATGTGTGCCTTGCATATATTTCCATCCAGTATGAAAAGAGCATGGGTCCCGAAAATTCTTCAGAAACTAGAGAAATTATCTACGAGAACTCTAGAGAAATTCTCGTACTGATCAATTAGGACATTCAGGGGAACATTATCAGATCGAGCAGATCGCCCAAATGCCGGTGGCTGCGATAATTTCTCTGTTTCTGAAGAATTTTCGGGACCCATGCTCTTTTCATAATGGATCGCGTGTGCCTTACAGAAACTGAAAAGTTCTTCCTATATCAAAATATAGAAAATAATCTTTTGTTATAAAAAGGTTTTATTTTCTTTGCTGATTATTTTGAACATAAAAAATCATAAATCCGTTGCAAAAAAATAATTTCGTGAAAGTGAACTATTTCCTTTAAGGGGTAAGGGGTAAGTTGCACACATCTGGAACCCGAGGCTGCGGCTAGATATTGACCCGAGGAATCGATTGCGACCCTTATTTTAGCGATCAGACGAACCCTTGAGGCACTTTTGACGCGCCCCTTCCTTTAAGGGCCGATTAAGGGGTAAGGGGTAAGTTGCACACATCTGGAACCCGAGGCTGCGGCTAGATATTGACCCGAGGAATCGATTGCGACCCTTGTTTTGGCGATCAGACGAACCCTTGAGGCACTTTTGACGCGCCCCTTCCTTTAAGGGCCGATTAACCCGCGCCCGGCTGGGGGTCCTGGATTTCCACGCCCTGCTGGGGGGGGGGTGTTTGAACACCCCCCCTTCTAACTCGGCTCCTGGGCCACGTAGCGATACGCGGAAGGCGGCGTTCGAAAGAGCGTCAAAAATAATGAGGAAATCACTTCGGTCAATTTTTTGGTCAGGTCAAAGGTCAGGTCACCAGAGGTCATTGAAGGCAAAATTTCGCCGATTTCCAGGTCGAATGTCGAAAATTTCCAAGAAGCCAACGCATAACTCGGGAACCAATAGAGCTACAGCGCCGCGGAAAAGCGCATTCGATAGCCCTATTAACGCCCTTTCTGAGTAATTCTCTCAGATTTGACCTAACGTCAACGGTTTTGCCTGCAGGGGGCAAAAACTGCAAAAATAGCCGATTTTTTCGGAAACAGTTTTTCTGCAATAACTTTTGACCCAAGCATTGTACGAGCTTACTTTTACCGGCATCGTGTTCCTCTTGTCAAGACGCATCGAATGAACTATAACTTGACCTTGAAAGGTCAACTTGAAAATTTGACCTCAGGTCAAGGTCATGACCTGACCGGAAAGGGTCATGTTGCATATCAGTCGATCCGTATCGTCGAGCTGAACACATCTAAGGCGTTTTCATCGCTCTAGCATGCCTCTATCAAAAGTTATTTGCGAAAAACTGTTAGATACCATTTGTGACCTAAGATGACCTCAGGGCATAAACAGGGGTCACGGACACCATTTTCATGTTCAGTGTGTCTAAACCACTTGTAATTCAGTGTTTGGGAGTGTTTATAATGTATTCCGTCCAAAAGAGGCGCATTTCAGTTTTCTCCCATTGACTTATAATGGGGAGGTCGCAAAATTGACCTGACCTTAGGTCATCGATATCAAAATTCTGAGATATACATTTTGTACATGCTATTGCTCTTAGCAATCGCTGAAAGTTTCAAAGCGATCGGTCACTCGGTGTAGCTATGACAGACATTGAAACTTTTTATGAGGTGAGGTCACTTCAAGTGACCTGGTGACCTGACCTTGAATGACCTTGGTCTGAAATTTTCACAACATGTGTAGAATTGATGTATGATAAGGTGTACCAAAAACGGCGGCGCTCCGCGCCGCCGTTTTTGAGATATCCGAAGGTTGGGACTTTTCAATTAAGAACAATCACTATTCTTTAGAATTGTGATTTTCTATTGAAAATCCCAACCTGAGCTACCTCTCTAGGGGGGTGTTTAGCGTTTCTGCCGCGATTTAGGACATCTTGATACCCTCGAAAACGGCTCGTTAGATTTTTTTGCCATTTTCAGCGTTTGGTCCCCTATGGGGGAGCTACCGGCTGGTACCAGTCGCTTGAAATATAATTAACCCGTTTTGGGGTAATCGGCACGTGCATTTTCCCATAGGGTTAACATGGGGAAAAATTGAAAATGCGATTTGCGCAAAATCTGTTCAGTAATATTTGTCCACGTTTTTAGGGTCAGTTCTTGGGCTGGCACCTCACCTTCTGGGGGTAATTATTTAAAATATAAATGACAAAATTTCGGGTAACCGATGCCGACAGTTACCCCATGTTGAGCCTATGGCAATTTCGAAAAATTATTTTCAAATCGATTTTGCCAAAAATTTCCACGTTAGATTTTGAAAATGTTCCAATATGTTGTGCCCCGGGGTGTCGGCTACCACGTGGTATGGGTCAGATATGGGGCGATTGAAAAGCACGTGCCACGTGCAAACGTGTTTGATGGGGTAATCTCCGGGAAAATCCGACATTGGCCAACTTGGGGTCCTATGGCGTGGAAACCACCCCACCTAGCGACACCAAATCAACGCAGCCGGTGAGCAGATGAGTCCAGCTTGTCGCACTAGTGGTCACGTGACGCACGTGCTATTGCACGTGCCGTGGCACGGGGTCAATTTTTGTGCTTACATACCCGAACATTGTAAAATGCAAGGAATGGGGGAAATAGCCATCAGGCCGTCAGTTTTTATGATAGGGTCGATCTGAAAACGGGTATAGACATAGAATGAAGTGGGCTAAGAAACTGCTATCTCGGATTTTTCGAAAAATGGAAAATTTAAAATTCTGGGGAAATTATATATTCGAAAGATGAAATTTCCCTAAATTTTGACGTTTTTCCAGTTTAGCCGTCCACTGTTCAGTGACGGTGACAGCGGCCGGGGTCATCTTTTATATGCTGATGGCCACGTCGATGGGTCATCGCGTGGCGTGAACGGTGAGGCTATCAAAGGTCCGGCACGTGTCACGTGGCCACGTGTTTTAGTCGCGTACCTCCCAGATTATCGTGTGTTTGCCGATTTGCGGCCCTATAGCACGAAAACAGCACAAGCCAGGAACACTGAAATGGTGCAATCAGTGAGGGGACAAGTCCTGCTTGCACCACCGGTGGTCACGTGGCACACGTGCAAATCTGGGCACCTCCGTTGCGGAGATATTTTATGTGAAATATTCAAATGTACATAACTTTTTCAGTTTAAGTCCGATTGGGCTAGAATTTGTTGGGTGGATGAATTGTTAAGCGACATGAACGAATGCGCCATGTTTGTTGCAGTGCGCCACGTTTGTCTCAAAGCGCCATTTTTGCCGCAAAGCGCAGAATTTGCGCAACTTTGTCGAACATTGGACGATTAGGATGCGCTGTAATTAAGGGATGGCTGCTTACACGGCAGACATGAATGCACCACATATGCCGCAGGGCGCCATATTTGTCTTAATGCGTCAGTGTTAGCGTTTTGCCTACGGCGGGCGTTTTTTGCGGCGGTGTTTGCGTTTTTTCGGGGTTTGCGTTTGACGGCGGGCGGCCGTTTTTGCGTTTTTGGCGGTGTTTGTGTTTGGCGGCGGGCGGCCGTTTTTTGCGGTGTTTTGCGGTTGGCGGCGGGCGTGCGTGCGTTGCGAAGTTTTTTGCGGCGGTGTTTGCGGTTTTTGTGTTTGGCGGCGGGCGGGCAGGCGATGCGGGTGTTTTTGCTGTTTGCGTTTGGCGGCGGGCGGCCGTTTTAGTGGCGGTTTGCGGCGGGCGGCCGTTTTTTTGCGGCGTTTTGCGGTTTGCGGCGGGCGGCCGTTTTTTGCGGCGTTTTGCGGTTTGCGGCGTGTGGCCGTTTTTGCGGCGTTTTGCGGTTCGCGGCGTGCGGCCGTTTTTTTGCGGCATTTCGCGGTTGGCGGCGGGTGATGCGGGCGTTTTTTTTTGCGGCGGCGGTGTTTGCGTTTTTTCGGTGTTTGCGTTTTGCGGCGGACGCGCGTTTTTTGCGGCATTTTGTGCGTTTTTTTCTGCGGTTTTCGGCGGGCGGGCGATTGTTTTTTTTGCGAAGTTTGCGTTGGCGTTTTAGGCGTGCGTTTTGCGCGTTTTGCGGTGTTTGCGTTTGGCGGCGGGCGGGCGGTTTTTCACAATTAAAGTCCCAACCTTCGGATCCGCAGTGCTGTTCGACAAGCGCTGCCCGGGCCTATTTGCGAAAAACCACAAGGGGGGGTGTTCAAACACCCCCCCCCAGCAGGGCGCGGGTTAAGGGGTAAGGGGTAAGCTGCACACATCTGGTCCTGGAACTCGAGGCTGCGGCTAGATATTGATCCGAGGAATCGATTGCGACCCTTATTTTGGCGATCAGACGAACCCTTGAGGCACTTTTGACGCGCCCCTTCCTTTAAGGGCCGATTAACCCGCGAGTTGCTGGGGGGGGGCGTTAAACGCCCCCACTTTTTTCGCCGGGCCATAGCATAAAAACGGCGCGCCGCAGGCGCGCCAAATTTTGGGTACCTGTAGGGAATTGATTGAAGTTTATTGTGACAAAGTTTCAAAAAAATCGGTTGGAAAATTTTTGAGATATCGAGGTTTTAGTGACGTCATGATTTCTGAGTTTTCGACCAAAAACGGCATATGTTCAAAAAATCATATAAAATCACAGAATAGACATACAGACATGCCGTAAATGCCATTAGACTGCCAATACCATGAACAATCAAATGGCTATCTTCGATTATTGATTATCGTTCCGCATTTTCCAAAATCTTGAACTGAATCTTGGCAATTTCTCGTGACTACTTAACGACCATGATACATGCATTTCTTAAATTGAACTTTCTTAGCCAAACACGTACACATATGATAAAATGAATGTCACCATCGTGTTCTACGCCCCAAATTACCCATAAAACATGTGTCACAGGCTGCGAATATCAGTTTTGATTTTCGGGGATATGTGCCTACCCGGTTGACCTGACCTTGACCCTGACCTATGCTTGACTGACCCCTACATGGAGCGGACACTCTTGTAGGCTTTATATGATGGATTGTGCCCCGTTTTGACAGAGTTTGTGACGAGAGGCGCCCATTGCGAAGTCCTGAAGTCCATGCTACTGAAAGCCCGATTTCAGGTGTTTGACCTGACCTTGACCCGACCTGTGACCTCGAAATTCAACTTTAAAGTACTCATCTGAAGCGTCTCGTCGCGCTCTTTCGTTTGCCGCCTCGTGCGTTTCGCTGCGCCTATTGGTTCTCGAGTTATCGGCTGGGGGCGTTTAACGCCCCCCCCCAGCAAACGGTGGGTGGCGAAATACCCCAGCAACTGCCGGGTTAAGGGGTAAGGGGTAAGTTGCACACATCTGGAACCCGAGGCTGCGGCTAGATATTGACCCGAGGAATCGATTGCGACCCTTATTTTGGCGATCAGACGAACCCTTGAGGCATTTTTGACGCGCCCCTTCCTTTAAGGGCCAATTAAGGGGTAAGGGGTAAGAGCTAGGGCCAAATAAATGTCATATTCTTGCTCCCCGTTCCCCAATTGATCTGATAGGAGTTTTCAAGCGATTCTGAATCCGACGCTGTATTCGTTGCTGACATATTTTTTAGCTTCACGGACATATTTTTTAGCAGTTCAAAATGACAAATGTAATTTTGGTATGTCAAAACTGGTCAAAACAAACTGAAGTTTGGTGATTTTTTTTTCAATTAAAAAACTTTTCAAAAAAACGTAATTAAAAACTTTTTAAATAAAATGTTTTAATTGCCGCGCCAGTATCGCCGATGAAGTGTTAAACCGAACACGAAACGTCCGATATATGCTGAGTTTTTATTTAATTTCAACGAAAGCTGAATACTATAAAAACTTTTTTTTAAATAAATTAACTATTTTTCACATTTTGAGCAGTACGTACTGTACGTAGTGGATTTCCAAGTCAAAAATTGCACTACGTACAGTGTACGTACTGTACGTAGTGGTGGCGGCGCCCCTGTCGGCATGGGATAAAGCTGCCCGTCCAGCCCGGAACAGGAGTTTGAGGCAGAAAATCATTCGGGAACACATGCTTTCTCTTGTCTCTTTGGAACGAAGCTATGAGTCTCATAAGATGATGAGAACATCATCTACATTCTACATTCTACACAACTCATTACTCAAGTCTCAACAGTCAACAGTAAAAAGTAAACACAGCGTAACTCCAAAGCGCAACATTCGTGTCACGTGTGAAGGTTTAACTTTACCACGGTAAGGAAATAACTGCATCATATGCCCGATATTTGGGATATGGCATCAATATTATGCAGCTTGTAAGACGCGCAAGAGGCAAATATATAATGTTCACTAAACAGAATTGTAAAAAATAAGCCGCCAGTTGCTAGGTAACCGCTTGATAAACAAACGAATCTTCACACGCTTTGCTTTTGTTCTGTTGTCGCTAACGCAAAGTTTTTCGTTGAACATGATTTTTTGGTTTGGTATGTAATGTCATGGTATATTGAGTAGGTAAGTTGTTTTTAGGGCCCCAGCAAGCAAGCAAGAGGTGAATGTAATGTAGGGTTATGTAGTATTGGTATATAATGGATTTTACGGGTTTAACGGTTTGTACCAATTTAGAGACAAATTGGCCTAGCAATTCTTGAAATAGAAAACACTTCCACTGAAGTATCGTCAACACTTCTTTACATGTGTGCACGTGCATTAGCACCCTACATATGGTAACTACTAACCTGTCATCCAATATGTGCCAGCCGACAATCCCAAGTTTCAGTACAATCGGCTCAGAAGCAACTGAGTTGTTGCAAGAATAAATTTATTTTATTTACTGGCGATCGGAGAATCCCCTTGGCGAGCGGTGCCTTACCCTGGGCCTGGTGTTTGTTGTCAAAGTTTAATGACCTGCTGGCCCTGATTGTGATGCTTTTTGCTCAGTTTTGCCAGCGAAGAAAATGGCCTAAAGCACCTGCTCTCTACTCTGCGCTGGCCGCGGCCCAACATGCAGCAGGGATGCATGCGCTTACAGCGCACCCCTGGCCCGATCACCCCCAAATTTCAATGCAGAGGCTGCAACAACTTACAGATTCAGCATAGATTGAGTCATAAAGCTGCTTCATTTAAATCTTTGTTCAACTTATGTTGAGCATTGTTGTCTATGACAAGTGAAAGTTTGATGTTGATGTACTTCTTGTTCTTGTTGGATAAGGGCGCGTAGCTCATAGCTGCCAGGGCTCAAGCGTCCATCAATTCTTTCTTCTCTCACTCGGTGTCTCATCTTGTATTGCTGATAGGCGATTTTGCTTTTGGGAAACTAAGCAGGGTCACTAAGCAAGGCTCTGAAGGATGCGGTATAGCTGGGAATGGGTGTGCAAGGACTTTTCGCGGAGAAGGACAAGGTAGAGTTAATGTTAGTAGGTTATTTCCTCTTCTACTTAATATTAATCTTGTTAGTTCGCACAACTTTGATCTGATGTAATCTACTAGTTAAGATTGCTAAAAGCGGGAGAGAGCAAAATTCGGTCAGATAGGCACTAACTAAACGACACTACTTAGGTCATACATGGTCAGTTACACAACGATCGAAGGAAGTCAAGTAACATCTCGTGACAATCGTCACAGACACAGCTGTGGTGCAACGTACGGTTAACCAGCAATCACATCGGTGTCAGATAGAGCACTCGCAATTAATGTTGATGTAAATAATAATGAAATTGATATAAATTGTAAATACTTACAAAATGTTTTTAACATACCTCTAGATTAAGAAGGCCTTGTCATATACTATAGTATAGTACTAATATAGTACTAATATAGTACTAATAGTAAGTATGTTTATTGCTTGAAACCAGTTTTTCTTTAGTCAATTGAAATGCTATTTACATCAGCATCTGTATTCCATTGAATTTGGGAAGAACTATGTCAAATCAAAATGAGTTCTGTTTCATTAACACGGGAATATTTTGCCTTTGGATGAAGGGTTGTTTTGTAAATAGTTTTAATCACAAGCTGTTTATTTGTTAATATAATTGACAGTGTCATGGCCTGGCATTTTTTTTTTTTTTTGATTTGGTGATGTGCCTCCATTTATTATAAGTTTAAATAAATATGAAACTTTTGGATTATAAGTGAAGCAATGGACACTGCATTCAAATAGTACCTACCTAAGGTGGCATCACATACAACTTAACCCTCGCCCGTATAGGGGGGGGGGGTCGAACGGACCCCCCCCCATGGTTTTTCGCGAATAACTCGCGTAAAAAGCGGCCGATCGCGACGAAACTTTCAGTACCCTCGCGTTCATCAATTTCACACCTACCCTGAAAATTTCATGACCCTGAATCAAATGACCTTTGACCTGTGACCTACTTTTCGAGACCATGTTTGGCTGGAATCGCGATTCGGCGTATGTCGGCTCGCATTAGCCGCGCGTTTGCAGTCTTTTCGTGGTTTCAAGCGCTCAAACATGTGATATGATGTTGCCCCCATGCATTAGGGTGGGTGTCAAGGTCACCTGAAGGTCAGGTCAGGTCATTGACCTTTGATGACCTCGGTTCACTTTTTCGAGTTTTACATGTTTCTATGCCAGTTTTGGGAGCTGAATTCGAATTTAGCAACCATATGAACATTTACGAAGTAGTTTTGGTGCCTTCGTAACATGTTACGAAGCTGTCAGAGGCGGTTGCCACCTACTACGAATACCCTTACTGGTTGACCTGACCTGACCTGACCCGACCTGGCCTAAATACATGAAGACATCATCTGTGATCAAAACTAACATGATATTCGTGATCAGCATCCCGAAAAAAACCCATAGCAGCCACACTTTACGACGTTCTAACAGGTCCTGATTTTCCCGCCTTTGGGGTCATTGACCTGACCTGCAAGGTCAACCAATGACCTAGGACCTTAAAATTGGGTATCATCGGCTTCCTCTCGTCACGGGCAACACGCTCGTTTTTTCCGCGAAGCTCTAGCTCGATCAGGGGCGAAACGGCAAGGGGGGTCCAACGGACCCCCCCCCCCCCCCCTTATACGTTCGCGGCTGGAAAAACACCAATACGGGCGAGGGTTAATGCATCCATCACCCTGAAAGGTGCATATGCATCTAGAGTTTGACCATATCTAGGTGGATTTAAATATATCATATTATCCTATGCTTGAAACGGGCCTTCGAATGGGATTACCTAGTGATTGAAAGTGCTGATGACAAGCAATCCCAATTCTGAAATAATGATAATAGGTACTACTACCTAGTTGAGTACCTACTTAAGCGCTCATCCATTAATTTGGATTTTGGCTGGGAGACAATGGCTGGGAGGCTGGGAGCTTGAAATTTGTTTGGCATACTACACACATCAAATGCTTTTTTTGCTTTACTTTCATTGCTTTACTTTCATTGCTTTACTTTCATTTTTTTTTTGTTTACTTTCATTTCATTACTTTTAGATTGCTCAGGCACAGTCAGATTACATTTTGTGGTGTTCTCACAACTATTCTGTAAATAATCATGAACAACTCGTTCTGTTGGCAGCTGAATCAGCCTTTATCTGGTTTGCACATCACACCTGAGCTCAGCACCCCCAAAACGCCACCATCATGTATGGACTGGAGGACCCAGCGCTGGCGCTGACCTTTCTGGGCACCGCTCTGGTGGGAGTCTGTACGGGCCTCATCTGCAGCCGACTGAAGCTACTCTACATCTGGACTCACCCGCCGGACCGTAACAGCACGCGCACCGGCGGTGACCTGGTGGCAGAGGTGCTGGCGAGTCACGGTGTGAAGCACATCTTTACCCTGGTCGGCGGTCACATCTCGCCGATCCTGGTGGCCACCGAGAGGCTCGGAGTGCGGGTGGTGGACACGCGTCACGAGGCGACGGCCGTGTTCGCGGCGGACGCTGTGTCACGCCTGTCGGGAACCGTGGGCGTGGCGGCCGTCACGGCGGGGCCGGGCGTCACGAACACCGTCACGGCCGTGAAGAACGCTCAGCTGGCCGAGTCGCCGCTGTTACTGCTCGGAGGGGCGTCGGCGTCACTGCTGAGTGGCCGCGGGGCGCTGCAGGATATCGACCACATGACGCTGCTCGCCTCAGTCTGCAAACATCGCGTCTCTGTACGCTGTGTGCGGGACATTGCGCCGGCTCTGAGGTATGCGATACAAATAGCACAGAGTGACACTCCCGGCCCTGTGTTTGTCGAGCTCCCTATCGACGTGCTGTACCCAATCCATCTAGTTCAGCGCGAGGTGGGTGTCAAGACTGGCAGTGGACCTGTGCAACGTGTCATCAACTGGTATCTGCAGAACTACGTGGACAACATCTTCGCTGGCGCGTGGGAGCCTCGCCCGCTGACACCCCTGCCACCTGCGATCCCCCTACCGAGCGACTCCGAGGTGCGGCGTGCGGCCGAGCTGCTCCGCGCCGCCCGCCGGCCGCTGCTGCTGCTGGGGAGCAGTGCCACATCTCCACCGATCCCCGCTGCCGATACGCGCCGTCACGTGGAGGCCCTCGGGGTGCCCTGCTATCTGGCCGGCATGTCACGTGGCCTGCTGGGTCGTCGTTCTCCGCTGCAGCTGCGACAGGAGCGACGTACTGCGCTACAGGAGGCCGACCTCATCATCCTGGCCGGTGCCGTGTGCGACTTCCGTCTCTCCTACGGACGCGCGCTCGGCCGCCGCGCCAAGATTGTCTCGATTCACCGAGACCCTCGCCAGGTACGCCTCAATTCCGATATGTTCTGGAAGCCCACTCTGGCAGTCCAGGCCGACGTGGGCTCATTCATCCGCGAGCTATCCGCCGAAATGGCGGGCCAAGTGCCTGACAAGACATGGCTGGACAAACTCCGCGCTCGTGATGACGCCAAGGAAGAGAAAAACGCGGAGATGGCGCGTCAGCCGACCGCCGAGCATCTGAACCCGCTGAAGGTGCTGAGCCGGCTGGAGGAACTGCTTCCCCCGGAGGCGCTACTAGTGGTGGACGGTGGAGATTTCGTGGCCAGCGCCGCGTACGTGCTGCGCCCGCGCGGCCCCCTCGCCTGGCTGGACCCGGGAGCGTTTGGCACGCTCGGCGTTGGTGGAGGGTTTGCGCTGGGTGCGAAGTTGGCTCGGCCTGAGGCCGAGGTTTGGCTGATATACGGGGACGGCTCGTGTGGGTACAGTGTGGCAGAGTATGATACGTTCACCCGGCACAAGACGCCTGTCATCGCGCTGGTCGGGAACGACGCCGGTTGGACGCAGATCGCCCGGGAACAGGTGAGGACCGGACATATTCTGTCTATTTATATAATATATTGATAATTTATGCTGTTCTAAATAAGACAGCAGCGAGTAACGCTCATCACTTTTGACGCTGACATGCTTTTCTTGCCTCCGCGCAGGTGTGAAGTTCAGTTATGGTATTTGCTGTTGGCAGCTCATTGGTGGACTTAGTTCCTTCATGTATAGGATTCTGTCCGCATTTTCCCTATCTCGCATTTGTATTGGAATGTACATACACAATTTATTTTGCTTTACTTTTACAATGCGGTGATCGTCAAACGTTTTTCTCTCTCCTGTTATTTTCCAATCACTCTAAACTAACACAGTTATGGCTGTCGCATCCCCGCCAATTTCCTCACCCGGCCCTCTCACATAGTCTAACCACCCGCTCTTGTCCCCCAGGTGCCCATGTTCGGCACGGACGTGGCCTGCCGGCTGGCCCACTGCCGTTACGACACCATCGCCGAGGGTTACGGCGGCCGGGGCCTGATGCTCACCAGAGAGCACGAGGATGCCATCGACGAGGTGCTCCGGCGCGCCCAGGCGCTGGCCAAGGAGGGCCACAGCGTGCTGGTGAACGCCCTCATCGGCAGCACCAAGTTCAGGGAAGGCAGCATCTCTGTCTGAGGTCGTGAAGGAGGTGGACGTCAGACGAGATGTAGTGGAAGCTCATGTGGTGCGCTGAGCTCCTTTAGAGGGGTTGGTGCAGATTGGGAGCGGTGGCGATTTTTGTGCAAGGGTAATGCTATGCGCGTGGATGAATTTACAGTCATTGTAATGTAGCGCTCATTGTTAATTGTAATCGTGCTGTACCTTTTGGGGCGGTGTTTTATGTATAGCTATATTTTGATTAGACGTGCCAGTCATGCTATATATGCGGTGAAGTGTATTAGTGTTGTCACGAATCGGTGCTTAAATAACCAGTACCCTAAAACATGGTTAGCTTGCAAATCGGCTTACCGAAATGAGGTTGTGATAAACAATATGACTGCTGAAATTTGTTGGAGCGTTTATAATCTCACGCGGGGCCATTTACGTCGCAGAAAGGGGGCTAGCATGCAGTTACGTTTAACGTGGGTAGGCGTTCTGTTCCAGCATCCAATAGGCCGAAGTATCAGCACGCACGCAACTATAACGTGACCTGTACGCTACTTTGTGGCTGGTTCAATCACTAAGTAATGGATGATCTCCAAACAGTACGTACGACCATCCCCACCGATATTGCCATCCACGGAAATCGAGCACACAACTAAAAACAGTTGGATTCACTTCACGCTATATTCCTCAGATATAACTCATTCCGTAATAGGTGCACGTCCTGTCTTGCATACAGACTGGATTTCGCGGCGAATCAGACAGCACGCGGCAGCGGAGGCGGGCGCCGGCCCGCCCCGGTTCCCCCCACATCCCAGCGGGGCACGGCAGCGGAACAGTCTCCACAGTGGGGTCAGCTCCCTACAGGGTTATCGCGGGTCATCTGGCTCGGGATTAACACACGTCTCTTTACCCCGGCACAGGCGCAGCCTGGCGCCAGTCACAATGTTGTCCAGGAGTGAGGTTTAAACGGACGGCGCCGCACCAGCCGGTGATGAGGCGACCCGGACGGGCCCAGCCCGACAGAATAGCGCGAGAAGCGAGCCGGCAGAAGCAGGATGCCGGCAGTAACCAATCAAACAACACGCAATACAGGTGAACTGGAGACGATGAGAGTGAACGGCGGGCTGCTCGCTATGTACAGGCCGCCCCCCTATGTACAGGCCGCACGGCACGGCACGGGGCGGCGATGAGGCGCACACACACTCGCACACTGACGGACAGCTAGGGCAGCGCACGGGCAGGCAGGCGCGCGCCGAGAAGGGGCGTTGTACTGGGCGGTGGTGTGTAGCTGAGATCGGACTCAGGCGAACAGGCTGTCAGTGTAGCGCCGGTTGGCTTTGGGCGCCCGGCGGCGGCCGGCAGCCGGCGCGCGCCGCGGCGCCTGCTGCTCCAGGCTGTCCGCCTGTCAAAGACAACAGACAAGGCCGTGTCAGTGGACAGAAGTGCTGGTCGAAAGTCGAAACGCATCCAACTCCACAACAGTTAAGAAGGGCTATACTAAATTTATTCCCGAAAAGAAACATTTGCTTTTGTTAGTGCCAGCTTAGTGATTGATTAGACCCAGGGGACGATATGAAAAACACCATCAATTAAATAACATCGTGAGCTCTAACTTCTATCACAACCATCATCATCACGTCACGCTACGATCATAGTTACAACATTGTTGTCCTGCCTGAATCAACATTCCCTCACCAGTTTGTTGGCGATCCTCTTGGGCAGCTGCTCGTGCAGACCGTAGACGCGGCTGCGCGGCAGGCTGAGGCGGCAGCCGTCGTCGAACACCACCTGGCACTGGACGTGCGTCTTCTCGCCGCAGAATACGCCCGGCCACAAGCGGTCGTCCGTCCAGTGTACGTGCACGCGCGCGTTCAGCGGCGGCGCGCCGTCCGACGTGCAGTTGTAGTTCTGACATAGGAAAAGGGGAAGGTTAGTCGAGGTGTGATTAAAAAGAACACCCCAGTGACAAAGCCCAGTGAAATATAGATGATGTAATAAGGCGCATGGATTCCACTTAAAAAAAGAAAACCAAAACATCCATACAAAATACCGATAGCAATGCACGAGCATGCACAGACAAAAAGGACAAAATCCAAGCACAAAAAAGGTTATCCTATTGACATGCGCCTCGTTAATATCAACTGCTGAAACAGAGATGAAGCAGCTAATGGATGAGGGTCAGCCGGTAAATTTTCGCAAAGGGTAGACATATTCATAACAATACGAACTTTGCTCTTGCCTCGTTGAACGGTGTTGAAATCGGATAAAACAAATATAATTATTTGACAGCACAGCTAAGTAATGTGAAACGTTCACAATAATCAACGAAACATCGGAATATTACGACATCAGGTGACTCACGTGCTTCTGACCGGCATAAAACAGACCCCGAATCAGTGAGCTCAGCATGGTCAGAATAACACTGAAATATCCATTTAGAGACAAAATACGACAGTGACCTAGAATATGACATCACCACGATCGGACATAATCGAATAGCAATCGAATAAAAACCAGTATAACGCCTTTTGGGGCGACTGACGGAGCGAGCGAGAGGGTGGGCCTTGCACGTGCGAAATTTCGAGGGGGTACCTCCAACTGACTTGTGCACGGCACCGTACTAACCGGTCTCTAGCGATGTGCCAAATTTGAGCACAATCGGCCCAGCCGTTCTCGAGATCTGGAAGCGGCACCCTGCACGTGCGCACGTGCAGAATGGGTCCCAACTGACTTGTGCACGGCACCCTACTAACTGGTCCCTAACCGTGTACCAAATTTGAGCGCCATCGGTCCAGCCGTTCTCGAGATCTGGAAACGACCCCTGCACGTGCGCACGTGCAGCAGCACCCCAACTCTGGCACATGGATATGCAGTGCCTAGTGGGTGCCTACCTACATGCCAACTCTCAGCGCATTGGCCAAGTAGTTACCGAGATATTGCAACAATTACAAAACGGACACCTCTTCGTTTTACACGTGGCACGTGCATAAGGGGTCACCCATATGCATCGGGAATAGTCCAATACTTGGTAGAAGGAATGAAGCTACCCTACAAAAATTACCGCGTGTAAATCGGTCAAGTGGTTGCTGAGATATAAGCCTCGCAAAAGCGTCCGCACGGCCGGCCGGCCGGCCGCTCATACTCAGAAATTTCCGTTAATCTAAGGAAAGACTTCGCTCACTTCGCTCGCTCCGTAATCAGAATTTGAACAAGAGGCCAGTTTTACCAACAGAAAAATAGCCGCCTACCGGATTTTTTTTCTAAAGACCGCTTCACATACGGGCGTAAACGGTAAAGTCCTATCCGCTTACGTTCCCATCGCATTTACGGTCAGCGCATTTACGCATTAGCGGTCTTAAGCAAAAAAAAAAAGAAAAAAAAACCGGAAGGCGGCTATTTTTGTTGGTAAAACTCAGGCCTAAGCACCAATTTTCACCAACTCTTCAATAACTCCATATTTCCTCCCCCGCCCTCCCCCGCGTCACCCACGGCGATGTGCTGCGGCGACGTGTCTCGGCTGACGGAGCCGTCCTCGAACCGGATCGTGTACATGATCTCCGAGCTGAGCTGGGCGAGAAGCGCGCGGTGGTAGAGGCCGCTGCGGTGACGCGCCCACACCAACTCGCCCACCGTCAGACCCGACTCCTGGGTAGAACAGGGAGGTAGGTCAGGTCAGCACAGGAACACATGGGGGATGATGTGAGTTTTTTTTTAGCAAACTTGCAAAGTCACACAAAGGAGCAATGAACACCACACTAATTTGTCCAAGTGCATCACGTCAGCTAGGTACATAATTGAGCATCAACTACGCATATAAATTATAATCGAACTGGATCAATGGAAAGCAAAGCCACAGTCTACAGGAGTACCGTGCATGAGAAAACATCCCAACCTAATTGGGCGGAGTAGTGAGCACCACACTGCCACCCAACACTGAACTACACTCTAATTCCAACAGCTGGCATACCTGACACCGAAGAACAGACCACTAGCTTGCATACAGCTGCAGCCACCCCGCTGACACCACGCCCTCCCCTACCCTACAGAACCCCCCGTGTACGGCGTGCGGACGGCCGGGCCCAGCCCTGTCTCGCGGGTGGCCCGGCCGCCCCAGCCGGATATACTGTCCCAATGTGAAAGGAGAGCGTCGACCAGGCGTCGGCCGGCGCTCAGGGTGCATTGGCTGCCGTCAGCGGCGGAGGCGGGGGCGACAGAGGCTCACCTGCGGCCCGGCGTGCTCTCGACAGGTGACCAGGGGCGCCAGGCCGGCCGGCTGGGGACAGAACCGTCCGCCGGCCGCCTGACAGCAGGTAACGTGCATCAGCGCGTCACACTCGGGCTGACTGCAGCGGACACCGACGCCGCGCCACTGGCCGCAGTAGTCGCAACGCTGCGGGGGCACAGGGGGATACAAACGGTCAGGGGCGTACGAACAGACACATAGGTTTATCCGATTGGAGGGACGAGACCAGCAAGCAGGATGTCGCTATCAAAGCAGGTATGAACCAGCGAACACATATTTACCCGTTTGTCTCTTACGATGCATCGACGGACATTCGGCAAAAAAAGAAAAAAAAACTCCAGATAGCTAGGTGATGGGCGAATTACATTTATGATGCATCGACGGACATTCGGCAAAAAAAGGAAAAAAAAAAACTCCAGATAGCTAGGTGATGGGCGAATTACATTTATGAAACATCATTAAAGGCAGTAAGGCATACGTTGCCGTCTCTTCGCAAGCTTGTCACCTCTTTGCCAACCGTCACCCACCCTGTGTCTATCGAAGGGTGCCGTGGCTGTCCTCTCGCCCGGCCCGGTGACCACCACTGCCGGCAGGAGAGCGGCACACACCAGGTGGACCGCCCGACCATCAGCTCCCAGCGTCAGGGCGCCGCCGCGCAGACAGCAGAGCGCGCAGCTGGACGGAGCGGCAAGGCCGGCCTGGGGAGGGGGGGGGGGGGAGGGTCGGAGTTAAAGAACTGAGTGGACAGAAGAGGTATTCTGAATAATCAGGCGCGGGGTCCATGAGTCACACATAATTATGTGGCTAATAACTTATGGTGAACGCATAGGTGGTACACAAGAGAATGACAATTACAGGATGATCATCGTAAGCAAGCACCATAGCACAATTTAGCAGTACACTTTTTCTAGCATAGCTGTGCCCAAGGAGATGTTAGAATAATGAAACCACTAAGCCCCAAAACCATATCGACAGCCCAGAGGCCATCCTTGAGCATCTCTCACCTGCTGCTGCGTCTGAGAGCACGGTGAGCACGTCCAGCCGTGCTCGGCCGGTACGTCCGGCAGGCCGTAGCAGCGGGCGTGCACACAGGCCTGGCACAGACGACACACCAGCAGCGGAGCCACGTCTGAGGGAGATACGAGCGCCATGTCGACACACATTCCGAACATTGGAACGCCAGGAGCTCTAGAGGGGATTCAAAACGGGTTTCGAGCCTGCAATGTTTATTGAATGGTGGCATATTTACAGTGAGCTTTTTCAAATCAAGCAGAACATCCAAGCTCAGATACGTAAGGAGAAAAGCAAACGAAGCAATCAGACAGAAAAGTGGTAAGTTATGAGTAAAAGGACAACAAGAAGCGAATATCAGTAAATATTGCTTACCTGTGGGGACGGTGTTGGAGCCAGACGGCCGTCGGTGTCTGGACCAGACAGGTGCGGCGGCGGGCGGCTCCGCTCCGGCGGGGGCGGGGGCGGGGGCGGGGGCGGCCGGCGGCGCCCACAGCTGACAGACGGCGCAGTGAGGCGGTACGCGGCTCCGCTGCCGGTTGTGGGCCCGCACGAGGTCTGAGCGGTCGCCGGGGTCCTTCAGAGGCGTCCACAGGCCGGTCAGAGGGGCCGCCCAGTCGGCGGACGGCGCCAGCCACGGCTCCGGATCCTCGTCCAACTGGCGGGAGATAGGGCGGTTAGGACTCAATACAGTGTCTTGATTTTCGTGAATTTGGGTGGAAACCCACACCTAACAGATTCTCTTTGTGACGTCCCGGAAAGCCAAACGACGTCCCTGACAGATAAAAGTCGATAGGTATATCGAACACCAAAAGCAAACTAACAAAAGGAAATATCACCTCTGTAGCCTAAAGACACGGCTATGCAAAATGACAATAAATATATCCTAAGTCCTCACAAACCCACTCTTACACTCAACTCCCCTTTCCTGGCCACCTGCCGCAACAGTAAACAACGCGGTTTTATTTTATTTTCGTTTTCTGTGCGTCAGATATGGATAGGTTTTTTCCTTTACCATGTGAAGGTGATGCTGCCATATGAAGGAGAAAAGATGTCGGAATAGAGGGATCTGAGGACGTCGTTTTCCACTTTTCAGTTTTAGTAACTGTGCAGTGTATAGATAAAAATTAATCATGCGAATATATTACTTGGACATTTAACTATAAGCACGCAACATACCTTTCGTATCAAATTACTGTAACATATTTAATTATTTTTTCCCCTCAGAAGGTCACAGTAACGGGTTAGCGCTGCCCCTTGAACATGTCCTTCAAAAGTATTTAATTTGCATATGTTGATAGTGGTTGGGGAAAAAGTTTAATGTTTATCTGTTTGAATTAGAATAAAGTTACCGAATTTCAACAGAATTAATTCAAGTATGTCGTCCTTGGCTTAAAAATACACGCAATGTTGGGGACGTCGATTGACCATGTTATTCCCATTTAATCGACGTCGGTACAAAACTGAAAAGTGCACAATGATTTCACATTTTTTTCCAGCCAAGAAAAATTCAGCGTCCACCTTGGAGTTTTCTTAATTGAATTTCATAACAGGAAGCTATGGAAATTAATTTTCCGAACTGTTTTCCACCTCTTTGTTTGGACGTCTGCTTTTTTACATCAGTCCTCTTGCTCGATATGATATCCCTCTTATGACGTCAATATTTAGTGATAGCCGCTGGCTCTTGGGCTGATTTTTGTTGAAGCATATTTGTTGTTGACTGTTGTGTACGGTCATGGACAAGAACTAGACATCTTCAAAGTGTTGTTTTGGTGTTTGTGGTGAATGCTTGAATTTTGTATTTTACTAGGGGTAAATTGGCATTACTTTGTGTCTATATATGACCATTTGAGGTGCCTTGAGGTGGTATTAGTCAATATTGCCAATGAAAATCGCTAATTTTAAGAGATTTAGGTAAGGGATCTTTAGTGGCTTAGGCTCCGCACCGATATCGACGTCCTCGCGGCTTCAATCACACTCTCCGAAAAATCAATTTCAGGACATGGACTCAATATACCCTGGGTTAGGACACCTGAAAGCTAGTGAGAACGCAGGGTGCCCAGTGCCCACCCCAGCTCCCTTCTCGCTGATATGGGGATAGTAGCTCCGCACAGCGCGAACAACACAAAACACGACACCAACCAAGAACACGTTCTATTATAGGCTCCCGCATCAAACTTAGGCTGAATACAAGCAGACCTCCTGACGAAGTTCCGTGATTGAATCTGCAGTATAATATGACATAAATCTATCAGATCCTAAGTTTCCTCATGCATAACATAGCTAAGATGACTCACCTCACTGTCTGAGTCTGTGGCAGTGTCATCTCCGTCGGACTCGGAGTCGACGGACGTGTGCCTCTGCTCCTCCACCGTGTCATGGGCAGGCTCCGTCTTCACTACTGGAACATTGTCGTTCACAACCGGCAGAGGAGCCGAGGATGGCGGCGGGGGCGGGGGTGGCGGCGACGGACTAGCGTTCTCCAGCTGCATCATCGCCTGGTGGATCAGCTCCAGGCCGGGTGCCTCGGCCGGCGACGGGAGAACCACCGGCGGCGGGTCTGCCCGCGGCGCCTGCACTGGCACCGGCGGTAGCACCGGCGGCGGGGGCGGCGGCGGGGGCGGCGCCTCAGCGCGGCCCGGGCTGCTGCTGCTGCTGCTGAAGTCCACCACCGGACATGTGTCGGGCGGCCTGCCACTGCTGCTGCTGCTGCCAGAACTGCTGCGCGGCAGACAGCTGTCGCCAGAGGTCGAGCAGTGCTGCCGTAGTTGCGACAGAAGACTCCTGAGCAGGCGCGCCTTGTCCGGTGAGAGAACCACCGGCTGCCGCGGCTGGCGGCTCGGCGGGGGTGTCCTGGGCCCGCTGGCCGCCGCCGGAGTCGGTCGGCAGTGGGAGACGCTCGGCAGGACCGCCGGTCGGCAGGCCGGGACGCCGGTCGATGTCAGCAGCGGCCCATGGGTTGATGCTGGCGTCTGAGGCGGCCCCTGGGACACCGCCGCCGGCGCCGCCATCCACGCGTCCCTGATCAGTCCGGTAGGCAGCGGAGGACGCGTCACTGCCGCTGCTGTCGTGCCGAGAGCCCCAGCGGCTCTGCCGATCGTCACCACGCCACGCGCCGTCCGGCCGACCGCGACCGTGCCGCTGCCAGCCGGGGCCGGCGGCCTGGTCGCCGCGCGGGGCGGGCCCCCAGCCGCCGGCGCGGTGGCGATTGTGCAGATGATGGCCGTCGGGTCCCGGCCGCCAGCCGGGCCCGCCGCCGCGGTGGGCGGGCGGCACAGGCTGCTGTCCGCGGCCGTACGCAGGCGCACCGACAGCGTCTCCCTGAGGCGGCCAATTTGTACCTTGGTGGTGAGCGTCGGGTCGGGGCCGGTGCCGCCAGTGGTCACCGTCCGGACCGGCGGCGCCGTGACCTCTGGGCGGCCCTCCGCGGCCGCGGGGACCGGCGGGAGGGCCGGCGGCGCGACCAGCCGGATCTCTGTGATCGGCGCCGGCCCAGTGCTGACTGTCGGACTGACCACTGTCCCAGCGAGTTCTGACGGGCCGGCCGCCGCCCCACTGTTCTCCTTCCCGCTGACCGCTGTCCCAGCGAGTTCTGTGTGGACGCTCGCCACCCCGCGGCTCTGGATGTCCGTTGCCGTAAGGCTGGCCGGCGGGGGCTCGGGATTGGGCTGGAGCACGGGGATGGCCGTCTCGCCGGTCGTCATGCCAGCGCTGATGATCCCGTCGCTCATCACGCCAAGGCCGACCGTCTCCGCGCTCACCGCCCCAGTGCTGAGCATCAGGTCGGTCGCCAGTCCAAGGTTTAGACTCTCGGCGCCGATCAGGCCAGGCATGTCCATCAGCGCGGGCGTCACCCCACGGTCGTTCAAGCTCGCGGGATGGACCGTCTCCTCTGTCCCTATCCCAGAGTTTTGCGTTCTCCCACTGGCGCTGATCTGCCCATCCGGCGGCGGCTGGGGCGGACTGTGCAGCGGGAGGGTACTGCTGTTGCTGGTGGTGTTGGAGGAGCTGCTGGTGTTGTTGCTGCTGCTGCTGCTGAAGCCCTCCACGGAAGAGCGCGGCGGCGTCGCCGAGCCGCTGGCCGCCACCGTCTGTTTGAGGAGGCGCAGCAGGCCGCGCCGGGTCGGCTCCGGCAGCGGCTCGTCCAGCAGTCTGGTGAGCCGGCGGCGGCGCGCCGTGCGGTCCCAGCGGCAGCCCACCAGGTGGCGCAGCCAGTGCAGCAGGCCGGCCGGCAGGCGGCGCCGGACCGGCGCAGGGGGAGCGGTGGTCGCCGACGTCGCGGCGCGCACTGGGAGGCCCCCCGGATCCCTCCCAGTGCCCACCGCTAAAAAAGACGGCTGCTGCGAGGCGGCCGTGGCAGTGGCGATAGCGGTCGGGTCGGGCGGCGGCGGCGGCAGCGGCGCTGGCCGCGAGTCGCTGGGCCACGTGCCGTGAGAGCCGTTTAGCTGAGAAGTCGAAGGCGCAGTGCCGCCATCCGTTGACGATCGCCTCTCGGGCGACAACGGCTGACGCGACTTCTTCGGAATCTTGAACTTCTTTTCCAACACAGCACCCGAGGAGCCAGCCTCCTCTCTCATTGCCTTCAGAATGTTCTGAATCACTGCCTCCTCTTTTAGTCGAGACTCCTCCAGCGCAGCCGCTGTCTTCGGGTCTTTGGATTCCTTCTTGAACGACTTCCTGCGTACTGGTACACCGGAGCTGTCAGCGGGCGCAGCGGACGGACGAGAGCTCACCCCAGACGGGCCCGGCGCCGCCAGGGCCAGCCTCGCCCGCTCCTCTTCTTTGGCCTTTATCTCAGCCACTGCCTCAGCCGCGGCAGCTGCAGCAGCTGCTGCCTTCTCCTCCGCCTTCTTCTCTTCTTCCTTCTTCACCTTCTCCAGTCGACGCTGCTCATCTTCTGCCAGCGTCTTAGCCTCAGCCTCTCGCGCCGCCTCGCGCTGTTCATCGCTCACATCTAACAGCTTGGGCAGCTCCTGGGCGGCCTCTGCCAGCGCTTTCTGCAGCTCAGCGGCGACTGTCGGGTCCGGGGCACGCCGGCGGTGCCTAACGGCCGCCATCAGCCGACGGCGCAGCGCCGCGCCGTCGCCGGTCGGCTCAAAGGTGATCCTCCGACTGCCGTGCACCAGGTGACGCTTGCGGTGGCGCTGGTGGGGCTCGTCACAGTTGCCGCCAGTGATCGAATCCAGACGCTCCAGCTCTACTACAGGCTCAGCCTGCAGCTGCGGCGAGCCGTCAGCGGCCGTGAACGAGAGCCGGTGACGTTTGTGGCGCGGACGGCGCTCCTCCTCGTAATCATCGTCATCTGAGTCGCCGTCATCGCCGTCTGAAATGCAGCAGAGAGATCGGTCAGCTGAATGAGTGACGGCAGGGGAAAATGTAGGAAGTGGAGGATGCGGTTAGTCATGATAGCTTAGAAATCAGGACAGGTAAGATAAGTATTAACTACAACATACAAACCAGGGCGATAGGATCAAGGTAAGTAAATGTTACAGAAAGGCAGGAATAACGATCAGGATTAAAGATGACGGTTTTCACAACCAAGCTGTCTGAGCTATCAGCGTCCACCATGCGATCTCAGATATTATCAGGGCTTATCCAGCTACTGAGGCTCTAGTTCTTGTGACTACCACAATCATGGTATCCATCCCACTTAACCCGCCGTACTCACCAGAGTCTTCGTCACGCTCGTAGAGGTCGCTGAGCGCCAGTAGCTGCTGGTCGCCCTCCAGCCGGTCGGAGCCCTTCCGTTTGTGGATCGGGTGACGTTTGTGACGCTTCTGCTGCGAGTCGATCAGCGCAGTCACCTTGGCCATCTCCTCAGTGCTGCCGAGGGAGGAGCGGTTCAGAGGTTAGCGTGAGGCTTAGTCTTGGTCTGCAAGGCTTCTGACTGACATTCGGCGCAAATAAATCATATTAATTATAAAGAATACGACCATAATGTTGGCCTCATGGAATTATAACATTTTGTGTCGTGGACCTTACATTTATACCACCAGAGTCTAACAGCAAGCGTGTAAATTAGCGTTCAATGAATTACATTTTTGGCGCCGTCTTTCTCACACTCCAACTAGGCAGCCTACCACGAACACCCTGTCATAAAACAGCCACCTACCCCAATTCCACAACATCAACAGTCACAACCATCCAACCATCAACACCCGAGTCACCCTCCCTTCAAACCGCCACTCAAATCCCGTCTCACACAGGCCCGAGGCATTGTGAGCTCATGGCACACACCTCTTGTTGCAGACCACATCGGCGTGCGTGGGCCTGTTGGCGGGCGTGTTGCGGCTGGGGTCCTCCGGGTGCGGGCCCACGTCCTTTCCGGCCAGCCAGAGCTCATACCGCTCCGGCTGGAAGCGGCGTACGAACGTGTCCATGCTGATACGCACCATGTCGTCCCTGACAAGAGAAAACGAGCGCCGGTCAATATGTAATAGTGCAATGATAAGGTGGAACAAATATGGCTGAATTTTACTGAGAGCAATAAAAGGGGCATCACCCTACACAAAGTGCGCGATAAGATTATCTTAGACGGGAGAAAATCGGCAGTGAATAAGCTAGTCTCAGGAAGGTCATGTTCACTAAGTTACCTGCAGCTGGCTGTGGTTTATTCCTAAGTGAATACGTTTATGTCAATTTGGTACTGCTATCAATGACCTGAACGAAATCTGATGTGAAATATGATTAGGTACCATCATTTCTCCGACATTCTAAGGCCAAGTTCCAACTACCACAATAGATCCACCACAAATATCATAGTGGCACTCACTTGCAGTGGCAGAGGGTGGCCCGCTTGCCGTATTCGACCCAGCGCGGCGAGGCGAAGTTGGTCGACTCGGCGCAGTTGAAGCCGTGGTTGAAGCCCGAGTGGTAGCCGTAGGGGAACGTGATCATTATCTCGCCCTCCTCCTGGGTGATCTGTGGAACAGGCAAAACAAAAATCAGACAAAGGAATGATGAACACAGAGTCTGACAGGATGAGACGGGCAGCGATCCATTGAGACCGTTAAACCTCAAACTAGATCAAAATTCATGATGAAATAAGATAAAAAATGTAAATACATACAGGGAAAAGCAAATATATGACAAATGCAGCACGGTGGCCACGTCTTGGGAACTGCGGCGGAAACGCGATCTATTCATCGCCGAATAACGTTATATATGGACCATCATGAGTCCTATATTCACCAAAAATAGTCAGCTTGTCACTTACCCTGTTGAAGGGTATGGAGTACTTTTTGAGGATCTGCGGGCTGAGCAGGAACATCTTGTGCCGCAGGAAGGCCTGGCACTGTTTGGCCTCGGACGGGAAGAAGTTGACGGCTAGTCGCTCCAATCGCCGGCCGTGCTCCGGCGGTATAGCGTACCTGGGGAGTGGGGACGGGCGGTCAGAATACAGGCGGAGCGTCAGAGAAGCCAGGGGAGCGGTCAGGATACATCATCATCATCATCATCACTTCGTTTATTGATCAAGGCATGCAAAAATAAAGTAAAATAAAAATAACATGCAAAAAGCACACTACACCCTGCTCGATTGAGGGTGTAGTGTGCTTTCCCGTAGGCTCGATGGAACACAAAACAAAGAAAGTGATTGCAAAGACACCTCGCGTAGTTAAGTTGTGCATTGTGAGTTGAATCGGACGGGTAATGCTCGGAAAAAGCGAAGCAACGAACAAAAGAAACGAGCTGCAGGCACTCATTAAGTTGTACAGGGTGTTCACTAAAAATTGAGACAAAGTTTAGCAGGCTGTATCTTCGGTAAAAATGTACCGATTTAAACAAACGAGGCATTGTTGTAATGCACATTGCATCTGCTGCAAACCGTTGAGCGTCAACAGATTTGCCCGATTCCCGTAGGTCATTTTTTGGACATTTTCTTGTAAGTGTTTTCACAAGGTCTGGCACCAGTGGACCGTGAATTTGGCCAATTCATGGCGGTAATGAGCAGCCAGTTGATATTTTATATCAAATTTAAAGACACCAATATACGTAATAGCCTTCGGCAAATCACATTAGATACTCATTTGTTAATTTCAGTCGTGGCAAATGGCTTATCGGGCCTTGTTTCAATCATGCAATTTTTACATCGGCCGGAGCCCCCAAGGCGCCCCTTGATTAGTGTGCTGGCGCGAGGTCGGACCAGAAGATCACCTTCTGGTTACATATGTTGTTCTGCATGAACCTCTAGTGCTAAATAATACACTTGACTCAGAAAGTATCATATTGTAAAGGACCGGCCTGGAGGAATAAAGTCGAACTGATGATATGCTCTGAAATAACACACGTACCACGGCATCCAGCGTTAGCTAGGATGCTAAATGGACGTTAGCTCCTGTATCATTGATAACATCACTACAGAACACTCCATTGTCTAGTAAATTGTCGCCCTTTGACAAAAACATGATTTTTCTTCCTTAAATAGATCGGTCGTTTTCTGCAATTTGTGGCGCTTTCTTGACCTTTGTGTGTTTACTTCTCTTGCCTTATGTTGTTCCCAGTCGCTTCGAGAAATCATTTATGCCGGTTGTAACTCATCCTAGCCTCAGGTGTGATATATGTTCTTCGCTTAGGCACAGTTAATACCTTACTGATCGGCAGCATTGCATCGTGAGGTGCCAAAAAGCCCCTCCACGTGCATTTTCGGGGCCCCGACCTTTCCTTTCGTCAGTATCTTCACATTTGCACCACTTCAGATTTTCTGACTCCCACACCCACTAGAACTTTCGTCCCACCATACGGTATGTAACTAATTTCGACATTTTAAGCTTTCATTAGGTATTTGTACGTGCCAGACTCTCCCATTGACGTACTATTTTGGGAAAGCGTGCCAATTGGCTTTCGGTGGGCCTTATTTAAAACGACCTCCAACGCGACTGTTTTCATTACACCCATGAAATTGTATGTTCGGTATGATACAAAAATGTCCCTTTTATCTCCATGCTAAGTTGCATCGTAATAGCTTGCTTCACTTTTGATGTGCAGTCATTCAAAGTTTGTGTCAATTTTTAGTGAACACCCTATACTGTTGGTCGTAAGTAAGGTCATTAAGTTGTACTGGTGGTATTGTTGGTCGCTGCGTACGAAATTGATTCAAAGCAGCTCCACCAACTGCCACTATTTCTTACCAGGACTTGGGCGCTCCATAGTGGAGATAGTTGATGCTGTACAGATCCATGTCCTCGGTGTGCCAGGCGAACGTGGTCTTCCACATGCCGAAGTAGAGGTAGGCCGTGTTGACGCCGGCAATGCTGATACCGTAGTCTTCCTCCACGTAATCCAGCACGGTTCTCAGCTTGTTGATGTTCCACACCTGTTGGCAGCCATGACGGATTTTTGAAAACACCATCAGCGGATAGGGGATCAGTGACTCAGACCATAGTCAGTTCACTAGATTTTCTTTTTACATGTCACGTCATAAATATTGGACGGTAAAAATTTTGATCTACGATAACTAAGTCGCATTGCATCCCAGAACTTTCAACTATTCGGATTGGTAATCAGGGTAAGCCTAACATTCTAGCCCCACCTCCCCTCCACACCACTTATCCACAACACACTTTATCCCTCACACCACACCACACCACACCGCACCACACCACACCACACCTCACCACACCACTCACGTCACAGTCAGGATCGGTGAGCGAGCCGCACACGTCAGCACCATAGATGGGCGACACGTAGGTGATGTTCTTCCAGTAGCGGCGCTCCAGGTCCTCCAGACCGTCGTGCGGCGGCGTCTGGTAGGTGGCGCTGTTGGCCATGCGGTAGAAGTCGCGTACCGTCATGGCGTTCTTCTGCACGTTGATCTGGGTGTAGGAGCCGAGCCGGCCAGTCACCACCTGTAGACGAATGACGCAAGGGTAAACGGCAGTCCCATCCGACATATATGTACATTACATACTACAGGGTGTCCGGAAAGTTCTGGCGCCTCTTTTGGACGTCGTCTAACGCGCGCTGTGATTATTGGACTTTCAACCAATCACCGCAGATATGACCCCTCGTTCACCGCTCAGCTAGGGGTCGCGTAAATATGACCTTGAAACCGTTTTCAGTGCTAGGTATATGGGCGAAGATGCGCCTTGTCGCTGAGAGCCCGCGCGCGGGGGCCCGGTGCGGCTTGAACGAGGCGCGAGTTGCAACGCGATGCGGCGTTTCCCGGCGAACGGTTGAGCAGGCAAAGGTGCACTCCAGATCGGAAATGTCTTAGAAAATATTCTCACTCAGCTACAACCACGGTATGCCAAAGCTGCTGAGACTGAAGCAGCATTTCAGCGGCAATCGAAGAAAATCTTGGGTCTGATGGACACAAATGTCCCATCATCTTCGTCAAGGTCAAATAAATGACTGATAGGCTGGTCCACGAGGGGTTCCTGGACACGACAATCAAGGCGACTTGCCCTAAGGGTCATGTCGCACTTCAACAGCACGGAGCGCCCTCCAACAACGCCGCTGCCGTCCAAACCAAACTGACAGAGGAGCTCGGCGGACCAGATCACCGTGGTGAAATGAGATTAAGCCACCTTATTATCCCAGCCTTAACCCGCTCGACTAAGGCATGCTACGCGTTTTGCAGAATAAGCTCTAGGCCACCTCTCATCCCAGCCTGGAGTCCCTGAACACTCGCATCATGACAGCATGGGAGGACAGGAAATGTCCTGCACCGTCAAAACCCGCAGGCGTTTCCGCCCTTGCGTCGAGGCCGTCGTCGGCACAGACGGTGGTTACAATGAATGGGCACTTAGCAGAAGGATGTGGCTTGGTGTTCCTGGTCATTGTTTCGTTCTATTGTTGAGTATCTATGGACCAAAGGCATTTATCTTAACAATGTTGAAAAGCGCCAGGACTTTCCGGACACCCTGTACACAGGATCAATGGGTGGCAATCAGGCAGTGGACATCGCGGAGAGATGACAAGCTAGACGGCGGCTACTACCATAGATTCGTGGTTAGTATCACTATCGATCCCGGGGGACGGAAGCCTGGTCAATCGGTGTGTGTGTGTGGGGGGATGGGGAGGGGGCGAGGCTAGGGCACAGCGAAGAGACGCCTGGTCAGACGTCGAACGCACACACACCGAACCGTAACGAAGCTGCTGCGTCATAATAGACGAAATGGGGACTGAGGCAAACGCCCTTGCTAGCTGTTTGTGTTTCAATAAATGGTTTATTCCATGTTCCACGCATGGTCTTACCTGGCAGATGGGATTCTTGATCACCATGTCGCCTATATCTTCCACCTTGAAGCCATTTCTTCTGGGAACCCATTCCTTTGGAGGAATGATCTAAAGACACAGGAAAAGAAAAAAAAACTTGTCAAGAAAGAAAGTCTCAAAACAATATGCAGAATGATGACTCGATTAGCGAGTAAGTCAATTAGTTCGAGTCAACGACTGATTTGAAACACCAATAACCAGTATAACGCCTTTTGGGGCGACTAACGGAGCGAGCGAGGGGGTGAGCCTCGCACGTGCGAAATTTCGAGGGGGTACCTCTAGCTGACTTGTGCACGGCACTCTACTAACCGGTCTCTAGCGACATGCCAAATTTGAGCACAATCGGCCCAGCCGTTCTCGAGATCTGGAAGCGGCACCCTGCACGAACGCACGTGCAAAATGGGTCCCAACTGACTTGTGCACGGCACCCTACTAACCGGTCCCTAACCATGTACCAAATTTGAGAGCCATCGGTCCAGCCGTTCTCGAGATCTGGAATCGACCCCTGCACGTGCGCACGTGCAGCAGCGCCCCAACTCTGGCACATGGATATGCAGTGCCTAGTGGGTGCCTAACTACATGCCAACTTTCAGCGCAATCGGCCAAGTAGTTACCGAGATATTGCAACAATTACAAAAGTGACACCTCTTCGTTTTGCACGTGGCACGTGCATAAGGGGTCACCCGCATGCATCGGGAATAGTCCAATACTTGGTAGAAGGAATGAAGCTACCCTACAAAAATTACGGCGTGTAAATCGGTCAAGTGGTTGCTGAGATATAAGCGTCGCAAAAGCGTGACCACGGCCGGCCGGCCGGCCGCTCATACTCAGAAATTTCCGTTAATCTAAGGAAAGACTCCGCTCGCTTCGCTCGCTCCGTAATCAGACCGCAAACCTCTAGTGGTTGAGCAAATAAGTGGGTTTATTAAAAAACTGTCACAAAAGTGGAAAATTTGAATATAAATTCCCTTTTCATTGACAGAAAAATATCGGGAAAATGTGACTTGACGACCTCAAGAAACAGACCTTTGCGACGCCAGCCTTGTGGGCGCCCTGCGACTCAATGTACTCGATGTACTTTGCGAAGTCCTTGAATTCCTCGTAGGTTGGTCGAAAGACCATAATTTGAGGAACCCCTCCTTTGCTCGTCATTGTTGCTGTCAGTTGATGCCTGAAACAAAGTGAGAATTGCGTTACCACTTACCACCCAGGAGAAGCAATCCTAGACCCATTCGCAGTCAGTTCTATCTTTAACGAAACGAACGAACAGCTGGTAGCATCGGTACTGGTTTTAATAAGATATTACATAGACCTAGACCTAAGAAACAATCCACTACATATCACTAAATCACAAAGAGCAAATGGAAGACAGCTCCAGAGTCATCTACTATGAGAACTGCGTGTGCCAACCGCCAGTCATGCCTCACTGACAACAACTGGTTGGCCACTGGGGCCGAGAGATACTTAAGTTCACAATAGAGACGGTGGTAAATCTCGCTCGGTGAGTATCAAATGTTCATTCCGGCACTTCAACCAGCCAATTCTTCAATTTCATCTATTGGAATAAAGTGACTTAAGCTAATGGGGAACGCATAAACCACTATAAATGAAAACATTTCACAAAGTTTGAACTGTGTTTATTCATACCAGTTTATGCGTCAACTTGTCAATCACAATACCGCTCAAAATACGAATCGCGTACTCAGTACTGCCCAGACGCTAGAATGGAAAATATTAATTTAATCACAAAACGAATTAGACTACACGACGAAAGTTCGTCCATCTCATTTTTTTCATAAGTTCATTTTAAGCTTAAGGTAGGTACATAGTGTAATAAATAACACAGTGTAATAAATAAGTCATTTATTACACTATGATAGGTAGGTAGCCCGACTGAATGATCTTACGAAGAATTTATCTAATTTACAGCACACCCATGCGTTACGGCTAATATAGTAACTTTTTCCATAAATATCAATCTCGAAGGATGAATGGATGAATGGATGAATGAATGAATGAATGAATGAATGAATGAATGAAAGAATGAGTGCTTTCAGTGCGGATGCCCGCTAGGCCGAGCTTGCCACACCGAACCACGGACCCACCATCCGACAATTTCACCAGACCAGTCCCCGCTTTGTCGATATGAGAGTGTTAAGCGTGTGCGTAGCAGCGGTTCGCGTATCGCAAGAGATTGCAGCAATGCCATCTCGGATCTGGTGAGACTCTCGCGCTCTGTACCAGCTGGCCAACATAACTAAGCGTGCGGAACGGATTCGTTTTTTTCCATAAATATTTCTGTCTCATTGCCAACGAATACGAAGATTGGTGCCTTCCTCCTATGTAAGCCTTAGCCTGTAGGATATTACATTTAAGCGTTGAAGTTTGTTCCACGGTCACCTCAATCATTGACCTCGTAAAAAAAAAATAGATGGAGAAGTTACTGTAGAGCTAGACCATGTTAGGCCAACAGATATCTAACGATGACAGAGAAGACGGGACTTACGAACGACGATCATGAAACTTTGCGATCAATCATGCATCCGAAGGGCAATAGTGACAACAAAACAGCAACAACCGCGTGAAAAAGAAAATCCTGAAAATGAAGTGATCGCAATGAAGCCTGTACTAAAGGGTGTGATCTGTTTACCCTTGCGGGCTGGCATTCGCCGATTCGTCACTGCCACCATTTGATGTGTGATTTAATCTGAGATTCATTTTAATGGCATTATGGGGCGGCACGTACCACCGCTTAACTCAGAGTTTAATATGTTTGGTAAGCTTCTCATCAAGCTTGTTTAACTAAGAAATGCCATTTTGACATTGTCAGTGCTTTCTAACGAATCATTAGTATACCAATTGCTAGTGGTTTCGTCGAAAATATCTATGAGAAATCTGACCCACATACGGTTCCAGTCTCTGATTATTGATCCTTTAAATTTTGCATAATCTGAAAACCAAGAACTCTTCGAAAGAAATGAAGGCGCTTCTGGCTTGTAAACTGCATTGAATGAGCCAAATGCCACGAAAACGTCTTTCCAAAAAGGGTTTTTCGTGTCATCAGCAACCATTTTAAGCATTTTAGTTCCATCTTATTGAATATCTTCAATATTTGGTAACTTGAGCTTAAAACACTGATTCCATGCGCATTTGAGGTGTTTTGTCTCTTAAGCCACGTTTGTTTCGTGCTGTTCATAGATGCATTCATATCAACCGTGCAGAGTCCACCATTCTCGTAATTTTGTATTACTTTTGCTCCTTTTATGGGATCATCCCATGTCCCTCGGAGAAATGAGAAATTGCAGCTGCACCATAAGGCATGCATCCTGGAACATGTTTTAGCTCAAATCTTTGTAATTTGTAGCCATATGAGGAAATTTGTAAAACATTTGTATGGAGTCAAAATAAGGTTACAGTGTTTACGTTAGGAAAGGCTGAAATCGCCCTTGTGCACCCTAGACTCAGAAATGTAAAACCACACCATATCGTCACAAACCATATAGCAAAAAAAAAAAACTAGAAAATTGGGTATTTATTAACAAAAGGTCCGGTCGTCGATCATATGTGCCACAAATCCTATGTGCTACGAATATGCAATGGCAGAAATTGTGGGTTATATTATATAACCCACAATTTCTGCCATTGCATATTCGTAGCACATAGGATTTGTGGCACATATGATCGACGACCGGACCTTTTGTTAATAAATACCCAATTTTCTAGGTTTTTTTTTAACTAGGTTTAGGTCTAGGTTTATATAACTTATATAGGTGTACAGGTTCCGGCAAAAGTTTTATCCTCTACCTATGACAACACTTCCCGGTCCCTAACCGTCTCTACCCCCAATGGGTAGCGGTTCTGACTGCACCCCTGCATTGCACGGTCCTTGGCAGCGGGATATGAGGTCGCGAGCGGAACTCGGGTCCCGGATCACCGAGCTACGGCCAGTTTCGCACTGAATGTCCACCCGAACGGCCGCGTCGAAAAATGAAGGTCCGAAATTTCGATCTTGTGGAGCTGAACCAGACAGTCGGCATGTTCCAGGCCGAAATGACATAGCATGCCAATGCTAATCAATTGGGACATCTGTTGCACAGTTCGGTATTGGTGGGACAAGCATACGGCTGCTGGCAGCGTTGCTGATCGTTCCAGTTTGGGCCTTCGTCCACCATTTCGACCGTGAAAGAAATCGCATTGAAAAAGACGACCGGAAAGAGGGGCCACTGCCAGTTGGCGACAAAATTGGCCAAGCGGCTTACGAGCAAGGGCTATTCCATCTTCAGACAGGACCGTGAGACGCTATTGGAAGAGCTCTCTGAGGCTCATTACCTACAAGAGCCTCCAGCGAAGCGACTCACTTCGAAGCAGACGCATGGTCGATGGAAGATCGACATGCATTTTGACTCAGGACGGTGCGCCAGGTAATCGCTCTGCCAAAGCCAGCGTTGGTGCGAATCGAACATGCCAGACTTCTGAAGAAAGGAGATGCTAGCCGGCTACCCTACAGACCTAATCCTGATTGAGGAGTTTTGGGCTATCGTCGGACGATAGCCCAAAACTCCTCAATCAGGTTTGTTCTTGATTAATAATCGATTAATAATCGTCCAGCAGGACCTGGACAAACAGAAGCCGGCGGCCAGCATCAGAGCGTTGCCGTTACAGTTCAAACGGGCATGGTCGAAAATCAAGCCGTCTGTGCCGCACAACCTGGCTCCCAGCATGTCAAATTGTATTCGTGCGGAACTCCCAGTTCGTGGGGAATATACTGGACGCTAAAAGGAATCGCTGTCTCTTACATAGCAGCTTAGAGATCACATCTTTTAAGAGGACAAATCTCCATTATTCTTTTCCTCAGGTAAATAGATCTCTAAAATGTTAATTGTTTTCAAACGGGCTTCGCTGAGGAAACTAAATATCATAACCAAATATTTCGGCTTTATTTATCAGCATTGTTCAGTGGTTTGACGTCTACATTTCTCAAGAACATGACCTAAAAAAGTTGCGTCATAAATAAGCATCATATTTGGATTCAGGATGTCAAATAACGCAAGGATATGGAATCGCTGGGGGTCCACGCCCTGTTGGAGAGGAGTGTTTCAGCCCCCCGCCCCCTCTTTTAACTCGGGTCCTGGGCCACGTAGCAATACGCGGAAGGCGGTGTTCGAAAGAGCGTAAAAAATGGTGACGAAATTACTTCGATTACTTTTTTGGTCAGGTCAAAGATCAGGTCACCAGAGGTCATTTTAGGTCAAATTTCGTCGATTTCCAGGTCGAATGTAGACAATTTTCAGGATGCCGACACATCATTCCGGAACCAATAGAGCTACAACGCCACGGAAAAGCGAATTTGATAGCCCGATTAATGCTCCTCCTGGGTACCTTTTTCCCTCAGATTTGACCTAATATCAATGGCTTTGCCTGCAGGGGGCAAAAAGTGCCAAAAAAGACAATTTTGCGGAACAGTTTTACTGCAATAACTTTCGACTCAAACCTTGCACAAACTTATTTTTGCAGGCATCGTGTTCCTCTCGTCAACACCCATCGAATGAACTATAATCTGACCTTGAAATGTCAACTAAAAAATGTGACCTCAGGTTAAGTTCATGACCTGACCAGAAAGGGTCCTGTTGCATATGGAGCGCTTTTTCCGAGCCCCACACCTGTTGTCCTGTGAATTTCTAACAAGTTTGATAGAAATGGTACAGTCACTCAGATTTTCTCAAGTTTGTCTTGGCAGCTAAAGCAACACCAGAACAAGCTAATGAACAAACATATTTGATCACGATCGGATGATTGGACACTTTAAAAAAATAAAAGGTATCTTTTGTTCTTCCCGGAAAATCACGGGAGTACAGATGTGGGGTTTGGAAAAAAAAAACGCGTCGATATTATGTGGCACAATTATTATTATTTCATCCGTATCTTCGAGCTGAACAGGTCTAAGGCGTTTTCATAGCACTAGCATGCCTCTTTCAAAAGTTATTTGCGAAAAACTGTTAGATAGATACCCTGTGTGACCTGATATGACCTCAGGGACATAAACAGAGGTCACATGTACCATTTTCATGTTCTGTGTGTCAGAGTTACTTAAAATTCAATGTTTGAGAGTATTCAGAATGGCTTTTATCCAAAAGAGGTGCCTTTCAATTTTCTCCCATTGACTTACAATGAGGAGGTCGCAAAATTAGCCTGATCTTTAACCCGCGCCCCACTGGGGGGGGGGGCTATTTATAGCCCCCCCCCTCCCGTTTTTCTGCAATAACTTCCAAACCGCTTGACGGATCAACGCCAAACTTTCAGTACCTTCGGCTGCATCAATTTGACACCTTGTGTCAAATTTTGAACTTCGTAGCTACCATAGGTCGGCCGGAAATGACGTCAGAGTGACGTCATGTTCGTCCGATTTCGACGCAAAACATTGAACCACGGCAATCGCTCCCAAGAGATCAGTTTTTAGGCTAGATCCAATTTCTTTGCATGAAAGAACTCAGAATTGACCGCGCTATCAAACTGCCATCTCGGATTTTCAAAATTTTGAAAATTTTGAAAATTTTATATAATAATATTCAAAATTTATGTTTTTATATTTTTTTCAAAAAGTTTTTGACTTTTCGAAAAAAACCGGAATATATGTGACAGAACGCATGATTATGACTAACTCTAGCAAGTTTTAGCTAAATATCTTCAAAAATGGCTAAGTTATACGCATTATTGCAAAAAATTCACAATTATTAATTTTTCAAATCAATTTTTCAGTACGTATTTGGCATCATACACCAATATAAATGGCACCATCGTGTTCCTGAGCTCAAACTGCATCCAATAGACACCTTTTTTGTTGAAAAATTTCAACTTCAAAATTTGACCTTTTTTGACCTGAAAGTGACCTGACCTAAGCTAAATTCGACTCAAAATGACCTCGAATGACATAGACGACATCAAATACGAAATCTATGGCCTAAATGGACCATAAAACATGTGTCACGTGACCGACGCATGATATAATATTTTCGTGACCTGTGATGACCTGACCCTGACTTGAAAATCAAAGTACAAGTTTGGTACCCGCAAGGTATCTAGAGCATCTGTTCACGAGTGTGGAGACCAAAAATGAGCCTGATCTGACTTGTAAGACGGCGGCCAGAGCCCAAAATGTGAACAAGCCAAAGTGCTAATAATTTTTACTTTGACCTGACCTGTGACGTCATCGGTGACCTCGAGGTCAATGAAATTAGGTTTCGCTCGACAGTTTTTCCGGGGCTATCAGACGCCGTTTGAATTTTGACGATCGGCCCAGTAGTTTCGGAGTTAGGAGGGGGGGCTATGAATAGCCCCCCCCCCCCAGTAGGGCGTGTTATACACAGACCCCAGTGGGGCGCGGGTTAATTACCGATATCAAAATTGCGAGATACATTTTGTGCATACTGTTGCTCTTATCAACCACCGAAAGTTTCAAAACGATCAGTCAATTGACTAGCTATGGCAGATATTGAAACTTTTTAGGTGAGGTCACTTGAAGTGACCTGGTGACCTGAACTTTAATGACCTTGATCTGAAATTTTCACAACGTGTAGAATTGAAATATGATAGTGTGATGACGCGATAAGGTGGCGTGGAGCACCACAGTTTTTTAGATATTCAAGGAAAAATCACGGGGTGTTCACACACCCTCCCAGTAGGGCGCAGGTTTATGCTAGAAACTCAGGTACCTACACTACCAGCAGATATACCAAAACCTAACCTAGCCTGACCTAACCCAACCTTACATAACCGGCTTCAGCTTACCTCAATGTGTGGTTGGGTGTAGTATAGGTAGCCTACAATTTTTTTTTGTGTAAGAAGTATTGTACCACCTAATAAATGTCATGTCTGGTCTCACTTTTCAACCTTAGAAGGGTGTGTTGATTCTCTCCATCCAAGTTTTTGTTAAAAGGACCCTCCTGGCTCCCACCTTCAAAAAAGTTAATGAATTGGCATAAAAGTGATGTCCCTTAGCTGGGAAAGATCAAAAATGAATATCTACCAAATTTCACCGAAAAATATTCACTGGTTTTAAAGATATTAGGCTTTTACTTTAGTTTACTTTTTGGGATCTCCGTTGTCCCTAGCAACTTATTTGGAAGCAATAATTTGGCAGCCTTGAAGTGCGGCAGATGTTACACGCAAAGCAGTGTATACCACCTCGTGTTAACGATGGTTTTAGTCTAAGATTTACGAAGATATAAGATTTAAAAATCGTTAGATCTCTGCTGACGTCACAAATTCTAAGGGGGCATTTCAATGCATTAGCCCTGTAGAATCTGAAAACTGCAAGTTTGAAATTCCATATATCAGAATTAAAGCATTTTTCGATTTTGTGAGTACCCAAACTGGTATTTTCAGGCCATGGCCACCAATTTGGCTATCTAAACTCAAAACTAATGTAGAGGTGGGATGGTCACTTAAAGTAAATTTCTTCAATTGTGCAAAAGGATGAAATCACCACTTAAGTCAGGTTCTGTTATGTTTATTCTATTTACTCTGGTTGAGAATAATCAAATGAAGCAATATCAGATGAAGATAAGCCCTGGAATCTAAGGCATGTGGAATGTGAGAGCTAAAAAAAATATGAGATACAGGCAAATACTTTGATGCACAGCCTAGTAAATGCATGCAACATTTCATATGCTTTCAATCTTGAGCAGAAAGCTCGCAAAAAAGAGACAATAAAACCATAAACCAACCAATTTGCGATGTCTACTGCGCATCGATTGTCACAAATGAGCAGCGATTGGCGTCTTGCAGCGCATGATTACCAAACAAAAATGGCCGCCATGCGCACTACATTTTCCATATATTTGCACCATTAACCTCTCAATTAAAGCCAGAGGTTACCCAGCGATTCACGCAACATAATAACAATTAAATATGCAAGTAGCCCACTTGACTCACCTTTCCTTAGTACTTTCCTCATGTCCACCAGTAGCAGAACGACCGGAGCCAGCGAGATCGAGAGCACCAGGCACTCGGCTTCGGAAACGAGCTTATCCAACTTGAATCTCAAATAAAGTTTGAATTTCCGACGCCCATATTCCACTAACAACACACCCAAATTCAAGTCACTGTCAGAATATCAACACATCTCAAAACAGCATGACGAAATCGTAAATCCACACGCGTTCTCCAAAACTCCTTCGGCCAAACACACAATAGTAATGGGTAATGACAACAAACTTCGCTCACATTATTTACTGAGTATTTCATTAATGGAGCGACGTTCAACTCGCTTGCTGAGTTTGCTAGGTTAAAATGACTTTTTTATTTTGAACAAAGACACATTGAAGAAGTTAAAGACAAAAATTTACGGTATTAATCAGAGGGGGAACGTAGAGCTGGTTAAATGGTAACAAGTACGGGTAATATTTAGAGTGCCCACTTTTGTTGCAGAGCGTGCAAAAGTACGTTTCTTACAACTGTAGCGGATGTGCAAAATAAACGATAAAAGGAAAGCTGAGGAAAGTGATACTGATAAAATAATATCTTGATTTTAATTTAAGTCAAGTAAATACCCTGATAAAATACCCTAAGGAAATTGATCAAATAATATCTTGATGTGAATTTAGGTCAATACCTACCTCATAGGCGGCGGAACGGGGAAGGCACCGGGGCACCGTGCCCCCTTTGATTTTGGCAACATTAGCCCTATGGGTGCCGGTGATGCATGGAAAGAATGGGACCAGAAGCAGACATGTGCATGGATCCGAGAAAATGGATCTGGGATCTGATCCCACGGATCCTGATCTCGGATCCGACGGGATCATAGATCCACTTCTGTATTTATCGAGAGATCCGTATGGATCACAGATCCGTGTCTCATTTTTTTTGCTTGAGATCCAGTGAGATCATAGATCCTCACTTATCTTTTGTCAACACATATATCCCAAAAAAGCACTTGTTTCAACTCACAAACGTTCTGTTTTAGTGATGCTATGTGATCGCACATCATAATCCATAGTTTTTGTCACTTATTGGCATAGAGACTCTTTAAAACATGGTTTCAAATGTGGTGCCTGGTGGGATCCACTCAGATCATAGATCCATGTTCTTAGTTTATCATCAGATCATATGAGATCATAGATCCAAGATGTATTTTTAACGCCGAATCCGGTGGGATCATAGATCCCAACCTGTAATTTGCTTCGAGATCCACTGAGATCATAGATCTATCACTCGGATCCATGCACATGTCTGACCAAAAGTCGGCAGTGTCCCCCTTAATTCAGAAGGTGTTCCGCCGCTACTGACCTACTCTGAAATGAGCAAACAATTAGCAACTAGCATAGGTACCTATAAGGGCTGGTGTTTTATCTGTATCTTGCACTGCGCCACCCAGGGCTGCGGAGTCGGAGTCGGAGTCGGAGTCGGAGTCGGTCGGAGTCGACAGTTGTGACCGGAGTCGGAGTCGGAGTCGGAGTCGATTTTAGAAACCCGAGCCGGAGTCGGAGTCGGAGTCACTGAAAATCCGTCGACTCCGCAGCCCTGCCAGGTCTGCGGAGTCGGAGTCGGGAGTTGGAGTCGGTCGGAGTCGACAATTCTGGCCGGAGTCGGAGTCGGAGTCGGAGCTGGTTTTTGAAAGCCTGTTTTTTTTTTTGAAAGCCTGGTTTTTGTAATCACTGTTTCCAAGCGTCGTATTCAACCGTGTGTAGTTTCTACCCGTGGCAAACTAGATTTTGATGGTTTTAACGTTACTCTTTCAATGTTTGATTGGTCACCTGTTCTGACATCTTCGGCTACCTCTGACAAGTGGCATCGGTTTGTTCAGATGTTCACCTCCCTACTGGATTTGACCGCACCGATCCGTCGCGTTAGATTGCGTAATCCTGCTGCCGCACCAGTGTCTGCCGCTACTCGTGCGCTGATGAGTGAACGGCGTGCAGCTTTAGCATCCCGCGACCGTGCTCGTTACAAACAACTCAACCGCCTCACTAAAGCAGCCATTAGACGCGACTGTCGTGATGACATCCACCGCCGTATTACTGAGGCGGGGAGGGGTAGTATGTGGCGATGCCTGAAGCCGGTGATAGGAGGCGGTGACTCACGTGCTCATGCCATTCCTGCAGTCTGCTGTAACGCTCTGAACAGCCACTTTGTGAATGTTGGACCGGCTACTGCGCGAACCGTTCCTCCGCCCTGTCGTGCTGTGCCGTCGCTGCTGCCCCGGGTACTTACCTGCTCTTTCAGCGTCAGTCCCGTCTCGCTGGAGTCTCTCATGTACAGTAGGTCTATTAAAAAAGTCCCCAGCACCAGTGGGCGCTGCCTTCGCTGAGCCGAACCCCCGTCTGCCCGTCCCAAATCGCGCCGGGCTCAGGTCAGGTAGGGTCAGCGGGACCGCTCGGTCCGGCCCGCGGGCGGTGGACGGGCGGCCGGTAACGCTTTCCGCCAGCCAGCTGTAGAATCCAACAAACGGGACGGCCACCGCTCAGCGCAGCGAAACCGGTGTTAAAGAATGGCAGTAGATGTTCATGGCCACAATGATTATGAGATAGTCATTGTTAGCCCGTGCCCCACAGGAATGCCTAGACTCTCACGCTTTGTTGGAGGGGAAATGGGGATTGAGCATCATTCTTATAACTCAGCTTTGGGTATTTAAGTGGTATTCGAAGTAGCGTCAAAAGTAGCAAAAAGAAAAAATACTTCAACTAATTTTAGATCGGGTCAGAGCAAAAGATCATGTCACCAGAGGTCATCGATGGTAAAATTTTGCTTGGACAGGGTGCGTTGCGCGCACCGGTGCATTGGGTTTCCAATTTCCATGGAAACATCAACAGACTCGGAAGCTCGTAACGCTAGCGTGGAGCCGAATTCATATCAACCGCCGCAACAATGCATGGCAGCGCAGCGCAGCGTGCTGCAGCGCGGGGCCGTGAAACACCGCCCAGGGCTATCCATGTGTCAGGGCAGCCCAACCCACGTGATGGGCTCGGCCCCAGCGGAGCATGAGGCCCAGGACTCCCGCCCAGGCCCCCTGTCTCCCCCTAATTCCTGTCATCCTTCCCACTATGAAATCGACCGAAAGAGCCTAACCTAACACAACAAGCAGCTCGTTTACCGCTATGTCTGAATAATATTGTCAGATTTAATTAAGGTCAACGGCTTAGCACGTCAGTGGCGGATCCAGGGGGGGGGGGCAAAATGGGCATTTGCCCCCCCCCCCAAACGGCATAATTTTAACATTACGCCTATGGACGATGCATGGAAAGAATCGATAAATTGTTATGGTTTGCCCCCCCCCCCAAAAAAAATAACTCTGAGCTGGATCCACCTCTGTAGCACGTAAATAACAGCAACTGCCACCATCGGTATTATGAGAAAACCAATTGCTTTTCCACAAACACTAAAAGTTTTAAGCTAAACTTGCATGAAATTAATTTTACCAGCCTCGTGTTCCTCTTATAAAAACGCTTCGAATGAATCAAAATTTCATCTTTAACCCGCGCGGGGCTGGGGGGGGGGGTAAATTTTACCCCCCTCGCGAATTTTTGCGATATCTCAAAAACGGCGGCGCGCAGCGCCGCCAAACTTTCAGTACCTTTTCTTACATCAATTTGACACGTTCCCTGAAAATTTGAGCGAAATCCGTCGGAAAAAATTTTGAGAAATTGACGTTTTAGTGACGTCATGTTCGCCATTTTCGCCTCAAAAACGGCAAAAGTTCAAACGCCGCTAACATCTTCATTTTTAAAGGAATCAAGACGTAACAAAAAAGGTTATACGTAATTTTACTTTGTCTATCAAATGGCTATCTCGGCTTTTTGAAAATTTTGGATTTTGGCCTAATTTTTTTTTCAAAAAACTGACTTTTTTGGGAAAATCATTGTAAAATCCAAAATTTTGAGTCTATCGAAAAAACCGGAATATATGTCAGAGAAGTGGTCTATGTGCACCTACATACCAAATTTTAGAAGAATCGGTTCAAAAATGTGGGAGTTATTCAAAATTTTATGACGTCACGACACACAATTTTTTTTTTGAAAAATGACTTTTTTGGAAGTTCTAGACGTCGTACGGAAACAAAAATAGCACCATTCGATTCGCCGTGAAAAACTGCATCAGATAGACACCTTTTTAGGCCTTAACAACCAACTTCAAAATTTGACCTCACTTGACCTGACCTTGACCTGACCTCGACCTGAAATTCATCCAGAGGTGGTCCATATCACTTATTGAGTGTGCCTATTGAATTCTATGAGTAAAATGACCCATAAAACATGTGTCGCACATGCCCTTTTCTATATTTTGTTTTTTGGTGACCTGACCTGACCTGACCTGACCTTGACCTTGACCTCTGAATGATATTGTATGCAACGAATATTGTCTTGGTAGCCTAAGAACACGTTTTGGGCGATCAGTCTCAGTCCATGACTCCATTCTTCGGCAACTACGGTGCAAGGCCGATACTGTAGAAACTTGCAATTTGTACCCTTGACCTGACCTTGACCTTGACCTCAAACTTTAAATTAAGTACATGTTTTTAGTAGTTCGTGATGAGAGCTTTCGATTGGCGTTTGAATTTTCCAAATCGGACCATTAGTTCGGGAGATAACAGGGGGGGGGGTAAAATTTACCCCCCCAGCCCCGCGCGTTCGGCTGGAGACCCCAGCCCCGCGCGGGTTAAAGGTCATTTGAAGAATTTGGCCTATATTCAAAGACATGACCTGACCAGAAACGGTCATGATGCATAGCAGGATATTAGATTCGTATTGTGGAACTTTACAAACACTTTAGATGATTTCATAACCCGCGCGGGGCTGGGGGGGGGGTAAATTTTACCCCCCCTCACGAATTTTTGCGATATCACAAAAACGGCGGCGCGCAGCGCCGCCAAACTTTCAGTACCTTTTCTTACATCAATTTGACACGTTCCCTGAAAATTTGAACGAAATCTGTCGGAAAATTTTTGAGAAATTGACGTTTTAGTGACGTCATGTTCGCCATTTTCGCCTCAAAAACGGCAAAAGTTCAAACGCCGCTAACATCTTCATTTTTAAAGGAATCAAGACGTAACAAAAAAGGTTATACGTAATTTTACTTTGTCTATCGAATGGCTATCTCGGTTTTTTGAAAATTTTGGATTTTGGCCTAAACTTTTAAAAAAACTAACTTTTTTGGGAAAATCATTATAAAATCCAAAATTTTGAGTCTATCGAAAAAAACGGAATATATGTCATAGAAGTGGTCTATGTGCACCTACATACCAAATTTTAGAAGAATCGGTTCAAAAATGTGGAAGTTATTCAAAATTTTATGACGTCACGACTCACAAAATTTTTGAAAAATGACTTTTTTGGAAGTTCTAGACCTCGTACGGAAACAAAAATAGCACCATTCGATTTGCCGTGAAAAACTGCATCAGATAGACACCTTTTTAGGCCTTAACAACCAACTTCAAAATTTGACCTCACTTGACCTGACCTTGACCTGACCTCGACCTGAAATTCATCCAGAGGTGGTCCATATCACTTATTGAGTGTGCCTATTGAATTCTATGAGTAAAATGACCCATAAAACATGTGTCGCACATGCCCTTTTCTATATTTTGTTTTTTGGTGACCTGACCTGACCTGACCTGACCTTGACCTTGACCTCTGAATGATATTGTATGCAACGAATATTGTCTTGGTAGCCTAAGAACACGTTTTGGGCGATCAGTCTCAGTCCATGACTCCATTCTTCGGTAACTACGGTGCAAGGCCGATACTGTAGAAACTTGCAATTTGTACCCTTGACCTGACCTTGACCTTGACCTCAAACTTTAAATTAAGTACATGTTTGTAGTAGTTCGTGATGAGAGCTTTCGATTGGCGTTTGAATTTTCCAAATCGGACCATTAGTTCGGGAGATAACAGGGGGGTAAAATTTACCCCCCCCCCCAGCCCCGCGCGTTCGGCTGGAGACCCCAGCCCCGCGCGGGATAACTTAAGCATGTCTATCAAAAATATTTATTACATGGCTCATGTGTAAGCTGGGTGTGTGATCATGCTAGCAGAGTACGAATGTTGAACGCAACTGATAATGTTCTGTTGGCCACAATTTCTATATTTAATTTATCCTCCCAGATTTCATATTTTTTTATAAATGACACCTTGACGATGTCGAGAAAAAACGCTTAGGAGATTTAACAGCCTGAGATACATTCAGTATAAGGAAGGGTCAAGCGTGCTAGATTCCTTCTGTCCTCGCTATCCTCAGGGAAAACCAATCCGCATCGCCCCTAGTCTTCATGCTTCCCTCTCTGGACTGGAGTTCACCCCACCAGCCAACCTGTAGTTGATGTTGGTTCCATTTCAGGACACATAATCCTCTTCGGGTGACCGTTTGGGATACGACTGGACCGTCCCGACAGGGCAATCGTCCCACGGGAACAGTTCACGCTTCCGCAGATCACTGTCGCTGGCTCGCACAACCAAATTACTACACCAGAGCATAGTTATGTCATAGCTCTGCAAGGGCCTTCTCAGACCGAAAAAGATGGCCCCCAACAAAACAAACAATTTTCTCATTCAGTATTGTATCTCATCAGGCACCACATGTTTTCAGAGTGTTTATTATGCGTTCCGTCCGAAAAAGCGCAGTTCAACTTTCTCTCATTGACTTTAGCGATCTCAAAATTGACCCCACCTTTCTGTCAGCAATGTCAAACTTACAAAGTAAACGTTTCAAATACATATACTGTTGCCCATTGAAATCGCTGAAGGTTCTAAGCGATCGGTTAGTCGATGTATTTAGATATGATGAGCACAGGATCTTTCCTTGAGGTAGGGTCACTTGACGTGACCTGGTGTTATGACCTTGAATTGAAAGACTTGGGCGGGAAAAAATGGGTCATTTGAAATCTTAAAATGTTAGATTTTAACAATAATGGCAAACACTATCCCGGCCACATAGTGAGTGAGAAGGGAGCAATTCCCCAACCCCATGTTTAGCTCCTATAATCGAGCTAATTGCTAGAGCCTCGCGGAAAAAACGAGCGCTTGCGTCGTTACGTGACGCAGCGACTGTTACCCCATTTTAAAATATCAGTGACCTCCAAGGGCCCAATGCATTGGATCGGTTTTTGCTGAATAACTTCGCAAAAAATTGTCGCATTATCGTCATTTCGATACAATCGTGTTTTCTGTTCTCAGACGCGTCGATTTATATGCTTTTTTGCTTAGGTGAAGCAATTTAGGATGTTTAGGGCAATGTCATGTTAGGGCAACACAGGTCACGAAGCTGTTGAAAGGAGGACATATTGCATAACATTTGATTCGGCAAGTCTTGCAGAGTCCATTGATGGCTGTCCCGACTGGCTAGCTCATTTTGATCGGGAGTTATTGACGAAGCACTCCTATTGACGAGCACTCCGTCACGCAAGGTTAACAATGCAAAAGTGAAACATTAAACCTTGCCAAGAATGTATGAAGTCACGATTTCATGTGCTTGAGGTATAGTTTTAGATCATTTCCGACGCCAAATTAACAGTTTCCATATTTTCCCATTATGCTTATATGACACTAAGTGCATTACGGATTTGCGTCATTTTATAACCGACAACCGTGCAGTCAGCAGTCTGCAGAGGTTTACTTAAGACGTCATAGTTAAGTGACCTGACATGAAAACGTGGTTGATTTCAAATGATCCGGCTTGAATCAAATGTAAGGCATATGAAATGTCAGCCTTCTATCATCAGTGTGCTTTGAGCTACCACAAAAAATACATGGTGGCGGCATCCACCCCTTCTTCTCGGCCGGCGAGGTTAAACCTCGCTTCGAATTATTGCAGGTAATGATGCGACCGAAAACAACGCATTTATCTGTGTCTAGAACGGCCGCTGACTTGTTGGACAAGATCCCCAATCTTAATTTGTTAGATGGAATAAAATACTCGGCATAATGACATGATACATATATACCCCTCGATTTGCCCTCGCGCTAAGTCAATTCTAATCATCACTGTCGCTTTTTTATCAGAGATGATGTCGCCGCTAAACGGGTTGTTTTGATTGCTTGCTTGCGTTGAATGGTCATTACGGATTATTGAAGGATTATGATATAATAGGAATGGGGCAAGGGAGGATATGCACTGCAGTGCAGGTGCTTAATTTAGATCACAAAGGCATCATTTCCGGCATCGTGCAGAGTATCTTCCCCTCCTCTGCACTGCGGCATCTCTGCGCCCCACACACGGCGTCCTCACTCCACGGCCGGCCGCCGCCAACTGACCCACTCGCCGGGCGCCGCGACCTGACCCGTGTCACTGCCGCGGCCTGCGCAATAGAGTCGGGGCTGGAATCCGGGGGTTCGGCCGGCCGGCCGCCTCTGGAGCGGGGGACTTTTTTAGTAGACCTACTGTACACACTCGGTAGTTTAAATGCTTCTAAATCTTGTGGAACTGATGGCATTAGTGTTCACATGTTCCAAAAATGTTTTTATGGCTTAGGACACGTTCTCCATGATATTGTCAATTCGTGTTTGACCACAGGTTGCGTGCCATCTGCATGGAAACACGGTCTCGTTACGCCTCTGCCCAAATCTGTTGACCTCACAGACGTCACTAAATTTAGACCAATCACTGTCGTTCCTGGTGTGTCCAAGATCGTTGAGCGCATTGTTTATTTGCAACTCAGTGAATATTTTGATGAACATCGACTTTGGTCGGCTACCCAACACGGTTACCGAAAGCTGCACTCCACTGAGACAGCTCTCACCGTTCTGTCAGATTTTATTCTTTCGGCTATGGACGCTTCTGAGATCGTACTTGTTGTTCTGTGTGATCTGTCGAAGGGCTTTGATTTAGTTGACCATGATCTCCTACTTGCTAAGCTCAAGTTATACAACATTGACACCACATGGTTTGAATCGTATCTTTCTGATCACAGTCAGCAGGTGCAGTATCGCGGTGCGGACGGCCAGCTGGTCTGCTCCGATTCACTGCCCATCACGATGGGTGTGTATCAGGGTACAGCTCTGGGTCCAATTTTGTTTTCAATTTTCTGCAACGACCTGGCTCTACATGCTTGTGATGCAACCATCATTCAGTACGCTGATGACGTGCAAATCGCTGTACGCGGTAAAAAGAGCCACTTACCTGAGCTCATTGCTACCATGGAGAACCACCTTGGTGCTCTCGCCGACTGGTTTAGCTCCAACAGGATGAAAATTAACCATTCTAAGACACAGCTCATCGTTCATGGCACAAAAAGAACTTTGCAAAGCATCCCACCTGTTACGATTAAGTTTGGTTCATCGTTCATCACTGAAAGTCAAACTGTGAAAAATCTTGGACTTACCATGGATCGCTGCCTGAGTTTTGATGATCACATCACTCACCTTGTCGCGAAATCAACTGGCATCCTCATCTCTTTAGCTCACTCTAGACACGTGCTGCCTTCTTGGACTGTTGCGTATGTGGTGAATGCTCTTGTTGTCAGTTCAATACGTTATTGTGTGTCTGTGTATGGCTCATGCAATGATTCCCAGTTGCACCGTGTGCAGAAACTCTTGAATTTCTGCGCACGTGTCATTGGTGGTCGGCGCAAGTATGATCGGGTATCCGATGTACTTCGGCAGCTGGGGTGGCTCTCAGCGAGGCAGCTCGTCAGCTATCATAGGCTGTGTCTGATCAAGACTGCGCTTGATACCCAGTTGCCAGCGGATATTGCAGCGATGCTTTCATATGTGTCGACACCCCACCACACTCGGCAGTCTGGCCAGTTACAGTGCCCACGTGCAAAGACATGCTCTGGTGCTAGGCGTCTATCTCATGCCAGTGCGTTATTTAACAGACTGCCCAATGAGCTGCAGTCTCTGTCGCGACCTGCCTTCAAACGACAGCTGAGACTTCTGCTGCTTCGGGAGGTAGGATAGGTTCGTGGAGTGCCATGTTTTATCGCGTGTTTCTCCTCTTCATTTTATGTCATCACTGTTTTATATCTTATGACTTGTATGTGTGACTCGGGCGCTGGAAGAGCCACTTTTCAGTGGATGCAACCACGAATAAACTATGAACTATGAAGCCGGAGTCGGAGTCGGAGTCGGAGTCGCTGAAAATCCATCGACTCCGCAGCCCTGGGCCGCCACCACAGGCCGCTGTGCCGGTGTGGCACTGTTGCGATGCTCGTCGTCCGATCATCAGCCGCACCACCCCCTGTGATCGGTGTGGTGATGTTACGAAGCTGTCAGAGGCGGTTAACACCTCCTAAGAATACCCGTCACGACCTCTACTGGTTGACCTGACCTGACCTGACCCGACCTGGTCTTAACACCTAATGACATCATCTGTGATCAAAAGTGACACGATATTCGTGATCAGCAACCCGGAAAACCCCTTAGCAGCCACACTTTACGACTTTCTAACTGGTCCCGATATTCCCGATTTTTTGGTCATTGACCTGGCCTGGAAGGTCAACCGATGACCTAGGACCTTAAAATTGGGTATCATTGGCTTCCTCTCGTGACGGGCAACACGCTCGTTTTTTTTCGCGAAGCTTTAGCTCCATCAGGGGCCAAGCGCGAGGGGGGGGGGGGTCGTACCGAACCAACTTGTGCAGTTGAAGGACTCAAAATGGCCTGTGCCGGCGAGGGTTAAAATTGGGTATCAACGGCTTCCTCTCGTCATGGGCAACACGCTCGTTTTTACCGCGAAGCTTCACCTCGATCAGGGCGAAACGGCAAGGGGGGTCCAACGGCCCCCCTTAGGTACCTATACGCTCACGGCTGGAAAAAAAAACACCAATACGGGCGACTGGCGAGGGCTAGTTGGCATGCCTTTTCAGTATTCGGGTGCTATTATTTCGCCCAAAATGCTCATAGGTACCCCTTGGAATGTCTATGGCTATTGCCTCTGAGTTTGTCTTTTCAGGATACAATTTACAAACAAAAAAGTTTAAAGAAACTAGATTTGTCATTGGGAGCAAGCGTGGAAGAGAGAGAGAGAGAGAGAGAGAGAGAGAGAGAGAGAGAGAGAGAGAGAGAGAGAGAGAGAGAGAGAGAGAGAGAGAGAGAGAGAGAGAGAGAGAGAGAGAGAGAGAGAGAGAGAGAGAGAGAGATAGAGAGAGAGAGGGAAGGAAAGGATAGAAGAAGAGAAGGAGAGAGAGAAAGCACATTTTGTGCAAAATTTATTTACAGTAGGTACCTATACTAGGTAGGTAGGTACAATATGCCAACATAGGTACACAATTATTAAGATATATGTATTGCAAAACACCGAAAACATTCGTAAGCCACCGGCGCACCGCAAACAATGAATAATGAACCAACAAGAACAACCATTAGGCTTAGGGCTCATCACCTTATGACGACAATTTACAGTACACATGTTCTCCGCATTCGCAATTGTACATACATCCATCTCAGCACTTCAACTCAAGTTCTTATGAAGTTATGTCGCCGGTCCGCGCCACTGATTCGGCGCTGACCTGCTCACTTGGGCAAGGAGTCGCGCGTCACCACTGCCCCTACAACACAGGCGATCGCCACGAGCACGCCGAATCCAGCTAGGCCGGTGGCAGCCACCGGGAAGCCGTACAGATCAGTGATGTAGCCTCCCAGCGTCGGGCCGACCACGTTACCGATGGAGAACACGGCGCCGAAGACGGCCGACACGAACGCCTGCGTGGACAGGTTGTTCTCCATGCCGTGAGCGACACACACTCGCACCATCCTGTGCATGATGGGGATGAACGCGCCACCCGTGGTCATCTCCCTCACCACCATACCGAGCATGGTGAGCCACCAGACGGGCTGCAGGCCGACCAGCAGCGGCGACGGCGGGATCAACAGGATGCCGACGGCGCCCACCAGCAGGCACGGCGCCGTCAGCACGTACGTGTTGGAGATGTTGTCGGAGAGGCGGCCCCAGACCAGGCTGGCGGCCGTGTAGCAGCCGGCAGAGACCAGGAAGAACAGGCCCAGCTCGGCCGGCGTGACACCCAGCGCGACGCGTACGTACGGCTCGATGTTGGGGTCGAGTGCGGTGACGTACATCGCCACCACCAGCACCACGGAGCAGCAGAGCCAGTTCTCTGCGGCGCTGAGGAAGCGGAGGAGCCGGGCGCCGGGCGGGCCGCGCCGCGGTGCCCCCGCCGCCGGCAGGGTGTCCTCCCGTACGGACGGCATCAGCCACAGGTTGGTGGCAGAGGAGACGAGCATCAGACCTCCCAGGGTGTAGAACGGCGTGCCGTAGCCGCCCAGCTGATACAGGCCGCCGCCGAGCGCCGGCCCCAGCGACAGACCCAGACCGGCCAGGGTCTCCGAGATACTCATAGCCGTGTTCGGGCTCCGTGGGAACTGGTTGATGATGATGGCTCTAGCGGCGGTGTGCATGGCTGCTGTGCCGACCGCCTCCAGAGCACGACACGCGAAACAAGCGCCGATGAACGCCATCGAGTCCTGGATGTGTGGTAGTGTTCCAAACACAGTAGTCGTCACTCCTGCTGTCGCCAGACCGACGTTATAGAGTCTTGAAACACCGACCCGAGGCGCCAGTCGACCCATCACTGGAAACGCCAGCAGCTGCGCCAGCGCGTAGCAACTGAACACGGCACCCGAGTAGGTCTGTGGCAGGCCGCGCCGTTGCGCCTCGTGCGGGAAGAACGGGATCATGATGGCGATGCAGCAGCCGGCCAGCAGACCGCCCAGGGACAGACCGCCGAGGATGCGCTTCTGTCGGCCGGTGAGCCGCGCGGCCGAGTCTTCGTCAATCTGTTCGCCATCTCCAGCCCCTGCTGCGAGCGGGTCCGACTCGTGGCTGGCCGGAGGCGCCAGGTGATCGCTGGCGCTCTCCAGCAGCCAGGCTGTGTCGCCGATTGAAGTGGATGGATGCCGAGGTCGGACCATGGTGAGCACAGACTTAGACTAACAGAACCAGACACACTATCTTTCTTCACACAGAGATAAGACACGTCAAAACCCGCACTCTGACGGTTCTGCCTTTTTAACGCCCTGCCGACCGACAGCTCGCACTGGTGAACCGCCAGCGGCGGGGTCGGAGCAGCGTGTGGCCCCTCGGCCCCCTCGGACGCCCGGGGCTGCAGACCTGATGACTGTCCGGACCGGGCGATTCCAAACAGACACCCGTCTCCCGGCCACGTGCCAGTGGCACGCGACCCGGTCCCACCGCGGCGCCCGACGTGCCAGACGGCACACCACAGCCGGGTGACGCGTGGGGCTTCTGAGGACGGGTGGTAGAGGTGCAAAATTTGATAATTATAATGATTATCATGGATTTTGAATGCTCTACTTAAATTTGATGGGGTGCTACGTCAATAGTGTGAGTGAAGCGAAATGTCAGATGTCGCCAAATGATTTGGCTAATCATAGGTAACGATTTTCGTAAGATGTTCCCCTGCCAAGTAGATGGTCGGCTTGCAGTTATTTCGTAACTTGAGTAAACCCATTACCCATTTTGATCGTATATGATGTGCCAGATAATATACCTACCATACTAGACACTTAGACAGGTATGTTGCATTATATTATAACAAGATCATCATTTATGTAGGTATAGTAAGTAAAGGCGATGCGGATAAAAAATTACCGGGTAAATAAGTCAAAAGTTCACATTTGGAGTGATGCCGGGATGAATGGCCGGCGCAGTCACCGGTCGTTGCATTTCGAGACGCAAGGGTGCATTCGTGATGTGAGAATATGGGGCCATGGCGCACGAGCGGTGGACCGGTTGGTATAACAGAGAAGTCGAGACGCAGTCACTAACCTCGTTTGACCCACGGTTCACCACTCGCTCCGATATTCTCAGAATTATCATGTCCTGGACCGTCTCGGACGGCCCCCGATGCTTTGGATAGGACATACAAATTCCAAACCGGAGCTAAAGTAGTTAGCCTCTCCCGCAGTGGCGGTGAGACCGGTTTCGTGGCTGGCGTCTTGGAGCTAGCTGGTTTCTTGGAAAAGACGAACCGTTTGATTTCTGCTCGTCTTTTGTTCAGCTCGTTGGCAGTTTTGTGCATCCTTATTACAATTTATAGCCTACACACTATCAAAACGTTTTTCGGTTAATCAATTAGATAAGTGAGAAGAGTTCACAATCTTATTAGGGTATTGCAACTTTCAAAAAACCTCTCACGTAATGTGCCGCAGTCACAGTTGCATTTAATGGAGAAGTATCTATTTTGTGGGTCTGGTGAAATGCCGATTTGCACATCGTCGTACCCACTCGGTTCGGTAGTGATAAGCTACGGCCGACCCTCGCCGCGGGACCCGTGTCAAGATCATATGTGTTTATCTGAGCCATGTCCCAGCGGGCGGCTAGGAACATCATAACACGCTCCGCAGTATTCTAAAAATGATAAACACAAAACGCGTTTGAGGGCCGACACCGCTGGCGATAAACAGTCGAAACTGCGCGCCGATGGTGTCGAGAGAGGTCACCAGGCACATTCAAGGTCGTTGGGGCAAGCGGACACGCTGGTCTCCCATGAGAGACGGATCGGACACGTTTAAATGGTCGCAGTGTAAAATACCATTGTATTTGTTATATGAATGCGCAAAACACTTTATGGTAAGTTCAGTGTCAGACCGTGGATATAAAACGGTTTTGAAGAAAGCAATTCCTTCAAAGTGGCACAAAGAAGTCCGCTAAGTCAATTTCGATATTCAACAAAATTTATTTTTCGCTATGTTTTTGCCGAGAACCGTGGATCCAGTATGACAGTTGACACACTGCGCTTTGACCACCGACAATTTCGCTGCTTGGGTAATGCGACGGGAGTGCCCAGTGGGGAGGCACCAGGCACCCAGACGCTTAGACGGTCACTCTGAAGGGGTATCCTCCATTCGGCTCCAGTGTATATCATGGAGCCGCCCTCCTCGGTTGTCGGGTGGAATAACCGTCAGCCCGGAACAGTGAGGTAAGTATAGGCTGATCCAGTAGTACGCTGATCCTAATAGCAACCGCGGATACGGATTCTGAGCAGTAATCGCCACGCACTTTGTATGTGGATCGCTCTTAAATGTAAATACAAATACAAATACAAATAGAGGGGGCTGATAAGGCGTGAATGTATTTATAGGAAAAATCGTAGGTAACTAAGCCTGGTATCACATGCAAACGTTTTAGTGGTTGTTTAAATAGACGAATAAAAGGTTATGGTAGAAGTGAAGGATCTCAACCTTATATCTGACGGCCGGCTCACCAACTCTGCATGTTATGTTGGTATAGTCAAAACTTTCAGTAAATTGATTTGCTAGTATTTTTTCCCAATTAAACACAATTAAAACTGCATGAAGTTTTAGATGGTAGAGTGATAAAATCACTCTACCATCACGTTTGTAGAGTTCCCTGTTTCACTCTTGGCTCGCCCCAGGCGACAGAGCTGTCCTGCCGGCCGTCGCCCTCCGGCGGTCGCCAGTCCTGTCGCCCAGCGCTGGGTCGAGTTCGATGCTCTCTACCTATCCCTTCCAAGAAACCATGGATCAATTAACGATATGATTAACGGGAGCCAAAATTGGTTCTGACTGAAGGCGCTTGTATCGGTCGTCCAAAAATCTCTAGTCGTGGTAGGTTGCGTCATGTAGCAAATTTGTCTTTATCTCACAAATATTCATTGCTAAAAGCGACAAATAATGAGGGAAATAAGAATCATCAATAAATACTTCAATTGTACATATGCTAAGGGACAGATGATGTTAAAATAGTCGCTTTTAGGGTCAGTGTGGCTATAAAAAGACGAATGTGTTGTCACCGTGACAACACATTCGTCGTTGTGGCGTTGTATATTCTACCCGAAGTCGTCTTGATACGGTCAGCGTGACATGAAGTACCCTGTTATACGCTGACGCTCGTGCGGGCACACTAGCGATCCCAGCCGAAACAAAATTGGCTCGACCAGGGTAGAGGCTCATGACCCCCTGCCCCACCCTCTGCGGGTCAGTGAAGTGCATGAATACCTAAATATGACAGAAATTCCCGTGTCTTATGTCTTTATGTCCATTGTCCATCGCGTTTTATTTTGTTTGGTTTGCCAAGCGGGTAAATATTTGAACTACCGCGTTCAAAATGCCATTTATTTATTGATAAATACACAAGTATGCACTATGCATATTGAATGCTGAACTATAATAGAAGTAGCAAATCGGTAGAACGAAAAGAATATTGCGATATATATGTAGCCTTGTGCAATACATGGAATGCATTTGTAATGCATCTACATAGCTATTAGTTGTGTGCCCTATTTGCAGCATGAGTCAAAATGAACGTATACCATATGTGGCACAATTCAAACAGAAGACGTGTGAGTAAGGTGAAGTAGATTCTTTACAGTTTGGGCTCGATGATCTTGATGGAGAGCAGCTTGTCGAGGTCGGCAGAGTTCGCATGGAAGCTCACCATGTCGATAATCGTGTAGTTGGCCTTCTGCAGGATGGCCATGGGGACCTGACGCAGCTCCGGGTCCGACTGCCGCTCGAAGGCGCGGAAGAAGGAGACGATGCGCTGGATGGGTCCGCGCTGCTCGTGCGAGCCGTCCTGCACCGTCGCCAGGCCCCGCAGCTGCTGCACCTCCATGGTGAGGTCGCGCAGGTGGGCCTTCAGCACGGTCAGCCGCTCGGTGACGCTGTGCGACAGCTCCTGCAACTTCTGCTTCTGCCGGTGCTGCAGGCTGATGACGTGCGAGGCGAGCCGCGACAGGTTCTGGTCGCTGCTGGTGGTCTCGGCGGAGCGCTCCAGCTCGCGGCCCGTCTCCTCCAGCTGGGCCACGCTGGTGGCAAGGCCGGCCAGGCGCACCACCAGCCGTGAGAGTCGACCGTCTATGGAGGTAGAAGTGGGCGCCGCGCCCGGAGCAGACGGCCCGGGCGAGTGCATGTTGAGGTGCAGGAGCTTACGGCCGCTCGTCTCCGCCGGAGCTGTCAAAGGGAACAAAGCATCAGTGGTGGTATGTGTGCGCGTGTGCCTGTTGTGTATTGCTGTTTTTGCTGCTGTCACTTCGTTTTTTTTTATGCAGCTGTGAACCTCCCTTCTTATTGTTTTATCATCTTCAGTCCTAGCCATTATTCAACCAACTTTCTAATAGATTAACTTAATATTCCTAAGTGTCCCTCCTGCGCCTATCAGCATCCCATTTTTGCATGCATCTATTGCGACGTGCCTATGCTAATGTCTCGCTGGTCACAGAGTTCGGTATAGGGCCTTGAGTTTGGTGGGTCACCTCTGGTGGCCGGCGCAGCACGGTGCAGCACCAGGTAGCGTGCATTGCCTCCCAGGTAGCGTGCGGAGGGGCGTCGCGGGCGTGCGCGGGCCGCAGCCAGTCCAGGTAACGGCACCCGTCTCTGCGCCGGCTCCGGCGTGCAGCGATCCGACGCGCCGGCCCACTCCAGTCTAACGGTGAGCGTCGACCATGGCGGAGCTCGAGATGGTGCTGGCCTCCTTGTGGCTGGAGTTTCGCGCACGGTGAGTTAGAGCAACACGTGCCACGTGCTGCTGCCGAATGTGTTCTTAGAGTGAGAATGAGATTGGTCTGTGTGCATTGTGCGATGAGTAAGAGATGCTTCATTCAAATTTTTGGAACATTGTATCGAACAGCATAAAGCTCGTGATCAAATGGGTAGGTTTTCATGATATTCTAACGTATTCCTGCATGCGCGAGTAGGTTCCCAGGTGGCAACTTTTGTGTTTAGGGGGCCAATTGTTCCATATGGCTATTGGGAGGTGTAAGATACTGATTATCAAACTCCCAAACACATGAAAAAGACCGCTAAAACAGAATCAGTTCACACTGCACTGGCGGATCCTAGGGGGCATTGGGGGCCTGGGGCAAATGCACCTCATAGCTCCCGAAATCGATAACTGATTTATCGTTTTTTCAAGAAAAGAAAGAGAAGAAAACAACTTTTATGAGGAAACGGTCGCTTTAAACTGCACAACAGTGCGCAAGGAATCGAAATCCGGGGACCTTTTGGAACTTGGATTTTTTTTAAGTATCCCCCAGCAGCATTCGAGGCTGCACCCTTCCGGATCCGTTTATGAATCAGTCAACAGCATAGCAGCAGACGTTGTGTCCTTATGCCCTTTCCATAGCAGTGTTACCCCTCACGCTTCTCACGACTGATGATAAAATACGAATTATACATCGAATTATAAATTGTAAGTACCTATGAATAATAAATATCGAAAATGGCAGAAATGACGTCACTTCAATGTCATTAGCGGCCAACCTATCAAAGCATTTGGAAACTTTTTTGGTCACAATGTGCAAAAACTATTCACGGGAGGGCACTGAAAATTTGGTGGCGATCGGCGCAGCGGTTCTGGAGGTAAATTAAAAACTAAGGGGGGGGGGCAAAAAATACCCGCCCCCCACCACCTGGAAGGGCTTTCACTATACGGGCTATACGGGCTTTCACCGTCAGTCCAAAATGGTCCTTTTGCTTCAAAATAAAAGCGCCCCATAGTACAATTTATCTGTATTTTCGTATCTAGTTATACCTACATTTCATGTTCACTTAATTTGGCACCCTGTGTCTAGAAACAGCTGAGCGATGGCCTCTAAGCTGGCTACTGGCTAGCCTGAATTTTCACGACACAGTACGGCATTTCTGGGCCGTGTAATCCAACACTTATATCAGCAAGACGATTTTTTGCTAGCGAATGTGTAATATTGGACTCTAGCTTGAGATCCCGGCCAGCCGTCTCTTTTAATTTGAGCCCGAGCGGTCCCTAAAGCGCACCAGGATTGAGCGTAATTGTAATCGCTCTTGAGATATAAAATTGATATTGCACTGCTGACTGCAGTGCGCAATTGCAGTAGCACCACACTCTGTGATGTTCCCACTTCATAGTCCCCAGCATAACTGACACAATAAAATGCACTGACTGAAAGAGTAGACCAGGTTTCAGTATACAATCGGCCTAATCATAGACCTCTGTAGGCATTTACCTCTGAACTGGTATACAGAGGTCTCTGACGTAATCAATACGTTTTTTCTTAAGTGGAACAATTTTGACACTCCTGAAAAGGAACGTGGCGTTTGTCGGAGACGGTGGTCCATGGGTGACCGTTCAGGAATGATGGTGGGACAGAAACAGCCGAATTTCTTATAGAAGGTATAGGGCTATATGATGCAGAAGACCGTTTGTGAGCGAACCGGCAAAACCACTCACACCTATTTTTAAATTTCTTATTTTATTTACTACGGACAAGCTCACACATACGCTGACCTCACTTGTTAAACCACATGTGTGCTTATCATTTAATTAATCGATTCCTTAATTATTAGTCAAAATTGTTTAGTGGCGCTGCATATTTAGCAACCGCATCTTTTTTCCTTCCACCATGTAAATAATGTTGCAATACTGCATAAAGCGACCGCAGCGGTGTAACTTTCTATATGTATGGGGGTGCAGGTGCACCCCCATCCCCTGAAAGTGCACCCCCATCACGTCAAAGTGCACCCCCATAGGCTAAGCGGCGCACCACACGCCGCCCGACACCGATAAGCTCTTGAGCAGATGGCGAGGGTGATTTCCCGGCTACATTCCGTCTCGTGACCGGCGTCGTGATGCTTGCGGGCTTGGGAAGCGTCCAGTCGTATCGTCCCCCAAAAATGGGTGAAAGGGGCACCCCGGCAAAAGCGGGACTTTCTCAGCAAAAGTGGAGCGCCCGAGGCAGAAGTAGGGCACCTCCAACGTAGGTTGGGATCGTCAAGCATAAGACTGGCGCCCCAGCGGAGGAGAGGCGCCCCCAGTAGGAATGAGGCACCTCAAGCATGGATTCGCCCAGTAGAAGAGCTTCCTCAGTAGAACACGGGCGACTCCAGCAGAAAGAGGCGCCTCACCAGAAGAGGGGTGCCCTAGCAGAAGAAGGACACCCCAGCAGAAAGGGGGCGCCCCACCAGAAGAGGGATGCTTCCAGAAGAAGAGAGGCACTCCAATATAAATGGGGCACCTCAAGCAAAAGTTGGGCTCGTCCAGCAGTAGTGGGGCGCCCCCAGAAGAAGAGGAGCGCTCCCAGCAGAAAGGGGCGCCACACCAGAAAGGGGCGCCCTACCGGGAGAGGGATGCCTAAAAAAGAGAGGCGCCCTTATACAAAAGGGGCACCTGGAGCAAAAGTTGGGCTCGTCCAGCAGCAGTGGGGCCGGGGGCGCCCCCAGCAGAGGTGGTGGGACGCCTTTAGCAAAAATAGGGCATACCCGGCAAGGGAAATGTCAGACTCCAGCAGAAAAGTGAAACCCCAGCAGAGGAGGAGCGCCAATCAGAAGTAAGTCTCGCCGAGCAGAATGAGGGGTGACCTCAGCAGGAGAGAGGGAGAGGCGACCCCAGCAGTAGAAGGGCGCCCAATGAAAAAGGTGATTCCAGCAAAAGTGGGTCTCGCCAGTCGACGAGCATAAAAAGGGCACCCCAATTCTATAAGAGGTTGGAATAAAAAAGTAAAATGCCATTTCATTCGTTATAAATTCAATTGATTGATTGATATTCGTGCAAACGAATTCAATTTTATTTCATAATACCCAACTTTGTACCATTGGACTCATCTGCATCCATAGGCGTCGCCAGAGATTTTCGGTTGGGGGGGGGGGGGACAAAATCCAATTTGGTCTTTAATCATGCCTTTCTATAGTCATTACTTACACGTTTTATATGTCACTCGACGCGCCATGGCGCGCGAGGAATGCAATGGTGATGCAGTTTTTCCTCTAGCTATGAAATGTAGAAAGTATTTTTTTAGGATTTCCAGGGCAAAATCAGTTACGTCAGTTAAAAACGCATAACCCGTTACGTTAGTTTAGCAGGGTAGAGCCTATTAATGGGAAGGATACAATGGGTCTGTAGGGCCCCTCCCCCTCCCTTCCTCGGACGGGTCCGTGCAGATGATCCCAAACCTTATCCAGAGAAAAGAGTTGCAAATGATCCAGGGAATCGGTTCGCCCTTCTAATAATCCATATTCTAGCATGCTCAGTTTCCGTGATGGATTTATCGGTGCCTTCGACTCGAATCCGACCCCGGCTTCCAAAACCGATTTCGACTCCGGTCAGAGCTGTCGACTCCGACCGACTCCGACCCCGACCTCGCAGCCCTGCTCAGAGGCACACGTGGCCCCTCTATGATAAGGCCCGTGTAGGTCTTCATAGGCCTGTCGTAAGGATGGTCATCAAAGTCGAAAGGGTCCTCAGAGACTACCATGGGTCCGCCCCTTGCACACCGATGGACCCTCAGAAGCCAATATGGGGCTGTTGAGACCGGCGGAGGCCCTTAAAAGGACTGCCAAAGTGGCTCTCAAAGATTTGCGCCCGAGCCTTCAGAATCAGCGGTGGAAGATCGTAGTGGTGTTCATAAGTGCCGGCCTGAGGGCCCTCAGAGGTCAGTTTGGGTCCCTCGGAAGCTAGCGTGGGATCCCTTCTTAGAGTTCAGTGGGACTTTTTAGGAACCTACGCACGGCCCTCGTTAGCCCTGTGGTACTTTAACGGCACTTGAACATGTCACAGACCTTTGGCCAGAGTCGGAAACGACCCCAACCCAACCCCGAATTTTTCGAGCTAGGTCTTGACACTAAAATTTCGTGTCAGCGTGCTAGACTGGTGAAACCCGAGTGTAAAATTCAGCTAACACCAGCTAAGACATGGATTGAATCGAAGTTTTGATATGTTCGAAACTGGAGTCGAAGTCCTGAATGTTTTGGCGACTCTCACTCCGACTTTGGCTGGGACTCAAGACTCCAACTGATTTGGACTTCACAGCCATTCTTCAAAACTACCCCCACTTCTTGCCGACCCCAAAATCTCATCGGATCTGCATCGATCTCAGGGGGTGCCCGGTTGAAGGTTGGGGGGGGGGGGAGGCAAGCTGCCCCGCTTGCCCCCCCCCCCCGTGGCGACGCTAATGGTCTTGACACTAAAATTTCGTGTCAGCGTAGGTACTGGACGGACCCGGTCTCTGCGCGTGGACGGAGCGCTGCTCCCGAGAGGAGGTAAGGGGGTCGCTCCCAGCTCCACAACAGTGTTGAAAACCGAGTGTAAAATTCAGCTAACACCAGCCAAGACATGGATTGAATCAAAGTTATGATACGTTCGAGCCTGGAGTCAAAGTCCTGAAAATGTTGGCGACTCTCACTCCGACTCTGGTTGGGACTCGCGACTCCAACCGATTTTGACTTTACAGCCATTCATGAAAACTACCCCCATTTTTTTGCCGACCCCAAAATCTCATCGGATCTGCATTGATTTCAGGGGAGCCCGGTCGGGGGTGGGGGGGGGGGGGGCAAGCTGCCCCGCTTGTCCCCCCGTGGCGACGCTAATGTATAATGTATGCACCATCTATGCACCTTGGAAGCGCCCCTATCCTCATTGAAGGTCGCCCCCATCACCAAGTGCACCCCCATCTCAAAAGCAAAAGTTACACCCCTGCTCATGAGAGATTCGGCTAGTCAAAGTGCTCTTACATTTTGCTAAGTTACTCGAAGATCTTGTCTTTCCCACTTCGTAACTTGTTCACAGATCGTTATCTTCCTTGAATTGACGTGCATTTCTTTCCTATTTCAGAAGCAAAACACTGCACCGAAATATAAACAAGGTTCTATCGACGAGGGTCCCTCGCAAGCTGCTGTATCTCGTGGCAGGCGTCTCCTGCATCCTGCTGTTCGCAGTCGTGGGCACAGATGTTCGAGAAGAACAGGAGCTCGAGTTTAGCGGAACAGGGCAGCTGTATGCCCGTCCCCCAGTTCGATCGTGGTGGTCAGTTGACGGACGCGCCTGCGACTGCACGTGCATTCCGCCAACAATAGGTAAGCCAAAAATAGATAAAAATAAGAACGGTTACCGAATGATTACTTAGCTCAGAGGTATGATTATATATGTTGTTGTTGAGCTGGGACGGATATCTTTTACCAAATAGCTCAGAGGTAATTATCTTTAATAATTTGCCGTTTTGTTTAAGCTTGGCATATAGTAAATTGAAGAGTGTAAAGATCTCTAGCTCATCAGCTACCAAATGCGCATATCCAGATGCATTTATATTATATTTACTAAATAAATCATGATGACTAATTAGCTAAAAGGTGGAGCGTGATGCCTTGTAAAACTGACGACTAAAAGAGATACGTGCGCTGGAACGATTCACCTTGATTTCAGGTCCAATATTTAATTATCCGACTCAATACAATTGGTACGTCGTAGCATAGTCGTAGAGCATTTCCCGATTAGAATCACCATCACTATCTGAACTCTGTTGTGCTTTCAGGTGTTCCCGGCGAGCAGCCTCCCGCCGACGGTCCCGTCCTCACCCGGGACTACTACGAGCCCGGGTTCAAGATCCCCTCCGGTTACCTATGTGCCGACGGCGGCGACGGCGTCCAGCTGGTGATGATGGTGCAGAGCCGACCGAGTAAAGCCGCCGTCCGGCGCACGCTGCGCCGTACCTGGGCCCGGCCCGGCATTCAGAGGACAGATGTGGTACTGGCCTTCCTCGTGGCACGCACCAACGACTCGGCCGTCCAGGAGAGCATCGAGAAGGAGGCCGACATCTTCGGCGACATTGTGCAGGCCAACTTTGTCGACCACTACAACAACCTGACGCTCAAGTCGCTGGCCACGCTCGAGTGGGTGGACACGTTCTGCCCCAAGGCGAAATTCGTCTTGAAGGCGGATGACGACCTCTTCATCAACTTCAACAATCTGATGCAGTTCATCGAGTACCACCAGGACAAGAGGAACATCATCTACGGCAACTTGGTCTCCAGTCCGAAGCCGGAGCGCGACCCGAAGTCAGTGTTCTACGTCAGCGAGGCGATCTGGGACCAGCCCATGTTTCCGCGCTACATGGGCGGACCAATGTACCTCATCAGTACCGACGCTGTGTGTGGGATCTTCCAGCACCTCATGAAGCGGCCCTACCTCTTCATCGAGGACGTAGCGGTCACCGGCATCGGCGCGCAGGGGGCGGGCGTGGGGCGCCGGCGGGCGCCAGAGATCTACACCTACCCGGTACCAAGTAACAACACGTGCCTGTTCCGGGCACTGCTCGGCGCTCACCAGATCCCCACTGACGACTTGGTGGACATCTGGCGCCGAGTGCACGACCCGGACATTGCCTGCCGCAAGTACTCGCCCACCCTCTGGGACCACTGCATAGATGTGGCGGAACAGGCGCCTCTGCAGGACTGCATAATGGCGCTCAACACGACGGCGGAGAGTGCCTGACCGGCACTGAGCGGAGAGCGAGCTTGATATTCAAACTCAGGGCTTAGAGTGTTTTATTGTGTTGTTGTTATGTCGCAGTTCGCACGGATATGGGCATTAATTACCAAGGCTGTATTTATTAGCAGGTCGCTGCATCAGGAATTCTGCTAATGTGTGATATCTGCCTTGCTAGGACGTAGCTTCATAAGTGAATGAACAATAAACAAATGGAGCATGAACTAATTTATCGTAATCTTTTTTTTACCTTATTTTTGCTTCTCAATATAATGTGCTAGGAAAAAAACGTTCTTCGCTTTTTATTAACTAGCAAAAGATAAAGTCTGTTCCATGTCAAACTTGCGGTCGAAGTGCCTCGCTGAAAGCAGTGCCTGATTTCTGCACATATATGCAGCTCTTACATTCAAATGCGCAAATTATTGAACGGAGGAGCGAACTGCCGAAGAAACTCCGAGTCCGACCGCAAGCTCGATATGGAACAGACTATAGTGTCTATCTAGGAAAATAGTCAAAAGAGAACGGATAACTACTCATTATTCCTTCCGCGTAACGTTGCTCGAGACTTACCGAAATGGATCGGGCTGAGCGAGGCTGACGGTGAGCCGTTCTGCATCGAGTCGACAACTCCAAAAGCCACGGACAGCGCCAAGCACAGAAAACGAGGAGCGATGAACATGACTTCACCCTGGGCTGCGACGGGAACGTTGAATAGACGGCGCCGTGAGCTGACTTAGGACACGGTAGCTAATCTGTGTAGCTGGTCTGACTCTGACTCTATGTCGCTATGAGCGCGGTAGAGTGGCGGTCCAATTTATACGCCCTCCTTAGTCGCAGAACAATGTGCACCGTCGGTTTGCCGTGTGCAGTGAAGTGCGAACTGTGGACCAAACTACCACCGATGTGAAACGTAATTCAATGAGCTGCGATAAGCAAGGCTTATATGAAGCGAGGGCGACGGGTCTTAGGGTGGAATGGCAGAAAACACAAATATACTACCAATCTGTGCCGCTGCGCATGTATGAACGCAGGCCACGTGGCACGTGCTGTTATGGTTCAAATTGGGTCGATTGGGAACGGCCGACGGTGTCGTGAGTTGGTGTATTCTCGGTACCTTGCCAATGGGTTTCTCACCACTTTAGTCAGCATACCTACTCAGGAATGGATACTCAGGATGAATTGGCCTATTCTATTCAGATTCATGAGCTTACATAGACGATTTATAGGTATTTATAGAAGACATTGACCCTAGACGATTTAAGACAAGATAACTTAACAACTAATTAAGATACATTCCTGATGTTTTTGGCGAATTGAGCATATTTGCCAAAAAAGAACACTTTTTGTTATTCGCACGTTTGCAAAGCATTATAATGGCTGACGAAAAACATCGTTCCTGGAGCCATGAGCCCCATGCACTGCATACACAGATAAAGTGCTTCGTATTGTGTTATGTTGGACGTTTTCAGTTTATGACTCTAAGTTAGACTGTAGACATTTTAGGGTAGGATAGTAGGATTCGTGTTTGGCGCAGGCGATTCGGGCACCTTGCACAGTTTGCACACAGCCCGATGGCCGATAGATTTTGATGAAATCTTCAGGGCAGCTGCCCCCGTGAGATTATCTAGTTCGGTGCCCGGTGGGATAAGAGAGTGAGACAAGAAGGTGATTCGACGGCAGCGCCACTGGTGCGCCTCAGCAGCGGCTGAGCCTTTCTTTCCGGCTGTGGTGGGAAGGGAAGGGTGTGCCGTGCGGGACGGGTGAGCCGAGTTGGGACAGACGTGACCCATTGGGACTGCGTACCCATGTAGGACAAACGGCTTCATCGACCATCCCGGAGGCTATATTACATATCATACTGGAACTGCACACAACCGTTGAGCGAGTGCGATGACTGTAAGTTAGTATGCTTAAAGTTAAAGGGTCAGAAGTACAGAAGTACTTAATCGGTCATTATTGGCCAGTCTTAGTTGGTTCTTAGGACACACACTCTTTGGCATACCAACAATGGTTTCAACAAGAGTTACGGCCTATAGCTATGGCCGTCATATACCTAAACCTACATATATTATTGCACGATGCATGTAGCACTTTACATAATGCATCGGACCGCGGACGTGATGGATCACCTGTAACGAGATTCACAGTGATCTGGCGGGGCGAACCCAAAAATTGGGACCGGAAGGCTCACATGCAACAGGCGCCCTCGGAACACGACTGCATGCCTTCCGCCGGGAATGGCTCAGCTCAGAGGCGGATCCAGCTCAGAGTTTTTTTTTTTGGGGGGGGGGGGCAAACCATAACAATTTATCGATTCTTTCCATGCCTCGTCCATAGGCGTAATGTTAAAATTATGCCGTTTGGGAGGGGAAAATGCCCATTTTGCACCCCCCCCCTGGATCCGCCACTGGCTCAGCTCAGAATATATTGCAGAAAACGAGCACCCCATTCAAAAAATGCATCTTGCTTTGCCAACAGAGTGCACTGCTTTGACACACTAACATCGCCGGGTGGCCGGGATATTTACCTATATGACTATCATATTGAGTACGGAATAAGTACCTATAGAGTATGTGCTGCTGGATAACGACGATTTTACCCATCCTTCTTAGTTCTTCTTCGTGGATTAGGGCGCGTAGCCGTCAGGGTCAAGCGTCCAACGACGATTCTACCCAGCATGTGCGTTGTTATGTGAAGACTGGAGTGCACACTGAAGACTGGAGTGCACAATCGTAATCATTTCAATAATACACACATCATTGCAGCATTTCCCACTTCATTTACAGTTTTTCTTCACCATACATAAAAAATTTCAGCTTTCGGCAAAAGGGAATGCTTCCAAATGCTTCCATATTTGAGTCATTTAGTGCGCGCCATTTACAATTGATCTCGAAATGTTTTCCACGTTGACTGTTGAAGGAAGAGGACCTTAGCTACGCGCCCTAACCCAGAACAACAACAACGAAGAGGACCTTAGTAGAAATGAAAGTAGAACCTAATGTTTTTTTTTTGAAATTTGTCTGAATGTTACAGTATTGTAAGAAAAATATCAACATCAATTGAAAAATGTATTTATTTCAATCAAATTCTTATCCATTGCTACGAGTACGACGCTTCCGTTCTTCACTGCAACCAAGGCCCTATATACCACTGCAACCCACACTGACACTGATTGTGATAAGAGGCTGCAGTCGCCGACCTGATCATACAATCCAAGGCCCTATATCATAGATATACTATAGATAGATGATAGATGATATACTATAGATACAATCCATTCAAATTTCAAAATAAATATAAATGTGCTCTCCTCGATTTATCTGATTAGTAGGAATATCGAAGATACATTTGTAGTGTATGTGTATAGTTCATGGAATGAAATGTTTCTTTTGTTGGGGCCAAAATGAAAATGTTAATTAATTATTTTTCAATCAAAACAAATTCCCTTCCCTTCAATCTAGTAGCACAGTTACGTTGATTCAAAATAGAATCAACATTGACGTACACATCGTATCACTTGACTGTCGTCTGTCACATATGACCTGATTTAAAAAAATAAATACAATGCAAAATCAATATAAAATCAATGTTGGATGTAATTTAAAAGTCGGTTGATCCTCAATGTTGACAATCAACCAGAATTCAACCAATTATAACACAAAATCTATGTGTAATCATAATCAATGCTGGATCAATGTCAAAAGTCTGTTGATCCTCAGTGTTGACTCAACCTAGATGCAACCAGTTCTAATGTTTAATCAATGTTGCATGCTACTGGGGTTGAAGTATAATTGATATTGATATTGATATTGCTACTGGGGTTGTTCAAGTTTTGTGTTATGGTTTAAGTTTAGCCAATTAAGGACTGGTTAGTTTAGTTGTGATTCATTTCATACTACTTATATATTTTCAATTCACTGACTTCTTAGCACATTCAGACTGCCTTAGTGCTGAACTTATGCAGGTAACTGCTGCCTTCAATCTTTCAATAAGTTGGTAGTAGGGGTATATTGGAAGATGAAGTACAAAGGTAGGTTGGTAGTTTGTGGGTTTTAGGGCTGTAGGTTGTAGGTTGGTAGGTTGAAAGTTTTAGGCTAGTAAGTAAGGTTAGGTCAGGTCAGGCTCACAGTGCCATGATTTCTGAATCTAACAATATTTCTTTTTCAGATTCACCATGAGTTTCAAGGAGTACAAGACTCACGTGGAGATGGGAGACACAGTCATATTGTATTTAAATATTAAAAACATTCATGCTATAACTGTAACAGAAGAAGTCAAGAACAAGAAGGGGAATATGGTTCCCAACATTTTTCAAACAGTTTATGGAGCTCTAAAAGTGAAGGATCTGGTCGGTAAGTATTAGGTCGTTCAATAAGTAACGAACAATCGGTCATAACTTCTTTATTTCTTTATTTAACACTTTCAAACTTTCACAGATTATAGATCAGACATTTCTGAATGCAGCCTATGCCTCAAACCAGCCGCCGCCCGCAGAGCCTATTTTAAGGGAATTTGACTGGGGGGGGCAACCTGGAAAATTGTCTCTAATAATCCATCAACCCTCGCCCGTATTGGTATTTTCCAGCTGCGAACGTATATGGGGGGGGGGGGGGGGTCCGTTGGACCTTCCCCCTTGCCGTTTCGACCCTGCTCGAGCTAGAGCTTCGTGGAAAAAACGACCGTGTTGCCCGTGATGAAAGGAAGCCGATGATACCCAATTTTAACCCTCGTCGGACCTATTGGTTTTCTACATACGCGCCGGCCGAGGGGGGGGGGGGCGGGTACGACCCCCCCCTCGCCGTTTCGCCCCTGGTGGAGCTAGCGCGTCGCGGAAAAAACGAGCGTGTGCGCCGTTACGAGACGCAGAGATTGGTACCCGATTTTAAGGTCCTAGGTCAACCGGTGACCTCTGAGGTCAGGTCAAGTGCCCCAGGGTACGGTTCAGTTTTTGGTGAATAACTTCGCAAAAAACGGCCGCAGAGCCGCGATTTTGGCAGCATCGTGTTTGCCTCGCTCAGGCGCGTCGAATGATATACTTTTTGTCCGGGTCAGGTCAACTTGGGGTGTTGACCTCAGGTCAAGGTCAGGTCAGCACCCCAAGGTCACGAAGTTGGTCGAAAGGGGTCGTGTCGCATATCATTCGATTCGGCAGGTCTTCTTGAGTCCATTGGTGGCTTTCTCGACTCGCTAGCTCAATTTGATCAAGAGTTATTGACGAAAAACTAATATGACCTTGATGACGTCATAAATGACGTCACGCAAGGTCAACATTGCAAAAGTGACGCATCTAACCTTGCAAGGAGTGCATCAAATCACGATTCTGTGTGCTTGAGATAGTTGGAGATCGTTCCCGGCGCCAGAATAGCAGTTTTCATTTTTCCCCATTGACTTATAATGGTGAGGTCACGAAAATGACCTGACCTCATATGACCTTTAGGAAAAATCCGAGATATACAAGTTGTGAGACTCATAATGGATACTAGATCCTGCAAGTTTCATTTCCCTGTGACATCTCCTCTGGCAGTGAGGGCGTTGCAAAGTTGCGACATCTGAAGACCGTGCAGAGGTTCACTTATGACGTCATAGGTCAGTGACCTGACCTGACGAAAAAATGCGGTTGGTGTCAAAAGATGCGGCTTGGATCAAAGGTCAGGTATGCCAAGTTTCAGCTCTCTATCGCCAGCGTGTTCGGAGCTATCGCGAAAAAACCCTATGGGGGGGGGGGGCGGCACCCGCCCCCCCCTCGGCCGGCGAGGGTTAACCCTCGCCGACCCTCGCCGACACAGGGGGGGGGGGGGGTTGATGCAACCCCCCTAAGGTTTTTTCGCGAATAACTCGCGTAAAAAGCTGCCGATTGCAACGAAACTTTCAGTACCCTCGCATTTATCAATTTTACACCTACCCTGAAAATTTCATGACCCTGACCCAAATGACCTTTGACCTGTGACCTACTTTCCGAGACCATGTTTGGCCGGAATCACGATTCGGCGTATGTCGACTCGCATTAGCCGCGCTTTTGCAAGCTTTTCGTGCTTTCAAACGTTCAAACATGTGATTTGATGTTGCTCCCATGCATTAGGGTGGATGTCAAGGTCACCTGAAGGTCAGGTCAGGTCAGTGACCTTTGATGACCTCGGTTCACTTTTTCGAGTTTTACATGTTTCTAGGCCAGTTTTTGGAGCTGAATTCGAATTTAGCAACCCGATGAACATTTACGAAGCCTAGTTTTAGTGCCTTTGTAACATGTTACGAAGCTGTCAGAGGCGGTTGACACCTACTAGGAATACCCGGCAGGACCCCTACTGGTTGACCTGACCTGACCTGACCCGACCTGGACTAAATGCATGAAGACATCTGTGATCAAAACTCACATGATATCATTCGGATCAGCACCCCGAAAAACCCCATAGCAGCCACACTTTACGACGTTCTAACAGGTCCCGATTTTCCCCATTTTCGGGTCATTGACCTGACCTGGAAGGTCACCCGATGACCTAGGACATTAAAATTGGATATCATCGGCTTCCTCTCGTGACGGGCAGCACGCTCGTTTTTTCCGCGAAGCTCTAGCTCGATCAGGGGCCAAACGCGAGGGGGGGTCGTACCAACCCCCCCTTGTGCCGTCGAAGGACGCAAAATGGCCTGTGCCGGCGAGTGTTAAGGTCCTAGGTCGTCATCATTTGACCTTCCAGGTCAGGTCAATGACCCAAAAGTCGGGAAAATCGAGACCTGTTAGAGCATCGTAAAGGGTGGCTGCTATGTTTTTTCGGGGTGATGATCACGAATATCATGTTAGTTATGATTATAGATGATGTCTTCATGCATTTAGGCCAGGTCGGGTCAGGTCAGGTCAGGTCAACCAGTAAGGGTTTTGCCGGGTGTTCGTAGTAGGTGGCAACCGCCTCTGACAGCCTCGTAACATGTTACGAAGGCACCAAAACTACTTCGCAAACGGTCAAATGGTTGCTAAATTCGAATTTAGCTCCAAAAACTAGCCTAGAATCTTATAGAACTCGAAAATGTGAACCGAGGTCATCAAAGGTAAATGACCTGACCTGACCTTCCGGTGACCTTGACACCCACCCTAATGCATGGGAGCAACATCATATCCCATGTTTGAACGTTTGAAACCACGAAAAGACTGCAAACGAGCGGCTAATGCGAGGCGACATGCGCCGAATCGCAATCCCGGCCAAACATGGTGCCATGGTGCTAGGCCGCCGGTGCATCTGAAAGAACTGTGGGTGCCCCTAACAAGCCTGAAGTTCCAACGACAGGCCCGTGGTGCCCCTGACAGGCCCATGATGCCCTTGCGAGGCCGTTGGTGTCCCTGCTAGGCCGGTGGTGCCTCTGCTAGGCCGCTGGTGCCCCTGGGCCCTGAGAGGACTGTGGTGCTCCTGACAAGCCTGGAGTGTCCCCGACAGGCACGTGGTGCCACTTACAGGCCCAAGATGTCCCTGCGAGGCCGGTGGTGCCCCTGCTAGGCATGTGGTGTCCCTGCTAGGCCTCTGGTTCCCCTGACAGGCCTGTGGTGTCCCTTGGCCCTGACAAGCTTGAGGTGCCCCCGACAGGCCCGTGGTGTCGCTGACAGGTCCGTGGTGCCCTTGCTAGGCCTGTGGTGCCTCTGGCAGGCCTGTGGTGCCCCTGGCGGGCCTGTGGTGGTATCCCTGACAGGCCCAAGGTGGCGCCCCTGCGAGGCCGGTGGGGCCTCTGGCAGGTCTGTGGTGCCCCTGGCAGACCTATGGTGCTCTTCCTAGGTCGATGGTGCTCCCAACAGGTCTGTGGTGCCCCTGACAGGCCGGTGGTGCCCCAGGCAGGCCTGTGGTGTCCCCGGGCCAAAGGGGGCGGGGGTCATAACCCATATGACCCACCATTGGATCCACCACTGGTCATTACTTGCAGACTGACTCATTTGACATCCATTGCAAAACAAGTCACAGTTGTATGTTTGTCACCGTGTTCCTTTATGCCCATTTTTATAGTGGGCACATCTCGACGACTGGGGGGGGCAATTCTGTTGAGTGCGGGGGCATTTGCCCCCCCAGTTAACATGTTAAAATAGGCCCTGGCCGCCCGCCTGCACACACTTCTCCCAGCGCTCCGGCCAACGCCGGAATTCCGCCCGGAAAAACGCGTTTTCCGTCTTTTTCACCCAGTTCATGACAGCGCACATGACTTCAGCATCGGTCTCGAAGCGTTCACCATGGAGGCCATCCTTTAGAGGACCAAAGAGGTGGAAATCTGAAGGAGCCAGGTTCGGACTGTAGGGCGGCTGGGGCATGATATTCAGCCCTGTCACGCAATCTCCTCGCGCGTGGCGTGAGACAAGTGCGGTCGGGCGTTGTCATGGTGCATGGTGATGTTGTTGACATCCGAGCCGCGCCTCTTCTTCAGGATTGCTTTTCTCAGTCTCCTGCAGGACTGTGATGTAGCGGCCCGCTGTCCATAGTCCGCCCAGGTTCAAGAAAGCCCACCAGGATGACACCATGACAACGCTCGTCCGCACATGTCTCACGCCACACGCGAGGAGATCGCGAGACAGGGCTGAATATCATGCCCCCAGACGCCCTACAGTCCGAACCTGGCTCCTTCAGATTTTCACCTCTGGTCCACTGGAGGATGGCCTCCGTGGTGAACGCTTCGAGACCGACGCTGAAGTCAAGTGCGCTGTCAAGAACTGGGTGAAAAAGACGGAAAACGCGCTTTTCCGGGCGGAATTCCGGCGTTGGCCGGAACGCTGGGAGAAGTGTGTGTAGGCGGGAGGCGACTGGTTTGAGACAAAGGCTACATTCAGAAACATTTGATCTATAATCTGTGAAAGTTTGAAAGTGTTAAATAAAGAAATAAAGAAGTTTGGGCGCAAAATGACCTTTGCAGTCGACGCGCCCTAAAGCCCCAATAAACAAACAAACAAACAAAGAAATAAAGAAGTTATGACCGATTGTTCGTTACTTATTGAACGACCTAATATTTTATAGATGGACAGTTCAAAAGTCGTAGATATTGTCAATTGTCCAGCAGTCCTTCAAGTTCATGTTGATGAATGTGTAGATTTTTTTTGCTCGTATATGAATTTAAAATGCCTGAACGCGGAATGCCACAGGGCACAGGCAATCGGCATCCTACCTGAAGACATGCATTGACCATTTGTTTCATTGCCAGGGCCCAGGAATTGTAATTTGCTTATTTACTGATATTTTTCTTGTTCTACACATATAAAAGTGTGTAGAATCACTTGCGAACCACGCAGTCTACCAAGCAACGTGCCCGAATAAACCCCAAAACGTCACCGATACACACTGTGCCTAGGCAGTCTGTGGCAATGGTAGGCAAGTCCGATTGGTGCCGCCATCTGCCGGCTGCTCAGTGCTGCCCTCTGTGTGGCAGGTATGAAGTACGGCTCGCAGGTGCAGATGACGCGTGGCTGGGCGTTCGCGCTTCACCCGACGCCCGAGCTGTGGACGCTGACGCTGCCGCACCGGACGCAGATCCTGTACACGCCCGACATCAGCATTGTGCTGACCCAGCTGGAACTGCGGCCCGGCAGTGTCGTCTGCGAGGCCGGTGAGTTGGGATAGCTTGACACAGTCCTCCACGGGGCACACCTACCTATTTCAACGATGCAGTGTTCGATTTGTAACTATTTATCCCTCATAAACTTTGCAAAGCAGACAACTAAACTGTTGATTGTGCTTTTCTACGTCTTAGTAACATATTCTAATATCGTTAGCGTTGATTTTGAACTAACCTTTCAGTTTTTCACCTATCCTATGACTGACCAGTGACCATGACCGAAGGATCTCTTCCTTCAAAACGCACAACTCTTCCACTGACCTTATTAACCTACGGTGACCTCCCTCCAGGTACCGGCAGTGGCTCGCTATCACACGCTATCCTGCGCACCATAGCTCCCACCGGTCACCTGCACACGTTCGACTTTCACGAGCAGCGCAGTCGACTGGCCGCTGAGGAGTTCTCAGCTCACGGGGTGGGCGACTATGTCACCGCTCGACACAGGTACGGGACGTGGTGCGTGCTCTGGGGACTGGCTAGGTGTGTGCTGCGGAGTGTGTGAGGGTGTGCTATATCGTGCGTGATTGGGTACTCTGTGTATCCTATGAGGATTCATACCTGCGTTTTCAAGCAAACTGTATGGACGGCGGAGAAATAATGCATTATTCTTACTTCTTAAGATTGAATTTATTTTATGAATACCTATGATGGAGTGGGATGGATGTGAAATTCATTGATTTTGTGCATGACACTAGCTTTATTTGGGTTAAATATCCGGATATATAAACGATATTTATCGAATACTAGCGAGCACAAGGATCTATCTGCTTGATACTGACGATTGCGCACTGTTTTCTCGTCTCTCTCCAGGGATGTCTGTGGCGAGGGGTTCGACCTGGACAGTGTGGCTGATGCTGTATTCCTGGACCTCCCACGGCCCTACGACGCCGTGCCATTCGCCAAACAGGCGCTGAAGAAGTCAGGTACGGTGCTGTTCTTATTGCTGAGTGGGGATGGCAGTGCCTGCTTTTTACAGAGGAGAGAGTGGGAGGGGAGGGGAGGTTCGACCTTCTTACTGATTAAAGAGTTTAGTGGCCTCGTAACCAGGAGAGATGCGGCTGGAATAACGTTTTCTGTGCAGTGACGTGTGTTATGCTGACCTTTTGGCTGTTAAACGGCGAACTTCGAAAGATATTCTAGGCCGAATTTTTTCCGCGCCCAGTTTTAGTGTGTTGTCGATCATACCTTCCACCTACTTTTAAATGACCAATGACATAAGGTGGATAATGATATTCTTAATGCAATTTCGCCGCTCAGTTTGTCATCTCCGTTCCCTGTTTCTTCATGGATTCAAAATTTACGTTTCGTTAACCACTAAACAAAAACGGTGCTTTGCTGTTGATTGTTGAATAATAATGAAAAGCATAAGCGCTAAGCGAATGTGTAGCCACTACTAAGCATATTATCTGAGTTATAAACCGGTTGAATAGGCGAGGTCTTTTAAGTTAGCTAAATGAAGTACCGCAAAATAATTGCTAAACTACGAGACTGATCAGGATATAATGTACCATTGGCTCGATATATGGCCCCATTTTATACCTCAGCTATCATATTGGCGCCACGTTGCCGCCGTTCAGTAATGTTCAATTCCCATGGCTTGAAGCTGCTGACCTAAACCCAATAAATCAGGTACAAATTGCGGCGCCTTTTTTCAGCACAACTGCTGGCTAGCACCGCCCGGTGACACCGTGTTCCGCTGTTTGAAGGATTAATTTCTGAAGCTGCAAGAACATACCTATGTTCCTAAGAACATTTCTGTCAATGCTGATTACAAAACACTTGATGTTTTCAAAAGGAGCTTAAACGACTTACACATGCTCGCTTCGCTAACATTATCGCACGCCATGCTGGAAACAAGCTGCGACTTTTTAAAGTGAATTTATCCGTTTTGCTCATAGCACCTTGCTCGGACCGCGCCTTGGGGTGGCAACTGAGTGAACAGCGTTCCTGTCTGCTCTAAGAGACTTAGTCGGTGTCAGCGCCGTTTTTTTTCCCAGCGTCCGTGTTGGGTGTGTGTTCTGCCGCCTTCACGGCGCGGCCTCCCACGATCCCAAGCAGGGTGGTGCACACGGCAATGTCGCGATAATGAACCTGAAAAGGGAGGGGTTGCATTAGCTCAGGGGCTTAAAATAGTACCGAGGCTCTAAGGCATTAACCTGGCAAGTTTTTTTTTTCTATCATTGTTACTGTTTTTTTTTTCATGCAAAATCATTCTGATATAAAAACATTCATTGGTACCGCAATCATGCCTTAGTTCATTAGTAAAAAAAGCTATGCTTCCTTCCTTACTTCTTCTAGAAATGAGCTCTCTGCATAGTACTCGTATGGCATGGCTATGCGCAATATTACCGTAAAGAAGGATAGCTTCAAGTCTTGTCGAGTACTGCGAACCTAGCGGGCTTTGATTTTTATTGACTTCTGTGCAATGCGAGCTGGGCTACTTAAGGAACACTTAAACTAAGTCTTGCAATTTTAAATTCTTGGACTGTTACTGAAAAGAATCGGGGCTACTAAAGGATATTCGTAGAGTTGGCGATGAAAATGCCTACTGAAATCCTATTGGCTCTGCTTCTGTGGATTTGAATTTAAACGGTATCCTCGGCTGTAATAAGCCGGCTTGAGTGTTTCGGAACGGAATGCAGGCATCCGGCACCAGAGCTGAAAAATTCGCGGAGGTGTGCTCCTCGGAAATAGCGAGTAATATCTCTCACACTTTCATCCATTGGCGCCCTGAACCTCTCTTCTCGGTAACCGGAATAAATCAGGTGTACGGAGCGCCTTTGACGCCGTCCGCCACCCGTTGTTTCTGCCGTCCGGAATCACAGCAGGATGTACCAATGGTAATGTCAGTGCACCTGGTCGGTCTGTGTATCCTGGCGGCCGCTCCCCGAAGGCGGCTCGCCGGCCGCTCGCCGAAGGCTCGCCGACCGCTCTCCCTCGCCGAAGGCTCTCCCGGGCCGCTCGCCGAACGTTCTCACCTGTTCGCTGAATGGAGCGGACCGTCCGCGGGTGGGACGGTGGGGATCGCACCACAATCGCCGCACAGCCGTCTGATGTTGGGGCAGATCGCCGCCAAACAATTAGTGGATGCAACTTTGTGGGCTGCTTAGCGGGTGGGAGATGCCACCACTAAATTGGGATTGTGTAATTGTTATGGGAAAAGAAGGCACGCCGTTGTAAGCCCTGTGAATGCCGGATCTTCAGATGTGGAGTGGCCTATTCGGCCCTTTATCGCCCATCAACCCGAGGTCTGGTTATACCGGCTGGATGGAAAGTAAATTTAATTTTTGACCTCTGCAGCGTTATCCTGGCTGGCGTTTTTCTCATGAAGGTATGCCATTCGTGGGTACACGCATTTAGCGTATTTTCGAGTGCATTTGTTTTTTCCGTACACCTTCCCTCCTGTCGGCTGGTGGTTTGCGTTTCACTCACTTGAAGTTAAAGACATGTGCTGAGTCACTTCGTCGGTAAGCATGTATACGTTTCATTTATAAACAGATGCGATTCAGCTGGCTGACTCGCTGGTTTACTCGGAATTTGTTACGGATGTTCAACGTGACTGATTGGTGTACTGCATTGTACAAAGATCCGCTTACATTGGTGTCAGAGTACAAATTTCAAATGTGCACCTGGCGTCTCGAGCATTTCTGGCAGATCATTGGACTGAGCAGGAAGGTGCTGCCATTCATTTCTGATTTGATTCATTGGAAGTCTGATACATTCGCACAGATTCCTACTATTCGTTCGCGTGTTGTTTCCACTATAATGTGATCCTCAATGTCTAAAATAGTAATCGGGATTAGATTAGATGTCAGAGCTTGCTCCGCAAGGACTTAATATACAAGTTATTAACACCATTTCAATACTTCTTTACCGTTTTAAATGTTGCCTCATGGGTCCCCTAAACACGCGCACGAAGGTGACTTCAAATCTTGCATGAACAGGATATATAGCTAGAATAGCTAATTATACATGTGTCGCTTGTGTATTTGCTGCCGTGCTTAGGCAAGTGTTCGGGTAAGAATAAATTTTTATTGCATTTATTCCTTGTCATTTATTAGATACCTTAATCTTGCAGCAGGTAAAACGCTTATTCAATTGAATAGAAATCATGTTTAAGATCTTTACTTTCTGTTCTTCTGCGATCTGTTTGCGCCCAAAGTGCAAAGTGTTTATTAAAAAAAAAACGCTTCCAAAAATTGAAGCTAAGTTGTCCTTCTTTGGCGTTTGATTGTTCTCCCATGAAATTGTATCACACATTTGTCTCTCTTTGTGTTTGATCTCTGCCCGTTTCGATGAAATACTGTATTATTGGCGACAAAGAGCATGTATCTGGTAATTCGTCGCGGGTCGTGCGATACGATCTGTCTCCGTTGCCGGCTGACACGTCGGCTCTGTGGGTATGGTGAGAACCCGGTCCCCGGTCCCACCGCGGCCGCCGGTCCCCAGACATTGCACTCGACATCCGTTATGCATGCGGTCACCGCTCTATTCCCCCCCAAAATACATTTGCACAGCTATCAGCCAGCTCCGCTGGTATTAACTCATTATCGCTAATTATTCGTAGAATCTGTATCATGGCGGCGTTCGATAGCATCGTTCTTTCTCACGGACTTGCTCTGTCTCGCCGTTGGACTAGATAAGAGGAGAGCCTGCACGGCGCGAACCAAACATTTCCAGCTCCAATGGCGAAAAACTGTCATCGATAACATGCGATTAGGACGCGGTGGTCACGGGCCGGGGCGGGGCCGGTTTTCACAGGGGGCGGGTGCTTACGTCAGCATCCGCCCCACCCAGCTGCAGAATACGGTCGACGGTTTGCAAACATAGTCGGTCAGACCTCTTGCCCGATCTCAGCGCCCACAGCAGCCTTCTTTGGTCCCTCACAGTCGATATATTCCACACTGAAACCCTCCTCATCAGCTCTAGCAGCTCATATCCCTCCAGCAGTTTCTGAAAGTCCCTTAAAATCCCAGCGTCCTGCACTGAAGCCTTTCTGAGCAGTTCCAGAAGCTTAGACCACGACCTTAAATACAACTTAAACGATTCCAGCGACTATCAGCTTCCCGCTGTCCGTCACATTATCAATGTGCTATAATGACACTTCTTGTCAGCTAGACTGTTCCTCTCTTCTCACCTGCTCATAGACCTAGAATCCGCCATGAACTTATAAGCAGTTCGGACTCCTCGAGGAGTTTGTCTTTTATAGTCTCATTGTTCTGTTCCGAACCCTTTCAGCAGCTCAAAGTTTGTGGAGATTTCATGCATCATGCACAAGCACATAAGAGTACGTTGGTACGTTGGTTCAGGCTTCAAAAGAGAAGCGTTAACAACCCATGCTGCAATCTCTGCGGCGCTCGTGGCGCCAATACCCGTGTGTGTGGCGATCGCGGCGCGACGGCGCCACCTCCGCCGCACTGTGCACGTGTGGCGCGGTCACGAATGGAGACGCTCGTGACGCGGCACCGGCGATCTTGGTGCGTGGCGACCTCACGAGACGAAGCCAGCGTGCTCACGGAGGGACGTCGTGTGCTGGGATGGAGATAAAAAATGACACGAACTGTTACGTGGCTACTGGAAATACTGATTTTTACTCATTCATTGCAAATCATTCGGTTGGTTGAGTTTGGCGTGATGTGTTGGGCTTTGATTTGAAAGGCTTGACGAATTGGGGGCTGGCCCAGCAGGAACAGTGAGTGTTTTTATGCGATGCTTGTTAAAGAGACATGCTCCCAAGTTTTCCAGCCTTTTTTTTTGCGCTGCTCTGGAGCGTAATATTTATTTGCAAATAATGGAATGATAAGATAAGCGCTTGGGAAACTTTTGCCTTCCAAAAACCGCCTTTCGGCTAGATCCTCGTGTTGAGGGCTGGCAGGCAGTATGACTGTGTCGCTATTTTAAAGGGTGCCTCATATTTTCGCGAAATTCAATGACGAGGGTGTACGATGTCACTTTTGATTTATAGTCGAGAAGACAACTTGACTTTCCTATGCCTGGATACTTTGGTAGGTACTGTGTTCTGGCTGGTGAACTCGGAACGTAAGTCATAAGTGATATCATATTCACACTGCACAGTGCACGAAGCTCCTGTACTGATTAATGAGTATCACACCTCCAACTAGACGTTGATCCATCGTTGCACTAGGAACTCATGAAAAAAAAACGATCGGTTTCTTTAGAGTGACCTATCACCGTAGAGGACGTCAAATCTGGTTGCTCTAATTTCGACTTCGCCAATGCCCCGTCCTGAGCGTGCCAATCTGGCCGCTCTAATTCACCTCAGCGCTGACGTCGGCTCATCGTGCTGATTGGCCGACCAGCGCTCTCAGTGTGATTACGACGGCCCGCCCGCCGACCGACCCGAGAGCTGGCTCATGTCACTGCGCCCGTAAAAAGCCAAACGGTGCTGGGGCGAGCAATCACACCGCCCGCGGTGCTCGCGCCGGTGCCCCCGCCGTCCGTGGCGGAGGTGGGAGAGTGGGAGCTGCGCCGGCCCCGGCGCGGACTGGTCCGGATGTGGGAGAGGAGGGAGGGTGACGAAGTGACCGACGACGATGAATTTAATCACTGTGGCCAAGCGTGACCTTTCTGTCAGACTTCTTCCAAATTTTATGTCGTTGGATAGGTATTTAATATTTATTTTTATCAGTTTGTGTTTGATCTACCGTTTTGTACGTGCAGCCTTTTTACAAAATATCTTTGGAAGAACGAGATGATGCCTTTTAGTCTTCATGTCACATTGCTCTGAACATTAACCATTGCCTTAGTTAGGTTCCTTCAGCCGATTCGGCCACTGTGAACAAGACAACATTCCGATATTGAAGGTCTGATGAAGACCTCGTGGGTATTTCCAATCACACAACCATGTTGATGCCTCGGACCGATCATTTGCCGACGCTCTCCAAGATGGTAGCGTTGTGATTGCAGCCAACCCGCTGATGATCCGGTATCACGGGACAGACACGGACATAACACACGGCGGCCATTGTGGGGCGCACGACCCGCTCGTTTGCCGAGACTCCGTGTTTGCCGAGATCAGACCAGCCACCACACACCATTGCCGAGTGTTTTCAGATCGGACTGGCCGCTACACACCGTCACCGAGTGTTTTCACGGACTGTACTCGATACGATCTGCTTGTGAAGCTCTCGGTTGAAGCTCTCGGCTCTCGGTAGGGTGACCGATTCGTTTCCGCGGGTGCTCGAGCGATGGGCTCGAACCGAGGAGCCATGTCTGGAGCCTGGGGATGCTGGTGTCTCTGGCGCCTCCTGGCCGCGGCGGCCGCTTGCGCTGCTGCACTGCTATTCGTATACGGGGACAGTCGTGAGGGGCGCTGCCGCTGACTTGGGACAGGGGACTGCCCTGAGGAGGTGGCCGTTTGCGTGTTGAAAAACTGACAGCCTTGGTTACGTGAAATGTCAATAGCACACTTAAATGGCAATTAATCAACAGCTTCAACGTATTGTCTGAATCAAAATTATACAATGCGAATATAACTAATCCATCTTCCCGCCGGGGCTTGATAGGTCTTTCCTTACGTCTTGACACATTTTTTCCAGAGACGACTCCAGTGACACTGCTATATCTCGGGAAGGCCACCTGTGCCAGAGGCCAGAGCAGTGTGGCAGCAGGCGTGGCCCGACAGACTGGGCGTGCCGGACCTGGCCGGGCCGTGGGGCAGGGGAGAGGAGGAGTGGCGAACCATACCGACCGGCCGGGACAGCGCTGGGAAGTCCAGCTGTCGCTGCGAAAGGCGGCGTCATGCTCTCACTTCCCACTCGGGTGGACACGGTCCGCGCTGGCCGCTGACCGTTCTGACCACTGACTGATGAACGCTGACCGCTGACCGTTGACTTCAGACTGCTGACCGCTGACCAATGACCAATGACCAATGACCGCTGACCGTTGACCGCTGACTGCTGACCGCTGACCGCTGAATACTGAACACTGACGGCGGACCGCTGACTGCAGACCAATGACCGCTGACCGCTCACTTCCCACTCGGGTGGACACGGTCCGTGCTGACTGCTTGCCGCTGACTGCTCAGTGCTGACCGCTGACCGCTGACCGCTGACCGCTGACCGCTCTGACAGAGTGGGTCATCCCGGTCTCGGTCTGGCCTGCTCAGGGGGCATGACCCGTCCGTGACGAGATATGGGACGCACAGCCAGCTCCAGAGCAGAGCGTGTAACGGTTTCGGTTGCATTGAAATAAGTCAATGGCCATTACTCATTGGCGATACAAGAAAGTAAGATCAAAGATAGTGACTGGGAGGACCTCGAGCTGTGAATCTAGCTGCGCCATTTCTAGGTTACCTGCTCGTACTTTTACCTGTCACAGCTTTTTGGAATTGCAGTTGTCTCATTTTACCTTTCCGGGATGCCAATTTTTTTTTCTCAAAGTGTAAAGGATTTGCATTAATCTATTACCATGTAACTTACACTTATTTACATAAGATGTTTATGTTTACTTATTCGTTGCAGTGAAAAATCGTTTCTAGAAAAGCATGCCGGGAAAAGTAGCATGTTTAGTTCCGACGAAAGGCGGCTAGCGCAGGATCTCGGGCTAGCGGTACGGGGTTTTACAGATGCTCAGCGACCGCAATTTGTTATAATCATATGCCAGACCAGGTGGACTAGGGGTCTGAGGCCGTTTGGGATGTAAGAAGCAGGGACGATGGATAGATACAACTCTGTTCGGTACAGTCCGTATTCTGAATGGTGGGCGTAATGCGCTAGTCGCAACAAACACGGCGAGCAAAATTATGATTTCCACTGTTCTGCCTCGATACGATATTTGAATCTGACATGGTAGCTGCTGCCGCTGCAAGGTTTCACGCTGCTTGAGAACGGATTCGGCGTTGATGCCTGTCAGTAGCGGCGGAACACCTTCAATTAAGGGGGACACTGCCGACTTTTGGTCCCATTCTTTCCATGCAAGCCCATAGGGCTAATGGTAAAATGCCAAAATCAAAGGGGGCACGGTGCCCCGGTGCCCTCCCCGTTCCGCCGCCTATGATGACTGTTGTGGATCACTAATTCTGCAGTTAAGTAAGCCGTACAACACTTGATAGTCTCAGAACCGCTCGTCCTGCCCTTTGCCAAACGGTGGCCCGTTTGTTCTTTCTCGCCCTTTATTCATTTCTTGTGACCATTCGCTCATCTAGCACACAGGTATCCGTTAGCTTTGATGGATGAACAATCAAACATCAATGGATAAGACGTTAAGCCGTTCTTAATGAAAACCATCAGTTCAAAAGAACGTTTCGTCTGGACTGCAAAAATCCGTCAGTTCCAGAGCAGTGACTCATTAGATCAGTTTCGCAGATCCGTGCGAAATATCCGTCCGATCCTGATGAACCCGATGCTCGAATGCTGTCGGACATAGTTCATCTGCTGGATTTTTTTCCCGCTGGTGTGATCTCGGTTATCTCAAAGTCAATCGTGATGTGAGAGGTGGCCATTGGTTCTGTAGTCGTGGTCTAGTTAGCTGTCATTAGAACCTGGCTTTTCACTTCTGCTGCAAAGGCTTGAATATCCCGCTGATGATATTTCTGGACAGTTTTTTTAGTGACAGGGGAAGTTGTGGGTACGCCATCTTCGCCAGCGATTGTCCTTTTCGTCACCACCTGAAACCCTTACAACCAGTATCCACCTAAGTCGCTCTTAACCATAGACCCCCTCTTCACTGCCGTCCCTATCTTTGCAATGGGGCATATCCATTATCCACTGTTCATATACTTATCTCACCATTTTCGACGGTATCTTCAAGATGGTGGACGGGACAGGATGTAGTGTTCTCGGAATGGTCCCTTCACATTCACAGCTGGCCGCGTTAAAACAATGTTTCCATCCTCTGGACACTGTGCCTGCCTTCGTCTCGTTTCTCTTCCTGTTTACCTGTTGGCGTTCTTAGTGCTTTGAAACAGGCGAAATACCCGCTGGTAGATGTGAATCACATTACTGGCTTCATGCTAGCGTCGTTTATCCGTGCCCTACATGTAAGTGTGGTCGGGAACACTCAGTCTGAACTCTGTCTGACCGTGTTTTAATGTTCCTAATCCAGTCGGACATGTCTTCCTGACTGAGTTTTGTCGTATAGCCGCTGCCACTCCTACATACAAACAGGTTAATCTACGTCCTGAGACGGGGGCTGCTGACCAATAATGAGCACACTGTCATCGGTGCGGCGTTAAGCTGGTTTCTGGTGACAATGACGCGACATAAATCTGGATAGTTATTGCTTGAAATAGTGTATTCATTACGCCTTGTGAGTGTAATGAATGCACTCATACGCTGGCGCGTATTCGACTCAGTCACTTGCTTATGGGATATTACTGCAGGACAAGCATGGAAGAATCGTTCTTCGTGCCTTCATCAGCTGTATTGAACACTACATTCACCAGGGAGCTACAAATTCCCATCATTTGTTGCAAAGGGCAAACAGCTCTACCCGTCAATTTTATCAATCCCTCATCGCCCCATTTTCAGGCTGCCAGCCATCTTTTCTCGCCGCTCTCCTAACACCCCTCCTGTCTTTGTTTCAGGCGGGCGGATATGCTCGTTCTCACCATGCATAGAACAGGTCCAGAAGACATGTGACAGCCTGCGTAAGCACGGCTTCACAGAGCTACAAACGCTCGAGTGCCTTCAGCGCGAGTTCCAGGTCCGCAAGTCTGTGATGTCCGTCTTCGATCTCAGTCAGGTGAGCCAGGCCGAACCCCGTCCTTCGGACGTCGTTAACGCGAGCATGAGTTATCGCCCATCGGCGTCCGCGTTCGGAAACGGCCATGGGTGTCAGCGACGCAGTAAACCCGTTTTAAACCATCTCCCGGATGGAGTAATAACACAGCCGGCGCGCTAATTGATGTAGGGTGATTAACGCTGCTACACTTCTGCGCTGCCTCAGCTCGTTATCTGTTCTCGCGTGATGCTAATTGTTGATTTATGACGTGTATTGATTCATGGTGTGCCCTTGTTTTATTGCCGACTAAGTAATTGCACTGCAGACAGCTTTTGACGAGTGATGGGAGTGAAAGTTTTCGCCGCCCGTGGGAATCGATCCTGCGCTGTCCGATGGTGATCAGCGCGCACGGGCGGCGGCCCAGCGGCGATACCACGTGTGTTTAGCGCGATAGGCCGATCGGGGCGCTATCAAATGGTGGAAACGTGACCGTCGGCGGGATAAAGAGTCTGTCACGGCTGTGCTTATCACTGTAATCCGTGTAAAGGCCTCGTGGGATAGAGGCTGTGCCACTAAGAAGGTCCTGCTGAGACACTGATTAAGACCTCCGGCCGCAGCCGGGACCAATGGGCGACTGTGGGACCGCCGGCGGCTCGAGCCGCTTTGTGCCAACCCGAGCACTCTGATTGCGCTGCCTGCCTTCCGGAAGTGACAGCTCGACCTTTTCGAAGAACGCTTCTAAAAATCATTTGTCAAAAATAATCAGATACATTTATCGTCTCGCACCGGTTCAGTTGAATTGTAGGTGTGTACCATTTTTGTGTTTAGTGTGAGGCTTAGCGCAGCCTTTTCGGACATTTGATGGAATTTATGAACTGATTTAGTGTCAAGATAGGGAAAGAATCAGTTGTGTATGTGCCATGTCAGGAGCTTTTATTAGAAAATGAACTTTGATGATGAGATTCTCCGAACCATGAATCGCCGTTTTAGCTTGTTCCTTGTTTTTTTTTTCTCACTCTCAACACTCCTGCGACTATTGAAAAGGACAATGCTGGATTTAAGATTTATCTCCTCAAAATGAAGCTGGCTCCCAGCGACCAGCATCTTTGCACAGCAATGCAGTTTTATAAAACCCTAGCTCACGGCACCGTTATGTATTGGATGCAATGTTCATCAAACTCTTATTGGCAGGCTGTACTCCAGAAAACTGGCCAACAATTTAGTATAGTTATCCATTTCTGCGCGGGGGGCGTTCCTTCCGCTGTGAACCTGGGTCTCTCCGTGAGACGGAATCATTGTTCCAAGCTCCTACGCAGACCAGCAAAAGTGTATACGACACATGTTTTTAGGGCTTATCTGAGCGGTGCGGTCATCGGGCGGATTTCTGCTGAAAATACAGAGGTGATCCGCTAATCATTAATAAAAGTGCTCTGAGAACCAGTGACACAAAAGACGCAATACCAAAACAATGCCACTTCCGGTGGATTTAGAATGATATGGTCTTACGATTACTTAGAGCATTACGGATAAGTCAAGATTCTGGTTACCAGCAATTTTTTTTTCTAACAGTTTGTGATGAGTCTGTAATGTGGTTTTCCCATTGCCCAGTGCTTATTGATTTGATTAACCAGTTCAACCAACATTGATTGGTCAAGAAAGACTATTGACATGTATAAATATTGACAAAACAACTGTCGTTCGTCCAATGGTTTTTCGTTTTTTTTTTAAGGAACAGTAAATGCCTAACAAAACATCAATATTTATCGATTTTGCACGCATCAAACCACCTTGTATGATTGCATCTGGCGATTGATCTACGACTATATTGTTCTATTTAAATTGAAACTAACCATGAATCTGATTTAGACTTTGTGATTAGATGGACATTGGACATGGCGGACTCGTGGTTTTTAGTTTAATCCGCGTTTTGCTGAGCCTCCAGCCAAACGCCGTTGACTGAGACAAGGGGAGGTTTAATCCTCCCCCCTTCCAGATTATCTCCGAAACTTGTAGTAAGTATCCTAGCGCGAGATGCGCGAGGCGGTGTTGGGAAGGTCGCACCGAGACGAGTCAGAAGCAATCCCGAAATTTGGAATTTGAGGTCACTTAAAAGTCAAATTCTGATAAAAGGCCAAAAGCAAACATATTAAGATTTAGGGGGCTCTAGCGAACGCAGTGTCGAAGATGTCGAGCCAGGTTTGGCTATTGCATTATTAAAATTAGAAATGTATGTAACCAGTAACTACATCAAAACGAACAAAATGTTGCTGGAGCATTCGATTTGGAGTCAAATTCTGAGATATTTTGCTGAACTTTGGCACAGTTCAACGTCTGTTGATATCCGTGCCTTGAGTAAGCAGCCCATTTTTAGGAACCAGTATTGTAGAGCGTGCGAACTTCCCGCATGCCATTCAGAAACTGTGAGCCACGAAAAATAAGACCGATCGTTTTCTCGTCTCGTCTCCGAATCGACCTGAATATGACGAGCCCAGAGTTCCATGACATTCTTCCGTCTGCCCGCTCCTCGGAGTGACCATATCTCAACGAAAGGTCCGGCCTCTCACGAAGATATAATCGCTGCGCCATTGCCGCATGATTGCAAGATAACTAGGTGGTTTTATACGAGATTGCCAGATAGCTAGGTGGTTTCATACGACACCGTTGCAGTGGGCATCATGGGAACGTGCTCTAAGCCGGCCGTGTTTCACCTAGCTGTCAGCGGAACATTTTTGTCATTTCCTGCTCCTGAGAGCATGTTTCATCTCACAAAACAGACGTTTTGGTGGCTGGGTGACAGTTTTCGATTTCCGTTCACACCTCTGGCCTAAGCCGTCGGCTGATTCGCCGTTTGGATGCAAGATAAGTTGATATACATGTTTGGCGCGTTTGTGTATGCTCGTAACACCTTTGACCTTTCATACTGTTCTGTCTCTGTAGGAGAGGAGGGATCTTGACTCGTCTTTGGAGTTTGGACACCTGGTCTAAGGGAAGAAGGGTGTGCGTGGAAGAAACGCTGTTTATTTCGAACATTATAAATCCAAACTCGAAACTAGCAGAGTCCGTTGAGGCTTTGCCTTATCATTGAATTGAGAATGAAACAGGTATGAAAATTGTGAGTTAAAATGTTGTGCAGCCAAATTTCAGTTTCAATTATAATCACCTGAAGGATGACGAACATCTTTCGGAAATTGTTAGATCTCGGCTGGATCTCGGTTGAAGAGATGCAGAAATGTGATATCTTTGATGCTGATAATTTTCTTACCTTGCGACTGATGCGAAAAGTTAACCGTTTATAGTTGAAATTTTACTTGCCAATGCACAATTAGCTTGTATAAAATTTACTTCAGGAAGTAAGTTCACAGGACTGTGAATACTAAACGGGATATGCTAAAATGAAATGCCCATTGTTATGGTGCAGTTCAATATTATTTTCCGGAAGTTTTTTTTTTCTTCTGGAAACCTATGTGATAACACACCTTGTACAGCTTGGTTCATTTGGGCGTTACGGCTACGGGCTACTAATTTTTCACCCACAACAGAACAAGGGAACAACTGCTTGATTGGCTCTAGGTTTACAGAAACTTCGATTTTCTCATGACGTTTTCCCAGCCAATGCTTAGCATCACGCTGTCGCTGCCGATTTTGACATATGAACCTCAGTAACATTAGGTGTCAAAACTATACTTACCACGTTGTAAGGAGGCATGTTCTCTTGCTGTCAAAGGAACTTGGTCACAGTAATCCTTGTCCTTACTCCTAATGCATTGTTGTTCATGCTCCATTATCTGTTCGTCATGACTGATTATTATTTTATTTTCTCCGGAAAACTTCAATATGTCACTTATCTCCGTTGCAGATAAGATAAAGCCTTTTTTCATTCGTTAGCTGAACATTGAAGTGCATTGTGCTGTTTCGGTCCATAATGTGCTAAACACTTATATTTCTTTTTCAGCGTAAACACCATTATCTAAATGACCTTTTTGACATCTGGCGTCGTGCCATTTTGCCTATACACCGAAAATTATCACTTCATTGAGCTTGATCGTGACCAGATTAATCTCACTGACCACATTTAATATGTCACGAAGCAATCAGCATCCAATCATTATCCAGCTGACACGCTGCGGGCGTAGAAACTGACGGCCGTCCTGCTTCCGGCAGCCGCCGACAGATGGCAGTGCGGACGGCGACGAGCGACCGTCCAAGAAGGCGGCGATGGAGGAGCGGCCTCGAGAGGTGCTCACTGGAATCCCCCTCACCACCATGCCGGGTCACACCGGCTTCCTCACGTTCGCCACCCTGCCGCCAGTGATGACTTCAGCAACATGACGACCGCTCGCGCTCCGGGTTTTACAATAAACAGACATGTTCTTTCTCTGGTGTCTTAGTGCGGTGGTGCACGGCTGCATGCAGAAAAAAGAACACGGTGGGACCGTGCCGGGGTCAGGTACTTCCGTTCAGGTGCAGACAGTTTCCGGGAACTTGACATTGTCACTGCGACTGAGGTGCAAGGGGATGGGGAGGGTCGGTCTCGGAGGGGGGGGGGGGCGAACCACGCCCGACGTGCACTGAAGAAAAATGTGTTGCACGACGGAGCGGCGTGGCGTGGGCGGTGCGCCGACGGGCCTCGGACGCCGCGTCCTCGCCGGCCGGATGTTGGAACTTCCGACCACGAGACAGGGACACCAGGGTACGGAGGCTGCGTGCGAGCGATCGATGTTTATTTATGAGCTCAGCAATTGGTGAAAATATCTACATTCTGCAATGAATTCAAAATCTTAATATTATTATCAGCATACACCGCAGAAATATAGTTGGCGTCATACCTTGTACCCTGTTAACAAACTACTCCTTAATGCAACTCTCATCTATTATAAAACGGCTTAGTCAGGCTATCAATGAAAGTTTCATTTTCACCACCAGCTACCGAACGTTTCTCTAAACGCGATGTTTTGCATAATTTATGAGCTGTTTGATATCGGGACATATAGGTATGATATTAGCTGTGTGTTGTACCGTTTCACAATTAAAATACAGCAAAATAGGATGCGGATATTATGGTGAAACATATCTCTTTCACTCTCTTGCCTTATCAAATGTCACTAGAAATCCCCGACTCTGGTCCCACCAAACGTCTCGCCTCGACGCCCGAAAAAAGTATTTCATTTCTGAACCTGAGAACAGGAGGGACGAGCTCTGCAAGCAAGCTACGTGTAAGCCGATGTCCCGTTGGACATTCTCGTTTGCGTACTGTTTATCGCCAACTGAGAATGGTGTAATCAAAAAGCTGCGACAGTTTTTTATGTCAGTTGGCGGCGCGGTATGATGCGACAGGATAAGCGCGTTAGTTCCGTGGTACATCACCGTGGGCAAAGTGCTCGCGAGTTGCGCGAATAGGTGACTTCCTGACCCCGTTAGCCGTCTAAGACGCAAGTCGCCACCGCGGTCCTTAGCCACCTACCAGAGCAGATTTCCGCGTTTGTCGCCCGCAGTCGCGGTGGCGTCATAGCTCCGTTTTTCTCCGCGCTCCCGTATGGCGGCGAGCCGATTCACCGAGTTGTCTGAGTTTCAGGAGCATCTTTTCCCGTAAAGGCGCTGACGATGATGCGAAGCTGCGGAGAAAGGCGGTGTAGATCAAAGGTGAGTGTAGGAGCTCGGTGCCCAGCACGCGACCGCCGTCCCCTGCTCTGGACGGGTCGGTAGCTGGCGGCCATCGCTTCTAAACGCGACCACCCGGCACGCGGAAGACAGCAGAGGATAATCTTATTGTACACGAGTCCAAACAATGCTTCTCGAGAACGTCTTTTGGCTTTGCTGGTCGAAAAAGTGCCAGAACCTCCGTTTCTGCATGCAAGAGTCTGATGATGTCAACAGTGAGTGGTGAAATATCCCCAGAGACATGCTATTCTTGGCTGGTTGTGCAATAGTTTTGTCATGTAAGGCATCTGCTTTTCAGAATCACAGGCTGACAAACGTCTGGCTCCCTCCTTGTGGGAACCGACACAGAAACTAGCGTAAAACGGCGTCAACCAGTTGAAAATATCCGAAAATTTACGGAACAATCATGCGCGACAAGCGGTGCGGTAGTGTCGCCGATTTCCCCGTGCGTTACCGGTGCCAACGGCCGGGGAAAATCACGACTGCTCGTCACCGTCTTGGTCGGGTTTTGTTTGTCGTGCCCCCGTTTTGTGTTGATCATGTCGGAACTCATTACGCTGATGTTCATCAAGATTACCGCCGTCGTTATCTGTCGTAAGACAGGGCTGTGGAGGTGTTAGGCAGAGAGGGGCTGGCCGGTTAGAGCGTTATTTGTCGGTGTAGGCAGCGACTAACAAGCGCCATGAAATCAGTGGAAAGTTATCGGTCAATCTTGTCTACACCAGCATGAGACATTGCCGAACTTTATCTTGTGTATGTGGCAATGCTTTTTCTTCTTCTTGATCATATTATGTTACCCATTTGCTACAATATTTGTAGTAAAGGCATGTATCTATCGAAGACAAATATTGCACGGCTTACACTTGAATGGTCACGTATTTAGAGAAACCTTGCCTTACTAGCTTGCTATCTGATTTGGGTCACGAAAATGTTGACTCTTCAGAGCGTTGCCCTTTTCCCACACATTGTTATGCATATTGCATGAACAGACTTCAGAACAATTCAAGGTCTTCAGAAAGACTTCAGAATCTGGAGCCAACAGCTGTAGTTTGGCTTTTGAAATGCTATTGAATACTTCCCTTGGGAGCATTTCAGATTGAATTGCAATTTACCTATGGAAGGTGCATGCATATTGCATATGGAGTGGAGATGTTTGGAGGTGAAGGGTTGACCGCTGCTACTTTGCTGAAAAAAAAACAGTGCCTATCGTATGAGCTGACATCAATCATAATTCGTAGACCTCTGTGTAACACGTTATACAGAAGTTTATACGCAACACATTTTTAGTTGCGCGGCTCTCTCAGTCCACACTGACGCCTACCACCGGCTCTCGCAGCTACCCGTAGTGCTATTCTCGCAGCCCATTTTCGCTGATTGGAGGCGCGGCACAGTTTCTCACCCCTCGTCTCGGCAAACTGGTCACTATTGGTGACATATACACTGTCACATAGTGTCAAACGCGATGTCCAACATGTGAATCCCAAGTCCCACACACTTTTTCCGAATTCCCTTAATTGCACGCACCTGTTGGAATTATGAGCTGACACCCACTAATCTGCCTGAACAATGGCTAGGAGATAGAGTTGCAAAGTTTTCCCTATGGGCTGCTACCGGCACCGCCCCGCCCCATAAAAATTTTCTGTGATACCGGCATGCTACCACGCCCCAAGCAAAAACACCGCCAAATTACCGGCATACTAAAAAACCTGCATTCTTGATTCTGGCTTACCCCTACATGAGATGCCACATTTTGGCAATTTCAGTTACCGCCCCACCCAGCAGCCACCCATTGTCCAACCAAAACTCCAGCAGCCTGATTTTGGCTGAGTTGGCCCCACAAATACCACAATTTTGAAACTCAATTCCAGTTTGCAGCTGTTAAAATATCACCTGTAATCAAAGAGGTATTGCCTACAAAAAGCCTACACACATTCATCAAAAAAGCAAGGTAAAAAAGAACTTGAATTACTGAAATGTGTTCCTGAAGACTGCACAGTGAGCAGCAATCACATTTACCACAAGCGTTCTTATTTTCCACATTGCCCTAAAATGAACTATAGCTAGTCATAAATCACAATATAAAAAACTACAGATTTGGCCATGTTCCTAACTGAGGAAGAGAGATTAACATCCGCTTTTTCCTATCCGCCATGGCTTGTTGGCTCGTGAGTAAGATACGAATCATGTAAAAATATGTGTTAATAACTCACTTGTCCTGAGAAGTCACCAAATAATATGTATAAAAACGATATAATATCCTCTCCCATCTCAAACGCGGGAACAAACACAAGGTTATAAAGGATCGAAACAGATGCGCCATAACACAGTTTTTAACCAGCTGATTAAAACACTGCAAAAAAGTTTTAGGACTGCAAACTACTGCCTCGTGAATGATTTTTTTTTTTGATAAAAATCATCCAACACGATATTAAAATCCAATAAAATCAACACTGTGAGTGTTATTCACTACAAGAAAATCCACTTCTCTTGAGTAATTTAACCAAAAGGGCATATGAATAAATATTACGTCATCAGCTTACATCCTTTTTTAGGGGACAGAGGATCTTAAACGTCAATCCTTGGTTGCTTGATCAGCTGATCATATAGCGCCACTTTGTATTCATTTGGTCTGCATGTTGTGTTTTCTTGTAAAGATAAGACAAAATGCCAGTTTAATTCATTTTCATTTCATTTTTGGACCGAAGTTAGGCTCAGGGCCTCCTAATACCTGCCTTTTCAGCTGGATTTTCAGTGCCAAATTCTTTGTAGAGTATCTCAGACCACATCTCACGACTCAAGGCCAGTTTCCAAACAATGTGTTTTGTGTTTTGATTCTGCCTTTTGCCTAGGGAATGTTGCCATTAACATTAATTTATTTTATTGTATTATACCTATTACCTACCATTAAACTTACTAATCGGTTGTGCTTTTGCAACCTGAATGAGTATTCTTCCTTTGATAGACCACAGTAGATTCTTGACAATTCTTATTAGAGCCAAACCTGTGAAATGCTGAGGTTCATATGTACAATTACCCTTAGCAATGGAACTTCTACCACAAAATGTATTTTGCAGTGGCTAAGATTGCTGTTATTACAATTCAATAAATCAATAGCCTCTTAGTGTCCAAAGTTTGGATCATATGCTGATAATTTTTTTGGTGCAAAATCAAAAATACCGGCATGCTACCGGCAGGATATGCCAAATACCACGAAAAAACCTGCGGTAGTGAAAAATTACCGGCATGCCGGTAGTGCGGTAGGGAAATTTTGCAACTCTACTAGGAGAGCAGCATTGCGTCGCATCCCTGTGTGCAAACACGATGTTCGGAGCGTGTAAACCACGCACGGAGCGAGCACAGCGAGTGGCGCGCCAGTTTTGCATGTCGGTCGGAGTCTGCAGAGCTTCACTAACGGCGGCCGCCTGCTGACTCCGCACTACTTCTCACCAAGAGAGGAGAGTGCGAGACGCCGCCGCCGAGTACCGTGTGAAAGTCACGGGCCACCGGGTCGCTCGTAACCGGGCCGGGTCGCATGACAATTTAAACGAGGTCAGTTGCGAACAGAGTATGAGCTCGTCTCGTCATACCGGTCAGAGAGCACAGGTCGCCGCTCGGACACGCCACGACGGACTTTATTGTCGATAACTCGGCCTATCTGCTCTCTAAATCGGGCCGTAACCGGGCCGGGCGGACCGACCGGCGAATCGCCGGTCGGCGCCGTGGGGGCGAGATGAACCGGAGAGCGAGGGAGCCCCTCAGACCCGCCACGCACCGAACTCATTGCGTGGGAAACAGAGAAAGTGGGGGCGTAGTGCAGGGGTCTGGCTTATCGCTCCAATTAGCAGCCGTTCTCGGGACATTTTCACACACCCTATAGGGTAATATAAAATGCACTTGTGTGACGGCTTTGAATTTCAGAATTTTCGACGCGTGGTGTAATTTAAACAGTGAATATTTCGTAGAGCTTACCGATTTCAACACATCGTTTCTTTTCTTGCAACTAAATCTAGTCTGCATCGGACGGGAACATCTTATCTTTCATCCGAGTTGGTTTCGAGTCCGGCACTTAGCTCATTGAAATTGTAAGCCGAGAATCGTCGAACAAGCTTCATCTACTGGTACTGAATTGTTTGCTAGATTGTTGTGTAGTTAGTTATACAAAATGTGCCAGGCACCTTTTTCCTTGTAACTAAAACAAAAATAGGCGGCTTCGCCAGGCGGCAGAATTGGTTATGGCGTGTCTTTGGTTAAATCAGGGAGCTTTATAGTCAGCAGTGAACAATTTTCCGGGAATAAACAATAACATGGCTAATTGAAGCCGAACTACGATTTGATATTTATGGGTCAGAGACTCCAGACGGCAACGTTCTCGTGCAGCTTCTGAAACGCGAGCATAACCCTCGAACAGGGCTTGCTTTGCATGCTTTTACTTATAGGTACCTACAGTCTAACGTTAGGATTGCGGAAAGCGCATGAACGTTGGGACCTGCAAATCATCTAATAGGCACATGCTCAGCGCCGTTAAGGTAACACCTTTATCTTTTTCTGGAAGATTTGCAGTTTTGCATATCATTTGCATTGTGCATCATGCCAAGTCTGATTCATCGTGGTCCTTTGGAAGAGGCATATGCTCCCCATTGAAACACGATTTTCAACATAACGCTTTTGACAGCGAATGCAAAGAAGTGACCTCTCGACAATTGATTTTAACGCTTAACCCTCCCCAGTGTCCTCTAGTACCGACTGAGGCCTTTAGTGGATCGATTTCACATGAAATTACCTACATAATTCAGGCAGATCTTCTGATCACATCACTCCAGATGAGTCATACATGGGACTCCCCGATCCGTGGCTTCAGTCAGAAAACATTCGACTGAGCCCAGTTCAGAGATGGAATAAACTCATTGCGTGCCATTGCGCCAATGTATTACACGAGTTGTTACCCTTCTGAATGGGATGCGCTGTAAAACGCTCGGAATAATGCCTGCCACTTAGACCATTTCAGCCGACACTTGATACGGTGATACGTCAGTTGTTTGAGCCACTTCCTGGTGAACTGGGAAGCCTGTAAAATGTGTTGGGATGAAATGACAAGGAGAAGGATACAAACACACGTGACTGAAACGGTCATCACCCCTAGCCGGCATCATTCGGCATTCGCCAGCACTCCGTGAACGCCAGCGCTACGGAAACATGGCCTCGCAGTCTGTAATTTGGGCCTAACTGGATTGCTCTCCCACCCAAAGCCGAAAAATCTGGCCAATTACAGGGCTGACAGAGAGTTTGTGGTGATTACCTTCCAATTCTCGCCTCAGCCTCTCCATTACTCGCCGAGACGCGAGCCAGCAGCCAATCAGCGTCGCGCTCGGTCCGGCGGCGACCAATGGGAGCGCTCGGTGCCGCTCGGCACGGCCGGCCCCTCAGTCGGAGAGGCCAGCGACACACTCAGGCCTGGCCCGTCGGCGCGGCCGTCCGGTGAGCGCGTCGGTGTCGGTGTTGGGCGCACGTGAGCGACGACGGCGACAGACCGACGGTGGACTGGGTGTCGGGATTGTGACGCATGGGAGTGGTTTAGTTTGTGGTGCCGCGTGGATTCGGAACATATCGCCCGTGGGTAGGACGGTGAATGGCACGGAGGACCGGCGGACGTGCTCGTTGAAGCAGTCGTGCAGGGACTGGACTAAGTGCCGGCTACTCCTGCGTCTTTCGAGATAGTGAGCGCTGCTATCTGGGTCCCACGTGCCGACAAAGTCGAAGCGCTGGATTACCATATCAAAGGTGAGAGTCTTTAACCGACAAGCTCCAGTGCCGACCGATTCGGCGCCGTCTGCGAAGAGAATGCCAGCACTCATGACAAGCATCTCTCTTCCAAACGAAAACGCGGCTTCCTATTGCTGTTTTGGCATCTTCAAATGGTACAGTTAGTTCCGCTTGGCGGCACCAAATTCCATTTGTCACCCCAGAAATCGGGATTAATGTGGCTATCGGGCGCGGGTTACGCTGATAAATGTCTCCTCTCATGCGATGGGGCCCATGGACTGGTGGATCTCGTCATCCCACAAATGTTGAACACAAGCGATTGAACGTGCCCATCGGTTTGCATCATGTAACAGCAAGATCGATGGAATAACTCCATGAGAGATGCAAGCCTCTAGGGTGAAAAGTCGATGTCGGCATGCCGATGTCGACATGTCTGATTCAGTAGAAAAGTGTTGTATGATTTGTGCTGGAATAGCTATGTGCTTGAATACATGAATTCGTTCCACAATTACGGCTACTTGTCCTCTTAAATATGACACATTTTTCATAAGCCGAATCAGTTGCTGTTTTGCCAGACAGAGACAACAGTGCGTAGGTTCTTGTCGTTTTCAGCTGTGTAATGCTAAAGATTTGCTGAAGCATGCAACAGGAAGACGCAGCACTAACATGGATTCACGTGGCTGGTAATTGGTATGGAGGGAAAACAAAACTAAAAAAGATATAAGATTGAACGATTCATGATTCCTAAACCATATAAGCCAAATAACATTTTTACCATCCTCTGCACTTCGCAGAAATCAGCATATCTCTGGCCCCGTTTTGCGTTGTGTGTCTTAAATGATGTTTGCTCTTCCACTAACTCTGCTGATCTGCCAACTTTGAACCGGGTATCCACCTGAATTAGGATGACGCGGACTTTTGAATCGAACTTTTGATGTGGAATTATTAATCTGAGATGTTTTTGGCAGGAAAGGGTGCCTGGCAGTCTCACATCTCTAATTCTCCGCTAATTTGTGCGATTAGTTTATGCAGACATTGCTTGTGATGTGAAGAAAGAAATCCAAACAGTTTTCTCTCTTTGCCAAACGTCAAATGGTCGAAATCGCGACATAAACCTTTTACATTAGGTATTCTTTTTCAATTACGCCTGTGGCGTAATGGCGTAACTGCTCAAACGTTTTATGGAGGTATACATTTTTGGATGTCCTCTATTACTTTTAACCCGGCAGTTGCTGGGGTATTTCGCCACCCACCGTTTGCTGGGGGGGGGGGGGGGGGGGGGGCGTTAAACGCCCCCAGCCGATAACTCAAGAACCAATAGGCGCAGCGAAACGCACGAGGCGGCAAACGAAAGAACGCGACGAGACGCTTCAGATGAGTACTTTAAAGTTGAATTTGGAGGTCACAGGTCGGGTCAAGGTCAGGTCAAACACCTGAAATCGGGCTTTCAGTAGCATGGACTTCCGGACTTCGCAATGGGCGCCTCTCGTCATAAACTCTGTCAAAACGGTGCACAATCCATCATATAAGGCCTACAAGAGTGTCAGCTCCAGGTAGGGGTCAGCCAAGCATAGGTCAGGGTCAAGGTCAGGTCAACCCGGTAGGCACATATCCTCGAAAATCAAAACTGATATTCGCAGCCTGTGACACATGTTTTATGGGTAATTTGGGGCGTAGAACACGATGGTGACATTCATTTTATCATATGTGTACGTGTTTGGCTAAAAAAGTTCAATTTAAGAAATGCATGTATCATGGTCGTGAAGTAGTCGCGAGAAATTGCCAAGATTCAGTTCAAGATTTTGGAAAATGCGGAACGATAATCAATAATCGAAGATAGCCATTTGATTGTTCATGGTATTGGCAGTCCAATGGCGTTTACGACATGTCTGTATGTCTATTTTGTGATTTTATATGATTTTTTGAACATATGCCGTTTTTGGTCGAAAAGTCAGAAATCATGACGTCACTAAAACCTCGATATCTCAAAAATTTTCCGACCGATTTTTTTGAAACATTGTCACAATAAACTTCACTCAATTTCCTACAGGTACCCAAAATTTGGCGCGCCTGCGGCGCGCCGTTTTTATGCTATGGCCCGGCGAAAAAAGTGGGGGCGTTAAACGCCCCCCCCCCCAGCAACTCGCGGGTTAATAAAGTAAAAGCAATTCTGCCTATCATTCGATCGCCCACCCGCGCTGGGAAAACACTAAACAGCAATGAGTCACACAATGAAATGTTTCTTAGAGCGTCGTTGATCAGGCAGTGTATGATACAAATGAAGATTAATAGCATTGTATATCATTATATTCCCACCATGATTTCAATTGTCATCTTCTCAGAAGACGTTAACTCTAAGCTATCAATTCGGAAATATTTGGTTTGTATCTTGCATAACGTAGACAAACAAATAAAGATGGACCTCAAAGGTGTCACTCCTGATGTCATATCTCATGTTTGTGCTTGACACAACTTATGTATATGTATGTATGCAGGGCTGAGTGTGCTCATGTCCGCGCATTAGGTAATTCATACTACACTATTTTTAGTAGTTTACACATTTACCCAAAGTGATTTGTATGGGCAGATTTCCGTTGCCAGAACCTGCGCTAAGCAGAACTTGTTGTACATACCATTCAAAACCTCTATTGCCTTATGGAACAATGCTGAGTAAACGCCATATATTAGACGGATAGACTTTGAGCTGATTTTCAGTCTACAAAAGTAGACATGTTCCAATGCTTGTTGGTTATTTGAACGTGAACAAGATACCTATACGTTTTGCGTTTCATTTTGATAGAAGAACAAAATACCTATTTTGTACGTTTACAAGACTCAAGCAGTATTAATTCCTTTCAAAACCTAAACAAAGCGGAATGCTGCTTTTGCCATTTTGTTAATAAGTTAATACGCTCCTCCTGAACTAAATCAACATCCGCCCTCACGCACCGACCTTCAATAGAACAAAAATCTTAACATTCATACATGCAAAGATAAATGTGTTCTATGCAGTGCGTTTTTGACGCGTTGTAAAAATTGCCACACTAAGGAGAGATCTTGCTGCATAAAATATATGACGAGTACTGCTCTATCAAAAATTATGAGTAAACGGTAGGCATAGCATAGCCGCTATCGGTCAATTCAGTGAGCTTTATAACAGTGAGCGGTTTTTACAATGTAAATATTTCCAGTGACCAATGCTCCTCAATGAATAAGGATATCATGAAGCTCATAACTATTTGGATCATGATTGGTCAGTGCTCGCTGCTAATAATTTGACAATCTCGCACATAACTTTATCATTGTTCTTTCGGTATGCATTCTCAGTATGCGACACTAGCTACCCACCGATGCTCCGGGACGTAGGCTGAGGCTCACGTTTGACGTTCGGCACTGGAGGTCTCAGTGCTCACGTGCTTGTTCACTAGAAGTAATACGAACCGCCCAGGGCTCCGCCAATATTTCGCCTTCTAATTACGGGGCATATCAATAACTGACCATTAGTTCGCACTGGCAAGGCATGAGAAAATACGGGCTCAATGCAATGCTGAAGCCGCTCGTAATTATTACGAATTTGCATAATATAGATGATAAATGGAGTCCCTACATCCGCTTTTGACGGATGGGAAAGTTGACGCTTCTTTGATTAATAACGTAGAAGGGCGTAACAGTGGTGGTTGCACACAATGAGAATTTCGCCAAGTGCATTAAGTGGTTTATTGCGAAATATGTTAAATATATATCCAAATTAGAATTATCTTCTTATCGTGACTTGTGTGTCATAATGGAACACTATCATGACTGAAATTAATAGCAATTATGCCTCTCAACGGGAGGCAATTGCAGGGCACTTCAGGCGTATATAAAGAAGGTATGGGATTTCATACATCTTCATAGTCTCCAGTGAAATGCTCTTCGCAGTGAGATACTTTAATTCCGAGAATATTATTGATGCTTATAACATGTCAAACTGCTTCAAGATGCGTGTTGTAAGGCCCCAACGATTTAGGGCGTGTTTTATTATTGTTTATGATAATCACCTACCCATTGATCAGAAACCAAGGTTCGCAGGTGTTTATGATTTCTACTTGAAATGATAAACGCTTAGCGAACACTTTGGTATGAATGTTCTTGAAGACCTAGTTATAAGTTATAGTTAATAAGTTATAGTTAAGATCTATTCATAGTTTTTGTGTTTATTGGCACTTATGTGAATGTAGGTATATTTGTTAGGCGGGCATGAATTGGCCGTTGCAAGAGCACACCTTCCTGAGTTTTTCTTGTGCACGATCTTCCTGCATAGCGCACAGTGTTTCCTTTGATATTTGTATAGGTATCTGTTACAATTTGTATTTGATGGGAACATCAAGAGAGCTAACAAGTAGCACAATAAACACACAAACAACCTTTACGAACAATCATCGCTATGATATTCAAATTCTATGATAGCCCTCTCCTCTTAAGGGTCAAGTCACATGCACACAGATGCCATTTAACCATTATTGACATAATCTTTCAACCGGTAACTCAGAGCGCATCCGTGCAATTAAACCACATATAAAGTTCTTAGCATATCATCTGATCTTTAACAGTCGATTCTAGTTTATGGATTACAAGGTGTGGACGGCATAACTGAACACTTCACCTGCCATTTGGCTTTTAACAGTTAACACAGCCGGCAACCCCCGAGGCACGGCCAGACGGAAACACATTAACGAGGCCCGGCTCCAACAAGAGATCGGCGGTGGCCTCTGGCACGCATCAGTGGTGCTAATTGGCGGAATTTAGGGCCGTTCTGGGTAATGAGGTAGGGCGATGAGCGGCTGGGCCGCCGCCGCTGGTGGGGAGCTGCTCATCTGCCCGCTAAACGGGGCTCCACGGGCCGACCACTGACACAGACATGCGGAGGACCGGGGCCGGTGCGAGCCGCGAAGGGAAGGACTGGGGAAACCAATTTGGTTTAGTATGATACTTTAATTATGTAATCCTCGTTTGCACTTTCGGACTTACACTGCTGCATTTCACAGAGGTGGTCTTTGCGGTTTGATGATGCGATTGAATACGCTTGTCTCATTAGCTTCGGTGTTTTTGCTGTTGTTTACCTGAAGCCTGGTATTGTTTATAGTTCCGTTAGCGTTTTTGTTTGAGGCGCGAGTTTTTCCCATGTGCGTCGTACGACCTCCAATAGTGTGCTCAATTAGGAAATACCAACAGTAAACTGGGAAAAAAATCCAGAACAGTTGGATTCAGCTGGAACTGCTGCTAAAAGTCATGGCATTTCAGACTGCAAGTAATGTGTTGCAAGGACAAATATGCATAACATGAATCTGGTTTTGCTTTTGCTCCTGATAGGTTAGATACAGGATAAGTTGTCGCGAATAGATACAGAAGAGACTTTATAGGTAGACTCGTTTCAAAACGTCCTGGTTTGCTATGACTTCATGACTGTCATGTTTTCCAGGTAGTTTCTGCTCATCCAAATGCCTCTTTATCTAGCTGTGATGTCAACTGACGAATGATGTCTCTATCGAAGTGCCTATAAGGATCATGTCAACTTACGAATGTCTCTGACGAGTGTCAATGACATTAACTAACGAAGGTCTCAATCGCAGTTATAGGTATCTATGAATAATGATCATGTCAACAGGCGAATGTGTCTGACGACTGTCTATGACATCAACTGGGGACGTCTCTGTCAAGTGTCTATGACATTAACTGACGATTGTTTCTGCCGCAGTGGAACGCGAGGGCATGCTGCCTCCGGCGGACCCGACATGCCCCGAGGCGTGGAACACGGCTAGTCAACAGAGCGACACCATCAGGTTAGTAACGCTGCTGCACGACAACAACAAAGAAAACATATACCTATTTCACACCATACAATGTGGTGTGCCAAATACAATGTGCCAATGTGGCCTTTATGGCTCACCCTGTAATTCTGCCAATATGGCCATTCATTTTAACACACACAAGTCTAAACTCCAGACAACCAATCATTAGCCAAATTCTTCCTGTGTAGACATGCTAGAATGGTGTCCAAACCTTATGTTCTGCCAGTATGACCCGCTCAGACAAACCGGACTCTTGTCCTGCACATCTGGGCGGGCCCACTCCGGTCCAATCTCGTCCAGTGGGTGTGGTCGGCCGCCTCTACAGTCTACAGTCTCCAGTTAGGACACCAAGCGGGGCTCGTGTGCGGTGTTACCGCACCCCGTCCGATAATCGTCCCATTATGCCCCTCGAGCGGTGTCGCAGTGAGCACTGAGCGTGGTGAACACACGCCCCAGCGCACAGAGAGCCCCATTACGGCCGTGTAATGCCCTGTTATCTCGCGCCGGCCGGCCGGACAAGTCCGACGACACGTGGTTAAAAAGACATGGCATTGCCGGGCCGGCCGGGCCGGGCCGGGCGGGCGGTTTCGGCGGTAGGGCGGTTCCAGGGCGGTGGCAGGTGATGGGGGCGTAGGTGGTGGTGGCGGCGGTAGCACGGTTTCAAGGCGGTCGCGGTGTCGGTAGCAAGGCGTATATAGAGCTGGAGGCGTGAGGGCGGTTTCAGAGCGGTGCCGGTGGCTCCGGCGGTGGTGGTAGGGTGGTTTTAGGGCGGCGGTGGTGACGATCCGGCAGCGGTGGTGGTGGCGGTAGGGCGACTTCAGACGGTGGCGGTAGCGGTAGCGTTGAAAGGGGGCGGCTTCAAGGCGGTGGCGGTAGCAGGGCGGATACAGAGATGCGGGGACTAGGGCGGTTTCAGGGCGGTGGCGGTGGCGAGACGGTGACGGTTTCAGGGCGGCGGCTAAACACTGAGCAGGCGTGGATCCTGGTGACTATGATAGCACCGATCGCCCTCAATAAAGCATGATTAGGTCACTCCCCGCACCTGAGACAGCGCTCGGGTGGGTCGGTTTGCGGCTAACTCTCTCACCGTAGCGGTACATCGGTGTGGGGTTTACGGCTTATTCACGCCTCCGAATGGTGCTCTCGCGGTCAGATGTGGAATCCAGCGGTAGCCGCTGTCTGGGGAGTCGGATATGGGGCCGGAGATGACACTTCTCTGGGTGATCTGGGGTGGTATGAGTCGGCGAAGTCCGGTGAGTCATACAACGAAGGCCAACGGGAGCAGTTGCCTCTCACCCACCTACGCCAATGCACTGGTGACGTCAAAATCTGACGTCACTTGCTGAAGTCACTCTGAGCTCATGCAAGGAGCTGAGATTGTCATCATGACTTTGGATTGTCACATATGGAAGAAGGACTGAAAAGCTGTTGTGATAGTGAAATACTGCCACGTAACTGTTTTATTTAAATGTTTCATCATGGCTCTTGCTTTATTTAGTTTTTACTTGTACGTCACTGCATTCGTCAATGTGTGCCAAAATAAACAAGCATCAAGTAATGAGCCGAATTTATCATTTCTCTACCAGCAACATTGCTAGCTTCCTCTGGCTTCATTGTCGAGTGGTTTAAGTTTCTTGCCCACAACTCATTTTCACGCGAAATCGTCAGCCGTGTCCCAGCCTTAAACAGATAAGGACAATTTTCGTGTAACTCTGACATAATCCAGGAGTTATACAGTCCCAAATACATAACGGCACTACAAGTGAGAAACAGATAAAGCAGGCCACTTCATGGTAGTACAAACAAGTCGCCGTCTTCGGCAAATTGCTGTCTGGGAAGCAAGCGTCCGTACGTACCTACTCGGAAGTGTTCGGGGCACTCACTCCGCGAAGGCACTCGGGAAGCACTCAGCTGGCGACGGACAGGGTCTGAGTGTCACCGTTCCACCCGGCCTGCTTTGATCTGACCGGTTGGGCGCCACCCTCGACGCTTGAGGACAGGTCTGTCGACTCAGAGTCGTTTCTGGATAACGGTTAACCGCTCCGCTGGCTGTGCTTAACTCGTGAGGCGTTCATTTGGCTGACTTGTGAGGTCTGGCCTTGCCCAACCGAGCTGGCGACGCGAGTTATCGGTAAATGTAAACTGGTAGCGTTATTTCAGAAGCATTTCGTGCATTGGCTGTGGGTTTTTGTGTTGATATGTGATGGGTTGCATGCACGATAATTAGAGTATTTCTACAATTATTGCCCGAAACATCTCATTCGTGGAGCACCGGGCGGTGTTTAGCCAAGTCATCGGTGGAGCCAACAAATAACTAAATGCACTTACTTTTATTGACGTTTCGGTTCCATACAACCTTCGTCAGAATAGAATTACAAGTTAAAATATAAATATACGCCTCAAATGCACACATTTCAAACACAGTGTGTTTGTTTGAAATATGTGCATTTTAGACGTATATTTATATTTTAACTTGTAATTCTATTCTGACGAAGGTTGTATGGAACCGAAACGTCAATAAAAGTAAGTGCATTTAGTTATTTGTTGGCTCCACCGATAACCTCATAACACAAATATGTCCTTAAATAATCAGCATTAGCCAAGTCATTTTTATTGTATTTTTATCTCTCTTATGCTCTTTTATTTAATGCTCGTTGCGATGATTATACTTGCTTGAATCCCTATCACAAAATGCACCTGTGATTTGATATGCCTACATGTTTTGATCATCACACATTTCAAGAAGCAAAGAGCCTATTAGGCTTTCAACTTACAACCATTAACAGAGACATCAATGCGTTTCAGGCGCGTTTGGATCACGCTCACCTGCCCGAAGCATTCGAGCAATGTCGCACGGGCTGCCAGGCTACACTCCTGATTCACAGAGGTGTGCCCGATGTGCAAATGCAATGTTATCGAGCCTACGGACATCAAAACGAAGGGTTTTAATGGATAGCTTAGAACGGAAGCTGAAGACATTATTGGGGCAAAATAATTCCTAACGCACATCATTACCTACACCACTTCAAGCCATCAGTCGTAAACGAATAACTGACTTTGGACTAAACCCCACTGTTTCGGTAGTAGCGTGCAAGATGTTCACTATCAACATGCGTCTTTTGCATGCCATTTTGACGTGTAGCCACTTTTTGTAAAAACAAAAATTGTTCATTTCCTCAATGCCGGTATATTTTAGGGACCTAACGGCTGATCCTGACTAAACCGTCTACCGAGTAAGTTAAGTCGGTTTAACTTCTTCGCGTTTTATAGAGAATACTCATACTGACTACATCGTGTGCACTGGTAGATCCATTTTTCTTGCTACGGAACACGCGGTTTTAAACGTATTATATTTTTATTTCATACACATGCATGCTACAATGAACGAACGCTGACCAGCGACCATTCCACCTTGTGAGGGCGGAAGATTTCAGGGAACCATGTCTTTTACATGCATAGGAACAATTCTTCAAATGATTCTGTGTAGAGTTGCATTGTTGATTCTTGAAATTGTGTTGCGTTGAATATAACGGTGCTCTTACCGTAAGGCATTGTGCTTAGCGTAAGCATTATCGTAGAAGCTGAGGGTAAGCAGTATTCTGCTAAATATTTCTGCTGTACGTACCTGCTTGAAGCTCAACAATGTTGTTTTAAGGCACGCTGCCAATCCAATGTAGTATCATATCCCGTACAATGCAAATTATTGCACAACATTTGAAATTAGGAAAAAATAAGGCAAACAATTACACGTTTGCACTTGTGAATCTCTTGACCATTTCTTTATTCCAACAGATCTTGATTCAGAGCATGTGTCATAATCTAAATCATGTAATTAATGCATAGTACACGCATCGACACTACAGCCTTCAATGTGCAATATGTTGCATAACAATAAAGCTACATGTTCTGAAACGCTCTACGTCAGGTGACGTCCTCAGGACTCGATGCCTGCTATCTACAGGAAATGTTTTATAAATGAGTTCCGATTGCCTGCAAAGTAAATCCAGTTGAAAACGAGCAGACCACTCAGCAAGCATTCAGGTCTCTCCATGCCCGAAAGGGATTGCAATGCAACGGTACATTCCGAACGATAACCACCTTATATTACATTCATAGAATCACTTCGCAATGTTTTGTCCAAGCTGTCACAATGGCGGCAGTTTCATCTCTGCAGTATCCTATGGTGACACCCTATCAGCGTTTTTCTCTTACCAAACCATCCCGTTGGAATTCAGAAATGAGAAGTGGTGGACACCAGCCCCATCCCCTCCTAATTGCGTGTGCAGTCACTAGCGCAGCGGCGAGGGGAACCGTTCAGACAAATTACTATCCAATGCTGAAGCCATGACACAAATTATCCAATCCGCACGATGCTCTTAATGTGTCAAAATCGTGACGCAAAAACACGGCCCAATTACACGGTTTTTGATTTCGCGATGTTTTGATCCAATTAGGTCGGCATAAAAAGTGGACGTCTCTAGCCCAGAGCTGTTAGCTTGTCATGACCTTTGAACCGCTTTGACATGGCAGATCAGAATCTAATTTTATCGCTGCGCACGCGATGGCGAGCGGTACGATTCAGGAGACGGTGCAGCGTCTCGGCTCTGCGAGTTGTGGCCTCCATTCCTGCATGGGCTAAGGAATAGTGATTAGCTTATTACAACATATACACTTTGATACGCTAAGCAAGGAACACTCTTGAATGTTTGACATGTAAGACAACCGATCACCGCCGCTGAGAACCACATTCAATAGGCGAGCACTTGTTCCTTTTCTCCGCTGGTATATTTTGCAGCAGAGTTTCTGCGCTGGTAAGACGTTTAATAAATAGCCCAACGCTCTCCACTCGAAAGCCGCAGAAATTAATTAGCATTCAAGTGTAATACATTATTCCCAGAGCAGAGTATCTATAGGTCTATTACCCGGCGCACATTATGTTGAGATCATCCCAATGAATCACTGAACGGTGTCTGCTCTTTATGCATGTGCCCGTCGCCGACCCAGCACCCCTCTGAGCTCCGCATCGCCACCTCTCCCTTCTCCGGACCACCCTCTTACACTCTGTTTTCCTCCAGCTACGATGGCCACAAGTCGACCAAGGGCGCCAGCAAGATGCGTCGCGACCTCATCAACAGTGAGATCGCGGTACTGCGCGACCTGCTACCGTTGCCCGCCAGCACCCGACAGCGGCTCTCGCAGCTGCAGCTGATGGCGCTCGTCTGCGTCTACCTGAGAAAGGCCAACTACTTCCAGCAAGGTGAGAACGCAGGAGTATGGAGGGTATTATGGTCAGAGGAGGAAGGGGGGTTTATGTTGAGAAAGAGGACAGGGGTGTGGAGAGAGTAGACAGTGAACACTGAACAATGTAGCTGGAAGATGGGCACAAGAGCGGAGAATCTTTCGAAAGAAAGACGAGGCGAAGGGGAATAGAAGATGGATAAAATAAGGCAAATATGGAAACAGAATGGAGGTCGTACAGAAACAGGAGAGTGGCAAAGAAAAGCCGAGAGGAGGACAAAAACGAAAAGAGAGATAGGGAGAGGGAACGCCAAGGAAACCTTATTGTTATGAATATCTTTTTTAAAGGAAATATTGCCAATTATTAGGCCATGTTTCATATGAGTAATTACAGGCATTTTAATCGTAAAGCAGATGTCTCAAATAGTTTGATATTTCTCAGACAGCCCGTTGATGCGAGGTGTTTATTATTTTTGAAGGGACGATCGTCATTTCTTAATCAGTGACTTCAGTGGCTTGTCGATAAGCGTCACATCTCGTAGCCAGTCATCGGCTAGTCGTGATAATTCAAATTGGCTACGATAGCACGACTACATATAAGAAGTTCATGCTTTTTGTCAGAATAGAATGGGACGCCCTTGCACACAGCCTTCACATCGGATCCTGGTATGTTACAGTAGCCGAGTTCTGGTGAATCGGGGAAGCTAATTATAACGCTGGCCGTGCCTCAGCAGATTATCTGATTTGGCCATGCTACTAGAAACGCACCGCCCGATTTCGCTGAATGATTTGAGCAGGATAGACTGCACCGTTTATGCCTAAAAACGAAATTAGTTAAACTCAGATATATAATATTCTCTTTGAAACGGTCGCTTTCCCTGAAGAGTACTTCTTGGGATGTTGTCATTAAATACTGTAAGTGGATAATGTTTACGGATTTGCTGTTTATGTTTCCCTCAGCGGGGCGGCGTGTGCTGCATTACTTTCCTTTAATTTCATGGCTTAGAAACATCAAACGCTGAGGGCCGATGCGAAGATGTTCCATGTAATGGGGTCACATCTCCCCAGCTATAATCGAGGCAGCGTTGTAATCTGTGTCGCAACCAGTCCTCTAGCCCCAATTAATTAGCGTCTGATAACGAATAGCGGCCCACAACCAGCGGTTATGCAACATTGGACCATCTATACACACACCGTGAGCACTTTAATCTAGGTTTCCCAAGTGCAAAAACCAGATGAGATTGAAAGTTGATTATTTAAAACCTTTCCAGGGCGGATCTGCTTGTCGGGACCTGCAATTACCAATTAGTCGGCCGTCTAGAAGCGCTGCGCTCATGAGAGATTGCGATAGCTGGGTGCGAATGGCTGCGAACGGACCCGGTCGATGGTCGAAGTACCGCCTCGACCGACCACCGCCGAACTCCATTTGGAGTGGTTCGCGCGGTTAATTTGCTTTCCACCGGTTTGAGAGCAGGCATAAATTCAACTGTGGCGTTACAGTTATTACGTCACACGTACTCGTAGGTATGAGGGCTCGGTTTAGTCAACTGGCTGGCTGGCCGCTCCCAAAGTGTTCCGCATTCTCAGCCAGCCCCGGAGGCTTACAACGTCCGACCAGTCCAGCGCCGTTATCGCCAACTGAGTAGCACAATCTGCTTAAATTACCGTAAACATGCTGCTGAAATGTCGGTGCATGATGCACGGTTGCCACGCAAAACTGGCATGCATGCTCAGGATTCAAGGAGATGAAATGAATAACAGAGCATGTATGCATACGATAAAAGATCAACAGGCGAGAGGTTAATCATGCTTGAAGGAAGAACGGAAAACATAACAGGCTGAAATATTTTTATGTTTGAAAACATCATGCTATAGAACGTTAGATATTATATAACCCACTAGCCCCAGTATTAGTTATTTAATTACACGCCTATCTGCGCATGGACAGCCTTCACCTCTGATGAACCACATCAGTCTATGGCCGCTGAGCCGGTTTGTTCCCGCGCTGCAGGCTGGACCGCTCTGGCGCCGTCTCCCGCCGTTTCCGGCTGCGTTTTTGCGCGCGCCGCCCGCTCTTCAGTGCATGCTGAGAGACCGTGCGAACTTTGAGCGGGACCGACACTAGGAATGACCTGAGTCCATCTGTCAGACTGACTGACTGGCTGAGATACAGACTGACAGAGACTGACAGACTGATATGTATAACTGACAGAATGGTAGGTTATTCAGATTGGCAATGATTTGATTGGGAGACTGCGTCTGACTTACAGACTGAGAAAATGACAGACTGGCACATTGGCAGACTGAGAGACTGAGGTAATAACTGACGGACTGCAAAATGAGAGACCGACAGATTCTCCAACAGGCGGACCACCAGGCTAAACTTGGAGAAGGCTGTCTGTTGAATTTGATCCAGGTATGCGATTGTGTGGATCAACTATGTAGAACTAGATTAACGGAACACTACTTCGCCTGAACGTTTGTCATGGTGGATTTTATAGTACCCGTTAGGTGGTCAAAGGAATTACTGATTATGAATGAAGTTCGCGTTTATGGCACGTTCGTGGTTGGGCAAACAGCTTGAGGGATCGTAAGAGTTAGGAGATGGTAAACGGTCAGGGCATTTTTACAGGGCCTTCTCGCAGACCGCTGTGAAGATATATCATGCAACGCAAAAGTACCGCACGAAATTGATATATCACACGTCATTTGCAGTTAAATGTCATCTATCTAAGATGAATCAAATCACGAGCCTACATCTACCGCAGCGAAGGGGCTTTTTAATACTACTTAAACCCATTTTTAGAGCCTGTGGGAAGCGGAGTGCGGAACGGGCCGATGGTGCTCAGCTGGGGTCATCTGCGACCCCAAACGGTGCGTGGTTGCGCGCACGGTGGGCCAGCCAACCGTAACTGACAGAGGTGAGATGTGAAGGGCGGTAAACGGTCCCTGGTCGGCCCACATAGGGGGTGGTTGGGTGGTTGTGGATTGCGTTGAATCCAGCGGGACCTGTCTCTCTTAATATACATACATCATTTGCGATTTGCTGGCAATCGAATAGGAACTGCAAGCTACCAGATTCAGGCATTTGAAGATAAGTACGATATCAATGCGATTAAAAGTTAATTGACAGCCTGAGTCACATCGACATCTATTCAACATGTAGGTATGCATATGTAACATATTCGCACCCACATTTTATACACGCATCACTAAGCAGTGGTGCATAACACGCCTAATTGGCAGACAGGGTAAACTCACTCGAGCCTACACAGCGCCAGGGCGGGCGGTGCCGTGTAAGCAGTGTATAACCGGGATTACGACCGTTCCAACATCGTGCGTACACCGATTCTCGAGGCGCGCACGGTCCAGACTGGGACGCGAGCGCCGCGCCCGCCGATCGACCGCTGATAGCGGCAGTCGATAATGTCCATGCCAGGTCTGCAGACGAGCCGGACTGGAAAACCGGTCCACCTAGAGCTCTCTGGATGGACCGCGGATCCGAGCGCCGCCCGCCGAGATCGTCTGGCCATATCGCACTGCCCTGCCCCGCGGCGGCGGCGGCGGCGGGGGCGGGGGCGGGGGCGGCAGGGAGTCCGGGGGCGGTGGAATGTCTGGCTCGTCTGCAGCGTCCCACTAGGTACTGCAACCCGACCTCGGCCGGGCTCTGGGAGTGCTAATTACCCACTCGCCGGTCCGATTCCCACGCGTCCGGAACCGAGCGGCGAGGCCGACGCCGCCGATCGCCGCTGGTGCGTCGTTTTTGCGCCGTCCGCCGTGGCGAAAGGCGCGACTCATCGCCCTCATCGCGGTAGCTGCCGCGTCAGAGAACCATTCGCTACGCTCCGTTTGATGATGGCTCACCGGACCGAGGAGACAATTACGCATGAGAAGGCGCCGGGAAGCCGTTTTGTCTCCGATATTCCCGCCTGGGAGCTGGCCGGGTTTCAGCTAGTGGCGCTGAGCTGATCCAGTGACCACTGACCAGCTCTCGACCGGCCCCGTTTTGCGCGGCTCCATATCTGGACTCATCTCTGATTCGGAGTGTCATGCTGAATTCCTGTCGGCTTATTGCACAGACTGCACAGTTGGTCGGCTGCCTCGGCTCCGATCCGACCGCTGAGCGACATCTGAGCTGCCGGGGCTGATTGCTCGACAGCGACCGAAAGCAGCGTCCGATACCCGGCCGCCGCGGGGAGTCAGATTCTATTGTCACTCCCGCGATGAGTCAACATATCTCGCTGAGGAGAGAGGCCGATACCTTCCAACGGTAGCGTCTGATGGCTCGCGTTCTCACCGGTCTGGCGCCACCGTGCAGCATTCAGTGGCACTTCGCCAGTGCGTGCGAGAACGCAAGCCATATGAATTGTTAGTGCATCCCACTTCAACACTGAATCGTTCATTGCTATATGATTGCACTGTAACTTCGTTTAGTACGAAAATGTTTGATAAGGGTAAATTCTTTTATACACCGGTTATGAAGCAACCAATTACCGAACCATCGAAGCCAGCCTCTTTCTTTAGTGGAGGTCCCAACCTCTGACTAAATTAGACACCAGATGGGGTCGTGTGACCCAGTGCCGCGTCTGTGACCCCTGACCGCCACCCCACCGCGCCCCCGCCGCACCCCGCGACCCCCGCCCCCGTCAACTGCCCCCGCCTCCGCCCCCGCCGCCCCGCAGTCCACACTAGCCAAACGAGAGCGGTCCCGACGTTGATGCCCCGGTGGCGATTTACGCGGTGCAGTGCGGCTTTTATTCGCGGTGCTATTGTGTGGTCGTCCGATGTGAGCCGAGTCGGTCATAATAGGCGGCGCGCTGCGGCGTTTACTGCGCTGAATAAATGATAGCTGCGCACCGCGCTGCCACTCGGGAGACGACTCGCTGCTCTCCGGGTCTGTGAGAGGTTCGAGTAGAACTGTGAGAAACCAGAGAAGGACTGTGAGTGGTCAGAGTGCGAGCGGTGAAGAGAGAAGTGCGGAAGAGAGAAGAGAGAATATCGAGTGGGATTACGGGGTTCTAAGGAGGAAGAAAGATGACGAAGCAGTGAAGAGGGGAACAATAACATCAAAAGGTTTCTGGACACGAATTATTAATGGACAATTTAATTTTGCACGGTTTTGTATGTTTATAGGTTATTACTGCAATGTCACCGGGCATGGCGATTGATTTTGAAAATGATAAGGCCAATCAATGGTTTTGGCGAGACACAAAATGTTTCTGCGGTTTAGAGGCTCGTCGCATGAAAAGGAGGATCCAGAAAACCTACCAAGGAGCTTTTAACGTGAAAAATGATGGGCTATTCTTTGTCCTAATTCGCACTAAATGTCCACCAGAGCAGATTATGCCGATGAGTTATAAGCAATGTTTTCGACAGGCCATATCCTATATGATGGTCCAGACGCTTCGCGCTTTAGCAGATTCTACTGCATTTCTGCAGAGTTTTTGGCGGTCGGTCCCTTTTATTTTTGAAGAGGATCTCTTCGATTGCCTGTTAAGCTTGCAAACTGGCTCAGTGCTCACATCGTTGCATCCCCCTGAAATTAATTGACATTTATTGCGACAAATCGGTGGCTCTCGTCTGGGTCTGGCAGACGAATGATCCCAATTATTTGTCGAAGAACGCTGACAGGAGAGGTTAGCGACAATTCAGGCATGCGAGAAATGATGGACAAAGTGGTTATCTTTTCGCAGCAGAATGCCTCAACAATCGGCGCTGTATGCTCTTGTAAGGCGGGTGAAAAGTAGAAATAGCTTTTATGTAATTCTCAGCTCAGATAATGCCATAATCTACTCTAGTCCAGTTTTTCTTTTTATTAAATTATTTGAGAACGCGTTTCACATTTCACATCAATTTGATAAGGAAAAGAACTTTCACGTATCTTGCAACATCACGCCAAGAAAAAGAGACTAGTGCCACTAAACAGCAATCTGCATGCTGTATCTGATTGTTTTGTTCTCCAAATTTTGTGATGATCTGCCATGCACAAATTCCGGACTTACATATATATTTGTTGGCATGTGTTCAATGTCCAATGTTCATGTGTCGTATGTGCCATATGTGTCGATGTGAGGCGCGAACATCGGATAACTTCGTCATTTTGAGCTAGTTTCCCAGGCCGTGTCTGTGAGTCACTTCCCAGTTAATGGCACGGTGGGAACCATCTCTAGGTCTGCACAGTCTCAAAGATAACATCTGCATACTGGCGGCGAGATCGGCCAAAGACCGGGGCCTGCGCCCGCTTCAAACTGGCCTACATGTCCGGACGGTTGGGCAGGGTTGCCGAACGCAGCCTCACTCGGTGGGAAATTCTCCCGGCATGGACGGGGAAATTCCTCTCCCCGTCCCGAGTGTGGCTTGCGGGCTGGAGAGGCGGAGTTGCCAGCGTTCTCACTGAGATAGACCGGCTACTATCAGATGGGTGACATCTGTAAAAAGCGGGGATGTGAATCGGGAAGACAGTGGAAAAATGAAATGAGTAAATACCGCAAGATACCGCAGCCATATTACCGGTTTGGTGTGACACATACTGACCAAGCCGCTAGAAATGTCGCCGATTATCACTGAGGCTAAACATTGAAGTCGGGACATGCTTTGGAAGTACCAAACCGCCTGTTTGTATAGATGATATTGTATAAAATAAAATCCTAAACTATGTTTAGAAAATAATACATCTCTCCATTTACCTTTTTACTAAAAAAGAAACTCAACACCTGTCGTACTTTTGCAGCGCAAAGTGGCTTACTGCAACATGTCTACCTCAGTCTCCCAGTGTCCTGCAGTGGCCACGTTTGTTGTATGTATTCTACTGATCACACAGGCATTGCAGAATCAGTGTGGTCAGAAGTGGTCGAAATCAACCACAGCATCACTGTAAAAATATAACTGCAAAGCCCACCACAGTATTTCTGCAAACCCACAGGCCCGTCGAGCCGGTCAGATCCCCAGTTTCCAACGGTGACCGCACTCCCTCTCCCACAACTCCGTTCCACTAACTCCGCCGGGCGCCAATTTAGCACACACTCACCAACAGAGCGCAAATGAGGCGAACTTAACGCAGACAAGCGCGGCGCGCCGCCGAGAAAGCACAAAGTGTGGCGAGACCGTGGCGCGCGGCGTGGCGCGCTGGTCGTGGCCGGCCGTGTGAAATCAGCTGCGTCGCTGATGAAAGGGGCTCAATCAGCGCGTCGCTGCCGGTGCGTCTCTGGTGTCCCGTGACCTGGTCACGAGCTGCCGCCGACGGCACGCCCAGCCAGCCGGCCGAGACGCCACCGGCCGCGACCGGTCACGACCGAGACGCCGCCGCAACGGCGCCAGAAACGCCTCACTGCCGGCTGAGTGACGGCCACGAAATAGTGAACTGTGCTCCTCTGCTTAGGCTGCTCTTCTGCTGTGGCGGATTTTGAATGGCGTAGGTTTAGGACAGTATGCCTACATACAGGTCCGATATCACGGTAACATCTAAAATGTTAAGCCTTTTTGTTTGTCGGGACTGAAGTTCCCACACTTATTTGAGTGGTATCTTGGGAACTGTGCAACGGAGTCAATGGACTGACAAGCGCCAAAATAGAGACAGACAATGTCTTAATTAGGAGAAAAAGTGGTAGATGCTCGCGATATGCTTGAGATAAGTGAACCCATGTCTGATGGTTAATTAACACAGCAGCCATTTTTACTTAGGCGTTATTGTTTTGCTCTTCATCTCGCTAACTGAACCATTTGTTGACGTCAAAAGATAACCACAATGCATAGCTAAGCCAAGTTTCATTAGGGCTGCTAACCGAGGATATACGGATTACAATCTAATACAATGCAATTCTCAGGAGTGAAATGACTGAGGGCTGTTACTGGTTTCGGGTTTTACCGATTGTTTTTAACCATCATTTGCGAAGCTCGCCATTTTTCCATGGTTCAGAGAACTTGCTTTGAAAAGTCACAGAAGGTCTGGAAATCGAATGCTCGGCACCCGTCATTTAATTGTGGTACGCCGTTACTTCTCTGCCAAACAAGCCGCCATGAGTAGGGTAGCGGTATTCGGGCAATGCAGTGTGCCACTCTGCGCTATTTCGGGCTACTGGGCGCTCGCCCATATTTTCACTGGTGGTTTCGCCACATCATCCGATCCGCGAACTGCGACCTGGGCCGTCCCGAGCGGCGTGGCACCACATCCGAGGTTGTGTGATCCAACGACCCCGCTGCCGGCGGCGGTGGTGGCAACGGGCAACGGGGCGGCAATGCAGCGGGCGGCGGGCGGCGGGGCAATGAGCATTGCAGCGGGGCGGCGGGCGGCGGGCGGCGGGAGACGGGTGGGTGGCGAACCCCAGACGACCCACCGACCAGCACTTCTCTGTCGAGCTCCCATCGATAACCGTCGGTGATAGCGGGGCCACTCGGCGCCGTGTTAGCACCTCGTAGCACGCGACGCCGGCCGCCGGCCGTCCGGTCCGGCGAACGACGTGGCCACGCCGCTGGCGGGCGCCCCGCCCCTCCCCCGCGACCCTGCGACCCCGGCCCGGCGCGGACGCATACGTAATTCGCGGTCTACGTGCACGGCCCGCCACAACGTGGGAAGCTCTGCAGTATTGATCTGATCGGCTCAGAGATGACCACATACCTGTTCAGATAACGAGAACGGGCAGCCCGCAGGTCGGGCCAGACAATTAGCCGGCCGCAGGGCGGACTAGGTGAATATTTGATTATTACGGCCTCTGCTTTGGTGAAGGGAGGGTGGCAGAGTGTTGCAGTTAGCAGTACATTATTCACTTATTATGGCATATGATGAAATATTATTTGATGGATTACTGTATTGAAAACATGAGAAGGCTCTAAACAATGCAATGCAATTCGATCTCGGTTTAGCTACCATGCCTCAATATGTCCCGGTGTAGGTAAGTAGGTCTGCCTTTGTAACTGTCTTTCTTTGCAAAACGCTTAGTCAATCCTGAGATGTTTCGCTGCTGTGTGACACTGAAGCTCTATGTTCGAACTATAAACTGAGTCAAAGCTGACCTTCGCATATGTAGAACAATGTCCGAGCGTCATACGCTGACGACAAGAATAGACCTCTATGTTCTAAGTAATGAACACACTAAATGAGTCACAAAGAACAAAGCGTGCTTACCAAGAACAAGAATACAAAACGAAATGGGAAAACAGTAAATTAACCAGTTACCGAACACTCACAGCTCGTAGTTACCGGGGTTACGTAATACCGGGATGTCTGCTCATACGTCTTTCATATGAACTAAATCAAAGTTACACGTCTCATGACATGTATTACTCTTATCGATATAATTAGACTCATTCTGACGCCCGACGGCTCCACCCTACGAAATTAGCTCCTGATATGCCAAATGTCAGTTTGAATCGGCAGAACGGTCTCCGTTCCGCATCATAAACAGGTAGCAACACATCCCCATTATCGTCCGCATCCTCCGGCTGCTCGAATGACATGATTTATTCGATTGCATGCATAGTAATGACAGTGTAGTTGCGTTTAAATCATTTACCGCTCACCTCCTGGTTGTTGATTTCGTCCATTTCAAATGCTACGTCTTTTTCTCAGGGACACGTTACAGGCTAACCGTAAATTAATGCAAGTGGAACCACAATATACTGGTGCACATGAGAGCATTTACAATATCACCTGCGCTGTCCAAGTATTGGAGGCAGAATTGCCCGTTGGGGAATGATTGCAGTTATAAGCTTGGAACTTGTGGGAATCCACGACTAAATAAGCTTTTATGGCTTATCACGTTTCGTGTTGCAAAATATTTAATGTTTTTGTTTTTTTGTTCGGAAGGAGAAACAAGCCTTCACCAGCTGGTGCACTCTGTCAAAAAAGCAAAAACAAAAACAACTCTAGCTAGTACGTATGTACCATGCATCGAAAAGCACCTTGGTGTGCGAAGTTTAGAATGAGCATTCTGTAAAGTCACATTACAAGCTAAGCAAAGCAGGGTGAGGCAGTTTGTGTGATCTGGGGCCGTATTCACGTCGACTTCGTAAGTCGATTTTCTTTCGTAAGTATAATTTGGTATTCACGTCGACACTTCTTAAGTTTTTATCGACGGAGCTCACGTGAACAAAAAAATGTACTTAAGAAGTAGGTCAAACGTAAGAAAATTCTTACGAAAATGATCGACGTGAATACGGCCCCAGAGCTCTAGGGCGGTCCACTGCTACGTTGTTGGGGTGCGTGTTTCCGGGATGACCTCACTCCGGATAATCTTTGAGATTCTGCTTCCTCCCTCTAGCCGCAGAATGGCCGATTTCGTCATCTCCTTTGATGGCTCTCATTTACAACCTTTAACATTCTGGCAACTGTCAGCCTTGTTAGGAGAACGAGACAGACCGTCGTAATCTATAACGTAATTGATTTATCATTGGATTACGTGAAAAGAAATGCAGCACATTTTTCTTTTTACACTTATTTAGTGAAAAGTTTCTAGTCTAATGAACTTCAAGCCATACCATATTATTTTCATACACCTCTGCAATTCTGTTTAAACGAAGTGCATCGTTATAAATTAGCATAACTCAAACACATGCTTATGCAACTTGGGTGGTCGCGGTGCGAACAGGGAAGTGTCTAATCCTGATGGATGCCGGGGACCGGTTAGACAATGTCACTGCATCTAAAAGCTCGCCACCAGTCAGGAAGTGACCTACCAGCTCTTTAATCTGGCCCACATGCGCAGCAAGCTCACCCAACTCACGCAGCTAACATGCAAATCAGATTATCGTCTCATCTCATCTCGGCTGAGACCAAATTGAGCCATTTATTCTGCGATTATGCATGGGACTCTGAGAACGTTGGGCCAGCACGACATGTTGGTAAGCATTTCCGTGCACATTGCCAGCTTAGCTGTCTCGAGTCTGCCACGTTGCATCATCATCTAGCATGTTTTTATGGGTTTATCACATCTAAGATGCCTTTTTATTTGATCAAACCTGTCCCCGACTTCAGAATCCCGTGTAACAGGTGTGGCTGCCGCCCTGCCCTCATGAACGGCCATGAGCTGAAACATTTTCGTAGTTCAGATGTTTTTGTGCCGAATATTGCGCCACACCACTGTTGGAGACATATAGGACGCTGCTCTAATGTGCGTAATGCGTTTGTCTTTAAATCCACCTATTGTCCTTCCGAAAACAAGACGCCGAGACGGCAAATGAGTCCAATCCACGTCATGTAAACACCGTCGAACAGCAGACAAACCACAAAAACACGCGTTGCAAAACGCCATACAACCTTTGCGCCGAGGAAGCTCCACTCAGTCGGTGATTGAAACCGTAATTGAAAGCGCGAGCCGTTCATTTTCGACCCGGTCAGTTGTTGGTACACCGGCTAATGACAAGGCGGCTGGAGTCGAGAGGTGACGCTTTTTCCGGCGCCCGCTCGGCCCGTTACTCGGACGCGCGTGATGCTCGTGCTTCTCGCATCTGCAGCTCGGCGTCGGTTGGCCGCTCGCGGCTCGCTGGGAACAGAATGGGGGCCGTGGATCAGCACTGCGCCGGCTCCGGTCGCCTATTCCGGTCGGTGGACGGTGATGGATCGGTGCTTGGCTCATCACCGGTACAGTCGGCCGAGAGAGTGCCGGGCACGCGCCCTCAGAGAGGTCACCGGTCGGATGGAGAGGACAGGGGCATTTGGCAGGTCAGAAGAGACGAGTCAGCGCTCCGGGATGATATAGAGATGGAGCTCCGTTGCCGGGCTGGGTGATGACCTCTGATCGAGAGAATGAAACTGCAGCGAGCAGTGAATGGCAGTGAGCTTGAAGTTTGCTGGTGATTTGTAATATCACTTCTCAGATAACTCATCGGCTTGTTATGTTACGGGGCTAGGGGTCATGAGGCTACATTTTTAGTTGACCATATCTTTGTGATACACATACTTAGCGATACTCAATATCTTCACTATCTTTCACACTTGAACATCTGGTACTGGGTTTGTCTTACACCAGAAGCCCGAGTAGTTCTGCTCAAACAAAGCACTTGTTACCCGGCGCGGGCGAACAATACCCCTCGCCGTTGAGTAACCGTTGTCGGCGTCGAACACCGAAGCTGTCTGGCGGCGTATGGCTTATCTCGGTTACCGGTGCTCTTAGTATGATATATGGCTGGTTTAGTGCCCGTCTGGCAACGAGTCGAATTTATCACTTGCCGGCCCGGACAGCGACCAGTGATGTATGACACCATTCTGCGACAGGATATGGCCAGGACAGGCGCGATACATCTCCGTCGACGCCGCCGACTGATGAGGCCATATAAACCAAATCGATCTTGGTGACAACCGCTTGCCTATTATCTGGCCGCTCTAACCGAGACTCTCCGTCTTCAGGGATGTCATGGCGCCGAAGTTTCTCACCAGATGTAGTGATTATTGTTTGTGGCCCTCGTTGATGACTTGATTTGGACGCTGCACTGTGTGGTTCTAGCGAAACTGTAATTAATAATCTTAGGCGAATAATAGCATGTTATTTCTTGGAAGTGTTTTCTTCACTGTTCAAAGTTGTTATTCGGGGAGATGGCCGTTTATTGAAGTGTGCTGGTCTACACCCGGGATATGGCCGGGACGTCCTATCATGGTACTCTATGGCTCAGAGAACAAGTTAAAAGCCTGTCATTTGTAAGAAGCTTACAAGCCGTTGCGGACATTTGGCACTGCGACGTTCTTTGTTGGTCGGAACATATCTGCTGTCAGAATCAGTTTGGCGATCAAATATAACGGCTCTACATGCACTTGATCTAGATTGTGGTGACGCCACTGGCAGTTACGCCCTTTAAATCGCAGTGAGCCACTGAATGTGAATGTTTTGCTTTGTCGGTTGGTCATCTAGCCTTTTTAATTATTATCTGAATCCTTTCTTTTCAGTTTTCAAGTCGATGGAGCCGGAGGCGCGTCCTCCCCCGCCGTTGGGTTTCTCCAAGGTGAGTACAAATTAATTTATATCCAATAGCATATTTATAACAGAGACAGAGTATCCACGGATGCACTGTAAACATTGGTATATTACTTTTACATTTCCTACCGCGCAGCGTCTGAAGTCTGCACTGCATTGCGTTTCAGGTTATATTCCTATGCCCTCTTGCAGTCTCCGACTCGCTATGGTCTAGTGCTCTATTGCAGTCTCCGTCCGGTTATGTGCTTGTGTTTCGCTGCAGTCTCCCGTCAGCGCGCGTAGGTTCGGCGTTACCCACCCGCCGTGGGCTCGCTGAGCTACGTTCATGTGCCCTGATGAAGTCACCGGACCGGCGCTGGACATCCCACGTCCGCCACCTCTCCAGGCCTACAAATTGCCGCCGCGGCCCCGAGGCACACACCTTTGTACACAGCGATTTATAACCGGCCATAGAAGACAGCCAACAAAAGGATGTGCCGCGTGGGCTCACTGACTCCCCCGGCACGTTCGCCGCTCCGGGCTGCACTGAACCGAAACAAAACGCCGGTGCGCGAGAGCAACTCTCCGTCAGTTTTAGGGACGATCTGCAGAGAGCGTCGTCCGAGTCACCCCGCGGCGCTCTGTACTCGTCTCTCTATCTCTCTCTCCTTCTCCCTGGCAGCTTGCACGCCGTAAATCCTGTGTAATCGCCGCCTGAGCGGCCGGCGGCCGTTCATAATAACCCGGATATGAGACATGGCACACGTGGCGGTCCGCTGCGTTACCAGACTCTCCGTAACGCAGGCGGTCTGTTCGGACACTGTGCGGCCGCTGGGCTGAACCCTGAGCGTGCAGCTATATGTCCGGATTATGGAGAGGCCGATTAGGAACCATACGCACAATGGAACGCTGAGTAATATGGCTGGCTGGGTCTGCTCCATAACGGATCTCTTAATGATGTATGTGATACTTGTTAAGTTTGAAGGAAGAACTTTGAGGGTTAAAGTTTGAAGGAAGAAATTTGAGGGTTTGTTAAGTTTGAAGGAAGAAATTTGAGGGTTTTGGGATCATGCTGTTCTGCAATCTGATATTTTTTCCAAGTAGAAACTAGTGACTTTTTCGAATGATAAGGCCTATATAATTATAGTGTTTCAATTGTAAACAACACCACATCGAACAAAAGAGATGAAATTCTTGTCAAGCAATGACCAATAAACACCAAGCATAGAACAGTTACTCTCAAGCATTGTTGTTTTCATCCGCTGTCTAGCCATGGCAGCATCTGCATTCTGCACCCCATCTCCGTGGTCTATTGTCATTTGACGGTGGTCGGTTGATGTCCCGACTTCCGGTCGTTGCTCGGTGATCGCCTTACCCTCACCACCACCCCCACCCCTACCTCCAGCGCACCCCACCTCACCCTTCTCAGGCTGAGGTGGGCCGCTCTCCCGCCGGCATTATACCCGGCCGCCGGCATAAAGCACCAGTGGCCGCTTTTTGGGGGCGCCGTTTCAATAATCAGCCCATTACGGGCGATCTGACCCGTGACCCGGGCCATGCATATACATGGCCGCTGACAAGAATAAATCCTCGGCGCCGATATTAAATCAAACGGTGAGGTCCGTGCGTGTGTTTTCTCATCCTAATTAGATGCCTAATTTATGAAGTTATTCGTTTTTGCTTTCTGGCACGCGGTGGAGCCGGCTGTCCGGTGCAGTCGACCTTTCCCCCCACTGCGCGGACCACCGCTGCAGCTGGCCACATAGAGAGAAATTCTCTCAGAAAGTCCTGCAAACGAATGCACAATGGTGTTATTCTATCTCAGAAGATTAACTAGCACTTTGCAGGTGGTTTTCTTTGCTCGTGGCCAGCCAGTTCCCTTTCTGTTGCATCAGTCTTGGAATGCATGTACCCGCTTTGCAAACATATTTTTACGTACTCGTCTGTCATGAAAACCAAAAGCCCATCTCGTTAGTGTGTCCGAATTAAACGTCTCTATTGCGTAACCCATCTGCGGTCGGTGGCCTGATTTGCCGAGACAAGGTAGCGCGCCGATGATGGATGAAAATGTATTCATGCCCGGAGCCAGCGTGCGAAGAGGGTCGTGCAGTGCTGCTGCAGGGGGCGCCGCTTTCAATGCGTCGATGGAGAATTAATCACTGTTGACACGGTGCATTGAGCGTGCGGCTGAGCGCGGCTACTGGCCGCGTCCGGCTGAATGCTGCCGTCAGAGGCTGAGTGGCGACCGCTGCCGTCATCAGCCGGGGCAGTGAATGCCCGCGCCGCACACAGAGAGCGGAGGTAGGGTGGTCAGAGATGATCAGAGGCGGTCAGCGGCGGTCAGATGCGGTCAGAGGCGGTCAAAGACATCAAAAGAGTGACCAAGTACAAAAGAGAGTGCCGGCTCTTATCTCAGACGTCACGGGTCTGGATAGCCGGAGACTGGACTGAATAAGGAAGATGAATGAAAGAACAGTCCACCGTGTTTCGGGATTCATGATTGGAGTGAGGCATCCGTCAAAATGTTATGACAACTATGGGATCATATATCAGTCATGATTGAATAGAATGACCGAATCTTGTCATTACTAGTAATAGGTCGCTAGTCTTTTTATCTATTGAGAAGTCCATAGTCTCTGACCATTGACCGTCGATCTTTGGTCTTTCTCCACCGATCATTGGTTACTGATCAGTGATCTCCGGTCGTCCGTGAAACAGCCTCACGCAGTCTGTCGTAATGAGGAAAGTACGGTAGTGAAAAAACTCGACATCGCGCTGCTCCTGATCGGCGATCACGGGCATTGGAAAACTCGAGCTCAATTACCGCATAGAAATGGTTGGAAACCTAGTTCGCATAGTGTAGTGCCATTACCAAAAAGCAGAACATATGAATAGTAGGTAATGTTGATGTGCAAGCATATGTAGTGTATGTATGTCTGATCACTTGCGTCTTTTTCATGATATTTTATTCGCAGGCCACCAACGGGTTCCTTATGATCACCACGCAAAACGGAAAGCTGCTGTACATTTCGGACAACGCTGCCGAGTACCTGGGACACTCAATGGTAAGTAGACTCTCCGTTTGAAACACTCGACGTGAGTGCCTGACACCCTCCATGCTGAGTGACTGAGGGCACTCAATGGTGATTGCCGATAGTTCTTTCTATAACATGTGCCTGTGTGAACGTTTGAGTGATGGCACTTCTGCAATGCCCCGTTCCTCTACCATTAGCGGTTTGAAGACACAGATAAAACGGCCTCTCGATGTCTGCGGTCAATCCATCCATTCCCAACCAATCAGACTGAGCTACAGTCAGTTACCAGCAAGTGCCGCTAACTTGTAGGATGATCACCCGATCATTAGAAGATTGCAATCAAAACTATTGGCCCTGTTACATGCTTATTGCATTAGTGTAACGCCTGGTAGACTCCTTTACAAGTGTTCATTGGTACATCTTTCACTGCAACACCCGCAGTGAGAGAAAAACAGCTCCAACAGATTCGTGTTAAACATAATTTGAAACCTATCAACGAGTTATGGTATGGCGAGGGCTGACATGCTCATGTGAATTGTGATTTAGTCGAATTCGGGCGACAAAGAAGGCTTGCTTTGTTACTGCTACCGAGGCCGCCAGTCTAAGGTCTACTCGCACTGATCTGCGCACAATGAAAGGTGGATAAGTTTTACATTGCAAGATAGCAAAACAATGTCAACTACGTTTTATGGCATTACAGTTGCACTCATTATAACATAATATTCATTGATGAAATTTGGTTTTCGTTTGTTATTGCCATTTTTATGCCAAAATCATTTTATATGCATAATTACAAGAAATCAATCATCAATAATATCATTCGTGAGTTTTCTGAACCTCGAATGGTCAGTCGCCAAGTTGAGCTATATGATTATTCGCTCATGCATTAGATAACGGCGTATATGTCTAATGTTTATTAGCTGCGCCTTATTGTGCCGATATGCACCTACTAAAAGTGTGCCTGAAAACTGCTTCCTCATGAAAGCAATGGAATCTGCCTGAAACTGCCTCAGAGGTATATCAATGTGGGAAAATAACACTTGCAAACAATTTAAAACTGTTTAAGCCAGACACCTAACCAGTTCTGCACCAAGAATAGCTTAGATGACCATGTTCATTTGCAGTTTGCTCCAAAGAGGTTTGTCGTTACGACCGCTCACACTTCAAGTCTCATACGAAAACCTAACTGGAGTCTTCGCCATTGCCCTACAATGATAGCAGCGGCTTACTAGGAAATCAGCCTGATTGAAATGAGATAGATCGCCTCAGCATAGTGTCTTTGCGATACTTTCCAAAATAGCTTCCCACTTGAGTTCCCATGTGCTTTGCACAGTCCGAGCCTCATGCTAATCAGCTTTACGCTGCCCATGACAGCCAATGCCATCCATTACCGGACAATGTACAATATTTCAACGTGCGCTCTTTACATAACAATTATTAATGATACTGTGTGGTGTAGAACCAGGTCAGGTCGATATGTTGCGCGACTGCCGTTACATGGCGTGCTCTGCAGGGTTGTGCTCGACTCAAAAAAAAATTTGCCGACTCGACTCATCATTCAACTTCAGAATGCCCTGACTCAACTCTGACTCAAACAAGGAGCTGATTTTTTCCCTTGACTCGACTCATGACTCAAGCGGCTCAATGAAAATATGAGTTGACTCAAACTTGACTCAAATTTTTTGTTGAGTCAAGTGTGTTGACTCAAAATTGACTCAGATAAAAAAGTTGTTGAGCGGGGGGAGGGGTAAGAAAATCCGGCAGCAGGGCCAGGCCTAAGTTGTTAAGCGGGGGGAGAATGAAAAACTTATACTATATATTGTTTCTAGAAAGTTGAGTCAGCTGACTCATGTTCCTAAATGTTTTTGACTCAACTCAATGTCAAAAGTTATTTTACTGACTCAACTCTGACTCAACTCAACACCTTAATATTTTTGTCCGACTCAACTCTGACTCAACTCAACAGCTCAACATTTTATCCGACTCGACTCAAATCTGACTCATTTGAGTCAGAGTTGAGTCAAATTTCTGACTCGACACATGAGTCAAGCACAACCCTGGTGCTCTGCGCAGTGGGACTGGACCGCTCTATGTAAATCTTCTGCGCGTTGCAGCGGCAGATCAAGCCACTCCTTGTAAACATTAAAAGCCGAAAATATGGCCGAATGCACATCAGTGGTGTATCAATAAAATGTATCTTGGATGAAAGTGGTACGATAAGAGTTATGCCGTCGAATTTCTCTGCGCCTGGATTACTGCTCCACTTAGGTATAGTCTTGTTCATGAAGTCGAGCATCTGCTGGCGTCTGTTTCGGCAGCGGCTCTCAGAATGGAAATTTAACCGGAGTAAAAACGGTTTTATCGTCTGCCGATGAATTGGAGCTGACCGGGCTGATCGGGTCAGAGCTCGGCCCGCCGACGGGCCGTGACCGTTGACCGCAGTGCGTGCCAGAGCAGCGTGCTCCAACACACGGACAAGCGCCTCTAAAACCCACCGTCATCGAAAACCCTTCGCTCTGCCGTCCAGCCGGCCGGCGCCCGCCGTCACGTGACCTCGCCTCGCGGCGCCGGCTCCGTATCACGTGACCAGTGCGCCGTTGAACCCGCTGACCCCCGGCCCCCCGCCGCGGAAGAGGAGCGCTCTAAATCTGGGCCGTCGGCAGGGGGCGCCAGCTTACCGCCTCTAATAATCTGCCCGGGCCCGCCCGGCGGCCGGGCCGCTGCGGGGGCGACCCCAGCCAGGCCGGCCAGCCTGCCGGAGCGCAGATGGAGATATCGACACCGCTCTGCTCTCCGCCCGGCGGCCCGCCGGCGCGCTCCCACAAACGAGCACCGCTCAACTGCACACAGATCGCTGATGGTAATGTCGCCCTGCGCGCGCCCGCGTCCGGCCGACCTCATGATCGTGGGAAGTCGACATGTATTCCGGATTTCGTTCTTAATATAATCGTGATAAATGTGGAGTAAATGGGCGTTGTTGACGTCAAAATGACGCGTTGCGCCGGGGTTGTTTCCAAGGGCAGCATTGTCGCCCGCACTTTGACCGCATCCTGCTCACTAATTGCTCACACTATGACGTCATCGGCGACCTCCGCTCGCAGCTTCCTCTGGCGTGTCCTGGTTGGTGGGGACGCTGTGCCGTGAGCTGGTTCGGCGGCGTCCGAACAGACTGGCCGAGACAGCACTTACCCAGCACGAATAGGGGCACGATCGTAAACGAAATGTTCGCGAAAATCTCCGCGGCCGACGCCGTGCATGTCAACTAGCCAACCAGTTTCATCGCGAAGAGTTTTAGTGTGTGCAGATGTTTTGTAGATGATAGTCGTAAAATGCAAACTCTCGAAACGTCTTAGTAACTTCCTTTAATCATTGTGGAGTAGTTAGTGCAGCAAATTTGTCTTTATTGTCCTATATGCGTCGTAAAACTCCGAGAGAAAGGCAATTCGGGTCATCATTAGGGATTAACGAGTTTGAGGTGTATTTCCATTATTTGTTTAATGCTGAGTGAAGGAGGCGCGGAGCTATATAAAAACAACAACACCTTGATCGACGAAATAAATCATGCAGCTCATGCACATAATAAACAGTATCGCATTTGTCAGCATCATAAAAAATGTTTATGCTTTCATGGGTATTTGCGGCCCTCCAATACGATATCGAATTAAAGCACAACAAAATGCACATAAACACGTCTGATATTTTACAATACTAGCCCATGGAGCAGCCATCAGAGGCCGGCATTAGTCATCAATACCGATTGTGACGAGCCAAACGAGACAGAGGAATCCAATACCGGTCGGCAATGATCTGGTCTGGCATTCCTGACGGGCTGCTCCGCCGCCGGCCCAGCGGGGGTGGGCCGTGCAATGTGCTCCTCACAGACACGATACTATCTTTGACTTGCATACTTTTAATTGCTTTTGAATGTGCGACTGCGCAACGCAGCAATTCCTACAGCTGCTATGATGTGGGAGCACGCTGCTCAGTGTGGCCATCCCAGACAGTACGGCCACACCCGCACAGCATGTGACCATACCCAGTAATAGATGACCACTTAGTATGGCCGCACCTCCCAGTATGGCCTGACGCTGGCCACCGTACACAGTGTATCAGCGTATTGTCGACGATGCAAGCCTGCGCCAGCGATCGGTAGAGTTTTCCGGGCCCTCGGGCGGCCTGAGAATATTCGCTTCCCGGAATACGTCGACGGTAATTCACTATTAGAGGGCGGCTCCGGCAGAAAACAGCCATTATCATCGGCAGCTAATTTGAGCGTTCAGGCTGTGCAGCGCGGAATAGCCCGGCGGTTTTCCTCAGTTCGACGGTCTCACACACGATAGTGCACGGAACCCGGCGCTGGGCGTCACTGGGCACCGATAAACTGGCTTATGGTAGGCGAGATTTCGGGGAGAGCTGGCCAAGATGTCGGGCTAAGATTTCCAAGTTTTCATGTATTCAAGTGGGCCAATATTTCGCGGATGCTGGGTTCGGGTGTATTTGGCTCATCGTGACCCGGAAATGCTATTTGCTGTAAATTTGAATACCGTTGAATACATCAGCAAAACAGTGGTGCTTCAAGATAGCTTAACCCTCGCCCTGGCAGGGGGGTCGAAGCGACCCCCTAACGAAGATAGCGTAAAAACGGCGGCGCGCAGCGCCGCCAAATTTGGCACAGCCTATGGGGCAGCCCTTTTACATATGACCTGAAAATTTCAAGTCCGGGTGACCTTGGGTCAGGTCGTCACCATGTCAGAAAAACCGGTACAAGGTCATGGTCAAATTTCAATTTTCTTTTTGCACCTGTCCAACTCACTGTTTTGGACTGATTTCCTTCAAACTTTCAGGATGTGCTAAGTTCACCGAGTTGTATAACATATAGTTCGGGTTTTTTGAGGTCACTGACCTGAGGTCAGTTAGAGGTCATAACATCGTAATGTTAAGCCTATGGGAAAATACTAAATTCGGAAAATACTGGAGATGTCCGCTTCGTTCTATCACCTTTGTGCTTTGAAACCACAGTACTTAACAGCAGGTCACTTGGTGCTTCTTTGTTTGGTGTACTTATCCATGGATCAGGTCAAATGAGGTCAATTGAGGTCAAATTACGTTTTTGCCAATAACTTGGCACATAATGACGCTAGAGCTTAAAAATGGTGTCATTGTGTTCCTGGTGATCAGCCGAATCGAATTATGTGCAATATGATGCAATTTGGTGAACTTGAACTTAATTAATTAATTAAAGTTTACTTAAAAGTTAAGAAAAACTTTAAGTACACTTAAGCAAGCGAAAAAGTATATCATTCGACGCGCCTTGACGTACTGAGTTCACTGGTGCTTTTATTTTTGCTCTTTCTTAATTAGATCAAAAGTTATAAGTGAAAAACTTTTGACCTGTTTTTAGCGAAATTTTTACATTTATACCCCCCAAAACCCGCCTAAATATTGACCTAGCCCGCGCCCTGCTGGGGGGTGTTTGAACACCCCCTTGTGGTTTTTCGCAAAGCGCCGCCGTTTTTGGTACACCTTATCATACATCAATTCTACACATGTTGTGAAAATTTCAGACCAAGGTCATTCAAGGTCAGGTCACCAGGTCACTTGAAGTGACCTCACCTCATAAAAAGTTTAAATGTCTGTCATAGCTACACCGAGTGACCGATCGCTTTGAAACTTTCAGCGATTGCTAAGAGCAATAGCATATACAAAATGTTTATCTCAGAAATTTGATATCGATGACCTAAGGTCAGGTCAATTTTGCGACCTCCCCATTATAAGTAAATGGGAGAAAATTGAAATGCGCCTCTTTTGGACGAAGACATTATAAACACTCCTTAACACTGAATTACAAGTGGTTTAGACACACTGAACATGAAAATGGTGTCCGTGACCCCTGTTTATGCCCTGAGGTCATCTTAGGTCACGAATGGTATCTAACAGTTTTTCGCAAATAACTTTTGATAGAGGCATGCTAGAGCGATGAAAACGCCTTAGATGTGTTCAGCTCGACGATACGGATCGACTGATATGCAACATGACCCTTCCCGGTCAGTTCATGACCTTGACCTGAGGTCAAATTTTCAAGTTGACCTTTCAAGGTCAAGTTATAGTTCATTCGTTGCGTCTTGACGAGAGGAACACGATGCCGGCAAAAGTAAGCTCGTACAAGGCTTGGGTCAAAGGTTATTGCAGAAAAACTGTTTCCGAAAAAAATCGGCTATTTTTGCAGTATTTGCCCCCTGCAGGCAAAACCGTTGACGTTAGGTCAAATCTGAGAAGATTACTCAGAAAGTGCGCTGATAGGGCTATCGAATGCGCTTTTCCGCGGCGCTGTAGCTCTATTGGTTCCCGAGTTATGCGTTGGCTTCTTGGAAATTGCCGACATTCGACCTGGAAATCGGCGAAATTTTGCCTTCAATGACCTCTGCTGACCTGACCTTTGACCTGACCAAAAAATTGACCGAAGTGATTTCGTCATTATTTTTGACGCTCTTTCGAACGCCGCCTTCCGCGTATCGCTACGTGGCCCAGGAGCCGAGTTAGAAGGGTGGGGGTGTTCAAACGCCCCCCCGCAGCAGGGCGTGGAAATCCAGGACCCCCAGCCGGGCGCGGGCTAGAGCAAAAAAATTTGCACAGGGGCGAGAACTCCAAAGGGCCCACCTACCTACCAAATTTGGTGTTTCTAGGTGCCATAGGAGCCAATCGCGAGGGGGGTCGCATCGACCCCCCCCCCCCTGCCAGGCCGTGTTATGAAAAATGCCCTGCCAGGGCGAGGGTTAATTAATTTTTCATTCAGCGCTCAGCTTAGATGATGAACAATTTTAAGCAGAGCAGAATTAGAGATCGATTTATGCCTAGAGCTTCTGTGGTTGCATTGCATCTGTGATGCTCTGCACGTTGCACATATATGTAAATACCTGCATAGCTAGGTATGTGTTGGAAACATGTACGTCTGAGAAACATTTTAATTGTAACGCATAAGCGTTCAACAAAAACTCCTGTCGCATGTTATTCCTTGGACCTTGGCCTTATTTCTGGCCTGCGCTGTATGATTGCACGAAAAGTACGGAAGTACCGGAAAACAACGGGACATCACCTTATGCTTATTTCAACATGAATGCTACACGGAAAGACTCCATACGTTAGGGCCCAGTGTTCCCCTCGATTGTTGACTGGTGACGTCTTGGCTAACGTACACCGATTTTCCCGTCACTAAGTGACTACATCACCCTGAATACATTGAATGATGACATATGATATCATCCGCGTTTTTAAACCAGCAGGTGGTCTGTGTTTTTACCGTTCCTTCTATCCTATTCCTGTTTTCCGATGTCAACTCGAGAACATCATGTTAGTCATGCTACTAACGTTGAAGCACACATGTAAGAGCAATTGTAGGCAGCAGGCGCATATGAAGTAAAAAAATAGTGGCGACAAGCTCAGCGTTTTTGGTACCTACCTAAGTCTTTAGCTGGGCATGCTCAGAATTATCGTAATGTCTGTTTAATGGGAACTTAGAATTAGGTATAGTGAGAAGCAAATCATTTTAAGTACCTGTGTTTGAACGTACTTTTTGAGTGGTATGCATACGAAGCCTGTATTTTACTTTCAATGGGTAATTAATTATCCGTTGGTCATTTTCCCAAGCTCTCTCTGATCTCTCCCTCTGTCTCGCACCTCCTTTCCCTCTTTTTCTCTGTGCATTCTTCTCTTATGTCTTTTATTTTTGTGCACTGTTTATGATTATTAATTTTGTCCATAGTATCTTAATTGCAAGGCGCTTGCTCATATCGCACCATTCGCTGCACATGCCCCGTGATTTCATTCCAGATCCGTGTCGCAGTAAACGACGCGTGTTTCCGTTCACTTATTGCGTCCCGTTTCAGGGGGCTGACCTTGCACCTTGGCTGGCTCGGAGGTTCATTTTCCTACTTCCGACTAGGTACTCCAGCCTTCTGGTGCGGGGCACAGTGCAACAAAGCGCATTGTGTCATTATCATAATGTCTCAGCTCTCTATTGGTGGCCGTGGACCTGTGCAGTTTGCAACGCAAGTTCACTGACTTGCTTCAAAAGGGCACAATGACGTAAATGCTAGCGAGAGTGAGTGAATAGGTCACCGGCCGGTGGGTGCGGCTGGAAAGGCGTGGCGAGGGCAGTTACAAGTCAACCGTTATTCTGACCGTATGTAGTGTCACGCGCACCTCCGGAGATTGTGAGGCGCTACCAGTTTGTATCCTTCTCTGGTAGCTGTCAGGCAGATGGTAGCGAGATGCCAGCTGACGGGCGTGGGAATACGCAGCACCCGGGGGGCGTGGCCTCCTGAGGACAGAGTGTTACTCGGTGTGGACACGCCCCTCGAACGCTAACCATGTCAGCCCTCTGCAGCGACCATCTAGCTGCAGTGCTTTTGGCCTTTGTCCGAGTCGTAAGTTGCAGAAATCATTCCCTCTAATGAATCAGATCGGATTGATAAAGCTCTGTGGTAAAGAGTCTTTTATTGCTGTGCCTTCTTTTCTAAAGGGTTACAGTTAGTATGTGCACAAATTTAGAGCCTTTTATCAGTATGTCTGATTTGGCTGTCGAGGTTGAATAGGGGTCAACTGTTGCGTAGTGCAGTTATTGGTTTTCCCATTGCAGTCAACATTGCGTGCCAAAAATAATTATTTTCGTCGTTGCTAACAATGTAACAACACGTCGAACGTTCAGCCTTCGTAGCGTGTTGCGAACCACGTCGAATTGGAATTGCCACCTACTCGTGTATAACAGCACAGACTGTGTTGTAAATTACCCAGCCGGTCGGGTAGTTCAGGCTCCAATTTGACACTGACCGGACCCGGACCAGGCCAGGATGTCTCAGTCATTACCGGGCCTTTGTCGGGCGCGCGGCGGCCGCGTCCCTTGCGATGCAACTTGCAACTCATCACGGCCTCATTGAGCCGGCCGCGCCCGGCGGAACCATGGATACAACCGTAAACAATTGGTGCGACCGGAGCGGAGCGGCCCGCTGCACTGCCAAGGGCGACGCCGCGACGACGCCGCCGGATTCTGTCCGGCTCGGTGCGGGGACAGCGGTTTGGTGCGGAGACAGCGGATCGGCGTGGACACAAGCAGTTCAGGGCGAACACCAGCGGATAGATGCACGCACCGACCCGACCTTCGATGCGGTCATTGGGTACTTCGGTGCGGAAATAGTCCAATTCATTGCTGTCAGTTTAAGCATGGACGATTTTGAGGTTGACACGGACGTCCACCGGCGGTGTCTCAAAGATAGATGTTGACTGGAGGTATTTTCCAACATAAAACCTAGAAAAACACGCATCTTCACTACTTTGGACACTGAATAGCAACATATACAACATACGATATATTCCGCTATTCTGCATTATTATATCGTCATAACGAGAGCGGCAGTCGTGACCATTTCACTGCGCTACGGTGACCTTCTACCGTCGTCTGTGATCCCCGCCTCGGAGCGGTCCGAGGCGGCTACTGTCCACATATCCGAGCGGGGGTGGCCGCCCGGCTCCGTCCCACTCCTTTTCATCCCTTCAGCCGCCCGGGCGGCAATTAGTTGCATTCACAGCCGGCCGAGCGGCCGACAAAGTAGCCTACTAATGATACCGTGATTCGACGCTTCGGCAGCGGTGATGTATGCGGCAGCGCCTGCCGGCATTGTGGCGCGTGCATCCTCCATACACGGCCGGCGCTGCGGCTCATTTCTCAGCGCGCGGCGCGCTCGGACGGCGCGACAATGCCGGCGCCGCCGCCGCGCCGCCGTGGGAACCCGCCGGCTACCGCGGCCGACAGGGTCACGTGCTCGTCTGACGTCATCTGTGCCGGCGCCAGCTCAGTTGGTCGCGACGGTCACGGCGCGTCCGCGGAACACCGCGCGCCACATGACGACCGACAGCGGCGCCCGGCCGACACCGCGCGCAGTGCCCGCCGTTAATTTCGCCGCAAAACCGCAAGTGGCACCGCGTGCTGGCCGTTGTCGCCGCGGGTTGCCATGGAAACGTTGCCTACTGGTGGCGCAGTGACGGCCGCTTCACACCTCGGGCGGAAATTGCACAGGTTTTCTTTAAGACGTTGTGCAATCATGGCGTCTGTTTTGTCCACATGTGTCTTCGGACCGACGGGGGGAAATTAAAGTGCCACCTGGCGCCGGCAGTTAAACCGCACATGCCTGCTCCCCTATGCACTCCGGGTATAAAACACATCCGGCTTAGTTGGGTTTTCCCCGCAATAGATCATTGAGCTGTTTCGATGACATTCAGACGGTAATACCACTCATCAGCGAGGATTCCGATGACATTATACCTTATTATCCCTGATGTTACCCAGTTGCAAGGAAACTAAAATGTTCACTATAAGACAGAAGTATCACATATAGGTTTGCCAACATACCTGCAAATTGCAATTGACGCTTGGGAGAGCGGTCTGCGGTCATATAAGGGTATCGATTCGCCGAAATGATAGAGCTAACCAAAGATAAACTAAGAAGATTGACGTGTTTCATCCACATCACAACACCCATGCAATTTCATCCGGTATTTAATTCCCATTATGCCTTCGAATGCATGATACGTCTGCCTATAGTGGATGGTACCGAGCATCAGCTGCAGCAATAACTTGACGTTAAGTGGACACCGACCTGACTGGCAATTTATCAACGTAATGCAACATAAATGAAATAAAATTAAACCCTCTGATGGCGCCTCGTCTCTCTTCACCCTCCGCTGAGCGGCACAACCGGATATCGCAGCTCGAGTCCCGGCCGGCCGGGCGGCGCTGCCGGGCTGACGGAATTCCCATACGGAGGTCTAATCGAGCGGCCCGGCGACGGCGTCAACTGGCCGAACCCCTGAGCCGGGGAGCTAATCGCGGCTGATCGGCGGGCGGCCGATACCCATTGCCGGCGCCGTCGGCACCATAAATTGACCAGCCGGATGCAGGCGTCATCGTATAGCCACGCCCTGGCCGGCCGGCCGGCCGGCCACGGCGGCCTGAATAAATCGGCCTGTGCTCCGGCGGCAGAGGCGTCATCAGGCGATGGTTATCGGTGGGAGGCTCCAAATCATCTCCTTATTCCGGCCTGCTGTGGTGGGCAGGTCTAGCAGACTGCCTGGTCTGGTCTGGTCCGTTAAACAGTCTGACTCGGTTCACCGTCAGCCCATCCGCCAGACCATCAGACCATCAGACCATCACACCACCAGCGACCAGACCATCTCGTCAATCCGACCATCCGAACCGAGCTGCGGCCGGCCGACCCAGCTCATTCCGCCGAGCTCCGCAGCAATGTAGTCGTGATTGGCAGGCCGACCGGGGATGCCGCGGAGTGCTCCTCTCTCCTCTACTCTCGGCTCAAATGGCGATTGACTACACGATGGCTCTCTGTAATGGCGTGGTAACGGCCACCAGCACGCTAAGCTCTCATAATGTGATAACAAGCCGTAATTTATAAGCATCGGCCATTAACTCATCATCAGACATCAAAGCGGATATCGACATCGTTCTGCTCTTTCTTTTTGTTTCGTTTATATTCATTGCCTTTATTGTCCTCCGTTTATATCGCATCACATATTTTCGGTATTTAGTTGGATTGTTCTCACTAGCTCTCCCACAGAGCTTTTTATGAGTGTTTCGTTGTATTTTACTGCCTCCCTTAGCTCAGTATGGGACGTCATTTTTATACGCCACCATAAAAAGGACGCTGATATATTTTAGTACCATTAGGCATAATTAAAGAGTAACACAGTTTGCATTAAATGTAACGCGAGGCGAAATGATATGCAAAACGCAGGAAGTTGCGCTGGCTGGCGTCAGCTATTAAATTCATCCATCTTACTATTTCAGATGGTCATTGCGGAGGGTGGTCCCCGGCTGTAATCAATCCTGGCTAAAGTGATGACCGAATGCCTTCCGCTCCTTTTGTCCGCTCTGATGAGCCAATCTGGCCAGGGCTGCTCACATACACACACTCAGAGACCGGAGCCGGGCAGTGACTCTGCACCTTTTCCTTCGCACACCCCTGCGTCGGTCGGGTCGGGTCGGCGCTCCCACATGTCCCCCTTTGTGACCACAACGTCTCCCTCCTCAGGAGGACCTACTGATCCACGGAGACTCGGTATACGACATCATCGACAAGCAGGACCACCAGGCGATCCAGGCGGAGCTGATGCGCGCGCCGGCCGCCACCGCCGCGCCCGCTGACGACCCAAGGATGTTTCTCTGTCGGATGAACGTCTCCAGGAACGCCCGGCGGCAGATGCGGTTCGGTGATCAGAAGGTGAGGGACTAGAAGATGGCCCCAGAGACTAGAAGATGACCATAGAGACGAGGAATAGCCCTAGAGACTAGAAAACAGTCCTAGAGACCAGGATTTAGCGCTAGAGACTAGAAACCAGCCTTAGAGATCAGGATCCCAGGATCAGGATCAGGAGGAGGAGCCTTAGAGATCAGGAGATTAGAGCCCTCTGTAGACCAGGACTAGCCATAGCCCATAACTATACCAGGAGATAGCCCTAGGAAACCAATAGACAGACTCAGATCAGGAGACGGCTCTAGAGACCAGGATATAACCCAAAAGACCAGGAGACAGCCCTAGAGACAAGAGAGACAGCCGTGGAGACCAGGAGGCAGCCCTAGCCTTGGCCTCTCTCCGCCCCGTCCCAGTCCACCGATAGGGCGCCACGCTGGTGAAACTAGTTGGTCAGAGCCGGCGGTTGCCATGCTTCGAGTGGCAATTTAGCGCTCGCCCACTCGTTACCATCGTGGCGGAAGTGTTGGCGCTGAGTTGGAAAGCTCTGTGAAGACAGAATGTGTCAAGCTTTCCCGCCGGTATTTCCCGACAGCGCTAATCCGGGGCCTTTGTGTGCCCATCTAGCTGTGTGTGGGACGTGGGTGTGGACTGTGGACCGCGACGGCGCTCACAGCCCTGCGGCCACAACCGGTACACAACCATGTGCAGTGTACCCTCAATTACCAACAGTTACCATTTCCGACTAAATGATATGTTGCATTGACACCAAGTCTATTCTGGGCGTCCATAACCTGCTTGAACATCCTGGGAAAGCTCATAGGCTGTTTCAGTGCCAATTGTAACTGCTCACATCCGTGTACGCTATTGTTGGTCGGCCGCACCTGGTTGACCTGTTTACAGCTTCATGGCCGTAATAACCTCGCCGTTTGTGTGAACTACCCCCGAAAATAACAGTAATCGGTAACAATTTTTATCGCATTCGAATAGTTAAAGAGTGCGCGAAACGAAGCGTTGAATTTGACATTTGTCTCAGTTTGTTTTTATTTTGTTATATTTTTCGTCTTGACGGAATTCTGTCATTCATGCGGGGAATGGTCTGGAACATGACAAACAACCAAAATTACGTCTAAAGCTGCTCAGAATAGTAACAATGAATGCGTATATACGCTCTGCCCTGTCAGCGATACTGAAAATACGGTCTGAAAATATAATAACCCTCGCCGGCCGAGGGGGGGGGGGGCGGGTGCCGCCCCCCATAGGGGTTTTTTCGCGATAACTCCGAACAAGCTCGCGATAGAGAGCTGAAACTTGGCATACCTGACCTTTGATTCAAGCCAAATCTTTTGACACCAACCGCATTTTTGGGTCAGGTCAGGTCACTGATCTATGACGTCATAAGTGAACCTCTGCAATGTCTTCAGATGTCGCAACTTAGCAACGCCCTCACTGCCAGAGGAGATGTCACATTGAAATGAAACTTGCAGGATCTAGTATCCATTATGAGTCTCACAACTTGTGTATCTCGGATTTTTCTTTAAGGTCATATGAGGTCAGGTCATTTTCGTGACCTCACCATTATAAGTCAATAGGGAAAAATGAAAACTGCTATGTCTGGCGCCGGGAACGATCTCCAACTATCTCAAGCACACAGAATCGTGATTTTATGCACTCCTTGCAAGGTTAGATTCGTCACTTTTGCAATGTTGACCTTGCGTGACGTCATTTATGACGTCATCAAGGTCACATTAGTTTTTCGTCAATAACTCTTGATCAAATTGAGCTAGCGAGTCGGGGAAGCCACCAATGGACTCAGGAAGACCTGCCAAATCGAATGATATGCAACATGACCTCTTTCGACCAACTTCGTGACCTGGGGGTGCTGACCTGACCTCGACCTGAGATCAACACCCCAAGTTGACCTGACCCGAACAAAAAGTATATCATTCGACGCGGCTGATCGAGGCGAACACGATGCTGCCAAAATCGCGGCTCTGCGGCCGTTTTTTGCGAAGTTATTCACCAAAAACTGAACCGTACCTTGGGGCACTTGACCTGACCTCAGAGGTCACCAGTTGACCTAGGACCTTAAAATCATGTACCAATCTCTGCGTCTTGTAACGGCGCGCACACGCTCGTTTTTTCCGCGACGCGCTAGCTCCACCAGGGGCGAAACGGCGAGGGGGGGGGGTCGTACCCGCCCCCCCCTCGGCCGGCGCGTATGTGGAAAACCAATAGGTCCGGCAAGGGATAACTCTTGGGAGACTACAATATCACACAAGCCACTAATTTAATCTGCCGGTAACCCTGCTGTGGTGACTACAACGTAGAACAAGCACCTAACACTGCTATCGCAGACTGCAACGTGGCAGAGTCAGTAACCCCTCGCTACACGAGCCCGGTACTGCGTCCGGGAACGGATGCCTCATTTCACAATTTAACAATGAAATAGTAAACTGATTCATCACATACCACTAACACCCCAGTTACACAACATAACAACACAATAAACAGTCAAGAGTTGCCATGTCATGTATCATAACTTACTGTCCAGCTTGATGCGAGTTTTCATCATGCACGGATCATTAAGAAACGCATCGACATTTACTATATTTAGGCTTATTTTCAATGAGTTTCCGGTTTGAAGGGAGATCCGCCTTGGACGTGGGCCAACTGCCTAGCTCTATTTCTGTCGCATCATGCATCGCTTGCATCTCTTGAATAGTGACCAGCGCTCTTTACTCAATATCTGAGGACAATTTTACAACGAAAGGAACGATTGATACGCTATAACCGTCATTGATGCTTGAATGACGTGCATCCAAGTTATATAAATCATTTCTGTACTCCTGTGTGATCCCATGACCCCTGTGTGACCCTTGTGTGACCCCCGTGTGACCGTTGACCGTCAGGTGGTGCTGATCCGCGGTCACTACCTCTCCTATCTGCCGCTGTGCAGTCGGAACGAGCCCGTCTTCGTGGCCACCTGCACACCGATCGCCATGCCAGAGACACGCGAGTGCGTGGTCCAGGGCGCCACCAACGTCTTCACGTCCGTCCACTCGATGGACATGAAGTTCATGCAGCTGGACGAAAAGTAAGTGCCGCGCTGCCGCGCCGGGTGTCCTGTCACGTGCCGGGCTGTCCAGCCGGACTCGGCCTGACGCTGATCGAGACCGATGGCCAGCCGGGCTGACGTGATTTGCATGCAAACAAGACATGACCGCGCTACTGTTTGTGCAGTTGAGAGTGGGAAAACCAGTAGGAATCTCCGCCACCGCCGCTCCGCGCCGAAAAGATGCAGCCAGCTCGTATATGGGCATGTGCGGATACATTATTCTGATTCTGTCAAGATTCCTTTGATAGGTTGACCGCAATAGCATCCGTGTTGCGAGTGGATCCGCTCTGAAATGCCGACACGTTTCTAGCCCTTTCCCCGGCTGCGGACGGAAAGTAAACAGTGACGGGCTGCCGGGCAGTAAATGGTCCCTGATTTAGTGCGTTTTCCGCGGCGGACGGCAAACCGCAGTCTATCCCATCAGTGGCGTCCCTGAAAGGAATGAATCACACCGGAGGGCGTGGGAACGGCACGGTAGCGTAGCTTTTCCGCGGCCGGCATCCCGCCGAGCTCCGGCTGAATGAAAGGATGGCTCGCTGACACCCGCGCGCATCTTCTCCCGTCAGACCTGACTCGAATGGGAGATCGGCGAGTCACGGTGGTGGCGCAACAGTGAAGCGCCGATATTTTGGTGAAAGAGCGCCACCGACCGACCGATTGGCCCCCATCGGCGCTCACTCAAAGCCCATTCAAACAACGCTGATTTCAGTTGCCGCAATAGGCAAATCTTTATCGATGATGAATAAAATCCGTCGCCCTGACGTAAAATCTGTGTTGTGAACCAATTATGTTGAAATTTTTATGAATTGGTAAATGGTGCTCCTTGAGGACCAGTCACTACGTCGGACTGTGACCTCTGACGACGTCTTGACAACAATAGCGTCTCTAGCAGCGGGGGCGGCAGTGGAGGCGACCGCACCTCGCGACGACCTGGGGCACCCCATACCCCTCCCCACCGCGCCCCGCCCCGCCGCGCCACCCGGTAAGCGGGGCAGACGCGATTAACGGCCCGTCTCGGCTGCCGCCGCGGCCGGCGACCGGCGACGCTGCAACGGACGCTGCCCGATTAACGGGGTACGATCGGCACCGGCCGCCAACCAGGATATGGTCGAAGGACGGGAGGTTGGAGAGGTTAGCTCTCGATGCTCCACGGGCGGAGATGGGCCGCAGTCAGGGGTGGGATGAGAGGCCGCCAGCCGCCCGGTCTGGCCCCGCCAGCGTACGAGAGCCTGTTCTGAGTTTGTGATGCTTCGTTGAGTGTCATTTCTTTTCCGAACGGAGCCTCTGGGTCTTGCGGGATTTCGTGAAAACGTGAGTCGCATGCTGAGCATGTGAGGAAGTGAGACATTGCTTACCAAACAAACAGCGTATGACACGATAAATAAAAGTCTGTGGTTAGTTCTGTCGCGATGTATTACCTGCAATCACGCGACTTGCATGCTCCATAAGTTTTACGATATGCCCCAGCTAACCGCGTCTAGACGACCGTTGGGCCCGGCAATTTTCCGAGAGTCGTGAAGAGGGGCGTTACAAACTGAGGTGCATAACACTCAGCAATCGACGACCCAACGGGCCCAGCCGGCTCGCATTCGCTCTTTCTGGCTGTGAGCATGGCTAATTGCTTAGTAGCGGTGCCATCGGCGAATCCATTTACACCAGCTAATGCGTTTTGCGGTACCGGCTTTCCTAACTTACAGCAGATCACCATCACGATAAATAAAACAGCCATTGATGCAGGCTTTCATATCATATAACGTTTGAGTAAGTTTCTAAAAACATATATTCTAATATGAAATACTGCATGAAATTAGATGCTTGAAGAAAATGAGCATCCGGCATGTGACCACGTGATGGCGCTCATTTCGTTCCTGACCTGCGCACTAATGACCGTTCAGCGGCTCGGCGATGGACGGTCAGCGCGCCTCGGGATCAGCCGAACGCCGCTTATGCAACATGACAGGTCGGCTCACCACAGACCACAATCTGCGCCCTCCCCCGCCCTCCCCCGGCCTCCCCTGCCCGTCCCCCTCCCCCCCACAGGCGCAGCTGCAGACCCCAATGGCACCGGGGCAAGGCCAGTGCAGTGGTCCGGTTGGGGAGGGGTGCGGAGGGGAGGGGAGGGGTGTGTCGGCCGCACCCTGTCTGCTGTCACGGGGAGCAGTGCCTCGGAGGGAAATGCATCCTCCATCATTAAAGACCATCAATTGAAAGTAAAATAATTTGTGAATACTTCAATGTAACCATTCCTCCAAGCATCTGATGCACATTTTATAAAGGAACAATGTAGAATGGTGAGGATTTCTTACTCTTGATTATTCTATTGCTCTCATAGGTGATTGTCTGATTCTATAGCATTATTTTCTACAACACTCAATACCAAATCACACGCTAGGAAGTGTCCCGTCCAATTTTTAACAACCAAGTAACGGTACCCGCTCAGACGGCGGTGTGTCAGCAATGTCGGCATGTCGTCTGCTATCGTCTGCGTCATCTGCGCTCGGCGCGGCATTGTTGCAGCGGGCGCGCCGGCCGGAAGTGTGGTGTGTTCATGTGACCGCGTCGGGGTGCAGCCCTCCCTCCCTCTCCCCCTCTCTTATGGTGCATTTGTACTCTGTCTAAGTCGGCTACAGAGGGTGACAAGCTCTGCTGGACGGGGTGACGGGCTAGAGACTTACAGAGGGTGAAGGTGACTGGGATGGATAAATGTTTTCTGAGATGTATCAAAACCCATGAGGCACAAAATGTGATTAAAAAATGTGAGCATTGTTAGGAATAATCACTGAATGTGTTGAGGGAAATTGCGCAGCAAATTTATTATTTGCCCATTTCAATCTTTTTTTTTTGCACTTTTTCATCGTGGATAATCGCTAAAGATAGCCACCAGTACTTACCTACATCATTTTCCAGTCTGTTTTAGTAGTTAATGCTGAATAACCTCTGCGCGCCACTCGGTACAGTTCCACCGCAGTGTTCTTACGTTTCGGACACGGACGGTGCTGTGACCTTCGTTAGCGGAGCACTCGGTCCGTGTCCGCCATCGGGCGACATTTACAGCTGGCCATTCGGTCGGTGTAACTGTCCGCCGGGTGCATTTCGCCGCGCCGGAGTGCTCAGTAACCCGAGATCCTGGTGCTGGCCCGCCGAGACAAAACTGCTCACCGGTGTGTCAGTAATCTGCTGAGGGCGTCAGTCTCTGCTCTCACACTGCAGTGAGCCATCCCTGAGGAATGTACGAACAAACTCTGACCCAGATACCGCCCAGAACACATTGGTAAATCATGGATACCTCTCCAGTACATGCAGCCGCGACCCAGAGAGCAATGTTAACGATCCGATATGAGCCGCCCGCTCATAATGCAGCTTTGCGCGGTCGGCACACCTAACCGCTGTGGATGGGAGGCTGCCATCCGTTCAGATCACAGGTCGACACAGGGCGTCCGCCTTTCACATCCTCAGGCGTCTTCAGCATGATGATCAGCACGTTCTGACATTACGCGTGTGACCCCGACGCCTGGTCATTAGGGTGTCAATCCTGCTCGCCGGTCGAAGCCGTTAGGATACGGCTCACTGGGCTGATTGAGCCGTCCACCGCTGTTGAGACACTGGAGCGCGGAGTCGACGGTCTTTCATCGATCTCAGACGCCGCTCATAACTGGACTGTTAATAGGTAAAAGCACTGGCATTCAAGTCACCCTGTAATCGAGGGGTAACATGATGGATCGTCATAAATTCCCGGACACGACCCGGGTCGAGGTCAATTGTCCGATCGCTTAGCCATGTGCATTATGAGACTGGAGCGCGCCCAACCCCTGAAGCACATCGGTATGGGGCTGAGCCTACGATCGGTACTGACTGTCGATATGGAACAAGGCAAAAATCGCACTTGTGTCACCTGCAAGCATGACTTTTCCTTTGTGTCCGGCTTCAATCCTGCTCATTCTCTTTGCTCATCATATGTTTGTCTCATTTTGCTGCCCTCCCGTCATCTTTTCTTCCTCCCTTTTCTCTTTATCTATGCTCTTATTCCCCTCACATCACCAATTTTATCTACCATGAGAGCCAGAAGCGGCGGAACACCTTCAATTAAAGGGGGGGGGGGGCACTGACTTTTGGTCCCATTCTTTCCATGCAACGCCCATAGGGTTAATGTTAAAATGCCAAAATCAAAAGGGGGCACGGTGCACCGGTGCCCTCCCCGTTCCGCCACCTTGAGAGCCCGGACCCGTTCACCTGCTCCATCCCACCCTCTCTCCACCTCTCTCCCTCTCTCTTCTCCAGTCTCGTGTGCAAACAGCCGTCCTCCGAGCCGGCCGCGGGTGCTGAGGTGTGTGAATTACACTGTTGGCTCAGAACCGACAGACGCTGTGTTGACTGTCCAAGTTGACCAGTGTCAGCCCGTCCAGCTGGGCAAAGGCCGGCTGGGCTTACCCACCGTCCACGTGGCTAATATAAACACTACCAACACTACCAACAAGTAGTGAGTGTCGATACGGGTATTAGAGCTTATGATGCCCATAATTTTGACTTCTAACTTCCCTAAGAATAAGCACACTGTTCTGTGTTTAGAGTTAATCATGCGTCATGTTGAACTCAATAGCAAAGGTTTTCCATTTTGATATGCCCTTTCCAACTCCGTGATTCAAACTATTCGTATGCGTCGTGGCCACAAGTGGTTGATGGAAGAAACCAGGGATGCGGAGCCGTGGAAATTTCAAACGGCTCCGGCTCCCGCTCCGGCTCCGGAGAAAAAAATCGGCTCCGGCTCCGGCTCCGGCTCCGGGTGAAATGTTATGGCGGCTCCGGCTCCGGCTCCGGCTCCGAGTAAAATGGTCCGGCTCCGGCGGCTCCGGCTCCGACTCAGTACATCCCCTATGCAATCAATTAAATACGGGTGGAAGAAAAATTGAATTGGTTATACGCGTTACCTACTCTTGCCATGACCGGCTCATCGCGTCCCCGCGCAAACGCACCTCGGAGAGAACTGGCAGAACAAAGGACTAGGAAGCGATGCCATTGGAAACGCAGTCGCCGCGAATCGGAGTTCACTGACCCATCGTAAGCTGACACCCATCTCGGCTGCATTGGGGGGTGGTGGGTGGGTGGGAAGAGACGGTGCTGGGAGTCGCAGTCCACTGCACTGGCTTCAAAACAATGGCCGTCACCTGATGACTGGTCCTCATGTTCTGGGGATGCAGTAGACGTGAGGGGGGGGGGAGGAGCAGACAGGAAGTTGATTGCGTACTGTGGGGTGCTGGGGATATTCGGCTTTTTCATTCACTTGATGGCCCATGACGTACTATTGGTCTCAAGATAAGGGCCAAGGCGACCTGTAGTTTTGATGCGGTGAATACCCTTACCCTCGCGCACAACTCGGGCCGAGTGCACCCCTCCTCCCAGCCAGCGCCACCCCCACTCGCATTGTGGCGAGGGTGAGGGTATTCACCGCATCAAAACTACAGGTCGCCTGGGCACTTATATTGAGACCAATAGTACCTACGATATGTTTTACTGCCTTGTACTGTCAAACCTAGGTCAATTATTTTTTTCCTCTTCAAAAAATAAAAAGGAGCCGGAGTCGCCCCCTTTTTTGGCGGCTCCGGCTCCGGCTCCGGCTCCGGGCTATATTGTTTCACGGCTCCGGCTCCGGCTCCGGCTCCGGGCAAAATATGCCGGCTCCGGCGACTCCGGCTCCGACTCCGGCTCCGGCTCCGCATCCCTGGAAGAAACACATTTCCATGATATTTGCAACCACCTATGCGTCTTCGTCAAAGCTACAAAATTGTAATGCATTCGTTGCAATTGCTTTTGTATATAAAAATCATCATTATTTCTTTCGCTTTGAATTATTTGCTCACTTATACCTAAGTGCAATTTTTAACGTAAGCTGAGTTCATAGCTGATCTGATCTATATTTGTTCATACAGGAACGGCAGAATTTCCTCTTACTGAACCTGCTCACTGACCTGTGCTCAACAAAAGTCGATGAGGACCGAGTGGGGAAGGTGGCCAGTTTTTCCTCGGTCGCCCAAATTCTCGGTACTTCTGTGATGTCACAAGGCCGCGATGGGACACGGAAAAGTGAAAACGGAACCAGGAAGAACGTCGTTGAGCCTCTGCCCGCCATTCGGAAACTCCCTCAATTCTGCTTGACAGGAATGAAATACGGTTATTGTTATGGATGTGATAAATATCACTGCTTTTCCACAAAAAGTAAGAACGGCAATTATTGGAACTGCTTTATTTAATATTTTTTTGTGGCTTGTTATCATTATTGAGACCTGATTTTTTTATTTCCTCTCGTCCACCAAGTTTTGTTTCTATTTCAATTGCTATTTTCTCGAAATCTCTTATTTTCTTACCGTTTTTTGTCTTTTTCTTCATTCCTTATCCGTTTCTTGTCGCAGAGACAATACCATTCCCAGCCATATATCCAAACAGCGCTCCGGTTGTGCAGCAGCTGCCTGCACCAAGCTCCCCCTGTGTATCTGAACCCCGCAGTCTCCCGCACCATAATATTCCCAGCGCTGCCGAGGATTGTAGCTCGGCCGGCGCTGTTGCATGCCTGATGGCGTGTTCCCACGCTGGTCCGGTCAGCACCACTTTGAGTGGGCGGGGGCGTCCGTTCGTCTGTCCCGGGACGGCGGCTGCCACTCCCTCCTCCAGCGGCTGAGCTTGTGCGACCGTGGCCCCTGGCAGGGACTCGCGATGTTACAGAGGTTGAGAGTTACTTTGTAAAAATTTAAGCTGCTTCTGAAATCTGGATCGTCGTAGTTTTGATGCTGTCTTTTTACCTAAGAAAATCTTGATAGCCTAGCCACCAGTGTACCAGAACACTGAGTGACACATTTATCAGCTGCAGGACGTGCGTTGCTCCCGTCCAGTCACTGCCAGCAGGCTGTCCGAATATCCGGCTCCCAGTCGTACCATCCACCCGTCCACAGTCCAGCGTCCCCTCTGTCCACCGTCCACCCTGTCCACTCCACACCACCTCATCCAGCACATCTGCGCCGGCCGTCCGAGCGATGACAAGCCGAACTGTACCGCTCTCTGGCAATGACAGGTCGGCGCCAGCAGCCGCGCCGAGTTGACCAGTCACCGCGGTGCTGCACAGAAGTGCGACGAGCGCCGTCCGTCGCTGCCACCGGCGTCCGCTGCACGCAAACGTCATCGTTGATAGCAAACAGACGGTGCTGGCGGTCCCCGGGCCGGCTGCCGACCGCGACAGCGGCTGCAGGCGCACCCTCAGGCTGTTTGCAGAGACAGCAGACGGTCGTGTGCTGGGACACAGACAGAGAGATGGAAGGATGAAGCGACGAGGAGGAGGGATGGATGGACAGACGGCGTAACGGAAAGGACAGACGAATGGACGGAAGACGAATGGACGGACAAAGAAAGACTTGGAGAGGGCCAGGGGAGACGGCAATGGAAGGACGAATAACGTACGAAGGGTAGTGGAAAGTTGGACGGAAGAACGAGAAAGGATAGAGGCGTTAGAAGGATAGACAAGCAAATAAACGGATGGATCAGGAAGCAATGAAATTTTGATAGCGGTAGATGGGAGATAAGACGAAGAGAAACAAGGCCTGCAAAGGCAGAGCAGTCATTTCATGATCGGTTGGCTGTTCCGGCTGAAGCAGTTGGAATTCCCAGCTCCAAGAAACGCCTGCTGCTTGCCCTGATCGAAACCAGTGATAGCTTTGAGTTATTGTGGTTAATGAGACGGTTCGCTGATATATTGGACGATTGGAAATATCAATTTGTTGTATTGTATTGTATTTACATTTAAGAGCGATCCACAATCAACATGCGTGGCGATTACTGCTCAGAATCCGTATCCGCGGTTACTAATCTAATCATTCATTCATAACATTTGCACATTCACTCACGTCAAAACACGGACAAAACAGAACAAAACACATTCAGGAGAGCCTCGTCCCTCTTACCCACCCCCATACTGTTGGTCAGCGACGTGCTGATTCACCGTTCACGATCGCGGCTTTAACAGAGCGGGCAAAGCGGGCGGGAGGCAACTGCGACAGGTGAGGTGGTAGGCTGTTTAGCAGAGCTGCAGCTCGATAGCCGAACCGCCGCTTGCCTGTTTCCAGGCGCGGACGCGGAAGATGGAAGAGGTAATCTTGTCTGGATTGTCGCTCGCGGATAGCGCTGTTAGTAACGAACAGGGCTGCTAGCTCCTCGGGTTCTCGACGCTGTATGGCTTTGTGTGCGATGACAAGGGTTTGGTAATCGGCCATACCGCGCGGGGATAACCAGCCGAGTTTTGTTCGCAGGTCGGAGACATGGTCAAATTTACGTCGGCCGAAAATAACTCTAGCGGCGAAGTTAAGGATTTTTTGGAGTCGATCAAAATTTTTTTGGGACCCATTACCATAAACTGACAGGCAGTACCGGATACGCGATACTACGAGTGCCGTCACGAGCATTCTAATGATGCCATCTGGGAGACAGTGGCGCGCGTGTGAGAGACCAATCAACAGACCCGTACACCGGCGGCAGAGTTCGGAGATGTGAGCGTCCCATGACAGAGTGCAGTCGAAAGTGACGCCAAGGTTCCCCACCTGTGCGCACGGTTGCAACGCTGCGTCGCGGAATGATACTCTAAAGTCTGGTAATTTGCGTAGATTTTGACGACTGCCAAATACAATGAGCTGTGTTTTACTTGCATTCACTTTGAGGGCGTTAGCGCAGAACCAATCGTTAAGTGACGCGAGCGAATCTTCCATGCGCGAGATGAGAGCTTCGAGGTGCCGAGCTGGACCACTAACTAATACTTGTGTGTCATCGGCATACTGAAACACATCCGCGTCGCCGGCGTATAGTGATAAGTTGTTAGAGAAAATGGTGAAAAGAAGCGGTCCTAACGCAGAACCCTGGAAGACACCCATGGTATACCCAGAGGTATACTGTTGAAATATGAGGATGCAACATTTATCGTTTTTCTGCGAATTATATGCCTCTTATAAAAATGTTAATATTTTCCTCTAGGTGTGAAACATATTAACTTTAAAGCATGTGTAGCATTTTATGGGTACCTGATTTTTTGTAAATTATTTTCAAACAATTTTATCGTAGGCATCAGTTGATGACCAGGTAAAAATCTCAATGCATTTACTTGCTGAGGCATTTCCCCCAATTACAACACCCTTCTCACATTCATAACTAGATAGTCGGGGTGAGTCTTCAATGGCCAGACTCCGGAAGTCCTGGATCAAGCTGAGCCATGTGGAGTAGCCCGATCGTGAGGCTGTTCTCCCACTATCGGACCCAGCACATGGCACCGCCCCCTCCGGCTCGATAGCAACTGATGGCAGGCACGCGCTGGGAATTTCGGGACGGACGAGCGGCAGTCAGATCCTGCCTCGGGGCCGGGCTGTCCGTCTGGACGGTCCCTGGGTCCGCCGAGGATCCAGCGCAGACCTCCCGCCGGCCTGCACCGGGAATACTCCGGGCCCGGGCCGGGCAGCGAGCACAGCGGGATGACCGACGATGAGTCTCCGCGGTTATATCATTGACCACCTGCTGCCAAATGAGTCACGATGAGCGGGAGAAAGTGTGCGGTTCTGAAAATGCCGCCGAGCCTTGGAAAGGTGCGGCATCGTTGCGGTCAGAAAACACCAACAAATAATAGTGAAATTCCCAGGAAGGTGTCCGTATGATTAGCATGAAATGCGCCCGTTTAGGATGCTTCAGCTACCATGCATGCTCATCGGCCCTTTCATGCCCACACTGACCCACAGCATGCATTCACTCGTCGCTCCCCATCTCTTCGCTCGCGAAACAGTTCTCTGTTCACACCGGTTAGCACTCAGTCGATCTAACTTCTGTAAACACCGTAGTCGTCCCGGATGTCTGCGTCTGCGGCCGCTGCGCCACTCTGGTCTCCGCTGCGCCGTAGCTGTCTCCGCTGCGCCACGGTTGTCTCCCGCGGTGTCCGGTCCAATCGGAGCCTTATGGCATTGGACCGAGTTATGGCATTGGTCGGAGTTATGGCATCGATCGGCACTGGCCCAGACAGGGTGTGGGGCTGCCGCGCTCCATTGTCAAGGATACCGACTGGTGACCGTTTATATTGGTCTGAGGCGTGGACCGTCCGAATGAGTATCGACGCCACGGGAGACTTGGCGGTGGTTGGGAGCAAGTGGGATTACGGATTGATGAGACTAAGCGCAATTGTGTTTAATACGTGCGTGCATTGCATAGTATTAACTAGCACACAGCTTGTTGGAATGTTTGAATAGTAACTTTTGTGCCGCATGTCACCAGTTGATAAACTATGCTCACTACTGGCTTCGTGTGACACGCCTTGTTAGCACTCCAATACCGAAATTCACCCAACGAAAACAACCCTTTAGGACCCTGCCCTCATTGCACCCCCGCACTTACAATAACTTTCTCTAAGCTCTCCCAGTCTCCCGAGATGAAGCTAAATCTGAATCCGGACGTGATTCACGCTCGCTGTGTCATCTGAGAGTGGCGATGGTCCTACGGTGGTCGCTAAGCGTGGGCGAGACTCCCCTCTCCTCCTCCCCACCCCGAACCTGTTTCGCTCCAGCAGCCGGTCACGGCTTGGGGGATGAGGAGAGGATGGGGTGGGATGGGGGTTCCGTTGGACATGGGACAAAACGGAAAGGCGCCACTGCTCTAGCAGTAGACCAATTTTCAGGGTCCGACTGTTGTGCCAGGTGAAAGAAGTGTTCAGTACCTCAATGGTCCATATTGCTTCCTTGATATAATTAGCCTTCACTAAACAGTATGATGTCCCTCAAGACAGCCCATATTCAGCCCAGATTCAGCCCGGATTCAGCCCAGATTCGGGACACCTCCGATCAAGCTGAAACTCGCACACAATGTAGGCCATGACATGCCCAATCCACAGTCCAAGTCATTCGGTGGCACTCCCAGCCGTTTGACCTAGAGAGGTCAGCAAAGGTCACGTGGCCCAAATTTGCACAGCAGATTGTCACCCACCCAGTAGAGCTAGAGCGCTAAAAATGGCACCAGTCGACTCGCCAGCATCTAATCTTACTTTCCCAACACTCATTTGACCTCTCAAGGTCATGCGATGACCTAAGGTCATTTGTGGGCTATGTCGAAAATACACTTGCACAGCAGTTTTCGAGTAGATGGATTGACCGAATTTCAAATCAAAGCACATAATCGGGTAGCCCATAGGCCGTAGTAACTTTCCTTAAAAACTGCTTCTCGATATGTGACCCCGTTTGACCTCGGCAGGTCAAAATGTGCAAATAAACGACACTCAATACGTCAAAGCCCGGATTCAGCCCAGATTCGGGACACCTCCGATCAAGCTGAAACTCGCACACAATGTAGGCCATGACATGCCCAATCCACAGTCCAAGTGATTCGGTGGCACTCCCAGCCGTTAGACCTACAGAGGTCAGCAAAGGTCACGTGGCCCAAATTTGCACAGCAGATTGTGGCCCACCCAGTAGAGCTAGAGCGCTCAAAATGGCACCAATCGACTTGTGAGCATCTAATCTTACTTTCCCAACACTCATTTGACCTCTCAAGGTCATTCGATGACCTAAGGTCATTTGTGGGCTATATCGAAAATACACTTGCACAGCAGTTTTCGAGTAGATGAATTGACCGAATTCCAAATCAAAGCATATCCTCGGGTAGCCCATAGGCCGTAGTAACTTTCCTTAAAAACCGCTTTTCGATATGTGACCCCGTTTGACCTCGGCAGGTCAAAATGTGCAAATAAACGACACTCAATACGTCGCAGCCCGGATTCAGCCCAGATTCGGGACACCTCCGATCAAGCTGAAACTCGCACACAATGTAGGCCATGACATGCCCAATCCACAGTCCAAGTCATTCGGTGGCACTCCCAGCCGTTTGACCTAGACAGGTCAGCAAAGGTCACGTGGCCCAAATTTGCACAGCAGATTGTGGCCCACCCAGTAGAGCTAGAGTGCTCAAAATGGCACCAATCGACTCGTCAGCATCTAATCTTACTTTCCCAATACTCATTTGACCTCTCAAGGTCATTCGATGACCAAAGGTCATTTGTGGGCTATGTCGAAAATACACTTGCACAGCAGTTTTCGAGTAGATGGATTGACCGAATTCCAAATCAAAGCATATCATCGGGTAGCCCATAGGCCTTAGTAACTTTCCTTAAAACCCGCTTTTCGATATGTGACCCAGTTTGACCTCGGCAGGTCAAAATGTGCAAATAAACGACACTCAATACGTCGCAGCCCGGATTCAGCCCAGATTCGGGACACCTCCAATCAAGCTGAAACTCGCACACAATGTAGGCCATGACATGCCCAATCCACAGTCCGTCATTCGGTGGCATTCCCAGCCGTTTGACCTAGACAGGTCAGCAAAGGTCACGTGGCCCAAATTTGCACAGCAGATTGTGGCCCACCCAGTAGAGCTAGAGCGCTAAAAATGGCACCAATCGACTCGCCAGCATCTAATCTTGCTTTCCCAACACTCATTTGACCTCTCAAGGTCATGCGATGACCTAAGGTCATTTGTGGGCTATGTCGAAAATACACTTGCACAGCAGTTTTCGAGTAGATGGATTGACCGAATTCCAAATCAAAGCACATCATCGGGTAGCCCATAGGCCGTAGTAACTTTCCTTAAAATCCGCTTTTCGATATGTGACCCCGTTTGACCTCGGCAGGTCAAAATGTGCAAATAAACGACACTCAATACGTCGCAGTCCGGATTCAGCCCAGATTCGGGACACCTCCGATCAAGCTGAAACTCGCACACAATGTAGGCCATGACATGCTCAATCCACAGTCCAGGTCATTTGGTGGCACTCCCAGCCGTTTGACCTACAGAGGTCAGCAAAGGTCACGTGGCCCAAATTTGCACAGCAGATTGTGGCCCACCCAGTAGAGCTAAAGCGCTAAAAATGGCACCAATCGACTCGCCAGCATCTAATCTTACTTTCCCAACACTCATTTGACCTCTCAAGGTCATGCGATGACCTAAGGTCATTTGTGGGCTATGTCGAAAATACATTTGCACAGCAGTTTTCGAGTAGATGGATTGACCGAATTCCAAATCAAAGCACATCATCGGGTAGCCCATAGGCCGTAGTAACTTTCCTTAAAAACTGCTTCTCGATATGTGACCCCGTTTGACCTCGGCAGGTCAAAATGTGCAAATAAACGACACTCAATACGTCGAAGCCCGGATTCAGCCCAGATTCGGGACACCTCCGATCAAGCTGAAACTCGCACGCACACAATGTAGGCCATGACATGCCCAATCCACAGTCCAAGTCATTCGGTGGCACTCCCAGCCGTTTGACCTACAGAGGTCAGCAAAGGTCACGTGGCCCAAATTTGCACAGCAGATTGTGGCCCACCCAGAAGAGCTAGACCGCTAAAAATGGCACCAATCAACTGGCCAGCATCTAATCTTACTTTCCCAACACTCATTTGACCTTTCAAGGTCATTCGATGACCTAAGGTCATTTGTGGGCTATGTCGAAAATACACTTGCACAGCAGTTTTCGAGTAGATGGATTGACCGAATTCCAAATCAAAGCATATCATCGGGTAGTCCATAGGCCGTAGTAACTTTCCTAAAAAAACCGTGTTTCGATATGTGACCCCGTTTGACCTCGCCAGGTCAAAATGTGCAAATAAACGACACTCAATACGTCGCAGCCCGGATTCAGCCCAGATTCGGGACACCTCCGATCAAGCTGAAACTCGCACACAATGTAGGCCATGACATGCCTAATCCACAGTCCAAGTCATTCGGTGGTACTCCCAGCCGTTTGACCTAGACAGGTCAGCAAAGGTCACGTGGCCCAAATTTGCACAGCAGATTGTGGCCCACCCAGTAGAGCTAGAGCGCTCAAAATGGCACCAATCGACTCGTCAGCATCTAATCTTACTTTCCCAACACTCATTTGACCTCTCAAGGTCATTCGATGACCTAAGGTCATTTGTGGGCTATGTCGAAAATACACTTGCACAGCAGTTTGGAGTAGATGGATTGACCGAATTCCAAATCAAAGCATATCATCGGGTAGCCCTTAGGCCGCAGTAACTTTCCTTAAAAACCGCTTTTCGATATGTGACCTCGTTTGACCTCGGCAGGTCAAAATGTGCAAATAAACGACACTCTATACGTCGCAGCCCGGATTCAGCCCAGATTCGGGACACCTCCGATCAAGCTGAAACTCGCACACAATGTAGGCCATGACATGCCCAATCCACAGTCCCAGTCATTCGGTGGCATTCCCAGCCGTTTGACCTAGACAGGTCAGCAAAGGTCACGTGGCCCAAATTTGCACAGCAGATTGTGGCCCACCCAGTAGAGCTAGAGCGCTAAAAATGGCACCAATCGACTCGCCAGCATCTAATCTTACTTTCCCAACACTCATTTGACCTCTCAAGGTCATGCGATGACCTAAGGTCATTTGTGGGCTATGTCGAAAATACACTTGCACAGCAGTTTTCGAGTAGATGGATTGACCGAATTCCAAATCAAAGCACATCATCGGGTAGCCCATAGGCCGTAGTAACTTTCCTTAAAATCCGCTTTTCGATATGTGACCCCGTTTGACCTCGGCAGGTCAAAATGTGCAAATAAACGACACTCAATACGTCGCAGTCCGGATTCAGCCCAGATTCGGGACACCTCCGATCAAGCTGAAACTCGCACACAATGTAGGCCATGACATGCCCAATCCACAGTCCAGGTCATTTGGTGGCACTCCCAGCCGTTTGACCTACAGAGGTCAGCAAAGGTCACGTGGCCCAAATTTGCACAGCAGATTGTGGCCCACCCAGTAGAGCTAAAGCGCTAAAAATGGCACCAATCGACTCGCCAGCATCTAATCTTACTTTCCCAACACTCATTCGACCTCTCAAGGTCATGCGATGACCTAAGGTCATTTGTGGGCTATGTCGAAAATACATTTGCACAGCAGTTTTCGAGTAGATGGATTGACCGAATTCCAAATCAAAGCACATCATCGGGTAGCCCATAGGCCGTAGTAACTTTCCTTAAAAACTGCTTCTCGATATGTGACCCCGTTTGACCTCGGCAGGTCAAAATGTGCAAATAAACGACACTCAATACGTCGAAGCCCGGATTCAGCCCAGATTCGGGACACCTCCGATCAAGCTGAAACTCGCACACAATGTAGGCCATGACATGCCCAATCCACAGTCCAAGTCATTCGGTGGTACTCCCAGCCGTTTGACCTAGACAGGTCAGCAAAGGTCACGTGGCCCAAATTTGCACAGCAGATTGTGGCCCACCCAGTAGAGCTAGAGCGCTCAAAATGGCACCAATCGACTCGTCAGCATCTAATCTTACTTTCCCAACACTCATTTGACCTCTCAAGGTCATTCGATGACCTAAGGTCATTTGTGGGCTATGTCGAAAATACACTTGCACAGCAGTTTGGAGTAGATGGATTGACCGAATTCCAAATCAAAGCATATCATCGGGTAGCCCTTAGGCCGCAGTAACTTTCCTTAAACACCGCTTTTCGATATGTGACCTCGTTTGACCTCGGCAGGTCAAAATGTGCAAATAAACGACACTCTATACGTCGCAGCCCGGATTCAGCCCAGATTCGGGACACCTCCGATCAAGCTGAAACTCGCACACAATGTAGGCCAGGACATGCCCAATCCACAGTCCCAGTCATTCGGTGGCATTCCCAGCCGTTTGACCTAGACAGGTCAGCAAAGGTCACGTGGCCCAAATTTGCACAGCAGATTGTGGCCCACCCAGTAGAGCTAGAGCGCTAGAAATGGCACCAATCGACTTGCCAGCATCTAATCTTACTTTCCCAACACTCATTTGACCTCTCAAGGTCATGCGATGACCTAAGGTCATTTGTGGGCTATGTCGAAAATACACTTGCACAGCAGTTTTCGAGTAGATGGATTGACCGAATTCCAAATCAAAGCACATCATCGGTGGCCCATAGGCCGTAGTAACTTTCCTTAAAAACCGCTTTTCGATATGTGACCCCGTTTGACCTCGGCAGGTCAAAATGTGCAATTAAACGACACTCAATACGTCGCAGTCCGGATTCAGCCCAGATTCGGGACACCTCCGATCAAGCTGAAACTCGCACACAATGTAGGCCATGACATGCCCAATCCACAGTCCAGGTTATTTGGTCGCACTCCCAGCCGTTTGACCTACAGAGGTCAGCAAAGGTCACGTGGCCCAAATTTGCACAGCAGATTGTGGCCCACCCAGTAGAGCTAAAGCGCTAAAAATGGCACCAATCGACTCGCCAGCATCTAATCTTACTTTCCCAACACTCATTTGACCTCTCAAGGTCATGCGATGACCTAAGGTCATTTGTGGGCTATGTCGAAAATACATTTGCACAGCAGTTTTCGAGTAGATGGATTGACCGAATTCCAAATCAAAGCACATCATCGGGTAGCCCATAGGCCGTAGTAACTTTCCTTAAAAACCGCTTCTCGATATGTGACCCCGTTTGACCTCGGCAGGTCAAAATGTGCAAATAAACGACACTCAATACGTCGAAGCCCGGATTCAGCCCAGATTCGGGACACCTCCGATCAAGCTGAAACTCGCACACAATGTAGGCCATGACATGCCCAATCCACAGTCCAAGTCATTCGGTGGCACTCCCAGCCGTTTGACCTACAGAGGTCAGCAAATGTCACGTGGCCCAAATTTGCACAGCAGATTGTGGCCCACCCAGAAGAGCTAGACCGCTAAAAATGGCACCAATGAACTGGCCAGCATCTAATCTTACTTTCCCTGCACTCATTTGACCTCTCAGGGTCATGCGATGACCTAAGGTCATTTGTGGGCTATGTCGAAGATACATTTGCACAGCAGTTTTCGAGTAGATGGATTGACCGAATTCCAAATCAAAGCACATCATCGGGTAGCCCATAGGCCGTAGTAACTTTCCTTAAAAACCGCTTTTCGATATGTGACCCCGTTTGACTTCGGAAGGTCAAAATGTGCAAATAAACGACACTCAATACGTCGCAGCCCGGATTCAGCCCAGATTCGGGACACCTACGATCAAGCTGAAACTCGCACACAATGTAGGCCATGACATGCCCAAACGGCTGGTCAAACGGCTGGGAGTGCCACCGAATGACTTGGACTGTGGATTGGGCATGTCATGCCCTACATTGTGTGCGAGTTTCAGCTTGATCGGAGGTGTCCCGAATCTGGGCTGAATCCGGGCTGCGACGTATTGAGTGTCGTTTATTTGCACATTTTGACCTGCCGAGGTCAAACGGGGTCACATATCGAAAAGCGGTTTTTAAGGAAAGTTACTACGGCCTATGGGCTACCCGATTATGTGCTTTGATTTGGAATTCGGTCAATCCATCTACTCGTAAACTGCTGTGCAAGTGTATTTTCGACATAGCCCACAAATGACCTTAGGTCATCGCATGACCTTGAGAGGTCAAATGAGTGTTGGGAAAGTAAGATTAGATGCTGGCGAGTCGATTGGTGCCATTTTTAGCGCTCTAGCTCTACTGGGTGGGCCACAATCTGCTGTGCAAATTTGGGCCACGTGAACTTTGCTGACCTCTCTAGGTCAAACGGCTCGGAGTGCCACCGAATGACTTGGACTGTGGATTGGGCATGTCATGGCCTACATTGTGTGCGAGTTTCAGCTTGATCGGAGGTGTCCCGAATCTGGGCTGAATCCGGGCTGAATCTGGGCTGAATATGGGCTGTCTTGATCAACATAACAGTATGTCAGTTTTGACAGATGGGTACGCCAGTTGAAATGCACATATTTGGCAGGTGACTGTGGGTTTTCTCTAGGAATGCAGGCTGCAGATTGGCAAAACTCAGACTCGGCGGTCGGCATTTTGCTCACACTTGGGGTCTGGACTATCCATTTCTGCGAGCATGCTGACATATTTCCGAGAGAGGCTATTTAACCTGTGAACTTTGGTTGCAGTGTTCTTGTTTGTAAAACTTAATGAATGTTTCAATTGGTTCTGTTCATTTGCTGAGCTGGGGCTGTTGCAGCTTAGATAATTTTATTATCTTTCCTATACATTATTTTAAAAAGCACTTCACATCTAGCTCGTTGATTTATCTTGCAACTAAAAGGTGGACCATACTACTCTTAAAAGCAGCAGCTACTCTCGGTCACTTGTTAAGCTGTACTATATGTCACTTTATGATTAACATGGTCACAAAATACTGATGTTGAAACCTCAACACAGTTCTGCGATGCTGCTAGAAAATTATTTGATGCATTAATCAGCAACCTAAATATAAAATGGAAGACAGAATGTGCAGCCCAATTCAGGACCACAGAACGCCGCCCGACAGTACCCCTACGAGTATAAAAGCACAATAGAGTTTTGGGTTTCTTTAAAAAAGACTCGCTAAATTGTGTCCAGTAGTGAGTATTGATATTGACATAGAACAAGAAAAGCGCCATGTTATTTTTTGAATTGATAACTTATACATGCAACGACATCCGCACGCTTTGTGACTTTTCAGACGAGGTGATGCTATAATTACGATGCTATAGTAATTGATGAGCCATTGAATAACCAGAGGTGAGCTAAGCTCCATGGGATGCCATTGGATAAAGGTAATGATGCAACCAAACAAGCATGAACAGATTCCGGAAAAATATCAATCAATTAACATACATACATATGCTGCCAGGATGCAACTTGACTTAATTGAATCATACAAGTTATATGACTCTGAGATACGCATACGGCTACATAATCATATGAATAATCTGAATGGTTTTGCACAAGGGCGAACAGCGAGTTCTATTTTTATGATGTATTCTTAATAAATTACGATAGACAATATCGAGGATTTTATCAAATGCAATAACTTTTACTTATCATTCATGTCGGCAGGAATCTGACGCTAGTATTTTCACGAGTGACTTTAATGTCAATGTTGATTATAATCGTGAACTTTTATGTTACATTACTGGTCTAAAATTACTTTTAAAGCTGCTCATTCAGACACCTAGCTGAAGACCGGCCAGAAGTGCTAGTAGCTCCAATGCCTTTTTGAGCCCTGCTTCTTGATATAGACGCTGTGGTAGCTGTCAAGTCTGTCTAGCTACGATTTGTCCTGCTAGCGTATTGTGCGACTACATTCTGCGATTAACCAGTTAACTGGAACCATTCAGTGACTTTTGATGAATGTATTTTATACAATTTGATCAAGTTTAGATGAGGGCATAGTTACATATTTGCAATTCATGTATAAAGAAATGAATCGAGCATCAGGATAACTGCTCTAAACCGTGGTTCGTGAACTTACGCAAGACATTCACGTGGTGACTGCAGCACCGAATTGTAATTGCTTTGGTAATGCAAATCATGACAGCACATGTTTTCGCGTAGCATTGCTCTTGCTTATGATTGCAGCATGTCTTGTTCATTGAGCGCAGCAGTGAAGACCGGCGAACATCTTCTGCCACCAGCCTCACATAACTTTCACCGTCGCTGAGCTGGCGTCTGCTGCCTCCTACCTTCTCCAGCACGGCTGATTGGCTCTGTTTGTGCCTGCGGTTTTCCCTCTGCTGGCCACTGACTGTCTGCAAGTAATCTTGTGCCGGACTGCTTGACGGCTGCTCCAAAATCGTCAGTCGACGCGGTACTTGTTTCGGTCAGCTGCTGCAGTTTCTCTGTTTCTTTGTATGTTTCTCTTTCTTTTCATCTTCTCTCTCCTTCTCTGTCTCTCTCTGTCTCTCTCTCTCTCTCTCTCTCTCTCTCTCTCTCTCTCTCTCTGTCTCTGTCTCTCTGTCTCTGTCTCTCTGTCTCTCTCTCTGTCTCTCTCTGTCTCTCTCTCTGTCTCTCTCTCTGTCTCTCTCTCTCTCTCTCTCTCTCTCTCTCTTTCTCTCTCTCTCTCTCTCTCTCTCTCTCTCTCTCTCTCTCTCTCTCTCTCTCTCTCTCTCTCTCTCTCTCTGTCTCTCTCCCTCTGACTCTTGTCAGTTAATTCTGAATACCTATAGTGATATTGTGAGCATTGCACACCATTCGATATATAATTGAGAGCAAAGGCACAATGTAAGATAAAGGACATCGAAACTGATTTAAAAGCAGCGCATCCATGGCACTAGTTGTGAAGGATAATTGAGATAACTTAATCCGCTTTCGGTTAAGTTAAAATTGGAAGAAGCTTTGGATGAGACAGGATGGCCATTTCAGCGTTATTGGCACTATGGTCATCCATAAGTGATCGTTTTTTTCCTCTGAGGCGGCAAAATAATATGTTTGCTCTGTAATTTCAGTTCCCATTTCCACAAGTCCTAATTAGTCAGCCCACATCAGTAGATTGCTTCTGGGTTTGGCATATGTTTATGAGTAGTAAACAACCTTAAATACTTCCGAATACATTTGGCATTAGCGTGCCTTTCTTCGCTCCCAGAGTTTTTCCATTAGCGAGCCGGCACTAATTGTGTGTCGGCCTCGTTGACTCTATCGAATCACACGTCCCGTGCGGGGGCAGTTCCAGCATGGGGACCCTGTGAACCTGCGGTCCGGTCCCCAGGATAACCACCGTGCACCGCACTAGGCCGGCGCTAAGTTGAGCTGTTCTACGACTGCGATAGAGCCATCAATTACCGACTAATGGCACAACATGAGCATCCTCGGTCTCTCAATGAATCATTGAGAAGTGCCTGTGCAAAGCAAAAGTTCTGTCGGCATTAGCATACCTAGTCCATTCCTCGAAACGGCCCTCGTTGGTCTAGGACCGTGCATTCCACAGAGCTCGATCGTCTGAATTATTGAACGCCTTCTCATTATCACTTTGCTAATCGAGCCGGCCCAGTGAAACAGCCGACGCTGGGTAACTATTACATCAAACTGCAAATTATTGCTGCAGACAAGGCGCAGGTGTTATTGAGAGCTTGGCTGGATGAGACTCTACAAGCGCTCATTATGTACTTAACAATTGCCTCGGCGAACAATGGGCGGGTCTGGCTGCGCTTCGTGCATGGTAATAGCTCACTTTACTTCTGCGTAAAGAGGAATTCCCACGGACTGCGCACAGACATCTCAGCGCCGTCCGTAAAAACGACGTGTGAGACACCGCTGTGCCACGAGATGTCAGAGCTGTTATCGAGGAGAAATCAAGAACATTCTGCACCTCGGTCCCAGGGCTCGGACCGTGCGATCTGCGCCGATTTGCGGCAATCCTGGCGCGGTCTGGGAACGGAAGGTGGCACCCTGTTGGCGGCGTCGGCACTCGAGTGGCCCTCTGGCTGCTTTTCGGCCTCTCCACACTCAAAATGGAGCACTTGATGCTCTCTTCGCTGTAGCATCTCAACAGGTCGTCAAGCTGGAAGCTGACGGCAGCTGCGCCGTGACTGTCGCCCGCCGACGCCGCAAAACCGGCGCACAGCGAAAATGACATGTCACGGGCGACAGGGAAGGCTAGGCATTGAGGGTAGGTAAATTTCGCAGAGCGCATGAGTGCATACATTGAATGAATATGCGACTAATGTGCATAGGATGAAATTTAAGAAAGCATGCAAATTGCAACCCCTCTTTTTTGGACTAGTTATAGTCACTAACGCGTCATTGGCCCAGTACCTTACGTCCATTTATCTGCATCCTACAAATACAAATGCTAAGATATGTTTTACAATGAGTGTGCTCTTGTATGCAATCTCGTAGCAATTTATGAAATAAATTCAGTTCGATGATGCACCCATTATTCAAACGAATTAATCTGATCGGCCGTACCCGTATGGCTCATTTTTGTACCATAAAACGGATACGGCTTGCATAGACGGTATTGCATCGGCTCCGGCCCACCCTCCACCCGCCGAGGGGTGGTAAAACCATACAGACCGACATTGGGAAACCCGATTTGCATGCCACACTTGGCTTGCCTTAGATAGTGATAATTTACTGTTGTTTAAGGCAATGTTTCTCCAAAGTGATGGTTATGATACTGCAGGTAAAAATAGTCTTTACATCGCTTGAGTGAGTACCACGGTCATCTTCAGCATCTGCATCTGCCGCATCCTTCTCCGCCTGAGAATCCCCGCGAGAGAAGGAGAGGCGGACTGCGCCGAGCCGGACCTTCGGACCCGCTGAGAACGGGCGTGAGGCATCGATCGAGATAACATAGCGGTCTATGATGAGTGTTGAGAGGTTTGTTGACGGGAAACTCGAGTAGTTGGAGCCGGACGCCGCGTGGAATCCGCAGGAGTGGGATGTCACTGACTGGGGGAACACAATGGCTGGCTCGTCAGGCCACAATGGCTCGGTGATGCCCGCTCAGTGGCTATTGACCGCTCAGTGTTCATTGCCTGGCGTGTTGCGGGGCGCGTGCTCGATGGACAGCTCTCGTAGATACTCCGCCAAGACTCGTCGTGATATCACTCCCTGATAAGGCACCTTACGACACTATCGTCCGACAGCTTTGTTGTCCTCCTCCACTGCTTTGATGCGTTCCATTGTAGTCCACCATTCCGGCTCCGTTATGAAGTTCACTTGTCTCGTGTTTACACTTTACAGCTCCACCTCACTTGTAGACCATTGCGCATGACAGTACCATAAACGAATGCTCTCAGTGTTCAGTGTTCAGTACGTAACAAGTCTTCCGTTCAATGGGCGCCTCATGCACTCAATCACCCCGAATATTCACGTCACACCTTCAACGGTGCCTCGGCTCGCGGCGCGCGGAAGTCGGTGGCATGTCGGAGGGCAGTATGGGCCGCCAATGGGCCACCCTGCCGACTCCGACACCAACAAACAGCGCTTCTTGGAACGCAGCAGCGTCGCGAGGCGTCGGGCGGTGCGTGAAATGGCTGTCATGTGCCGGGGCGCCCAGTGGGGTGCCAGCATGCCCGGAAAGGCGGGATGTTACTGCGAATTGATATCGCTATCTCGTCATTGCACGGTCGCTGGAGACGGCGAAGGGAGGGGGGGGGGGGGGAGAGCGTCACTCCCTCCGTCAGTGCTTAGTGGGATAGGGTACAGAAAGAGCTGAATGAAACAGATAGGTATGCTAATGAAGTTGAAAGTCATGGCATTGATTTTTTTAGAAGGGACTGTATATGCCTGGTGTGGTTTTGATGCTCTCCAAATTACCGACATTCAGAATGATGCATGGCCATGTCTTGTTCCCAAGCTGCTGAGTTCTATTTCATTGTCACACTTATTCAAATACCACGAATTCCAGTAGCGCATCAAACAGTTACAATCGTCGAACAATGTCATGCGCTTCTTTTCACGCGTGATAGGGAACCTATTGTCCTTCCTGACAGTGCCTTACCGAGCGCTGGCCGCCAGTGCACCGATATCTCCCCCAGCGATCAGACAGGGGTGTCGGGATGCTCTGCGAGGTCCCCTGGGGCGGTGCTGCGCGTCTCTGCACGATTGGCCTCGGAGTGCCCTCCCCGGCCGCGAAACAATCGGTGACCGGGTGACCCCCGGTCGGCCTCTGGCCCAGCCTTCCAGCTGAGCCGAGTCGCTCCGGATCGCGGTGCCAAATCACCGACCCACGACTGGGGAGCAGGGGAAGAGGGATGGAAGGAAGGTAGAAAGGAGGAGAGAGAGAGAGAGAGAGAGAGAGAGAGAGAGAGAGAGAGAGAGAGAGAGAGAGAGAGAGAGGGAATGGAAGATAGGGGGAAAGAGAAGCCAGAGGAACTGACCCCTCATTGTTTTTTCACCCCTGTCACCTTGGACACTCAAAAACAATTTGTGGAGGCAAAATAAGCGCGAGAATGAAAATGACCGCAACATTCCCTTCCAGTCGTAATTAAAAGCCTATCAAACTTGCATTCGTGTGCTTTTCGTTGACTACTGCGTCTGTGTTTAATTCATTCCTCGTTAGGCGTCTGCCCGTTTTGGAAAGGCCCAGAGCCATTACCGATCGGCTGAGTGCCGTCTTGGTGTGGCGGCCCGGTCCCCTCCCGTTCCGGCTTCGCTCTGTTCGCTCCGTTCTCCTCCGTTGAGCCGGCGCTGAGTAGCGAGGCGACGACTGCATAATTGTGGCGACCGGCAGTGCAGCCACGCCGCTCACCGGTCATAGATAACTGCCCCCTGGCCATTACCGGGGATGACTCGAACTTTGTCCATTACCGCCGGCCCGACCGGCACCGCCAGCGCTGAGCTGCGCCGAAAGCTGGAGCGATTAAATTGGCGCAGTGCGGCGAGGGTGGCGCGGCAGGTCGGTCACCGGTCAGGTAGGTAAAACGTCCGCGACTCCGCGGCGGTCTGCACCGGTCGTCAGCTCGCCCCAACGTCCCCGGCGCGCGCTAATGAATGCCGCAATCACCGCAAATCAATCGTGCTAAACCGTTTATAGATGATCCCGTCCAGTTCCAATCTTTCGGCCGGGTGCAAAAAAAGCTCCGTCGGAGACGGCCGGAGACAAACGGAGACGGACAGATACGGCGGTGCGGACAGCACTGCACTTAGCAAAATCGGGAGAGCGTCTTTGAAGCGCGACAAGCGTCCGGCCTGTCCAAGTGATCGGCTACATAAGCGGCGCAGTTTGACAGAAATAAAATGCACTCCGATAAGGTGCGGCGGTGAGTGTGTGCACCGGTCGTCCAGCATCGCAGTCGTTATTTCTGTGCGGTACACGGTGCTAACGACTCAGCTGAAAGTGGGGTCGCCGTCGTAACGAGCCCCACTGCAATCGACTGGTGACCTTCGGCGCATGGGGCGCGTGGCGCATCGCTTTTATCTGCAGCGACGATCCCGGCGTTTTGGAGAGGCTTGTTTGATTGCCTCGGCCGCGAATGGTGGTGCTATGGTTGTGGCTTATGGGCTGCTGCTCTGGTGGTCCAGCAGCGGGGATCGAACCCGATGCAAAGTTTCTGCATAGCAAATACGGCCCTGCATGCACGGCTGTCGGCTATAGTGTCGTAACTGCTGAGAAGGAAAGAGGAAAATGTTTAATACACTTCGCCGGAATAATGTTCACAATATGATAATTAGTCTGTTGTTTGATCTGTGCATGTTTACAAGTCGTTCAGAATATTCCTCGACAAGACACGATTAAAAGACAAAGACCTTCAATGATCGTTGCTTACGTTTTCCGTTGCCGTTGGTAGCTGCTATTTTCTAAATATTCGTGAAGTCCAGCGCCGGGTTTCGATACTCTTTCAACTGTCTTCAGTATCGAAGACGTGCTTACCAGTATTCAGTCACCAAAGAGGACACGGTTTGGGACATGACGCTCTTGCTATCACCAAAGGTAGGAGATGCCCCCAGGATACCGGTTTCACGTCCGTGAAGGGAGGGCAGGGCGCCCGCTGACGCGTAAAGTGGCACGTGTCAGACTGATGTCCCTGCCGGATCCTCTCGGCTCCGACCGAAATAGACTGAGTTAAAATAAACGGACTTGTCACGAGACGCTCAGTAATTTCTTATTCTGGATACACCGAATCCGGCGCGACCTCAGTCTGATACGGTGACAAGAGGGAAGACCTTTGTGCTTCGTGACACTTCTTATGTAACATGATGCATTACCAATTTAAACACATTGCACAACTATGCAATGTCCATCTTACCTTCGCATGCAACCTTCAAGAACTGTCGAGTACGCACGTATTTTGTAAAATTGCTGAGGCATCTTGGCGTTGGCGTTGACTCAGCCTCCCCCCGTCTACCTTGAGTCCCCGAGCGACGTGCCCGCCTTCGGTGATATTCCGAACGGAGCGCCAGGTTCGCGGACTATTCGGCCAGCGCGCCGGTTTTGCCGACAGTCTAGACGCACCATTAGAGCGGAGACGGCTGGCGGCGGCCGATATCGGCGGCAGGCGGCGCGCGCCACTCCACGTCGCCGCCGCGCCGCCACCGCCGCCGGCGGGCTCTCCGATACGAGCGACGACGGCGGGGCGCACGTGGTTTTTGCGCCCGCCGATGCCCCGTCCATTAGAACATCGACTGTCCGTACCCGGGCTAATGTTCATTTAGTGTATGTCGGATTATGAAACGTCGTTTTTAGGGCTTCTCTAATGCTGGCGGAGACGAGCGGGGCGATGGCGGAATTTTGACTTCGCCGGATGAGCGGGAGCAGCGGGGGCGGCCGTGGAGGGGCTCTTAGCTTTCGGCAGCTCTCCGCACCGCGTCACGACGCTCTCAGAGCTGTGCCGAGTGGGGGAGCCACCATCCGGCAGAGCCGGCGATAAGCCAAAGCTGCAAACGGGACCGTTCCTTCCGGAACCAATAACGTTTCACACTAACTTGGCCAGCTTTGCGGTTGGTCATAAGCTGCCTCCAGACTCAGGCGTAACTTTATGGCATGGGAGATGATCTGGGTGGAGATACCAAACTAATCAGCTCATGATTCAGAGTGCGTCGGAGTTATGAAACAGACATGCGCAACAGGATGCAGTTCCGGTCTCCCTAGCGCTCAAACGCCACCACGACCACGGCGTGGAAGCTAAGGCAGTGCCGGTTCAGAGCGTCATCTTCTCATACTAAATCTCGCAGATGACTGTGTAAACGCCTAACCTATAACCAGGACACGTGGCGCCGTACAGATTCAGTTTCGCACCATGCTCGTGGACCTAGCGCTACGATTGCGGCGTTGTGCCGTCCGTCTTCTGACCGGATCTGGCACTTCCTTCATCCGAGCGGGAATCTCCGCCACACAGGTGCGAGCAATCAGCGATTATTTGCTTCCGGCGGACTCCACTCACGCGGATAGGCGATCCGCTCTAACCGGTGGAACAATAAGCCGACTTATGTTGGCCAAAGGCGATTTTGAGCGGCCAAGAACAGTCGGAACCAGCGTCAATTACAGGTAGCCGCCACCCTAAACTGAAAGCTACCCGAATTGAATAACTGAGGGTGGCTAATTTGAGGTGCTGCTGTACTGGTTTTCCGGAGTCCGCGGACTTTCCGATGGACTTTGGAGTGATGTGTGGTATGGCACGCTAAATGGTCCACTCTACTGATAAATACCGGGATTTTAGCATTTTCTTTTTGGATATGATAATTGCAAAACGTGAATCTGGCGATTTCATTACTTTACAAGTCCTTGATAATTCTGCACTTGGCTTTAGGTCAAAATCCAATCTTCAAGCAGTGATGGGCTACATCGGGCTGGTTTTCTATTCATCGCTAGGTCAATATAAGGGCACGTGTAAAAAAGCACAACGGGCGCCGTCGCGGTGCGGCGCAGGGCGAGTCGGAAGCGCTCCACGCGCCCATAATACCAGTATCATCGCAATCGACTAATGTCTGATAAGTGTGCGGCGGCGGCCGGCGGCCGCGGCGGCGGGCCAGACGACAACTGTTTTTGTGACCTGCCCCGTCGTCAGCCGACATGGTTTTTGTGGGGCGGCTCAGATACGGGGGCGGGCACAGTGTGTTGTGTGTAGGCATTGATAATCGTGACTTCACTGGTCGCTGCCGACACTATAAAAGGAAACGAAATCTGAGAAGTTATTTTGCGCATACCTACTTAGAAGTAAATTTTACTTACATTCAAGTGTTAGATATGCCGTTCCTATTAAGCTTAGCTTCTATTAGCCTGTTCAACCAATCAAACTGACTACTGAGTATATTTGATAATTATTATGTATCGTATGTTTTGTTTTACCCGTTAGGCTAGTTATTTATTTTCCTGCTCCGGCCGGAATAGCGTAATGTCAGGAAATCGGACGAAGAAGCTAAATTTGAGGAACAGCTGGCACTAGTTGTGATGAAATCAAACGCTATAAGTCCATGAAGGAAGGTCATCTCTTACTTGCATTCACAGTTCCTACCACTTTGAAACGTGATGAAATTATCTACCGACCGGCAAAGACGATCGAGTGTTCCTTATCTTCGTACTATTACGTAGCTTAACTAGCCTTCGCATCACTGAGAAAAAGTAAGAAATACGAGTTGACCCTAGATTATTTATAATGATTTATCAGAACTCTTCGTTGTCTTTAATTTTATGCACGGTAATCAACATGATCGTAAAAAATACTTAACTCACGCATACAGGTGTCGTAACCTAACATCACGGCGGCCATCACGCCCAACCGCCCACTCTGGCTCGGTTTGCATTTGTCCTGTGTCATTTCCTCACCATGCTGACACTCGTCTTTCTACCCTTTCAGCGGAGAGTTCTACCTGGGCCACCGGAGCGCAGAGATTCAGGGACTCTCCTGGTATCAGCTCGTCCACTGGGACAACATGCGAGACGTCCAAAGCAAGCACAAACTCAGTGAGTGAGCTCAGCCGGTGCGGCTCAAACTCAGCGAGTTAACTCAGCAAACACGGCTCAAACTCAAAGAGTGCTCTCAGCCAACAGAAACGGCCGGAGACATCTGTTTGACCAGTCAATATGTGCAAATGCTGGGGAGAAGCCGTAGTGCCCACAGCTTCTGCTAGGGACACCCAATCATGCTACCAATCCTTATAATTTTGTTAAGTTATAAGTTCTGCCATAAAATTCATACATATGCAGTTACTTTGCTCGGCTCTGGTTCGCAAAAAGTGGGCTTCAAAGACGGCGCGGATATGTTGATTGTACCTAGCTGGTGTCGGAGCAGACGGTGACAACAGTCGCTAACTGCGGCAAACCTGTCGCCTGAGACCTGCCGACGGCTCTCCGCTGCTTGGTGTTGTTCGCTGACGGCCGACTGCACACTTTTGTCGACGGCCGATCGTGTCAAACAATGCGATTAGCCATTGACAATGGCGCTGGAGCCTGTCATACACGAATCGTGGCCAGGCTGTCACCCAAAAGCGACACGGGTCTTGTTCAGCAATCAGCTCTAATAAGAGCCGACCATGTCTGCCTCGCGTCACAGATATGCTTCGTCTTGGTCTCCAAAACAGCGCAAATCCCACAGTATTGTTACCACCGTCTGCTGGAGCCTGGAGGTATCTAATTTTACACAACTAGGAAAATATAATCGTATTTTCAATCTGGCGTAACAGTGGATGGAAGGCATTATGCTTCGGTGCCTATTCCATGTCAGTACCAGATAATATAGGTAATGTGCCTACCCACATAAAAGCGCTGGATCATCGTCTTGCATCCTTCGTCATTAAGACTAACCACACACCGACTCTTACGGTCCATTTGCGTTTTCAGTCAGCACGTCGGACCAGGACCGCGCCTGTATCCTGCTGCTGCGTCTGCAGGGTCGCGGGGGTCACTGGCTCTGGGCCCACTGCGTGCTGCAGGTCAAGGAGAACCTGGAGAGCTCGCAACACCCGGTCATCATCTGCACCTGCCAGGTCCTCAGGTGAGCCGCCCTCCATTATCATTATCTCCCCTATCATTATCTTCATTATAATTATCAATATTATACATACTCCACTTAAAAAATAAGATGAGTTGTTGATGAATCGGTGAATATTCTGTATACTTCGTTGGACTCGGCTGAAACATCAGCGCAAAATAAGAACATTCAATGTTTCGGTGCCTACTTGACACATCCAATACTTTCACAGATGGGTTCGTATAAAAGTGCATCTCCCACGCTATCTTCGTCCGTCACCATTACCTCATTTGCCCTCAAGCCTTCTTAAACGGATCCCCTAATGTCAATGGAAACATGGGTCATTGAATAAACCAACACCCGGCAGCTGGCACCATTACCATGCGCTCTCAGGTGGCCCAACATCCTGGATCGAAACAGGATCTGCAGAGTCGGTAGTGTCGCGCGGCACAGCCTAACTCCCAGGACGGCCTTCGCGGCTGCCGGGTGCCGTCTGGCCATGGGAGCGTGGCAGAAACACGCTGCCAATTCCGGTTTCGTACCGATTCGGTGATATGAACAGACTGTGCTGGAACCCACTGAATAATGCCGGTGGGAGTGCCAAGCAGTTCTGGTATAATTCCCGGATGAGTTTGGTGCAAGACCCGGGGATGAGCGCCGTGACGAGTCTGTGTGACCGTCTCCGGTCAGCCCGGTGTGCCGATCGACTCTGAGGCGCGCCGTCCTGACCTTGCAGACCACTCTCGGGGTCCTTGACTGATCAGCCGGTATCGCCGCACAGATCTGCCGCAAGTCCGCCGCTCGCCTGTCGACAGTTAGAGGCCCGGCCAGAGAAATGGCCGAGACCACCGCGCAAAAATCGGACCCTGCAACCAGACGGATTACAGTTTTGCTTTGCTAGCAAAAGCCGAGCTGATTTTTCTGGGCGGGAAGGGTCGCATTGATTGGGGCCACCTTGAGTTTCTCTGAGATGCAGCGGTGGACGTGATTGCAACTCTAGGTGCGGTTCAATTATGACAGCAAAAAGCGGCGAATAACGGTCGGAAAATGCACGAAAACAATGCACCACACCTTCTCAATTCGTCACTTCTCATGCCGACCACATTACTGAGCTAGAATCAGGTTTGTCGGGCATCAGCAGTAGACCTTGCAATCGTCTGTCACGGGCGACCTACGAAGCCATAATTAATGATGCGATTATCGTCCCGGCAAGTTGGCACTGTGCGCGGCTCGTCAGCACCCGTCGGACTCGGTCAAAAATGTGTCTCTGCAGGGGGCGGGGGTACGCTCTCACGCAGCCCTGAGATGCCACACTTTTGGTGCCCCAGTGGCGGCGCTTTACAGACACTAAGCTGACGAGTAATTGCCGGTCACCGCGGCTGGCCTCCATCACCTATCGGTCGGTAGTCAGACGCTCAGAGGTGTTACCGCCTCAGCCCAGTTAGACTTCAGTCCTTGCAGCCGAGATAACGCCTTTCAGATCTCGCTGATAAGGGCCGACGGCTAAACGCATCGGCGGTTTTCCAGAAAAGGACCGCTAAATAATCTGAAGTATAAATAATCAAACTGGAAGCGAACGTCAGTTGTTCCTATCTTAACTAGTTTTGATGACAAGAAGCCGCAGTCTGGGAATAGCGCTGATATATCTGATATGATATATTTTCAGACTTCACTTAAGGTGCCACATTCTCAGTATAATATATACCGAAATTAACTTCGGTTACCACGGATTGTTAGTATTTGAGAGTGAAGCAGTGGACGGATTGCCGAGACTGACGCAGTCGCGTTCCGTTTCAGTGATGAGGAGGCGGCCGTGATGCGTGCCAACGCCTGGCTCTACCACTACTACTCGATGCAGGGCAAGCTGCAGTACAGCCTGCAGTACGACGCGCAGACGCCGGCGCCGGCCTATTACCAGCAGCTGCTCGGCTACTCCCACCACCACCACCCGCACGAGGCGGCCGCTCTGCACTCGGCCTACCTGCACGCGCCCATCTCCCCGCACCCGGGCGCGCACCACCTGTCCCCTCCAGTCCTACCGACAGCCCAGTACGCGCTGCCGCCGGCGCCCTATCACGCCTACCCGTCCCTGGAGCCGTCGCAGTGGCCGCGCTACGAGCACACCTTCAGCTCGGCGGCTGCCGAGCGGCCCGAGCCGGCACCGGCGCCGTGCCCGGCGCCGTTCACCTCGCCCCAGAAGCGGCCGGCCACGCCGCCCTCCCCGCGGCGTCGGCTGTGCGCGCCCACAGTAGTGCCTCCGGCTGGGAGCCCCCCGCGCCAGCCGCTGCCCATCAAACGGCGGCTGATGGCCTACGGACAGAGCGGTTACGGCAGCTACGGCTGGAGCGGCCGCGGCTCGCCGCAGCACGCCGCCTCGCCCGGCTCCGAGCGCAGAGACGGCCACTTTGGCTTCTCCGGCGGAGGCGGCGGAGGAGGCGGCGACACTGCCGTGATGACCGCGGCGCGGTTCTCGCCGCTGAGGCTGCAGGGACCTGGTCAGAAGGGCGTGGATCCGGCGCTGGAGACGACAGCCGCTCAGGAGAGCTGGTCTTTCAGCCCTCCGTGGCAGGAGAGCAACCAGCGCGTACCGGACCTGGTGGCTCCGTCGCACGAGGCGGTCGGCTCACCGCGCCTGGGGGATCCCCACGCGGTCGAACAGCGCCCTCTGCTCGCCGGCTGGGCGGATGTGTCGTCTCTGCACGACTTTACGACGCCGCTCTCGACGTCGTCGGCCTCGTCACCGTCGGAGACGTCAGGAGATGACGCGGCCAGCCGTGAGGAGACTCGGGTACCGACGTGGGCGCACCCTGCCACCGGAGCGGTCACCAGCAGCTCCGCCGTCCCCCTCAGGTACGTGAACACACTACCCTACCCATGGGCCGAAATTAGTCCCTTTTTGCCTGATTTGGTACAGGCGATTTGCTGGTGTCGCACGGTGTGAATGATAATGTTCCGAACTGGTAATTTTACGGTCAGCATTCCAAAGCGACATCGTTGGCGTTGATAAAAAAGAGCGGTAATCTGAGGTAGCCAAAACGTTGAGAGGTATGACGGTTTGCCACCCGAAACATGGAGTGGAATTGGCGAGGGGACCTTTGCCACGCAAAGGGCCGTTTTTGCGCTGTGACGGCAGGTGCATTAAGTGGCACGCGCATTTTTGCGCTGGCGTCTTTAAATGACAACTGATCATTAGCAATTAGTGGCTTGGCCGGAACAGCGCATACCGTGATGGGACAACACCGCAGCACGAGCAAAACAGCGCGCGACACAGTCATCTGATAACCGCAGGTGGCATACAAATCAGCACCCTGGCCGGGAGGCGCCGCCGCATAGCAGCGCGTCGACCGGAGGCAAAACAGCCACCGTGCGTTCGATATTTTTCCGGGAACGCACGCGATTGCTGTACCTCTCTAGCCAAGGCTTTCAACCGAGTCTGAACCGTGGGAAACGGCCAAATACTCGTGATCGGGGCCATGAACTAAATTAAACTATTACCATTATTAGGAAACGCCAAAATAGCCTAGCCTACTCTGTTTGCAATAACGGTAGATGACCTGATGTTTCATTTCTCTTGCAGGCTCGACAGTCGGGCTACGAGAGAGCGACATCAGCTGATCTCAGACGTTTCGCCGTGACCTCAACCAGGCCGTAGTCAGCTGTCTGCTGTCGTGACGTGACCCTCTCAGCTGGCCCTAGTGTGGTGCTCTGGAACACTGTTTGGTGCCGCCGTGCGGTGAGAGAGTGGTGAGCGTGGTGAGCGTGGTGAGCGCGGTGAGCGTGGTGAGAGTGGTGAGCGCGGTGAGCGCGGTGAGAGTGGTAGGTCCTCCGTGAGCCAAGTCGCACTAGCGAGACGTCAGGGTGTATCGTTTCACGCGGCACGAGCTAAGGGATGCCCACGGACCAGGAGCAGACTGATGCTCGAACCTGAAGAGGAAGGAGCTCTCACCTCAGCTTCCTTTTGGTCTCGGAGCGGATGCCACTCTGGTTTGTCCACGCTAGACTGACGAATGATGATCTTAGCCGGGAATCGTGACAGATTCCTAGCGTAATCTCTAATATTTATTACGAGAGGTGCCGTCTGTCGGGTAGTTGTGAATTGGTAGACGATAGGACGAGATATAGCACGGGGGTCGGGTGCAGCCGGTGAGTGTTTTGTACATATGGTAGTCTTTATATGTGCAGCGATTTGTTTCCCGTGTGTTTTTGTACCAAATATTGCGATACAAAGTTGTTGATGTCGGTTTGTTGAGAAAGCAATATAAGATATTTCATTTTCTGTTTTTTTTTTTTATGGGGAGTTTTGCGAGTTTTAGTTCGTCATTTTGCATGGGGAGACGTGGAATAGGTACCGATACCACAGTACCCGTCCTTCTCTAACACGGTGGGTGTACTGGGGTTTGGTCACAGTTCAATTTTTCGGCCCCGATCGCTCATCATCTTATCCATCTTGCGCGGTGAAGGATAGCCACTTGTTGGCGTTTTGGTAAATCTGTTTTTTTTTTTAAAGCCAGGTTTGCACCGAAGTCAAATATAATGACGCGCGATAGCATAGTTATGGGGAGCAGTTCATGTATCGTTTTTAACTTTTATCAAAATACGTTTAAGAGGAAAATGACCTATATGTCTCACGCTCGAACGTTCTTAGCAAGAAAGTATGAAAACCTTTTCTCGTGCTTTCCTGGGCATTTTTGACAGTAAGACAATTCCTGAAAATAGTCAGCTCCTGGATCGTCGGTCAGGGTAATGAATTAAATGGACCTTGGATGCATTAATGGGACCGCCAAATATAGTTATCCGATATTCCCATTCCCACAGAACTTGATATCTTGTGGGGCTCGTGAAATTCCACTGCCAGGCTTTGAACACGTAATAAGTATGATTGGCTGGGCCATGAAACCAAAACTTTTCAAGGCCTTCCAGGCACTCTCATACCGGTTTTACGCCTTTCCATACAAGCAGTGAACCCTCAGAGGGAAGCGTGGGTTCTCCGAGACTGGTGTTTGTTTGTTTTTGTTTGTTTTGTTGGGTTAGGCTCTTTCGGTCTGACAAGACCATTGCAGAGCCGGAAGGATGATAGGAATTAGGGGGAGACATTGGTCTGGGCAGGCACCCTAGTGAGTCGCCGGGGCTGAGTCCGTCCAGAGGACAGGCCACCCAGCCCCAAGGCACTCACTGCACCCGGCTACGGGGTGCGCTCCCTCAGGAGCAGCGGTGCCGCTCCAAGGGAGCAGCCCGCATGAGATAAAGTTGCCTGTCCAGTCCGGAGGGGGGTTGCGGCGTGGAGGAGAAGGATTTCAGAATCCTGAGGATAGAAGCACGGGACGGGAGGAGACTGGTGTATGACCTCAGATGGTGGAAGGCTTTCCGAACGCAGTTTGAGGGCCTTACGAGGTAGTGTCGAACTGTGGACCCCATTAATGTGGGATTTCCATGCTCTGCAAGTGGCACCTTGCATACTTGGTCAGACGTGTAGACTAACAGACCACTCATCAGCCTGGCCACCCACCTATGTGTGACGGAGTGCATATGACGAGAGTATGCCTATCTGATGCGTCAGTAGTGACACCTGATGGAAGAATATACAACTAATAGTGCTAGCATGACTACTAGATGCAGACACGCTAACCTGTTGAGGGTAGAAGCAGTGATTAGTGAAGTGCCTACTGCCTGGCCGATTGCCGGTTGCGACACAAAGATAGGCCTTGCAGTATAGATTGGTTGGACTCTGAGTCACCATGCCATCTTCAGGGCGTGGCGCAGTATTATCAGACGGACAGACTGTGTCAGCTGACGCTCCCCGACAGACGCGGAGGGGCGTTGTCCAGCGCCACGTCCGGAGTGCCGGGAGCAGGGACCCGACACACCGCGAGTACCATGGCCGTCATGGCCGGGCTTCGCAGCCTGCTCGTGTTTGTGTCACTGTCTGTCTCTGTCAGCCACGGCTGCAGCCTGTACGGCATCTGTGACATCCCCTGCTGCGACGTGACGCCAAGTTGCTCCAACGCAATACGAGTTGACTGCAGTGACTGTCGTGACATCGATGTGGTAAGAATCTCCTCAATTATTTGTAAATCAATTCAAATGTAGGTATTGAAATACCATCACTCATCTAATATTTTTCCATTTATCATCCATATTCATTCATCTATCATAACATCCATGTTGCCTTTTCAGGATAGGCAACATACATATTCCTTATCCAACTATGAGAGGCCGCAACATTGTCCCAAAAAGCTAGCTGTCTCCCAATGCTTTTTCTAGAATAGCGTTCGTCCAGTACCCTATCTCAAAAAATAGCGGCGCGGGGCGGAGTGCCGCCGTTTTTATTTTGAAGTTTTCTTACAAGATTATGAGCTGAGATGCTACGTACATACATACATGCTGGCGTCCTAACCGGGCAGGGGCGTAACCACGCTAGAAAAAATGGAGCGGACAAACTCATAGGGGGCGCCATCCTTCAAGGGGGCGCCAACCTTCGAGGGGGCGCCATCGCCTATAAGGGAAATGGGGTGCGAAAGAAGCGGACAGTGGAAGCGGTGGAATTGTGGAAGCCTTCATGTGGAAGCGGACAGTGACGTAGCCACTAGCCAGGGGGACCAGGGTGAACGTTTCCCCCTTCAAGTTCAGGGGGCCCCGGGCCCGAGGTGCCCTGCGACGCCAATGGACCTGACCACTGATGGTCCGCGTTGGCCATATTTCAACTCAGAAGGGCCCCACAGGGCTCGCAAGAGCACCTCATGCCTCATTCATGGGCAACTAAGTAGCCAAGTTAATCTCCAAAAGGGACCCACGCCGACTTCTAAGGGCCCCTTGCCGGCCTCTGAGCCAGGGTCCCCTATCGGACTCTGAGGACCCTTGCCGGCCAATTAGGGACCAGCAGCTCTACCCTCTAAGGACCCCACACCCGTCTGTGATGGCCTCACAGCAGTTTCTCCAAGGGCCAAATAACGGTGACTGTGAGGGCCTTTACTGGCGTCTCTAAAGGTCCACACCGACGTCTCTGAGGGTCCCATGGTCCACACACCCAACTCTGAGGGCGTACACCAGTGTCTCTCAAGAGGCCCTACATCAGCAATTCTGAGAGCCCCACGCTGGTGACTCTCAAGGTCTCAGCGGGTTCTGAGAGTACCATGCCGGTCTCCAGGGACCCTACAGGGCTCCTGGAGGCACCGCCGACCTTGTTGGCATATGAATGGTCTGCAACAGCAGCTCTAAAGGCCCCACATACGCCTGTGATGGCCCTTAAGCAATGTTTGAGAGCCCCACAACGACGCTTGTGAGGACCCTCACCAGCGACTGTGAAAGCCACATACAGGAACCCCTGAGGGTCGTCCCACACCAGAGTCTCTTGTCTACCGTGCTGGTCTCTGAGGACCCCCGAGGATTTCTGGAGGTGCCCTGAAAGAACCTCATAGGAGCGCCTGCATACAAAGAGAGGGCGCAATGCGCATGCATTCGAAAGAGGAGCGCCTGCGTGCGAAAGAGGGGAACTTATGAGGCCTAAAGTACAGCATACAACAGAGGGGCGCTCATGTGCAAAAGAGGGGCGCCCATGAAGATGAAGGTCATAGACTGGCACCTCCATACGAAAGAAGGGCGCCTGCACGCCAAAGAGGGACACCTCTGAGACCCATAGAAAGGAGAGCGCCTGTGAAGCCCGAGTAGGGACGTCTCAATGGAAAAGAGGGACGCCTGTGAGGTCTATAGAGGCGCCATTGATGCATATAGGGGCGTCTCCATGCGACAGATGGGTGTCTGCTTGCATAAGAGGGGCGCATTGCATGCGGAAGATAGGCACCTGTGAGGCCTATAGGGGCGCCTCTGATGGCTTCAGGGGCGCCTACATGCAAAAGAGGGGCACCTGTGAGGCCTTTAGTTAGGGTTGCCTCCAAGGTCTATAGTGATATAGACCCATAAGGGGCACCCATAGAGCAAAGGGCGCCCATAAAAAGAGGGACGCCAATAAAGGCCATAGTGACGTCTCCATACGAATGAGGGGCGCCGACATGCAAAAGAGGGGCGCCTCTGAAGCCCATAGAAAGAGGAGCGCCTGTGAAGCCCATAGGGCGCCTCAGTTGGAAAGAAGAGCGCCTTTGATGTCCAAGGGGGCGTCTCTATGCGAAAAATGGATGCACGCCTGCATGCGTAAGAGGGACGCACTGCATTCGAAAGAGAAGCACCTGTGAGGCCGGTAGGGGCGCCGCTGAGGCCCATTGGGGAGCCTGCATGCAAAAGAGGGACGCCTATGAAGCTAATGGGGGCGCCCCCATGCGAAAAGGGGCGCCTTGGTAGCGAGAGACTGTCGTTTGTGAAACGTTTCTCACGGGTGGTGCGCTGTGTGCAGCAAATATAAAGGTACTGAAAAGAGGACGGAGAGGAGGGGCGCGGCGCCCGTAAAAAATGGTGCGGTCTTTCCGCAGTGTCCGCTTAGGTGGTTACGCCCCTGTAACCGGGAGGTTCGGGCCACCCACCTCCGTTGATCCTAAATTAATAAAATGATGCTTTCATTGAATGGCCTCTTCAATAAGTTTTATTTTTGTCGCGCAAGGTCGAAAATTTAACTACAAATTTCATTCGAACAGAAAAAAATATCATTTCTCTTATTTCATGGAGCATGATTGAGTTTACCGAAATCATGTGCTCAAGTGACCATAAAGAAAGCTGTTGGCCGCTTATGCGGTTCCTGGGCTTTAACCAGAGCTCTAAGAGAGATCAAGGTAGATACCAGCTGCGAGTATTGTTTTCATTCGAGAAAAGAATATGAAACATGGCACCGGCCCATACCTCCCGGGTCATGGCCCATACCTCACGGTGTATTTTAATGGATCGAAAAAAACGCATTAGTTTATTGAAAGTTATCTCGAGACAAATAGTTGATCGCAGATGCCTAATATCAGGCATACTTTGCAGGCGAAAGGCACTTTCACGTACACAGAGTGAAAAACCGGGTCTAGCCACTGCCCACTGGAAGAAAATTGCCTTTTCACAAAACCGGCCCATACCTCCCGGGTCTCCCCTATGTGTTGACCTCAAAAAGTCAAGGTCAAAGGTTGACCTCAGGTTACGGCACCTCAAGGTCAGCTCAGGACGAGTTGTTGGGGGCGCTGTCGGCGAGGATAAAACATTTTTCTTGTTTTTTTTTTTTGCGGCGATTCCGCTCGAGCGCATCCCGCAACTTTTTCCAAAGTGTGCAGTATTACGTGCTAATTATTATCCGCTCATCATCAAGACATTCGGTAATGTCTACCCTACGCCAGATTCAGAACACTTACAACATTGACCTTCCATATCGGCTTCTGCATCTTCGCTTTTTAAGGAGGTCAGATATGCTGTGCTTCAACTTCTTTATCATCTCTTTTGTCTCTGGATCATACACATGTACCCAGCATTCGTCAAAAGTGATCAAACGATATAATGTTTCTTTAATTGTTTGAAAAAGGCCTAGTTTTTGCTCTTAAGGCTTAGATGCACTTTTCTCCTGAACAAACTCAACACACGAACTTCTAAGCGGGCTGACTCCTTTAACGTCTGTAGCTCTTCGCTGATAATATTTCCAGGCACTGCCAGCATTGAGACCTTTCTGTTGCATAATAATCTGAAAGGTCACACGACGATCTGTAAGGATGAGGTCCTCCACTTCCTTCACAGTCAGCACGTTGGCAGTCATTGGTAGTCACTCGCTTTTTGACTACCCTGCAAGGGTCATGCAACCAAGTTCAAAATTATTTTTTCACTGTCGGTAAGTGCATGAGATGGGCTTTCCTTGTCATAAACTAATTTCATGTTCTTGATGTATTTTCTCATTGTGATACCGTTTCAAATATATTAGTTTGATGACGGTTTGATCCTCAGTGGGCCCAGTAGGTACTAATCTTCTTTAACTTACAAGTCTTTAACCCGCGCCCCAGTGGCGGTCTCAGCCAACTTCGCCCTAGTGGGGTGGGGGGGGGGGGCATATGTTACCACCCACCTCTAACTAAAAAACTAAGAGGGCCAGAAAGACGCGGTAGAAAGCAGTCGATAGCTCTCAATGAGTACGTTTGAAAGTATTTCGGTCATTTTTCATCTTGGAGCAATATTGGGGTCACTGGAGGTCATCAAAGGTCAAAATTTGCCAAATGTCATTATATTTTTCAGAAAACATGCATTTATCTCAGGAACTATGATTGCTAGAAAAACGCATGGAAACGCAATCGATAGCTTTTGAACTCTTCTTTTGATAAGGTCATCATCAAAATTGACCTCAGGTCAACGGTTTAGCCTCCAGAGGGCAAAAACTAAAAAAATAGCTGCTTTTTCGCAAAGTGTTTTTCGACAATAACTTTTGACTAGAAAAAGCCACGACATTTCTATTGCCAGAATCGTGTTCCTCTCGACGAGACGCGTCGAATGAACTATAATTTGACCTTGAAAGGTCAACTTAAAAATTTGACCTCAGGTCAAGGTCATGACCTGACCGGAAAAGGTCATGTTGCATATCATTCAATGCGTCTCAACAAGACAAATACCATGAGGCAATCCCCAGCGTCCTATCTCTTTCCAATCGAGAGTTATTGGCAAAAATCTGTTTGTAGCCTCAAATGACCTCGGATGACCTTTCTAGAGGCTATCAGCAAAAAAAAAGACACCTTGGTCGTCACGGGTGGTCCAAATCATTGTGATTCTGAAATATTTGGACTGTTCCTATGCGTACACACGGATCTAGAGGCATTTTCAGTTTTCTCCATTGACTTAACCCTCGCCCGCACATGGGGGGGGGGGTGGTTGCCACCCCCCCCAGGCAGTCTTTCTGCTCTGCACTCAACATTTTTGGAGCTAGAAGGCTGATTTTTCGTATAGCTGCTCCTCTATCCTTTCTTGATGTTCACTGAAAATTTCAAGTTTCTGTGATTTTTGGTTTCGGAGATATGACCTTGTTTTTCAGGTCATGTCATGACCCAAATGGCCAATTCTCAACATCTTGCGTTTGCCATGGGCCTTGTGAGCTTTTGACACCCTGATTTCGGCCTTTTTTGCCAGTCTTACCTCCCACCTATCATGGAACATGTTGTTCGACGATGTACAGGGGTCAAGGTCAGGGTCAAGGTCAACCTAGGTCATCTAAGATAATTGCGTTTTAGGCAAGCCGAATTTACTTTTTGTGAAGTTTTTTGACTGCATTTTTGGTAAAAGCTTCTCAGATCATGATTTCATGTAATATGGACCCAAAAACAATCGATGCACACATCAGTATACACACAGACACACACAGACATACAAACACATATAATTGACCTTGACCTAACTTGACCTGAAATGACCTCAGCAGCAAAATTCTGGTCGGGTAGTGTGACAAAGAGGTTCTAGCTGGCTTGGCACCAGAAAACAGCATCGTCATCGGTATTTGATAAGCAGCGCACTTGATATCCAACGGTGACCCAAAACAGCAACATTTTTTAGTTTGACCTGACCTGGAAGGTCAATGACTGACCTGAGAAGGTAAAACTGGGTATCATTAGATTCGTCTCTTCCCAAAGAATATTTTTGGTCTTTACCGCTAAGCTCTATCTCCAACAGGAACGAAATGGCGCGGGGGGGGGGTGGCAACCACCCCCCCCATGTGCGTTCTAGGATGGGAAAATGGCATGTGCGGGCGAGGGTTAAAATGGTAAGGTCACGCCACTTGCCTGACCTTAGGTCACGGATATAAAAAAATCTGAGATATACAAATTGTAGGCGCCCATAACATCATGCAATCCACCAAGTTTAAAACCTTTCTGACAAACACTGCAGGCTGGACATGATTGCAAACTTTTTTTAGGCCTTGTCAGTTAACTTGACCTGGTGACCTGACCTGACATGACCTGGGGTCAAAAATTTCACAGATTGTCCAAAATTGATGTACAAAAAGCTATGCCAAGCGGCGCGGGGCTACGCGCCGCGGTTTTTTATTTATACGCAAAAAACGCGACAGGGTGGTAACATTATGCCCCCCCCCCCCACTGCACTGGGGCGAAGGTTAAGATAAAACCACTTTTCAGGATTTTCTTTGCACGAACATTGTTCTTGAGAACCAAATATAATACCAACAAAAATCATTAAAATCGGACTACAACTTCTATTTGATGATCAGAACTTTTCGATACCCCCATCGTATATTGGGCCATTCCGACGCGTGTTAGCGGAAAAAACAGGTGGTCGATTTTTCCCCCATTGACTTATAATAGAGAGGTCAAGAAATTGACCTGACCTTAGGTCATCGATATCAAAATTCCGAGATACACAAATTGTAGCTATCAATGACCTCATTACATCCTGCGACTTTCAAAGGCCTCCGCCATCTATTGTAGCTCTGACACGGTGACAAAGTTGCAAAATAGTGATTTGACGTTGGGCCATTCGAAGTGACCTGGTGACCTGACCTTGAAAAGTAGGAGGTTCAAGCTTGCACACCATGTGCAAAATTGATGAAGGAAAAGTCGTGCCAAATTTCGTGGCGCTACGCGTCGCGGTTTTTCCGCTATACACGAAAAACCTCAGGGGGTGGGGGCGGTTGTCGGTGCGCGGGTTAAAAAAAAAAAAAATCCCCACCACTCCTGCAACACCTCCAGTGAGCCCCTGTAGTCTGGACCTGCAGAACTCAGAAGGCACTGGAGGATCCAGGGCTTGAGTGCGGGAGGGAGGCATACCAGGTCACGGAGCCCTTAACCTAGGGTACCCAAAATCCTGTTTCTTATCGGATTTAGGCCACTTGTTTTTCTTCACAGCCCTGATATGATGATTACATTATGATGGTTACCGGTCAGCCCGAAAGCGTATTTAGCACCATAGGAGCCAAGGCCAGGCAGCGGCATGATCACGAGACGAGACATGCTAACCTGTATACTCTCCCAGCGATACGAACCGAAGCCGGCAGAAGGAGATTGTGTTACCGCGGTGTAACCATGCTCAACGGTATGGAAGTAGAACCCGGTACCCTCGGTTTTCGTTCAACAGTCAGGCGCCAGCTGTCAGCACTGCAGATGTCGAATGGTTAGGTTTGTCCTTGTGTGTGACTTTGAGCGTGCGAATGAATGTATGCTTTCCACCATTATTGTGTTCCACCAATGACGTGAACGAGTGAAAAGCCATCTGTAGAATGGATCTCTTTCGAATACATCTTGAATCTTGAATCTTGAATTTTCTAACACGCGCAGTGCAAGGGTTGCGAGTACTACGCCCAGTGGATGGGGGGGGGGGGTCCCCCATAAGTTCTCAGCTCCCACTGAAGCTAAAATGACGAAATCTGGAGGGTAGGTGAGGGCCTTGAGGAACTCTGTTTTGTGTGAATTTCATGACCCTAGGTCAATAAATTCAAGGTCAAATGAGGTTAAATTTGGTCAAATCTGCCATATGAGCGGCTTTTTTGCGTTTACACGCCAATAACTCAAAAAGTTACCGGCCGATTTCCCTTCTTCTTTCTTTATACGATAGAACATTTCTTTTGAGTATGTATGGTGAATTTCTTATTTACCCAACAATTAATATGTCCGTTAGAAGCAGGGACGCGGGAACTAGTTTGAAGTTGTGGGGCAAGGTTCATGGCTGTGGCTGAGACCGATTCCGGGGAAAAACCAAGGTACCTCAAATTAAATTTTCTCCTCGGATTTAGGCCACTTCATTTCGCAAAACGTAATCAAATAGGTTTGAAAAAAACGTAAAAAAAATATTAAAATTACTGCGGACTTCATCTCTGCGCCGTCGAAGGGGGCGTTCAAATGCATTAGCCTCTTAAAATTGAAAAACTGCAGACTTTGAAATTAAATATTTCCGAATTAAAACATTTCTTGTTGTGAGTGCCCAAATCGGCAATTGCAGGCTAGGGACCCCAATGTGGCTATTTCAACTCCAAACTAATGTTAGGTGGGATGGTCACTTTAATGGAAATGAGAGGAACGCCACCATATCAGAGCTAACAAATATGATTTTTTTACGCTACTAGTAAATTTCGTCGGCTCACCAAATTTTGGCCTTCATTCCATTTAATCCAGCCGTGGAGGGAGGGCAACTGGTCCCAAAAAACAAAACTACCCATTTCTTATTTTCGCATAGGGCCACTTTATTTTGAAAATATTATGCATTTTAACCCGCGCCCGGCTGGGGGTCCTGGATTTCCACGCCCTGCTGGGGGGTTGTTTGAACAACCCCCCTTCTAACTCGGCTCCTGGGCCACGTAGCGATACGCGAAAGGCGGCGTTCGAAAGAGCGTCAAAAATAATGAGGAAATCACTTCGGTCAATTTTTTGGTCAGGTTAAAGGTCAGGTCACCAGAGGTCATTGAAGGCAAAATTTCGCCGATTTCCAGGTCGAATGTCGACAATTTCCAAGAAGCCAACGCATAACTCGGGAACCAATAGAGCTACAGCGCCGCAGAAAAACGCATTCGATAGCCCTATTAACGATCTTTCTGAGTAATTCTCTCAGATTTGACCTAACGTCAACGGTTTTGCCTGCAGGGGGCAAAAAACTGCAAAAAATAGCCGATTTTTTTCGGAAACAGTTTTTCTGCAAAAACTTTTGACCCAAGCCTTGTACCTATACGAGCTTACTTTTACCGGCATCGTGTTCCTCTCACCAAGATGCATCGAGTGAACTATAACTTGACCTTGAAAGGTCAAATTGAAAATTTGACCTCAGGTCAAGGTCATAACCTGACCGGAAAGGGTCATGTTGCATATCAGCCGATCCGTATTGTCGAGCTGAACACATCTAAGGCGTTTTCATCGCTCTAGCATGCCTCTATTAAAAGTTATTTGCGAAAAACTGTTAGATACCATTCGTGACCTAAGATGACCTCAGGGCATAAACAGGGGTCATGGACACCATTTTCATGTTCAGTGTGTCTTAACCACTTGTAATTCAGTGTTTGGGAGTGTTTATAATGTCTTTCGTCCAAAAGAGGCGCATTTCAATTTTCTCCCATTGACTTAAAATAGGGAGGTCGCAAAATTGACCTGACCTTAGGTCATCGATATCAAAATTCTGAGATATACATTTTGTACATGCTATTGATCTTAGCAATCGCTGAAAGTTTCAAAGTGATCGGTCACTCGGTGTAGCTATGACAGACATTGAAACTTTTTATGAGGTGAGGTCACTTCAAGTGACCTGGTAACCTGACCTTGAATGACCTTGGTCTGAAATTTTAACATGTGTAGAATTGATGTATGATAAGGTGTACCCCCCCCCCCCCCCAGTAGGGCGCGGGTTAACCCGCGCCCCGCTGGGGGGGGGGGGGGCAGAATCTGCCCCCTCCCGTTTTTCGCCAATAACTTCTAAACGCGTTACGCCAGCAACGTCAAACTTGCAGTACCTTATCATACATCAATTTGACACGTTCCCTGAAAATATGAGCGAAATCCGTCGGATTTTTTTGAGAAAATGACGTTTTAGTGACGTCATGTTCGCCATTTTTGTGATTTTATGCTACATCCAACTCATTCTTGCGTAAATTTTTGAACTCAATTTAACCCGCGCCCCGTAGGGGGGGGGGCCGAAACGCCCCCCTGTCCTTTTCCGTCGATATCTCCTAAACGACTAGAGATATCGACACCAAACTTTCAGGACCCCTCCGGATATCAATTTTACACATTGTGACCGAAATTGTTCCAGAGGCTGTGATAGGTTGGCCGCAAATGACGACTCTGTCATTTTCGACCAAAAAAAGACCTTCGCGAGAAGACCTGTCAGGCCTACAGCTTTGAAGATACATAAAAATGATCGGGACATAAAAAGGTGTAGAATTGACGGAGCTACAAAACTGCTATCTCGGATAATTAAGATTTTTGACTTTTGACCCCTAAAAATAAAAAAGCACTTTTTGGATATATTAGCCAAGAAATCCATTTTTTTAAGTTTCGAGAAAACCGGAATATATGTGATAGTACCTACCGTCTTTTATCTACATACTAAATTTCAGATCGATACCTCGTTTTTTGGCTAAGTTATAGCGAAAAAAACTGTTCAAAAATGATGACGTCAAATTTTCAAACTCAATTTTTGGCAATTCTAGACCTCGTAGGACAAAACAAAGACCACCATTAGACTCCCCGTGACGAGCTGCATCGCATCGAAACCCATTTTATGCAAAATATCAACTTCGAAATTTGACCTAATTTGACCTGACCTTGACCTGACCTTCACCAAAACGTGACCTAGGCTGGCCCCAAAGGCTGCTTAACCAACAAAATCGCATTTGTCATGTAAAATGGACCATAAAACATGTATCACACGACACTTTCATATTGTGAACCCCGGTGACCTGACCTCGCTGTGACCTGACCTGGTATCAGTGACCTCAGATAGCAAAGTATGTGCTTGACGAACGATGAACCATCGATGGTTTTCAATAAATTACCAATTTACTCGATTTCACAACATATTTCTTGAAATGCCTGTGAACGGTGAAAATCCGACCTTTGACCTGACCTGTGACGTCATCGGCTTGACCTAGGTCAATGAAATTTGGTCACAAGGTGGTTCCCTAGTGGTGCTATTGAACGCCGTTTGAATTTTGAAAATCGGCCGGTAAATTTCCGAGATCTCAGAGGGGGGGGCGTTTCGCCCCCCCCCCCCCACGGGTGGTAGGGTCCGCCGATAGCCCTACGGGGCACGGGTTAACCCTCGCCGGCACAGGGCTGATGCACCTCCCCCTAAGGTTATTCGCAAATAACTCGCGTAATAAGCGGCAGATCGCGACGGAACTTTCAGTACCCTCGCGTTGATCAATTTTAACCCTGAAAATTTCATGACCCTGACCCAAATGACCTTTGACCTGTGACCTACTTTCCGAAACCATGTTTGGCCGGAATCGCGATTCGGCGTATGTCGGCTCGCATTAGCCGCGCGTTTGCAGTCTTCGTGCAGTTTCAAGCGTTCAAACATGTGACTTGATGTTGCTCCCATGCATCCGGGTGGATGGCAAGGTCACCTGAAGGCCAGGTCAGGTCATTGACCTTTGATGACCTCGGTCTACTTTTTCGAGTTTTGCATGTTTCTAGGCTAGTTTTTGGAGATGAATTCGAATTTAGCAACCATTTGAACATTTACGGAGTAGTTTTGGTGCATTCGTAACATGCTACGAAGCTGTCAGAGGCGGTTGACACGTACTACGAATACCGGGCAGGAGGCAGGACCCTTACAGGTTGACCTGACCTGACCTGACCAGACCTGGCCGAAATGCATATAGACATCATCTGTGATCAAAACCAACATGATAATCGTGATCAGCACCCCGAAAAACCCAGAGCCGCCACAGTTTACGACGTTCTAACAGGTCCCGATTTCCCGACTTTTGGGTCATTGACCTGACCTGTAAGGTCAACCGATGACCTAGGACCTTAAAATTGGGTATCATCGGCTTCCTCTCGTCACGGGCAACACGCTCGCTCTTTCCGTGAAGCTCTAGCTTGATCAGGGGAGATAGTGATTTCTTGCAATCTTTGCAAGGTCCTATGTTTAACTTTTGCATTGTTGACTTTGCGTGACGTCATTCATGACGTTACTTGGACCATAAGAGTTTTTCGTCAATAGCTCCCGATCAAATTAAGCTAGCGAGTCGCGAAAGCCACCAATGGACTCAGGAAGACCTGCCAAATCGAATGATATGTAACATGACCTCATTTATCAGCTTCGTGACCTGGGGACGCTGACCTGACCTTGACCCGAGGTCAACATCTGAACTTGACCTCACCCAAACAACAAGTATACCATTCGACGCGCCTGAGCGAGGCGAACACGATGATGCCAAAACCGCGGCTCTGCGACCGTTTTTGCGAAGTTATTTATGAAAAACTGAACCCGTGGCTTGGATCCAGTTGACATGAGACCCTAAAATCGGGTACCAGTCGCTTCGTCTCGTAACGGCGCACACGCTCTTTTTTCCGCGACGCTCTAGCTCCATCAGAGGCGAAACGTCGGGGGTGGGGTCGTACCCCCCTCGGCCTAGAATGTAAAATGTATGTAGAAAACCAAAAGGTCCGGCGAGGGTAAAGAAGCATTGGTGTTGGGCTCTCAGAGGCGCTGGTGTCAGGCCCTCACAGGCGCTGTTATTGGCCCTCAGAGACACGACCCTTACAGCTGACGCCTCATAGGCCGGCAAGGGCACTCAGAGGCCGGCAAAGGGCCTTCAGAAGCCGGAGTGTGGCCCTTATGGAGATAAGTGTGGATATTCAGGAGCCCGCGACTCCGTGATGTGTTCTCACGAGTCCTGTGGGTCTTATCTCAGTCGAAATAAGGCACGCGCGGACCCTAAGCGGCCAATTGGCACCGCAGGGCCTCTTGGGCCCGTGGAGCACCATGCATCTAATGAGGGGGCACGTGCCCCTTGTGCCCCCCCCCCCCGGCTACGCTGCACTTTTAAGGCTATACAGGTAAATCATAGTTTCACCTTTCCTATTCCCAAGCATAGGCGGGGGCCGATTTCTGGTCTGCGCAATATGACCGCATTCGTTAGACAATACGACCAATAGGGTTGAAGCGGCGTTACTCTCCTGTGGTAAGAGGCAACATATTTTTAGAAAAAAATAACGGCGATGACCACTAAATCCAGGCTACTAAAACGACTCTGATTACAAAAGTAGTTACTGGGAACTTGAACGCCCGCTTTTTTCTTTAGCTCCTCGTTATAAGCGTAATAAGTGAAGTCTGAATCATGAATTGGGGGGGATACTTGTATTGTGCGCCCCCCCCCCCAGGATCCTGTCGGTGTGGGGGAGCAAATGCCCCTAATACCCCTCCTGGATCCGCCAGTGGGATGACAGTGATGTTTTATGTTGTTTCAGATCACACTCACCGGCGGATATGTTCCACCTTCTGTTCAGGAGCTCTTCATCTCAGCTCGGTACCTAGTGACCATTCGCAGTCAAGCCCTGTTCAACCTGAGGTCTCTACGCAGATTGGTCATCGACCTCAATTATGCGGGAACGTTGAACGTCGATGAAAATGGATTAACGTTTCCAAAAAACACCAACATACGTGAGATCCAAATCGAAAACGCAGATATCGTTACCCTGGCAACCTCTGCATTCGGAGGCTTTTTGAGATATGACACGGAAATCGAACTAGATCATATCAAACGTCTTGTTATGCACCAAAACAGCTTTAATTTCACATCCAATGTCATTGGACCCAAGATTTATATAGAACGTGTTGATGAGCTACAGCTGCCACCCCATTCACTGAACGCACCAATCCGAGGCCTCGTCCTGTCCGAAGTGAAAATGAAAACATGCTTGTACGGAAGTTTGAGTGGAAACATCTCACATATCAATCTGATCAAGGTCAAAATGAACGAGGTCCGTAAAGGATGCATTAGAGCGACACGTCTAGATGAACTTTCCATTATTTCGAGTGAATTGGGGACAGTTCGTTCTAAAGGAATCTACGGGAAGCTAGACAGTCTGTGCATAAGGAACACAAACTTCAGCCATATCGAGCAGGAGGGGCTTTCACTTTCGGTGACAACACTAAGGATCAAAAAGAGCAAGCTCGGTGAACTCGACCCTCAATCCCTGAAGGTGTCTGCCCGTGAATTAATAAATCTCGACGACATAAACATTTCAAAACTGCGTATAAGGGGTTTGAGTGGCTTACTCCTGTCCAATGCATGGGGAGGCTCTCAGGAAACCGACATTCAGCAGACGTTGAGTATTACCAACATGGCAGTACAGGACTTTGATGAAGGAGCTCTAGCATTTTCGGAGCAGACGACGATCGCCTTGTACGGGTATCTGAAGGTCCCCGTCCCTGGGGAGAACTGTCCACGGGATGAATGGCTCTACCGGTTGGTTGGAAAGCCACAGGGATTCACGCTATCAGACAACGACAAAACGGTGTTCGGTAAGCTGAGGCGTAGCTGGAATTGTGCCGGAAGCAAAGCTTTGACGACTGCCACGCCAGCTATACGCTACGAGTCCAATCAGTCGCGGGATGAGCCAGGCGACACTGCAAGGGCGCCTCATCACACGTCCATACCGTCTCCAGAAACGACCTCCTCGACCGCCCCTTCCGAGGGAACAACTGACGGGACTTTCGAGAAGGACTCCACCATCACTCCTCCAGGTGACAACGGTCAGCGACCAGAACCTTCGAACGGGCATGCGAGTCTTGCTTGGCTGGTCTCGATTCCAGTGCTAATAGGGATCGTGCTCGTAGTCTACATTTCCTACAAAAGGGGGTTGGGTGAACAATTTGGATGTATCAAACGAGAGAATGACACCTCCCAGAATTCTCGCACACCACAGCCAAGCAAGGAAGAAACCAAAGGAGAATCCGAAGGCGAGCAGTTTATGCAGCCGGGAGGGTCCGAAGCCGATAGCCAGAAGTCCTAATCATGTTACGGCAGTAGGCTGCAGTGCTGCTTCTGGATGGATGAATGAGGAGATTCAAGGTGGCTTGAATCACAATGATAATTTTGTGACGGTAGTCTTGTGCTTGAATCACCTCATCCGTTATCAGTATACCTACAAGTATACTGAAGTATGTTGCAGTAAGTTGAAGTAAGTTGAAGCTCTGCTCATTGTAATTCATTTAGACGAGCAGCTCATGTTAACGCAGTTATAACACTCCTAATGATCATTAATCAAGCATGAAGCAAAGCTGGAAGAGCGTTTGTGAAGGCTTATCGCAGTTTTGCTCAACGTTTTCATATTAAACTGATTAATTAAGTCATGATTAGATACGGAGATCAATGGGCTGTTTTGTCTTTATGTTGCTATAAGATGCTCTACATGCATGCTTAGCTCGCTTGCTATGCCTATGGTTCTAAGGGTCACCCGCTGTAGCTGGAAATAAATGAAAGAATGTTACGTTATGTCGTCTCTTTATCTGTAAAGACATTTAAATACTCGTAGGCCTCACCGAGTGAATCACCTGGGGTAGGCACTGGACCTGACTCGCGTTGTCTCGACAAGTGACGTCGCACAATACAGCGGGCCGGCGTGAGAGCTGTGGCCAAATTGCGCGTAGTTGTTTCATGTTTACTGCTTAGTGTTTTTGTATGCATGTAACTATGGCGTCACACAGCTGCCAGACGTTTTCTGTCTGTTCTATTTATGTCGTTTTCTAGTTCGGCAATATGACGAGTAGGTTTCTGGCCTGGCCGATGAGGCACTATGTTTTAGCCCCGATAAACATAGTGCCCCCGTTCAGTTAGACTCTCAGTCAGACTCTACGGCCTGTCCACAGGCCGGGCGCGATGAGTGGAGTCCTCTGTGAAACACCTGGCCGAGGATAAGCTGAGGATCACCATTCAGCACACTTAAGAAGACAGAGGGGCCGTCATTTCCTAGTTTGTGTCTCTCTTTCTTCTGGTCATATTCAGGGCACTGACTTTGCTTTCATGCAGGACAGTTCTTATGGCGGCTCTGAAGGTGAAGTTGAAGCTCTGCTCCGTTTTGGTTCTGCTGACAACGAACAGAGACATTCGAGAAATGAGGACGAGTACGACAGTAATGTACGAAGATAATACGATATTATCATTTTCATGTGTGAGCATTTGTGTTCGAAGGCAACACGTTGATCCAGTTTATTGGGACCGCACTTTCATTTCTCCCTTTTAGACATATGCCGATAGCAAAATTAATGATTTAATTCTAACGTAACAAGACATAACAGCCGAAATAGTAAGAACACGCTAAGTTTTAAAGGCATTACGATGATTTGGTTAGTTAACCAGACCGTCTCCTACTTCTTTTTCATTTTTTGTCACGAGGCAGGTCATCCACCGGTCCAGCGAGACGGGGTTGGTCAGGGCATGATCTTAGGCACGGCAGCAGAATCCCCGGTAATATTTCGGACAGTCGCTGGACCTGCAAGACCGACCCGGCGGGCACCAATTCGAACAGGTATCTGCAACGAAACATAAACAATGAAAATGGCTTTATAATGCAAAATAGCTCAGCGGATCTTGCGATGTAGTTAGACGCTTAACACGAATATTTGAATCATTGTCGTAGAACGGTAGTTAATAATTTTAGGCCTTTAGGTAGTGAATAAATACGAGTATGCTACATGTATTCTTGGTATATGTATATCAACAACAATGCATAATGTTTTGTTACTTCAATAACCAGTATAACGCCTTTTGTGGCGACTAACGGAGCGAGCGAGAGGGTGAGCCTTGCACGTGCGAAATTTCGAGGGGGTACCTCCAGCTGACTTGTGCACGGCACCCTACTAGCCGGTCTTTAGCGATGTGCCAAATTTGAGCACAATCGGCCCAGCCGTTCTCGAGATCTGGAAGCGGCACCCTGCACGTGCGCACGTGCAAAATGGGTCCCAACTGACTTTTGCACGGCACCCTACTAACCGGTCCCTAACCATGTACCAAATTTGAGCGCCATCGGTCCAGCCGTTCTCGAGATCTGGAATCGACCCCTGCACGTGCGCACGTGCAGCAGCACCCCAACTCTGGCACATGGATATGTATTGCCTAGTGGGTGCCTACCTACATGCCAACTTTCAGCGCAATCGGCCAAGTAGTTACCGAGATATTGCAACAATTGCAAAAGTGACACCTCTTCGTTTTGCACGTGGCACGTGCATAAGGGGTCACTCACATGCATCGGGAATAGTCCAATACTTGGTAGAAGGAATGAAGCTACCCTACAAAAATTACCGCATGTAAATCGGTCAAGTGGTTGCTGAGATATAAGCGTCGTAGAATCGTGACCACGGCCGGCCGGCCGGCCGGCCGCTCATACTCAGAAATTTCCGTTATTCTACGTAAGACTCCGCTCGCTTCGCTCGCTCCGTAATGATGCATAAGCGATGCAACTGTAAATTGCCAGACAAATGTGCACCTCTGTAGTTAGTTCCCACTCACACTCGTCCATGGTTTCCTGCCACCCGAAGCCGCGACAACATAGGCCAGGACTCTCCTTACAAGGAAGGCAGAAGCTGCGCGCCTTACACTTCAAAGTAAAAGCGTCGTGACGCTGACAGATGGAAACTGAAATATTAAGACGTAGATAACACGATTCACGTTATTGAAAAACATAACATAGCTTAACTATATTCCATATAGCTTTGTATGCAGGTATCGTTTTTAAGGTTAATTTTCAGGTAGGTTTTACTTTAAAAGTAACAATCAAGCAGTAAAACATTATTTATCTTTAACGTTACAACAATCATTAGAAGGTATTTCCCAGTTTTTCCTTACATTTTAAAAGAATGAGGAGCATATGATATAACTATTAGGGGTAATCGTTAGGGCCCCGGTCCGATCGAAGGCCGAAGTGTCACCAATAATAAACAGTCGTGAGCATCACAAATTAAAGTCTGGTGAATCGTTAATGTTAAATCTTGTCAAATAAAAGTCATGCTAGCTACTTTGCGTCATATATGTAATGTAATTTAAGTCTGGCTTTGAAGACCAATAGTTGTAAAATTCAGGCATATCTATATAGTATAGAGCATGGTTCGGTATTATCATTATAGCAGAATACATAGTTTGGCGAGACAAGCATCTGTCAATTACGCCGTCACTTACCGCAGGCCCATAAGCCGTTGACATATTTACAGTCGTGATAAGATGGACATTTGATACTCCCGCAGTATTCGGCACCTGAAACAGAACGAACGTCATAGAATTCAGTGGCGGCGGAACACCTTCAATTATGGGGGGGGGGGGCATTGCCGACTTTTGGTCCCATTCTTTCCATGCAAAGCCCATAGGGCTAATGTTAACCCTCGCATGTGTAGGGGGTCGGATGGACCCCCCATGGTTTTTCGCGAATAACTCGCGTAAAAAGCGACCAATCACGACGAAACTTTCAGTACCCTCGCATGGATCAATTTTACACCTACCCTGAAAATTTCATGACCCTGATCCAAATGACCTTTGACCTGTGACCTCTTTTCCGAGACCATGTTTGGCCGGAATCGCGATTCGGAGTATGTCGGCTCGCATTAGCCGCGCGTTTGCAAGCTTTTCGTGGTTTCAAACGTTTAAACATGTGATGTGATGTTGCTCCCATGCATTAGGGTGGGTTTCAAGGTCACCTGAAGGTCAGGTCAGGTCACTGACCTTTGGTGACCTCGGGTGACCTCGGTTCACTTTTTCGAGTAATACATGTTTCTAGGCTAGTTTTTGGAGCTGAATTCGAATTTAGCAACCATTTGAACATTTACGAAGTAGTTTTGGTGCCTTCGTAACATGTTACGAAGCTGTCAGAGGCGGTTGACACGTACTACGAATACCCGTCACGACGCCTACTGGTTGACTTGACCTGACCTGACCCGACCTGATCTAAATGCTTAAAGACATCATCTGTGATCAAAACTAACACGATATTCGTGATCAGCACCCCGAAAACCCCCTTAGCAGCCACACTTTACGACTTTCTAATAGGTCCCGATTTTCCCGACTTTGGGTCATTGACCTGACCTGGAAGGTCAACCAATGACCTAGGACCTTAAAATTGGGTATCATCGGCTTCCTCTCGTGACGGGCAACACGCTCGTTTTTTCCGCGAAGCTCTAGCTCGATCAGGGGCCAAACGGCAAGGGGGGGTCCAACCGCCCCCCCCTACACATTACAAAGCTGTAGAAGCTGGAAAACGCCGCACACATGCGAGGGTTAAAATGCCAGAATCAAAGGGGGGCACGATGTCCCGGTGCCCTCTCCCCCGTTCCGCCACCTATGATAGAATTAGTGCGTCGTCAAAGGGTGCTGCCACTCCCACATACATACGTTCATAAGCCGCTGAAGTGCTTTTACCTATTCGACCTTACCTGCACTCAAGAAGTGCTGATGTGTTTCTGTAAGGAAAGAATAGAATGCAGGTTCTAGCATTCCAGTTTCTTGTCTTCAAATACGTATAACCAGTATAACGCCTTTTGGAGCGACTAACGGAGCGAGCGAGAGGGTAGGCCTTGCAAGTGCGAAATTGCGAGGGGGTACCTCCAACTGACTTGTGCACGGCACCCTACTAACCGGTCTCTACCGATGTGCATAATTTGAGCACAATCGGCCCAGCCGTTCTCGAGATATGGAGGCGACACCCTGCACGTGTGCGCACGTGCAAAATGGGTCCCGACTGACTTTTGCACGGCACCCTACTAACCGGTCCCTAACTGTGTACCAAATTTGAGCGCAATCGTTCGAGCCGTTCTCGAGATCTGGAAACGACCCCTGCACGTGCGCACGTGCAGTAGCACCCCAATTCTGGCACATGGATATGCATTGCCTAGTGGGTGCCTACCTACATGCCAACTCAGCGCAATCGGCCCAGTAGTTACCGAGATATTGCAACAATTCTAAAACTGGCACCTCTTCGTTTTGCACGTGGCACGCGCATAAGGGGTCACCCACATGCATCGGGAATAGTTCAATCACAGACTTCTCTATATATGGACTGTACGCTGATTTGGGAAATCAGCATTGGAGGCCCAAATTTCTGAAGCCGTAATATGAACCCATATGTTGTAACAGAATACCCTTTTATTGTTTCCTGTCGACAGGCTGAATTTTATGTAATATACGAGTATTTTGTTTTTGTACTACAGGGTGTTCCAAAAAAGTGAGCCCCCAAACTTATATTGCTTTTATCTCCGAAACCGTATGTCCTACGATAATGAGAGACCCCTTGTTGGAAAGAACGGTCAATTTCGATTCTAGTAGGCTACCTAGTGTGGTTCTGAATGATCACGTATTACACCGAGAACGACCAGAACAAAATGTGTTGCGAGATCGAGTGAAACTTGGCGACGGCGGTATGCCCCGCCTAACTATTATTGCTTTTATCTCCAAAACCGTATGTCCTACGATAATGAAAGACCCCTTGTTGGAAAGAACGGTCAATTTCGGTTCTAGTAGGCTACCTAGTGTGGCTCTGAATGATTACGTATTACACCGAGAACGACCAGAACAAAATGTGTTGCGAGATCGGGTGAAACACGGCGACGGCGGTAAACGTGTATTGCTGATGGCAACGCACGACCGATATTGGAGTGGTCAAAATACTGGTTGAACATAGGTCATCCATTCAGTCTTCATTTTTTTATGATAAAAGTTCACGCGCGAAGAATGAATAAAAGCACGTGAACTGAAATATGCAGTCAGATGTGAAGAAATTTTAACCATATCCGTTACCCCTAAATATTTCACTAAGAATTTGGTATTGAATTGTGCTTTTCACAATGCTGGTCGTGTTGTGCAAGCTATGTAACAGAATTACGACCTATCTGGATGGAATTCGATTGCTCTTTCTAATGAGCGGCTTTCCAAAGCTGTAGGATACACGGTTGCGGAGATACAGTCGATCTTAGTTAGGGGGCTCACTTTTTTTGGAACACCCTGTATCTATTGCTCGTAGCTCAGAATAAGAAAGGCTTCTGGTCGATAAGAATCTGTATTAGAACATCATTTCACGTTCATCGACACCCATTGATGTCCTCATGTCAAGTTCATCTCACATTGCACCAGTGGGCTTGAACAGGGGCGCGGGAACTACTTTCCGACTGGGGGGGGGGGGGGGCACACCATAATAGAGATCAACCTAGGGTACCCCCAAATCTAGTTTTCTCGCCAGTTTTAGGCCACTTATTTTTACCCCTCGGCTTTTTCAACAAAAAAAGAAAACATTTGCAAAAAAAGTGGTATTCCGTCTCAAAGCTGTGGGGGCACCGCCCCCACGGCCCCAGAGTTGGGGGGGCAAGCTGCCCCCACTGCCCCCCCCCGGCTCCCGCGCCTATGGGCTTGAAAATGGCGTTAGTCCATTTTCACTGCGGAATCCAGCGAGAAAGGGTGGCTATTGTCCCTTTCTTCTTCCCCCGTGTGCTGGGTTCTTCACATCTCTGACATGGCTGGCTGCAAATTCGCGCGACAGTGCACCGGCCGCGCTGGGGGTAAAGGTTGGCGGTAATGCCGATGGGGGACTTTACGGGAAAATGTGTGTCTGCTGCAACAGTGTCTTCACTGTTCTTCTCTGCTACCCACTTTTTCGCACCACGCATCTACACATAGTCGACTTTCACACATTTGCATATGCACATCACCGATTGCAACGTATCCCTCCGTCTGCTCGTTTTCCACTCGTTGCTGAATGATAAGGCGATAGCTCTTGTGACGGTCGTTCCCAGGGGCGGATCCAGGAAAACTCCAAGGGGAGGGTCATGAATCGATGTGGTGCCCCTACCTATACCCAAAATTAAAAACTCAACGGATTTCGTCCACTTCATTTTGGTGGTGCCCCCATTTTCAGTTTTTTTTTTTTTTAGTCAGTATCTTAACTCTTAGCCACAACCACATTTACCAATTGTAAGCAAGTATATATGAATGTGCTATGTGTATATATGCTGTGGACGCTGAGTAGTGAGTACTTACCAGGAACGTTATCAGGTAAGCAAATCGTTGTCAGTCCGACGAACTTGACCCTGCCGTCTAAAGGGTCTGTCCTTGACACTTCAGGCTTGTCAGGGGCACCAAAGTCCTTCCAGGGACACCACAAACCTGTCAGGGGCACCTACGGCCTTGTAGGGGCACCACAGGCCCGCCAGGGGCACCACAGGCCTGCCAGGAAGCAGGGGCACCACAGGTCTAGCAAGTATACACGACAGGCCTGTCAGGGGCACAACGGGCCTGTTGGGCCCATGAGCACCCCTAGGGGCAGGGGCACCACAGTCCTTCCAGGGGCACCGCAGGCCTGTGAGGGGCACCAGTCAACACAGGCCTGCCAGGGGCACCACAGACCTGCCCGGGGCACCAGAGGCCTGCCAGGAGCACCACCGACCTCGCAGGGGTAACTTGGGCCTGTCAGGGCCCAGGGGCACCACGGGCCTGTCGAGAGGCACTTCAGGCTTTTCAGGGGCACCATAGTCCTCTCAGGGCGCAGGGGTAGCAGGGGCACCAGAGGCCTGCCAGGGGCACTACAGGCCTAGCAAGGGCACCACTGGTCTTATCAGGGGCACCACGAGCCTGTCATAGCCAGGCATCTCAGGCTTGTCAAGGCCCAGGGGCACCACAGGTCTGTGAGGGGCACCAGCGACCTAGCAAGGGGCACCAGTCAACACAGGTCTGCCAGGGGCGCCACAGACCTGCCAGGGGCACCAGAGGTCTGCCAGGGGCACCACCGGCCTCGCAGGGGCACCTTGGGCCTGTCAGGGGCACCACGGGCTTGCCGAGGGGCACTTCAGACTTTTCAGGGGCACCAGTCCTCTCCGGGCGCAGGGGCACCAGAGGCCTGCCAGGGGCACCAGCGGCCTAGCAAGGGCACCAGAGGCCTGCCAGGGGCACCACAGGCCTAACAAGGGCACCACGGGCCTGTCAGGGGCACCTCAGGCTTGTCAGGGCCCAGGGACACCACAGTCCTTCCAAGGGCACCGCAAGCCTGTCAGGGGCACCACAGGCCTGCCAGGGGCACCACAGGCCTAGCAAGGGCACCACTGGCCTGTCAGGGGCACCTCAGACTTGTCAGGGCCCAGTGGCACCACATTCCTTCCAGGGGCATTACAAGCCTGTCAGGGGCACCAGAGGCCTAGCAAGGGCACCACAGGCCTGCCATGGACACCACAGGCCTGCCAGGGGCACCACCGGCCTTGCAGGGGCGCCTCAGGCCTGTCAGGGGCACCACGTGCCTGCCGGGGACACTTCAGGCTTGTCAGGGGCGTTACAGTCCTGTCAGGGCCCAGGGGCACCAGGCCCGTGGTGTCCCTGCTAGGCCTGTGGTGCCCCTGGCGGTCCTGTGGTGCCCCTGTCAGGACTGTGATACCCCTGATAGGCCGGTGGTGCCCCTGGCAGGTCTTTGGGCCCCCGGGCCTCAAGGGGGGGGGCATGACCCATGTGACCCCCCCCTTGGATCCGCCCCTGGTCGTTCCCATCACGTTGTCATGCTGTAGCTGTTGTTAAGCTTTTATTGTGTCCCTCCGTCTCATGGAGACGTAGCCGAGTAGCTCTGAAGGGACCTGTGGGCGGCCCCCAGGGCCAACACGATGTTGCCGCTCCGCACCTCCTCCATGTTGGGGTTGGTTGTCCCCATCAGGCGATGTCGGGTGCCCATCAGAGCCGGGCACCGCAGGAGGACATGCTTGGGCTGTCCGCCTCCTCTCAGCAGACGGGTAGAGTGCGGCTCTGCATTGTCGGTCGTCGCACTGGTTGCACTCCGCCAGCCAGGAGGGCGCCACACCGACTCTGGTACCATTGGGTGGAGCTCGTCCAGTGGCCGGCGCGGAGCTGGTGGATGTCCACCGCCGCTGGCCGGTCGCCGCCGGCAACGGCAGGCGGGAGTCGATCCCCCGTCAGCTGGTAGAACCAGCCGGCCGGCCAGGCCCGGATGATGCGAGCCCTCGCCACTCTGGCGGCGGCCCAGTGGGCCTTCTGGACGTCTATGAGGATTTGTTTTTAGTCGAGGCTGTTTGCCTTCTTGGCGATGGTGTCGGACCTCTCGTTGCCCTCAAACCTGCATTGTGAGGGCACCCACTGTAGGTAGACCAACAGGCCTCCAGCTGTCAGTCCCCAGAGGGCTCTCCAGATGTCCACTCCGAGCGAGGAGTGCTGGGCGACCCAGCCACCTCGGATGGCGGCGAGGGCGGACTGCGAGTCGGTGCAGGCTGCGATGGTGTCTTCGGCGTGCGGCGGGTTCTGCAGCAGTTAGGAGACAGCAACTCGGAGGGCGACCATCTCAGCTCGGAAGCTGGAGCACAGGTAACCTGCCGGGGCGCGGATCGAGTGCTCTTCCCCGTCCGGCCAAACGATTAGTGCCCCCGGCGCCTCCGCCATATTCTGTAGCTCGTTTGTTACAGCATGCTCTTCGCCCTTGGCACGTTTCCTGGCCTCTCCATCAAAAATGTCCACAGCTGGCCTAGAAGTGGTGACCTGCCAGTTTCCTGAGATATTCAAAGTAGAAGTTCCTGTAAAAGCAGGCCACCACCGGCACAGATGTTTGTCCCAGCTACTTATACTCAAATCAGTCCTATGCATCTTGTTTATGCTCCACCGCTATTTTTCCGTCCGTTCTTCGCAGACTGGCGTATTCTTGAGCTTCCCGATGCAAGTTTTGCGGTAACATTTAAGAGCGGCAACCTTCATCGTTGATGCGAAGGGTACGAATTCCATCATTTCATCGAGCATTCTTCCGAGATTATTTGATCCCTACCGTAATGAACTACATCCCCATACGATACACTGGATAAACCTCATTGTTTGATTGAATAAGCTTACTTCTTTTGGATGTAGTGGGGTATCACTGCCATGGGTATGGCATTATTTAGCGCGGCGTAGCTGCAAACTGCGATGGCGAGTTGTTCTTTTCACATTAACTGCTGGTCAAGTTAAGTCTTTGTAGCTCCTTTCAGCGAGTTTTTTTCTTCAGAATAAAATTAGTCACTAGGCATTATAGGAAGTATGCTTAGACTGGCGCCGTCGATAACGTCCTGTTTTTCTTCTTGCTGTGAGAGTCTCACAGGAGTCAGCGTTTGCAAAAGTACCTAAACTTGCAAATCCGATTGTCCTCAGCGTAATCTCTTATCTCGATTGATGGTTTCGTCTGTGAACATTTTTTCTTTTTAGTTATACGGGAGGCTAAAAAGTTGCCTTTTTGCTAGTAATTAGGTATGTTTCGTATCAAATTTTTATTGTCCCGACTCTGGCTTGATATCCGGAATGACATCTTCGCACCAATGTTTTCTGGTCCAGTCGTGATGAGGTAGTGATCGATAATTTTCTTTCCTTTTTTGACCGTTTTTTTTTTCTGAGCTATTTCTTACTTATTTTTTGCTGCTTCTTTGTGGCCCTATATTATGTATCGTTATTTCTCAAAGCCTTTTTCAAAACCAACGCAAATGACTCGATCCGGCAAATTAGCAACGACAACCAACAATGCAACCAACCTTCAAAAGCAAGAAAATGCGTGCAAAGTACGGCTGCATTTGTGAAGTATATACCTCCAGCGTGAGCAAATGGGTTACTGAACGAGAAAATATGTCCTCATTTATATACATTCATTTCTTATTTATTTTGAATGCAATAAAAAAATTTAATGCGACGGCTAGATAATAGTATGGGATACCCTATATCCAAATTTGTAACTATTCTGACACCCTTTTCATTGTAAAAAGATGCATAAAAGTGCACTTATTTCTGGGCCTCCAATGCTGATTTCCTCGGATCAGCGCACAGTCCATATCAGAGAAGTCTGTGGTTCAATACTTGGTAGAAGGAATGAAGCTACCTTACAAAAAATACCGCATGTAAATCGGTCAAGTGGTTGCTGATTGCTGAGATATAAGCCTCGCAAAAGCGTCCGCACGGCCGGCCGGCCGCTCATACTCAGAAATTTCCGTTAATCTAAGGAAAGACTACGCTCGCTTCGCTCGCTCCGTAACAAATCTTAGACAGACATTACTCGTGTCCATGGTGCATCGATTTTTAACCCTATTAGTAGTAGAATCCTGGTTAAAATAATGAGATTACAATCATGAAGAAAATATAGGTCTATGATTACCAGCCTATGTCCATGTCCACATACATGTACACTGAAAACAATTCAACCCGCGTACAGCGAGTAAAACCCGCTGCTGGCGGGTACACCTACCCACCACCTAATTTGACACTCTACCAGCGGGTGCGTTTACCCGCATATCGCAGGCTGTCAACCCGAGTATATTGTGTACCTAACCCGCATAGGATGGGGACTCAACCCACACACAGAAGGCAACCTACCCGTTCGCAGCGGGTACACAATCCGCACATGGCGTATTACCTGCGCTGCGTGGGTTGTGAACTCGCTTTCTGCGAGTACAAATATCCGCTGGTAGGGTGTCCAAATCAGCTGGAGGGTGAAGTACCCTCCAGTGGCGGCGTTCAAGGAGGAAAAAGCCGCCGACCCGCCGGGATTCGAACCCGATATCTTTGACATTACAAACCGATGCGCTACCAACTGCGCCACAGGCGACCTGACGCAAAGCGACTGAAGTGTCGGTGTATATCAGATTAAAATGAAGAACTGACGGCAGACTCAATACAGAAAGTAAAAAGGCTTATCTTAGACAATTGACATGAATCCGCCTATATTGTTTTAAATATTAAGGAATTGTTTGGACAAATATTTCATTTGCATCGGGAAAGATTTATTTCTCCAGGCTTATTTTTACCAATAAAATGTGCTAAGAACGGTCTGCAAACTTCACCACAATGCGCCAGATTCGCGGACTGCAGAATATTCTGCTGAGCGTTCCAGCGAAATATTCTGCCGGCCAAGACGTGACGTCATCCAAACAATGATTCAAATGTCCCAAGCCCGTTAAGTACCCTCCTAACTCACAGAACGCAGCCCCACAGCTGTTACAGTTACGATTACAATTGCCTTGCACATCTCCAGCCATGACACATGCGTGATCAAGGCAACCTGCGTAATGCGTATAGCATGTCACCTACCTTGGCGCAGCGAGTTACACGATGCAAAACCTGCGTGATGCGCTTACTCCGTGGGCGCGAGTAACGCCATGCGGCCACAACCCGCTGCGGACGAGTGATTGACCCCGCCAGAGGAGGTTTCATGTATCCGCGCATGACGGGTTGCTGTTTTACCCGAGTATAGCGGGCGTTGACCCCCGGAAGCGGGTGAAAGCTACGATGATAACGGGATGCTCTGCAAAACGCGGGAAGCTAAACGGGTAGTCAGCCTACCCGGCAGCAAAAACTCGCGCAGAGCGGGTAATTTCTTCAAAATACCCGCGATACGCGGGCCAACTCGCAATCCGCGGGTTGAATTGTTTTCAGTGTATATACAGCTGCATACATCTACTAACTACATGTATGTATATGTCTACCAGTGACTCATTTTGACGGCAAATGACATTCTTTGGCTGGAGGAAGGATGCGCGCTTTTTCACAAAATAACAACCTTTATGTCCTCTATGCTGCAAAAAATGCTGAGTATCTGGTTATGAGTAAGCTTTTCAATAGTAACATATCCTTTTTTATACTTATCAAAGAAGTGCGCTGGTAACGAGCCAGCGCGAGTCCTTTTCAACATAACGGAAAAATATCAGTATGAGCGGCCTGGCCCGGCCCGTCCTGTCTTGGGAGGCTAAATATCTCAGCAGCCGCTGGGCTGATTGACTTGAGGTCTTTTTTTTTTGTTGGGTCGCCCCGTCCCTTCTAACCCGTAATTGCCAATTCTCGATGCTTCTATATAGTTGATCGTCAAGGCACGTGACACATGAAAAGTCATGGGTGTCTAAGTTGTTCTGCTGAGGTAGCGCTTTTGAGAGACATAACAACCACATTAGACATATGACAAAATCTGTCAGCAACCGCTAGGCTGATTAAAGGGACACTCCCACTTTAACATTAGTTTTGAGTTGAGATAGCCAAATTGGTGGCCATGGCCTGCAAATACCGGTTTGGGCACTCACAACATCGACAAATGCTTTAATTCGGAGATATGGAATTTCAAACTTGCAGTTTTCGGATTCTAAGGGGCTAGTGCATTGGTATGCCCCATTAGAATTTGTGACGTCAGCGGAGATCTAACGATTTTTAAATCTTTTACTAAAACGTTTGGTAGCACGCGGTGGTATATGCTGCTTTGCGCGCAACAAATGCCGCACTTTCAAATAAAGTCGCTAGGAACAGCGGAGATCCCAAAAAGTAAACAAAAGTAAAAGTATAATATCTTGAAAACCGGTGAATATTTTTCGATGAAATTTGGTAGATATTCGTTTTCGCTCTTTCTGAACCGAGCGACATCACTTTCGTGCCAATTCATTAGCTTTTTTTAAGGTGGGAGGGTCCCTTTAACTTGCGATATTTTTGAAGGGTAATTGCATCTCCTCTATGAAGCATTTGACCACTGTCGATGCACAAAAGAAGCGACAAGTTTGTTCCTATTACAACGCTGCAATTTCTGAGGCAATGACACTGAAACGTTGCTTATGGGTAGGCACTCACCGCGTAATGCATTTCCATGTATCACGGTTGGGGTGCTACTGCACGTGAGCTCGTGCAGGGCCAGGGGTCGCCTTCACCATTCCAGAACGGCTGGGCTGATTACGCTAAAATTTGATACTTTTAGGTACCAGTGAGAAGGGTGCCGTGCAAAAGTTATTTTCGACCCAGTTTGTACGTGCGCTCGTGCATGAGGCCACTTCCACATCTAAAAAAAAATTGGCCGATACCCTTCAAATTTGGCACACCGGTAGACATCGGTTAGTAGAGTGCCGTGCACAAGTCATTTCAAAACCCCTAACGCACTTCCGCAAGTGCGGGGCTTACCTTTGCGCTCGCTCGTTTGTCTCCCCCAAACGCGTCTTACTGGCGTAATTCACTGGTGATACCTTCAATGTTCAGTAGGTATTCACCTATAATCTCCTATCTGATCCACCCAATATATGTATAAACTGCGGCTCATGACTCATGCAGTAGGTATTATGTAGTCGGCCTTATGCACACAGGTGAATGAATCATCATGGCGCTATCTCATATTGAGCTTCAACTGTGATAGTCGTCACTCAACCTGCCACGTGCCTAACGGCTGACGGTAGCTGAATCTAATCACAATACCTATATAAGACGCTGAAGACAATCTTGACCTTTAAACTTAGATGGTTCGACAATGAGCTGTTGGTGGTATTGCGCAAGCATGAAGTAGATAGGTAGGTATATGCCTATATCAATGCATCTGAATTCTTATGACTCACCAGCCAGAACAGCCAATAACCCGCGACCGCCTGGGGGGGGGGTCGGATCCGACCCCCCCTCCGTTTTTCTTGAATAACTCATGAACCGCTTTCGCTATCAACTTGAAACTTCGCATACCTTCTCCCCCATCAATTTGACGTCTCTTGTGCAATTTTTAAGAAAATTTTTTCAAAAATTTCTGAGATATATTGATTTTAGTGATGTAACTACATGGCGTTTTCTGTCAAAAAATGGTAAATGTTTAAAAAATCGCCAAAAATCGAGGTTTTAAGCAAATTGCAAATTAAGGACATGAAAAGACGCAGCTCAACGAGTTCTTTAAAATGGCTATCTCGGATTTTCCATAAAATGCGTTTTTCACCCCTAAAAATTCAAAAAACTATATTTTTTGGAAAAAAGCTAATAAAATCCAAAATTTTGAGAATTTCCAAAAAACCGGAATATATGTTATAGAGCCCTATTAGAACATTAGATGTCCCAAATTTCAACTTTCTATCTTGATTTTTGACCCCCAAATTGTAAAAAATAGCTCCAACATGCATAGGGCATGGTGACGTCATAAGCATTTTCGCGAATTAGAGGCACTTCTGAACATCGCATGTGAAAACAAATGGCACCACTAGATTCCTGGGACAAAACTCGTCTAGAAAAGTGCATTTTTATGTCAAAAATAAAAAGTTGAAAAATTGACCTTTTTTCTCAGCCCTCGTTTAGTATAAACGATTTTTTATGCTTTCAATGCACACTTATCACCAGCACAGTGACTTGGGGTCACATATAACCATTACCATCGGATTTGGCGTGAAAAATAAGCCATAAAACATGTGTCGCACGCCCATGTAGCAGAAAGTGAAAACCGTGACCTTTCGTGACCTGACCTGACCTTGACCCGTACTTAGTATGACCCCTATACGCACATGGTACCTTCACTAGGTCTTTGAGGTCATTTGTGGTGAGTTTCGAGCAGCAACTATCGATTCCGCTGTCCGTAAGCCTCATCATGCAAAACCCCTGAATTTGACCTTTGACCTGACCTTGACCCGAAAGTTGACCTCAATCTTAAAATCTTAAGAGTGCTTTGGGAAGGTCTCGTAGAGACCTTTCGAACGCCGCCTCGCGGGGCTCGATACGACCATTGGTTCTCGAGATAACAGGGGGGGGTCGGATCCGACCCCCCCCCCCCAGGCTGATGTGGGTACGGAAATAGCCCAGGCGGTGCCGGGATAAGGGGCGATAAAGGTAAAGCATGATGATGATTCGCTAGGTTATCGAAGGATTTACAGCACAATGCGTTTTGCGCCAATCATTACGCTCGTACAAACCACATCCGGCGTGTATCATCACCATCCGGTCAAAAATGTCAAATTTTGAAGTTGCAATTTTCAATTTGAAGTTGAAGTTCAAGACTCTGGCTCCAAGTATGTTTTTCGAACAAGGAAGTGTTTAGCGAGCAAAACGAGCAAAAACTGAACCTGAGAAAATCGAACGTCGACTAATTTTAACATGTGATTTCTTCCCGATGATTTCCATGTGTGCGTTTTGGAACCAGATATGAAAACAGTGGTGACGTCATGCTGTCGAACTTATATTGCAATGTAACGTATAACTATCATGGACGGAACCGCTTGCTCGATTATAACCTCGGCAAAAGTGAAAAACGAAGTTTCACCTCACTTCGTCGACACTTTGTCCCATTGCACGGACATTTGGGTGCCTACTGCCTGCTGCTACCAAAGCCGTCATCATTGTATGCTCAATTTTAACCCGCGCACCGACGGGGGTCTGCGCCAACTTCGCACCGACGGGGGGGGGCGGATGACCGCCCCCCCCTGAGATCTCGAGAACGAAGCAAGATAGCGACAAGCGGTAAGCGGCATCGGATACGCACGGCCAAGATCTACAATTTTTACAAAGGTCATTTTCAGGTCAGGTCAAAGATGACGTCACAGGGGTCGAAAAAGTCAAAATGGCGGCGCCAGATATGGAGAGAGTTTTTCTCGAATAACTTTCGAATTAGTCAAGATAGGAACAAACTAAGGGCATCATCGTGATCCTCTCGTCAATCCGCATCGAATGATATATATGTTGACCTCGAAAGGTCAAGGTCAAAGGTTGACCTCAGGTCACGTGACCTCGAGGTCATCATGTATATCATTCGATGCGTCTTGACGAGCTGAACACAATGAGACCATCCACGCGTCTGTATCTTGTTCCTGTACGGAGTTATTGGCCAAAAACCTTTGGTGACCTTTGATGACGTCACATGACCTCACAGCTGCCCAACAGCAAAACAGACCTCAAGGTAGTGAAGGTTGATCGTATATGAAGTCATGTATGGTATATGGGGCCATTCCGACCCGTTTTAGTGGTAAAAACAGGGAGTTGATTTTTCCCCCATTGACTTATAATGGGGAGGTCGCGAAATTGACCTGACCTTAGGTCACCGATATCAAAATTCCGAGATATACAAATTGTAGCTACTAATGACCTAATAATATCCTGCGACTTTCAAAGGCCTCCGACATCTACTGTAGCTCTGGCACGGTGACAAAGTTGCAAAAAAGTGACTTGAGGTTGGGTCATTCAAAGTGACCTGGTGACCTGACCTTAAAAGGTAGGAGGTTCAAACTTGCACACCATGTGTAAAATTGATGAGGTTATAGTCATACCAAATTTCGCGGCGCTACGCGCCGCGGTTTTCCCGCTATTCGCGAAAAACCTCAGGGGGGGGGGGGCGGATATCCGCCCCCCCCCGTCGGTGCGCGGGTTAAGACACAATTTCCAGCTACTTGCCGTGCACAATTTGAAATCGATTATTTTTTCGGTAAGAAATTTTTGGCCCGACACTGAAGCTCTGCCAGACACTGAAGAGGACACAGACACTGAAGCTGAAGTAGTTTCTATGCCTTGCTGAAGCTGCCAATACTCTAGTGAGAGCTTCGCATGAACTTGGAGCAAGCGTCCTTATGAAGAAGAAAAAAAAAACGAACTATATAATAGCATAATATAGATTTGAGAATTTCATAAACATGCTTAAGAAGCACGTTTATAAAATTCTCAAATCTATATACGTAAGCCTAAAACGTATATGCTTTAGCCTTACGTAAGTGGTAAACCCTTAGATAAAATAAATTAATTTAATAATTAGTAGAAAAACAGCAAAATAACACGTCACTGACTCGAAAGGTGGAAAACCGACTATAAAGAACTACTAAAATTCCGGAGGTATCAACGGACCGAACAGGTAGGTATCTACATATTAGCCGTTTTCACGACGGTCTATCCGGCGAGTGCACCTAATTTGACCAAATCTGCACCTAATCTCTTTCACAGCACATATCTTCATTTTATGAATTTATTTCAGTGTCTTAATCGATGATGCTGTCTGATAATACGACAAAGCAGGCATGTAAGCAATTAGTGTAACCCTAGCTGATGGCTACTAAGAGACACACTGAACCTGATTTGACCAAATCTGCACCTAATCTGCACCAGATGTGCACCAAATGTGAACCAGATGGTCGTCGTGAAAACGGTTATTAGGTACCCGCTATTCCGTCGTGAAAACGGCTACAGTGATTAATACAGCGATTAATCGCGAATAAAACGTTTGTAGTTCACTCAGCAGTCCTACCTTGAACGCTCTGGAAAGCTGCTACACACAGAATTGATATTAACGACAGCAGCTGCATTGTGTGCAGCGCAGGTGGCTGTTTGAGGCCTAGTGCTCAGGCAAGCTGCCGAGACCGAGGCAAAAGGGAATTATGTAGGTACAGCTCAAATGTGACAGAGCTGTCACCGATCGTCATGACGACAGAACATGAGTCAGTGGTGCCAAAAGGTCACATTTCGGGTCCGGGTTGAGTTTTTCCGCCGCCTATGAACTCATAGAAAAACTGTATTTGTATTTGTTGGTACTGGAAGTGCTTAAAGTTTTCTTCAAACGGGTGTTTGAAGCTTCAATCTTGCTGAGCTCCTTCTTCATGATTCCCCATAGGCTTACGATTGGGATTAGGACAGAGGATTCAATTTGACT